>NC_141831.1:18172913-18871663 GCF_982586985.1 Callionymus lyra
TCCACCCTGGGCGATGGTGACTCTTCCCAGCAGCTTGTTCAGCTCCTCGTCGTTGCGGACAGCCAGCTGCAGGTGACGCGGGATGATTCTGGTCTTCTTGTTGTCGCGGGCGGCGTTTCCAGCCAACTCCAGGATCTCAGCGGTCAGATACTCCAGCACTGCCGCCAGGTAGACGGGAGCTCCGGCACCGACTCTCTTAGCATAGTTGCCCTTTCTGAGCAGCCTGTGGACACGACCGACTGGGAACTGGAGTCCAGCGCGAGAAGAGCGGGACTTGGCCTTAGCGCGAGTCTTGCCGCCAGATTTTCCTCGTCCACTCATGGTTGATAGTTATCTGGAGGAAACTACAGATGTGTTTACAACTCAGTCTGAGTCTCGATATATACACGAGTGAAGGGCGGGTCATTTTGCAGAACAAAGCGCTCATTTGACGAAAAGGTTCTTGAAACTTCTCTCCAATCAAATGCGGGATCTTAGAATGTTTCGCTGATGTAGGCGGAGCTAACTTTCCGTTTTGAAAGTGAAGCGTAAACCCCAGAATCAGAATTTTAGTACCTTCTACTATATTAGATGATTTATTAGTTCCACCAGTTGTTTCAAATAACCATATAGGTCCACACATCTGCATATGTACATTCCAGTCTCTGTGTTGTGTAAGTGAAACTATTTAAAATCGCTGATTGTGTTATTAACTATATTTGTTGTGATGAAAGGTTACTTTTAATGATTAATTGCAAGGGTAATGCTATTCTTAAAAAAAAAACAAGTATGAATAGTATAACAGTTCAATTAACATTATGCAACCCCACTTGTATATGTGCACTGATGACTACAATGAATATATTTACTTTGCATTTCCATTTATTGTAATACTGTACGTGTCTTATATTAGCAAAACCACTGAAATTCTGTACACCTGCGACACAACCACCATTTCATTGCTAACTATGATCGATTTTATTCGATTTACTAAAATTTGGATCACTTTATACACATTGTTGTGTTTTTATTAATTGCAGTTTGGTCATATTTGTTAAAATAAACTAGTTTTTACAGAGGTTGTGTGTGCAAAGTTTGACTGACTGACTATAAAAAGGACCACAACAACAATATACTATTCGGCGTCATATTAAGTCTACATTAAAACACACACATTCATAGCAG
Source organism: Callionymus lyra (assembly GCF_982586985.1). Taxonomy (NCBI): domain Eukaryota; kingdom Metazoa; phylum Chordata; class Actinopteri; order Syngnathiformes; family Callionymidae; genus Callionymus; species Callionymus lyra. The sequence goes on from NC_141831.1 coordinate 18,174,078, forward strand.
GAAACTCAGTAGAGGAGGTGGTTGGCTCTGAAAAGAGCCGTTGGTGGAAAAGAAAACACGAGTTTACTTCTTCTTAGGTGTAGCTTTCTTAGCTTTAGGTTTAGCAACTTTCTTCGCTGGTGATTTCTTTGCTGCGGGCTTCTTCGCCGCCTTCCTGGGGCTCTTGACTGCAGTCTTCTTCGCAGCCTTCCTGGGGTTCTTGGTTGCAGGTTTCTTTGCTGCAGCTTTCTTAGCAGCGGGCTTCTTTGTCGCCTTCTTAGGAGACTTTTTGGCGACAGCTTTCTTCGCAACAGTTTTTGGCTTCTTGGTTGCTGCAAGTTTCTTGACTGCGACACTTTTCGCTTTAGGCGCAGCTTTCTTTGCTTTGGGAGCTTCTTTCTTGGTTATCTTGAAAGATCCAGACGCTCCGATTCCTTTAGTCCGGGTCAGAATTCCATCATCGACCATTCGAATGATGGCGGTCCTGACTCGGCTTTTGTTCTTATCAGCATCATACCCAGCGGCTTTCAGATCCTTCTTGATGCCTGCGAGAGAAACACCGCTGCGCTCTTTGGAGGCGGACACGGCATCTGTGATGAGATCCCGGAGGCTGGATGTCTTGACCGGCTTGCTGGTCTTCTTCTTCTTGACGGCTTTAGCCGGGGCGGCTTGAGCTGGAACTTCTTCTTCTGCCATGTTGACGATTTTCACTTGACTGACTAGTCTGGTCGGTAATGCTGACGGAGCCGTACTTGAACGCACCATGAGAACCGTAGAGAGTGAAGCGACTGCTGCTCTGCTAGGAAGTGAAACTTTCAAACCACTTGTGTTTTCTCTCCTTCTTTCGACGATAATTACAACGACATGTAACAAACACCATGAACGGTTTTAATCACAAGTTCATCTTCACACTTGTGTCTTCACTCTTAAGTCATTGGTTATATAATTTGTTTCGTAATTTAGCTGTTAAAGTCTCTGAAACTCACTTCTTAGTCGTCATCAGAGCTGCTACTCAGAAATATTTTACGGTTTTTCTCTTATAAAATGACAAATGTGTACCTCTGCCTGCCCGAAATCACATGTTACACTAACACACATGTTTCTTATGGACTTCCAATGTAAACAGCTCCTTTATCGAGAAGTGGTTTTGAATAAATTTACGTTGAAAATGAGGGAAACACACACTGTACAACTGACGTATACACGTTCTGGCCAAATTAGTCAAACAAACTTTTAGAACAAACTGTTAATGGTATAAATTAAATAATCACATGAATTTTCCTTTTTTAATGTATTTTGTTTAGATAAATAATTGATTGCTTATTTATTTCGTTGATTCGTATATTTTGCGTCCATTGCGATTATTTCAAACACCAGTGAACTGAATCATTGTGGTATACTAAAATACACAAAGTGCCTGCAATAATTGTTGTCTTTAAAAAATAAATAGCACTGCGACTCAGAACATCGATGGAACCCACCATGTTGTGCTAGTATCTAATTAATATTATTGAGTGTTGCTTCTTGAGCCACAGCAACTTCAGGGAGATGAACCAGGAAATAGTCCTTACTTGGAACTTCTCTGGAGACAAAACAAGCGGAACCATCGCACTTTATGTATATTATAGCAAAACTTATCCCACAGTATCATCCCTTGGCCAGATTCCCACACAGTGTTAAATACAATTACAAACTGTGTGATGTGCGTAATAAACATTATCACATGACATAAACAACTATTTGAATCACACTCCATTCCTCCTTATCGCTTTTTAAATTACTTTATTGAATATTACATAGTCATAACAAACATAACAAGGTCATAAAACTGTACTTATTCATCATGTCCAAAACACACAAGAGCCAAAAAAAATGTTTACACTTCAGTGAATAAATTTCTAAAACACACAAATTTAACATCCAATTATAAAAAGTTAAAATATTCCACTGTCTACACTTTTTTTCATTCATGTCCATTGTCCTTTGTCTTTTGAGTTCTGTTAAAATGTGTTTAAAAGTGACTTCAATTGATATGACCTTATTGTGAATAACCAGTATGCATCGTGTCCTCCAGAGTTTACAAACAACAATACAAATTATGAACCAATATAACTCTTTTTGTTCTTGTGGCATATTCTCCAAGACTCCATACATTACTGTGCTCCTTTTTATTTCAATTTCCAGGCCAATACTTTTTAATCTTGCCCAGATGCTTTTTGTCCTTTGACAATCCAAAAGAAGATGATCTAGGGTCTCATCCTGCCGACATTGATCGACAAGACACTGTTTAGTTTTGACTAAGCAACTCCATTTAACAACTGCGCGGACTGCGAGTCTACCGACCGAAACCAGCCACATCACGTCCCTAGTGTTCTCAGATATATCCTTAGAGAAAACATTTTTAACACACGTTTTGAAGTGGCACGTTTGCAGCTGCTTGTATTCATGGAAACCACTGTGGCACATGTCTTAAATTAACTTGTAAATCTTTTTACTTGAGTCATTGATCCAGTTAATTTTCAACTGTTCATATTTCGTTACAAAGTCACTATATATAAGATGGTAATATGGGAAACCACTTCTTGCTCTTCCCTTCTTCTTTTCCCATCTTGATTTAAGACCGATTCATATTGTTTTTCGACTGATAGCTGAAGCAATATTCCTACAAAAAGCAATGTTTAATTTTATTTGCAAATCCATTGCTCCGAGTCCCCCGTATCTACGGTCTTTATACGATAGTTTACGTGTCGTGACTTCTCTGGTGGTTACCCAAATAAAATTGACTACCTGTTTATCTATTTATTCCTCCTTATCCGTACATAACCTATTCTCATAGGTTCTCAAGTCTATTTAGGAATAGAGATCATTTATTTATCTCCCTCCTATAGTGAGATTTAAGTTCACGCTTATAAAAAAAAATACTCTGGATAAAACATTTAATAAAATACCTGCATTCTTAAAATGTAATAAGGTTTTTTTTTTTCTTTCCTTTCATAATTTTTACAGATGTCCCTTTCAAAATCACTAACCAGTCTTTAAGTGGTTGTTGTATCAAATGTTCAAAGCTGAATAATGTCGAGTAGCTTTTATACTCCAGACACTACCTTGAAATGATTAGATTTGAATGCGAAAACAAAAAGAAAAAGAAAAAAGATTGTTGTTAAATAACTATGATGAGTTGAGTATGTGATGGTTTGTAAGGAGACTCGATAGACTGGCAGTAAAATTGTTTACTTATCTATTAAAAAACAACTATATTGCTATATATATACCTACCTACCTCTATCTGTTAGCTCGCTTTTTGCAATATTCCACATAACTAATAAAAAAAAATGATTCCATGTAATATGAAATTAAATTCAATAAAATATTTCAAAATCAAATACCAAAACAACTTTGTAATATGTGCGCAATATATTTCACAGGACTTTGTGATAAACACTTCAAACTATTAAGAATCGGACTCACTCCTTATCCATACATAACTTACTCTCATTGGTTCTCCAAGTCCATGTAATTGAGATAATTTATCAAGATCTCCCTCATTTAAATACAGTATATATTTAAATTAAACCAAACTCTAAACCATCTTTAATATCGATTTGTGGTCAAAGCTGAAACATTAGGTCGCCCTTCTTTCAAATACCCCAAGACTTTACGAATGTAAAATTAAAAGAAACAAGTAGTTGATTTTATCAGATAATGGTTTGTAAGGTGACTCGATAGACTGATGTGTGTGGCTCTTAAAAGAGCCTTTGTAGATGTTGAGTGAGTTCAAGCTCTCTCTCCACGGATGCGACGGGCCAGCTGGATGTCTTTGGGCATGATGGTGACTCTCTTGGCGTGGATGGCGCACAGGTTGGTGTCCTCGAACAGACCCACCAGGTAAGCCTCGCTGGACTCCTGCAGAGCCATGACGGCGGAGCTCTGGAAGCGCAGGTCGGTCTTGAAGTCCTGAGCGATCTCACGGACCAGACGCTGGAAGGGGAGCTTGCGGATCAGCAGCTCGGTGGACTTCTGGTAGCGACGGATCTCACGGAGAGCCACGGTACCAGGCCTGTAGCGATGAGGCTTCTTGACGCCGCCGGTCGCCGGTGCGCTCTTACGAGCGGCCTTGGTAGCCAGCTGCTTCCTGGGAGCTTTTCCTCCGGTGGATTTACGCGCGGTTTGCTTGGTTCTTGCCATGATGAGAGAAGTTTGACTTGGTCAAAAACTGATGCAGCACGATCTGCGGCTTCTCATTTAAACAGTTTGGTGTTGTTCGTTCATTCTGACGCGTCTTCACATCTCGAATCCTGATAGGTCAACTCTCAAGTTAACTCCTCCTACAGGGAATGCGAGTCGCTAAATGGAAGAATCAGATTTCAAAAAGTGCGCCAAAATTATTTTGAATATCGCCATTTGAGTCTTTATTATAATGTCGACATACACAATAGTCGTGTTTTTTAATACACCAGTAGTTAGTGTAACAAATTAAAAAAATGTATTCAGTGTTTTGTTGAATTCAAAGTAAACCGACGGCACACTGCGGTGCTGAAACGTCTGAACAGTGGTAGAAATAAGTAATTTAGCTCGCGCTCCAAAAGTATCTACAAAACTCTAAGTCCTCATAGAACGTGGGTTTGATACTATAACAAACATGACCCGAGATGTATAGTATAGTAAATATAAAATACATTAGATAAAGATATTATGCAAAAACCATGAGGAGCTGCACACGTGTCTCTGCTACTGCAGCGTAAACATATGGTATCATTTCACGCGTCCATCAATCAGTTTAAGGATGAGTCAGCTCTTTATACAGATGTGAGTGGCTCTGAAAAGAGCCGTTTGTTGTTGTTGTTGTTGTGAAAGAGACCGTTTAACCTCCGAATCCGTACAGAGTGCGTCCCTGTCTCTTCAGAGCGTAGACCACATCCATGGCGGTCACGGTCTTCCTCTTAGCGTGCTCGGTGTAGGTGACAGCGTCACGGATGACGTTCTCCAGGAACACCTTCAACACACCACGGGTCTCCTCGTAGATCAGGCCGGAGATACGCTTCACTCCACCACGGCGAGCCAGACGGCGGATGGCGGGTTTGGTGATTCCTTGGATGTTATCGCGGAGAACCTTGCGATGACGCTTGGCGCCTCCTTTTCCGAGTCCTTTTCCGCCTTTTCCTCGACCAGACATTTTAGTAGTTCGAGAGTCAAACTTCGAGTGTTCAGCGACAGTGAAGGGCCGGCTTTATTTCAATTGAGCGGACGTTATTGAAGACAGGGGCAGTGGTTTAAAGAAGAAAAAAAAAAAGACGCAAAACATGTGGTGACGTCACTAACTCATCAGTATATTACTGAGAACACACCAATCAGCCAAATATATTTAAACACAAACATTCAACACACTAAAAACCCGCCAACTAAGTTCTAAAAGGTACACTCCACTTCTGTTTTTGTCAAAGCTAGTCGTCGTAGTTTTAAAATAAATAATTAAAGGTCATTGTGATAGATGGAATGTAAAGCCATACTTACAAGTGTGTATTCAATTCTTTCAGAAGTTCAAAATAACATTGATTCATTTTTAATGTTAGTTATTGTTCATTTTAAGTAATGGTCTGGGTGATGTTACAAGTGTCAGGTCTAGTTAATTTCTATTCTATTTCAATCATCTCCCTGCTTGAGGTCAGGTTCAGAGTGCTTTTTCTGTAGTTAATTCAGCTGTAAATGTGTAAGAATCCAAGTACATGTTTATGGTAATTGTTTATCAAACTCATAATTTCACATGCATTATTCCAAATTGAAAACATGCTTTCAATAAAATGTACATGATGTTTAATGGTGATAGGTTGTATGGAAAAACAATTTCCCGAAGGAGACCTCCTGGGGATCAATAAAGTTCTACCTTACCTTAAAATGCACACACAGACACACTTACATTGCATGCCATTTCAGTTAATTGTGATTTTAAATTAACACGTTTATACATAATGTTTAATCAATTTGCACGTAAATATGCGTTGTGCGCATTATATACATATTTGTATATTAGGCATTTTAGTGCATTCTTGTATTGATACGAACTGAAAAAGTCGGGAGCATAATTCTAACACGGGATGGGTGTCATTGTAATATAGATGGATGCTTGTAGATTGTTGACGTGTTACACACATTTGGTTCCGCTTACGGGTGGATGTTCTACAACCATTTAAGTTTAAAAGTAAATAAATACATGTGTTGCGGTGAGGCTCGTTAGAGGTAGTGGTGGCTCTGAAAAGAGCCTTTGGGTTGTTTGCACGAAGTTTACTTGGAACTGGTGTACTTGGTAACAGCCTTGGTGCCTTCAGACACGGCGTGCTTGGCCAGTTCACCGGGGAGGAGCAGACGCACAGCGGTCTGGATCTCCCGGGAAGAGATGGTGGAGCGTTTGTTGTAGTGAGCGAGACGAGAAGCTTCTCCAGCGATGCGCTCGAAGATGTCGTTGACGAACGAGTTCATGATGCCCATGGCCTTGGAGGAGATGCCGGTGTCGGGGTGGACCTGCTTCAGCACCTTGTACACGTAGATGGCGTAGCTCTCCTTCCTGGACTTCCTCCTCTTCTTGCCGCTCTTAGCGGCGGTCTTGGTGACGGCTTTCTTGGAGCCCTTCTTGGGCGCGGCTTTTGGTTCAGGCATGTTGACTATGACCGAATACGAATGTCTCCTATCAGCTCAGCGGACATTCTTATAGTCGTGCTGCTGCTGAGGCGAGTGTGTGGTTTCCTTGTTTTGATTGGCTGCTTTAAAAAGTGGCGGGCTGATTTGATTTACAATGGAGATTGATTTCATGTGTTGTCTTAACGGTGCAAGTTAGTTTTGTTTAAACAACATGAACCAATAATAATGCATGTTTAATTAAAAATCAAGTTTGTAATCACATAAATTAAGATTTGTTTGCCTGCTTTTGTTATTATACATGCTTATATCGTGAAACGAAAGCCAATGAGAATAAGTTACATTTAATGCAGGGCAATCATCGTTTTTATATGGAATTAAGATATATATTTTAATAACACGTTGTTTGATTGTTAGTTGAGTTTATATTATCCAGTTCATATGTCCTCGTTATTGTGCAGACATCGCTTCGGGCATCGCTGCAGTACTGCAGCCTCAAATGATAGACAGAACTATTATTGTATTATACCATTAAAGTCGATGTTTAAAATTCTGCGAGCAACAGCAACAATTGACGTGGCAAGGTGCTACATGTTAAACTTGCTTCTGTGTATATTTACTTCCCACTCAAATCCAGCCGCCAAGTTATTTCATGTGCGTAAAACAAAAGTAGATTAATGTTCATGTTGGTGACAGAAAGATGTCAGTGCTTTTTATAATGTATGTCGACAATAAAGTAAAAACAGATTTTTAAGGGAACAAATTAAGCCTGAAATAATAAATGCACCATTAAGAACATCAAGGCATGAACATCTCTCGGTTGAGAGTAGCCGTAGATAGGATACCTTTTAAGTTCAGAACTAATCTAAATAAAAAATAAATTTCAACAATAAATAATAAAAAAAAAGGTGAACAAATCACAAAATAAAAAGGGAAACGATCAAAGCTCTTTTTGAAGAAATCGAAATGTCAAAAGAACAAATGAAATATTTTATAAATGAAAAGAAAAACCAAACGTGAAAAGAATAAGGGAAGGGCAAGGAATAGTATCCCAGCTTACCATTGTATATATAGTGACTTTATAACAAAATATGAACGATTGGAAATAAACTGGATCAAAGACTCAAGCAAAAAGTTTTACAAGTTAATTTCAGACTTGTGCCACGGTGGTTTTCATGATTACAAGAAGCTGTTAATGTTTTCTGTAAGGATTTATCTGAGAGCACTAGAGACGTGATGTGACTGGTTTCGGTCGGTAGAATCGCCGTCCGTGCCGTTGTCAGATGGAGTTGCTTCGTCAAGACTAAACAGTGTCCTGTCGATCCTTGTCGGCAGGATGAGACCATAGATCGATAGAGTTCGATTTTTTGGAAAATGTGGATAAGAATACAACGCCGGAAGTTGAAAACCAGCTCCTTGGTCTTGCTGGAGGTAATCAGGAGGTAATTTTTCTAGTACCAGTCCAAAAAGTCCTGGACAAATCCTCGATACGACTGATTGCCCCCGATGATAAAAAGGAGCACTGTAATGTACGGAATCTTTGATAATATGCCACAAGAACAAAAAGATTTGTTCATTTGTATAGTTGTTTGTAAACTTGGAGAACATGTTGCATGATGGTGATTCACAATAAGGTAATACCAAATGACTCTACTTTTAAACACATTTTATACATGAATAAAAACAAGTGTATACAATGGAGTATTTTAACTTTTAGAATTTGGTGTTACATTTGTGTGTTTTAGAAATGTATTCACTGAATTGTGTATTTTTATTGGCTCTTTAGGGTGTTTTGGACATGTACATTTGTATGACCTTGCTGTGTTCGTTATGACTATGTAATATGAAATTAAATTCAATAAAGTAATTTAAAAAAACGATACGTGTTAAAACAGGAACGATGAGGTGATAGTTTTTTTTTTCCCCTGTTCAGCCTCGCTCATCAAACTTTCAAATTTCCAATTAAATAAGGTTCATCTCTCCATCCAGTTGGTTTTTCTTTTTCCAACAATTGAAACAAAAAATATATATTTTCCTGGATCACAGTTTAATCTCACTGTAGTCTGCTAATGAAAAAAAGCAATGTATCCAGAATATAAACATGTTCACTACAGTAAAACAGTTGTACAACTGTTAGGGGGCGACATAGCTCAGATGGTAGAGTGGTTGCCTGCAGTCCAAAAAAAAAAAAAAAAGTATAATGACAATGGCTTACAGCAAACAGCGCCACATCGCTCCCCGCTGGCCACATCAATCGGCTACATTTTAAAATGATTCTATGGATTTATCTACATTTTCCCTCCCAACAATCACCTCAAGTTAAAGTAGCAGCAAATCTATTAAAGTTCACCACACGATATTCATACGTATACATAAAAATTGGACCACAATTTGTCTTGGACAATCCCCGCAAGCGGTTTTACGAGAATAATGACTGAACTCTATAGTTGGATGTGAGTGGCTCTGAAAAGAGCCGTTGAGTTAAAGTTTGTTGTTCCAAGTATCTTATTTCTTGGAAGCCTTCTCGGTCTTCTTGGGCAGAAGAACAGCCTGGATGTTGGGCAACACTCCACCCTGGGCGATGGTCACTCCTCCGAGCAGCTTGTTCAGCTCCTCGTCGTTGCGGACAGCCAGCTGCAGGTGACGCGGGATGATTCTGGTCTTCTTGTTGTCGCGGGCGGCGTTTCCAGCCAACTCCAGGATCTCAGCGGTCAGATACTCCAGCACTGCTGCCAGGTAGACGGGAGCTCCGGCGCCGACTCTCTGGGCATAGTTGCCCTTTCTGAGCAGCCTGTGGACACGACCCACTGGGAACTGGAGTCCAGCACGAGAAGAGCGGGACTTGGCCTTAGCGCGAGCCTTACCGCCGGTTTTGCCTCGTCCACTCATGGTTGTAAATAACGTCTCAGAAAGCTCGATATCTGAGTGAGGAAATTCAGCAGTCTCTCTCTATATATCCGTGTGTAGGCGGTTCTTTCTCAGTCACAGCAAGCAATCGCTCTTAAACGTTTCCTCCAATGAAAAGACGAGTTTGAGGCGGGGTCACACGTTAGCGGGAACTGAACGTTAGTATGTTTATATTGATCACATGCAGCTGCTTATATAGAATCTAGACATCAATCAATTATCGTGTTATGAGGATATTCAGATAAATGCAGCATTAAAATACATCAAACTATTCACAAACCAATAACGTGTAATATTTAACTTGATGATGTGGCAGTTTATGTACATGGGGATTCGTTTTTTTGTTTATTTAAATACGTTTTATCTTGTCATGTTTATTTTACCAACGGATATAAATGAATCTCTTGAAACAATTCTCCTGTATCTCAATAAACACCTTTTTTGAAACATATGTATTTTCAAACAATATACATAGGTTTGATTTCTGAACACATTAATAAACACATGGCAATGTTTATGTATATATATTTTTTCTATACGATATAAATAACGTTCATTCGTTTGCCATCCGTATTATTTTAGACATTATTCAAACAGTACTGATCGGAATGAACAACCCTTGTTAATGGCTCCATCTTTTGGGGAAGTTATACAACTGCGTATTACCATTTTTGACCGGTAAATATATTCTCCATAAATTGGCGAATATATTTTTATATTAAAAAATATATAAGATATTTAACAGTTAGATTGATAAACTTTATGATCAATGTATTCAGTTCAATTGCCAATAAAGGTGAAAATAGACGAAGGTAAACTTGGGTCTAAACATGACTCATGTAGATGAAAAATAAATGTGTTATTGACAGCGTGTGACATGTTGCAGTAACAGTTGCTCTGTAGAGAAGTTGTGTGGCTCTGAAAAGAGCCGTTAAATGGGGAGATTTGAGCATTTACTTCTTCTTGGGAGCTGCTCTCGTGACCTTGGGTTTCGCGACCTTTTTGGCAGGAGATTTCTTCACTGCTGGCTTCTTCTTGGCCGCCACCTTCTTGGGGCTCTTGGCTACCACCTTCTTTGAGACCTTCTTGGGACTCTTGACTGCTGCTTTCTTTGCTGCTGGCTTCTTTAGCGCCTTCTTCGGTGACTTTTTGGCGGCTGCTGTCTTCTTCACGGCGGCCTTGGCCTTCCTGGCTGCTGCGGGTTTCTTGGCTGCTGCGGGTTTCTTGGCTTTGGGAGCTTCTTTCTTGCTCACCTTGAAGGAGCCGGAAGCTCCGGTGCCCTTGGTCTGGACGAGAGTTCCTGCGAGGACCAGCTTCTTAACAGCGGTCTTGACTCGAACGTTGTTCTTCTCCACATCGTATCCAGCTGCGGCGAGATTCTTCTTGATGGCGGCCAGAGAGGCTCCGCTGCGCTCCTTGGAGGCGGACACAGCTTCCACGACCAGCTCCCTGACGCTGGGGCCAGACTTGGCGGGCTTGCTCGTCGTCTTCTTCTTCTTGGTGACGGCTTTGACCGGAGCGGCGGCGGGAGCTGGAGCGGTTTCTGCCATGATCTCAGATTCTCTATCGAACGGGTGTCAGACTAGACTGACCTACTCCGGGAAGGGGATGGATTTAAACTCACCATGAGAACCGTGGAGAGTGAAGGCGGCTGCAGCTCCACTCTTGTGTTTTCTCTTCGTCTGTCAAACCGAGAAACAACAACATTAGTGAAATAAATAATCATGTTAACGAACATGTGTGAAAGCGGACATGTTTATGTTCCCCTTTAACACACCAACACTTTAACTGGATTCGCAATATTTGCTGTGAATCGTCATCATTTCACCTCTTTGCTGTCGTCAGCGCTCGTACTCGCAGATATCTTCCTCCTTTTTTTCCTATAAAAGTTGTCAAATGCGTGAAAACATCTTTAAATCATGTTGTTAAGGTAGATGTGTCTTCTTGTTTTGCATCTTAATGTCTTAAAATTATTTTTCTCGACTTATGTGGAAACATTTGACGTTTGATTCAAGTAGCAAACACACACTAAAAGGCGTCACTTGAATCTCTACCTGCTCCTCGACTACACGTAACATTGTTTTCCAAACACGAAATAAATCTAATCGCTAATAAATAACGTTATAAGAAGTTTTGTTTTTTTCTGTCCGCTCTGAAACACACTACGTTCATTATCTATCTTCTTTACCTTTTACTTAATTAAATTTGAAAATAAAGATGTTTTAATCCACCATTTGGGTAATAAGTCAAGTTATTTTTATTGTCAAATATGCATGTATTAAGACATACAGCAATAAGGAATTGTGGTCTTCTCTGACCCACTATGCAACACATTAAAAACATGAATAGGGTTGAAGAGACTTAACAACAGACATTAAACACTTAAAATAATTAAAGACTTAACAATTAAAGACTTAAACAGACATTAAATAATAAATAACCAACAACAACAAAAAATCAACAGACTTAAATAATCAACTAATAAACAGAATATAAACAAAAACAAAGTCAATGCACAGGTAGTGTAAGCAGTAAATATATTATTTAAAACATCTTAATGCATTTTTTAAGATTTGATATTTAATGATCAATGTATTCAGTTCTATCGCCAATACAGGTGCAAATAGACGACACTGAAGATGAGCCTGGGTCTTAACATGACTCATGTCTTCACACATGTAACTGAATAATGAGTGTGTTATTGACAGCGTTTGACACGTTGTAGTGAAAATAAACTATCAAACACACACTTTCAGGCGCTGCCTGCTGTCATGTTTGGTTTTTAACAGACAAAAAAACGTGTCTTGATGTCCACACCAGAAGGACTAGGGGTTTAAACTTCAAATAATCCAACAAGAATTCAACATAGTGTAACTTTTATTGCCAGTGCTGAAAACAATATGGCAAGATAACACACAAAATAAACAATAGAAAAACAGAACCAAGCATCAAGGCAGACATTCTATGGTGCCTTAAGTGTTTTATGCCACTTTTATTTAGATCTTTAAATGTCCTCAAAAGCCTCAAATGTGATCTTAAAACACTGAACGTAATTGTAAATATATATAAAAAATGCACAAGATTCTGACAAGAAATTAAAGTTTAATTCAAGATGTTGGATATTTCTTGGAACCATCAGGGCTGACCTTGGTTGTGAGAATGTTGTAGGCAGGAAAAATGCCGGGTGCTTGCCAATTCAGATCCCATGATCTACATGTAAAGTATACATTTTGGTCAATCAGCCCAATTTATTTGCGCACAAGAATTAAACACTAAAAAACAGGCAACTCAAAGTTCTGAAAGGTACACTTTGTACTTTTGACAAAAAGTAACAAGTTGGTCATCCTAAATAAAACAGTATAAATAATTCAAAGTCATTGTGACGATGGAATGTGGAGCCATACTTGTACATGTATATATACACTATTCTTGCAAATACCAAGTTTATTCTTTTACATGCATCATTCTAAATTGAAAACATGCTTTGCCAACAAAATATACATGAAACCATTTCATCATGATGGTCAAGTTGTAAGATACCATATTGAAATGGTCAAATATAACAAATTATCAAACAAGAATAAAGCGCATTAAAGGGAGTGTGTGGCTCTTAAAAGAACCTTTGTGTCAGTTTGTTGTTGGTGATATTTAACCTCCGAATCCGTACAGAGTGCGTCCCTGTCTCTTCAGAGCGTAGACCACATCCATGGCGGTCACGGTCTTCCTCTTAGCGTGCTCGGTGTAGGTGACAGCGTCACGGATGACGTTCTCCAGGAACACCTTCAACACACCACGGGTCTCCTCGTAGATCAAGCCGGAGATACGCTTCACTCCACCACGGCGAGCCAGACGGCGGATGGCGGGTTTGGTGATTCCCTGGATGTTATCGCGGAGAACCTTGCGATGACGCTTAGCGCCTCCTTTACCGAGTCCTTTGCCGCCTTTTCCTCGACCAGACATTTTAGTAGTTCGAGAGTTCAAACTTCGAGTGTTCAGCGACAGTGAAGCAGCCGGCTTTATTTTAACTGGGCGGACGTTTTCGAAGACAGGGGCAGTGGTTTAGAAAAAAGCGCCAACAATGTGGTGACGTCACTTGCTTCAGACAAGCCGTTTTAAAGATGGTTTTACATTATATCCACTTCAGGCTCACATGTATTTAAACGAGATGAATCATTTAATCCACATTCGTATTAATTGTGGAGTATACTTCTATGACAAGAAAATGAACTTTGTGATTCTATATAGACAAACTTACTCTTACAATGCGTGCTTTAGCATCAGTTTAATAATATTTAAATAAAAATGTATCATGTAAATAATATTGAATTTATTTATGTTATTCACAATCATGGACATCTGCGGGACTTGGCCTTTGGCGCACTTATGTCAACCTTTATTTTTTTTTGTCTTATCCTTTTTTCCCCCAAATACATTTGCAGTGTGCGATTACGAAGCGCAATATGAATTAAATTGTTACATTTATATTGAATTGATATAAACATGCTTGGGAGCAAAACACCTGGCAGTGTAACACAATAAACGTTTCATTTTAATATGAATACTAGATGTTCGATTGTTGACGTTTTACACACATTTGGTTCCGCTTACCGGAAATTAGTGGATAATCTACAACCTTTTGAGATTCAAAATAATTCAAATGTTGCGGTGAGGCTCGTTAGAGGTAGTGGTGGCTCTGAAAAGAGCCGTTGGGTTATTTGAACGAGGTTTACTTGGAGCTGGTGTACTTGGTAACAGCCTTGGTGCCTTCAGACACGGCGTGCTTGGCCAGTTCACCGGGGAGGAGCAGACGCACAGCGGTCTGGATCTCCCGGGAAGAGATGGTGGAGCGTTTGTTGTAGAGAGCGAGACGAGAAGCTTCACCGGCGATGCGCTCGAAGATGTCGTTGACGAACGAGTTCATGATGCCCATGGCCTTGGAGGAGATGCCGGTGTCGGGGTGGACCTGCTTCAGCACCTTGTACACGTAGATGGCGTAGCTCTCCTTCCTGGACTTCCTCCTCTTCTTGCCGCTCTTAGCGGCGGTCTTGGTGACGGCTTTCTTGGAGCCCTTCTTGGGCGCGGCTTTTGGTTCAGGCATGTTGATGCGAGACGGATCAAGTGTTTGTCATGGCCCGAGCAACCCTTTTTAGGTGCTGCAGTGCAGCTGTCGTAGCTTTGTTTTGATTGGCTAGTTTGAAAAGTGGCTTTTGGTTTGGGGTTTGTTTCTTTGTTTGTTTGTTTTTTACAGTCAGTGGTCCACAAAGACGCACAAATATATATAATAAAAGAAGATCCACCTTCACAGAAGTTGCTAATTTGTAACTATGATGCTTTAATGAGTTAAATACATGTTTCTGAATCTTTAAAAGCATGATTGCATTTTTGACAGCTGAGAGGATTTTTTATTGAATATAACCTTGATCTTTTTTTGAGTTGGAGCGTTTTAGTGAAATCACTTTGTTTTATTTACTAATCAAAATGCAAAACATAACACGCCTTCACATTATCAACAAGTAATTCACTTGAAACGCTTTTCAAATAATGCACTTAAAACAGATGAACCACTTACAAAACACGAAATATTTGCATTTATAACTTTAACCTCAATAAGAAAAACGTACTAAGTATGTTTACCTTGTTCTGTTAATAGGTGACATACGATTATGTAGCTTTCTCCCCCCATTTGTACTATTAGCTGATTTTATAAATCCTTACTAAAAATGTAATAAAACAAGACTTGTGGAATTAATTGAAGAAAATGATTGGATAGAAGAAAAGGTAGATGGCTATTCAGAATAAAAAAACACAGTTAAGAAATAAGAAACAATTACATCAAGGTTAAGATTTGGAATCACAAGCACTATAGTTAGCAAAGATACTCTGTTGACATGTGGTGTAATAATTAAGATGTAGAAGCTCCCAAAAAAAATACAACATGGTTAAAAATAAAGGGATGAATGTTCAGATATAAACTGCAGAAACTATCGCCGCTGAAATATTGTAATAATAGATAATAGTCAATGATACGAAATAATGGAAATCTAGGAAACCAACGACACATGACATTAAGTTTAGTGTCTCCACACTAAATGTTATATTTACATCACAGCCTCCAGAACCGAGCTCAGCATTACAAGACAGACATTTTGACTTTTCATTTACATGAAAACAAAACATGTTTGTTCATAATACAGTTGACATATGAAGCCTTGTCATCCATCGGATCAATTTGATCCAGGAGTAGGGATTTGCGGTATTAAATAAATACTTGAGGACTTTTATATTTATTAATAGTTAAACAATTATTTTGAGCGTCCATTACATGTGTGATATCTAACATTAATTTGAAGACAATATTCTCTCACGGAACTGTGCTCTCTATTTAGTGGTGGGTGGCTCTGAAAAGAAAAGCGCCACATCAATCGGCTACGGCATAATAAACTACATTAAAAAAAAAAAAAAGATTATATGGATTTATCTAAATTTTCCCTGAAAGCAACCAAGTTGGACCACGTTTTGTTAGACACATTTGTTGGTCTTTGTTTTAGACAATCCACGCAAACAGTTTTAGGAGAACAACGACTGAGCGCTATAGTTGCATGTGAGTGGCTCTGAAAAGAGCCGTTGAGTTAAAGTTTGTTGTTCCAAGTATCTTATTTCTTGGAAGCCTTCTCGGTCTTCTTGGGCAGAAGAACAGCCTGGATGTTGGGCAACACTCCACCCTGGGCGATGGTCACTCCTCCCAGCAGCTTGTTCAGCTCCTCGTCGTTGCGGACAGCCAGCTGCAGGTGACGCGGGATGATTCTGGTCTTCTTGTTGTCACGGGCGGCGTTTCCAGCCAACTCCAGGATCTCAGCGGTCAGATACTCCAGCACTGCCGCCAGGTAGACGGGAGCTCCGGCGCCGACTCTCTGGGCATAGTTGCCCTTTCTGAGCAGCCTGTGGACACGACCCACGGGGAACTGGAGTCCAGCACGAGAAGAGCGGGACTTGGCCTTAGCGCGAGCCTTACCGCCGGTTTTGCCTCGTCCACTCATGGTTGATAGTTATCTGGAGGAAACTCGAGATGTGTTCCAGGCTGCGAGTGGATCTCTTTATATATGCGAGTGAAGGTGGTTGAGCTCGAAGAAAAGAGCGGGAGAGTTGATTATTTGATAAAAACTTAAAGGTTTTCTCCAATAAAACGCGATGTCTTGCTGTTGGGGGCGGAGCTAACTACTGGAATTAAAGCTATCCGACGCTTCCGCGATCTCAGCCAAACCATCCGACGCCAAATTTAGAGTGCGCGTAATGCCAGAGCATTACGGTAGCACTTAATCTGCTTGAAGAAACGTCTGCGAGATCACAACTAGAAAGAGTGAACTAGATCAATAACTAATACTTTAATTATGTTTTATGCGAATTCAAATGTTTTTTTCTCCTGTAAAATCAATACTTACTAAATTTAGATTATAGGGAAACTATTTGTTTGAACCTGTGTAAATAAAAACGATATATTATTAAAGGTGAAGGTTTTATCTATCATATGGATGAATTTGGACACATTTTACCGTATTTTTTTATTTGATCATTTTTTTAATGTTGTATTAATTTAAAAACAGTGTAAAGACATCCGAAATGTTACCCTTAATAAAATAAAATTGTGCAAACCTGTGTAAATAATAACTTTATATTATAAAAGGTGAAGGTTTTATCCATCATATGGATAGATTTGGAAACATTTTATTGTAGTTTTATTTTATCATGTTTTGAATGTTGTTGTCATTTCAATACATTTTAAATATATGTGAACTGCAATTTACACACCATAAGTAATCTTACACAATTAAGTGGTAACCTCGGGTCACTCTTTTTTCTTTTTTTCCTCAATTGAAATCAATGATTGAAGTTTATTTTCTCTATAGTCGTTTTCTTGTAAGTCCTCTACCATAACCTGATGGATTTATGAAAGTAGTTTTTTTTTTTTTTAAAAACTTGTAATTATAATTAATAATAATAATAATAATAATTGAAAGAAACGTATGGGATCTTACCTGTGTTTCCATAGCAGGTAAATAAAGTGTCTGCTTGGAAAAATATCTAATACTATTTATTATTCTACTAAATATATAATGAAATGCATTGCATTAAGTCAAGGGTTCAACAAAAACTAAAATATCAATAAATCAATTCTTACCAGTTTTGCGGATTTTACCTTCTTCTGTGATGATAATTTTTGTTTGTCATTACAGTTTACTTAACACCATGGTTTGTGCAAAATGTTTCCAAATTCATCCAAATGATAAATAAAACCTTAATCTTAAATAACATATAAAGTTATTATTTACACAGGTTTGCATTTTTTATTTTATTTCATTCAATTCATGATAAAATAAAATAAAACCTCAGTAAAATGTTAGATAGATAAAACCTCCACATTTAATAATATATAATTATTATAAAAAATAAAATTTAGATATTTTTTAACAAATCATTTCCCTATATTCTACATGAAGTAAGTATTGATGTAACATGAGAAAAAAACGTTTTAATTCACATAAAACCTGATTGAAGTATTAGTTACTGATCTGTTTTACTCGTTCGCATTTTGATCTCTCGGACAGTTCTTCGGATGGTTTGACTGTGATCGCGGAAGCGTCGGATAGCTTTACCCCAGGAGTTAACTCACCAACTAAAGTTGAATATGTAGAAACGACTTTTCCTATAAACGGTGTATATAAATAGTTAACAATTTTCACATGTATAGAATAGATATTAAATTAAATCATTATGCACACATCATTACGTGTGCAGGGTGTTAACTGCTCCTGCTAGTATTATGTGTAACATGGCAAAATTACTATGTTGTTCTTACGTGTCTGGCAGTTAAATTGTTTATTTATCTATCCATCTATTAAAAAACACCAAACAACTATATTGCTATATCTACCGGAGGTGTTAGCCCGCTTTTTGCAATATTCCACAAAACTAATAAAATAAAAAATTATGATTAAAATTAAATTCAATAAAATCTTTCAAAATCAAATACAAAAACAACTTTGTAATATGTGCACAATATACATCACATGACTTTGTAATAAACACTTTAAACTATTAAGAATCTGACTTATCCATACATAACTTACTCTCATTGGTTCTCTTAATTGAGATCATTTATCAACATCTCCCTCATTTAAATACAGTATATATTTAAATGAAACAAGTTATCTCTAAACCAACTTTAATATCGATTTGTGGTCTAAGCTGAAACATTATGTCGCCCTTCTTTTAAATACCTCAAGACACTACGAACGTAAAATTCAACGAAACAAGTGCTTTGATGAGGTGAGGTTTGTAAGGAGACTCGATAGACTGATGTGTGTGGCTCTTAAAAGAGCCTTTGTATCTCCTTGTATCGCCTTGTCTCTTACGAGCGGCCTTGGTAGCCAGCTGCTTCCTGGGAGCTTTTCCTCCGGTGGACTTACGCGCGGTTTGCTTGGTTCTCGCCATTGCACTAAGTTCTCTTCCTCAACAGAGAAGTGTTGGCTCCTTCTTAAACCGTCAGCTGACACGCCTTAATATCGGTAAACACTACATAGGGAAAGATAGACAAAACTGTACATATTTACCGGTATGCTACTGAGAACACACCAATCAGCCAAATATATTTACACACAAGACGTCAACACACTAAAAACCAGACGACACCATGTTCTAAAAGGTTCACTTTCTACTTTGTTTTTTGTCAATTTCGTGTTGTATGAAACAAAGCCAATTTTTTTCATAAATAATTAAATGTCATTGTGATAGATGTAATGTAAAACTTACAGGTCTGTATTCTAATCTTGCAAGAGTTCGAAATAGCGTTAGTGATTCAATTTAATTATAATAGTTATTGTTCATTTGGGTCACAAGCACATACTAGTCAGGTCTGGTTAGTTTATTTCAATCAACTCGCTGCTTGAGAGTGCCTTTTGTGTAGCAGTAAATGTAAGATTTGAAGCACGATTTCGTGGCAAGTTATCAAATCATAATTTTACATCCATCGTACCAAATTGAAAGTATGCTCTCAGTAAAATGTAAGTTACATGAAACTGTTTAATCATGATAGTGATATTATGTATATATATTATGTATAATATGATCCCACATTCAAAGCGCATTAAAGGGAGTGTGTGGCTCTTAAAAGAACCTTTGTGTCAGTTGTTGTTGGTGATATTTAACCTCCGAATCCGTACAGAGTGCGTCTCTTCAGAGCGTAGACCACATCCATGGCGGTCACGGTCTTCCTCTTAGCGTGCTCGGTGTAGGTGACAGCGTCACGGATGACGTTCTCCAGGAACACCTTCAACACACCACAGGTCTCCTCGTAGATCAAGCCGGAGATACGCTTCACTCCACCACGGCGAGCCAGACGGCGGATGGCGGGTTTGGTGATTCCCTGGATGTTATCGTGGAGAACCTTGTGATGACGCTTAGCGCCTCCTTTACCGAGTCCTTTGCCGTCTTTTCGCTTTTTAAATTACTTTATTGAATATTACATAGTCATAACAAACATAACAAGGTCATAAAACTGTACGTATTCATCATGTCCAAAACACACAAGAGCCAAAAAAAAAAAAGATATATATGTTTACACTTCAGTGAATATATTTCTAAAACACAAATTTAACATCTAATTCTAAAAGGTTAAAAAACTCCACTGTCTACACTTTTTTTCATTCATGTCCATTGTCCTTTGTCTTTTGAGTTCTGTTAAAATTTGTTTAAAAGTGACTTCAATTGATATGACCTTATTGTGAATAACCAGTATGCATCGTGTCCTCCAGAGTTTACAAACAACAATACAAATTATGAACCAATATAACTATTTTTGTTCTTGTGGCATATTCTCCAACACTCCATACATTACTGTGCTCCTTTTTATTTCAATGTCCAGGCCAATACTTTTTAATCTTGCCCAGATGCTTTTTGTCCTTTGACAATCCAAAAGAAGATGATCTAGGGTCTCATCCTGCCGACATTGATCGACGGGACACTGTTTAGTTTTAACGAAGCAACTCCATTTAACAACTGCGCGGACTGCGAGTCTACCGACCGAAACCAGCCACATCACGTCCCTAGTGTTCTCAGATATATCCTTAGAGAAAACATTTTTAACACACGTTTTGAAGTGGCACGTTTGCAGCTGCTTGTATTCATGGAAACCACCGTGGCACATGTCTGAAATTAACTTGTAAATCTTTTTACTTGAGTCATTGATCCAGTTAATTTTCAATTGTTCATATTTCGTTACAAAGTCACTATATATAAGATGGTTATATGGGAAACCACTTCTTGCTCTTCCCTTCTTCTTTTCCCATCTTGGTTTAAGACCGATTCATATTGTTTTTCGACTGATAGCTGAAGCAATATTCCTACAAAAAGCGATGTTTAATTTTATTTGCAAATCCATTGCTCCGAGTCCCCCGTATCTACGGTCTTTATAGAGTAGTTTACGTGTCGTGACTTCTGTGGTGGTTCCTCAAATAAAATTTACTACCTGTTTATTTATGTTCTTCATCGTATGGGCTTTTGGAGGGAAGATATTTGCTAAGAATATTAATTTCGACAATACAAAGGTCTTTATGATTGAAATTCTTAGTTTGTAATTTGTGGTTTTATTGTCCCATTTTCCAAGTTCTTCTATGACCTCTTTTTCTTTTTTCTTCCAGTTCTCCTCGTAGCTAAATACATTAGAAAACATGATTCCAAGAATACAAACTTCATTTTGGTCTTTTATATTAATCTTTGGTTTGTTATTTATTTCACCAAACCACACACTCTCGGTTTTGTTTTGGTTCAATTTAGCTCCAGAGGCTTTTCCATAATTACATAGATGTTCGTTTATAATGTCCAACTCTGTTTGATTATTTACGACTACAACAATGTCATCTGCATACGCCATTATTACGACCCTCTCTCCATCAGTTGTGTAGGTTCCTTTTAACCTTAGGTCTTCTTTAATCCTTCTCAAGAGAGGGTTAATAGCGAGGACGTACAATGCTGCAGACAGAGGGCAGCCTTGTTTGACGCCTCTTTTTATGCAGAACTGTTCAGTTAAAGTGCCATTTACATTAACTTGCACAGTGGAATCAGCATACAACAGTTGGATTTTATCAATAAAACTTTGTTTAAATCCATAACTCTTTAAAACATGCCACAAGTAATCTCTGGATACATAGTCAAAAGCTTTCCTTTGATCTAGTGTTAGAATGTAAAAGTTTTGTTTATTTTCCGTTATATTTCTGAGAGTTGCAAGATTGTCCCACATTAACCTCCCCTTTATTGCACAGGTTTGTTCTTGTGCACTAATTTTTCCCAAAATCGGGTTCAGTCGGTTCATTATGCTATTTGCTAATATTTTGTAATCAATGTTGGTCATAATTATTTGCCTCCAGTTGTTGAGGTCTTTGCAGTCTCCTTTTTTAAAAACAAGTGCCATCACACCTTTATAAAAGGAGGGGTGGAGGATCCCTGATGTTATTCCTTCATTAAAAACTACAGTAAGTAACGGAGAAATTTCTTCAACACAAAACTGATAAAACTCACAAGGAAGTCCATCCGGACCTGGAGCTTTCCCTCGATTTAACTGCAAAATGGCTTCTTTTACTTCATGTATAGCGATTTCAGAGTTGTTGTATTGAAGGTTTGGTATTTCTTTGTCATTTATAAAATATTTCATTTGTGCTTCTGATATTTCGATTTCTTTCTCAGCATCATGCTTTTGTCTGTTTTCTTAATAACAGTGACAATCTGAAAACATTACATTTAACAATTAATAGTTATGGGTATTTATGTGTCTGTTGACAAGTGGTTTTGAAATGCATATTACGTTTTGGTAAAATGCGGGAATCTGGTTTAAATTATGTACTGATACAGTATTAAAAAGGGTGCCTTCACAGTGAAAGAGCAGATGTGAATCTTTAGAGGAAGTTTGCTGCTCGGATCAAATTTCTTCAATGCACGCAATTGCCCGCGTATTTAGTCCCAGGGAGTTAGAATACTTTTCTTCATTAAATATCACTTATTTATTGTAAAATATTTTTGGGAACACTAGCAAACAGAGAATAAGGAAAATAGTTTAAAGTCACAAAAAAAGCACAAATCTCTTTAAGATCCAATACAAAAATACACATTTTTATGAGGAATAAGCACTCAGTGAATCTAGTCAAGTAAAATGACATATGAAGCTTTCTCGTTGTTGATCAATCTGATCCAGCAGTCAATCTACTTGAATGTTTTAAATACACTTGTTACTTTTTAAGTTAAATTTCATATTACATAGTCATAACAAACACAGCAAGGTCACAAAACTGCACATATTCAACATATCCAAAACACACCTAAGAAACATTTACAATTCAGTGAATACATTTCTAAAACACTAACGTAAATAAAACACCCAATTCTAAAGTTAAAAAAAAATCCATCTTCTACACTTATTTCCACTCATGTCCTTTGTCTTTTAAGGTCTGTTAAAAAGTGTTAAAAGTGACGTCATTTGATACTACCTTATTGTGTCACCATCATGCAACGTATACAAATGACAAAACAATGAATGCTTGGAATTATGAGTCATACTGAAGCGTGACATTTGAATGTCCATTTGTGATGATAACTAACATCAGACGTTCATATGAAAACAATATATTCTCATGGAACTGGGCTCTCTATCTAGAGGTGGCTCTGAAAAGAGCCGTTGGATAGATGTGGGTTTACTTGGACTTGGAAGCCTTCTCTGTCTTCTTGGCCTGGATGTTGGGCTGCGTTTCCGGCCAACTCCAGGATCTCAGTGGTATATTTGTTGTGATGAAAGGTTACTTTTAATGATTTATTGCAAGGGTAATGCTATTCTTAAAAAAAAACACAAAAAAAACATAACAGATGTAAGTATAAATAGTATAACAGTTCAGTTAACATCAGCGTAAACCCCAGAATCAGAATTTTAGTACCTTCTACTATATTAGATGATTTATTAGTTCCACCAGTTGTTTCAAATAACCATATAGGTCCACACATCTGCATATGTACATTCCAGTCTCTGTGTTGTCAGTGAAACTATTTAAAATCGTTGATTGTGTTATTAACTATATTTGTTATGATGAAAGGTTACTTTTAATGATTAATTGCAAGGGTAATGCTATTCTTAAAAAAAAACAAAAAAACATCCAATATAACACACAAGTATGAATAGCATAACAGTTCAATTAACATTATGCAACCCCACTTGTATATGTGCACTGATGACTAAAATGAATATGTTTAATTTGTCCATTTATTTTAATGCTAAACGTTTTTGTATATTAGCAAAACAACTGAAATTCTGTACACCTGCGACACAACCACCATTTCGTTGCCAAATATTATCTATTTTATTCCATTTACTAAAATTTGAATCAATTTATACAAATTTGTAATTTTATTATTTGCATTTTGGTCATATTTGTTAAAATAAACTAGTTTTTGCAGAGGTTCTGTGTGCAAAGTTTGACTGACTGACTATAAAAAGGACCACAACAACAATATACTATTCGGCGTTATATCAAGTCTACATTAAAACACACACATTCATAGCAGGAAACTCAGTAGAGGAGGTGGTTGGCTCTGAAAGGAGCCTTTGGTGGAAAAAGAAAACACGAGTTTACTTCTTCTTAGATGCAGCTTTCTTAGCTTTAGGTTTAGCAACTTTCTTCGCTGGTGATTTCTTTGCTGCGGGCTTCTTCTCCGCCTTCCTGGGGCTCTTGGCTGCAGTCTTCTTCGCATCCTTCCTGGGGTTCTTGGTTGCAGGTTTCTTTGCTGCAGCTTTCTTAGCAGCGGGCTTCTTTGTCACCTTCTTGGGAGACTTTTTGGTGACAGATTTCTTCGCAGCAGTCTTTGGCTTCTTGGCTGCTGCAGGTTTCTTGACTGCGGCACTTTTCGATTTAGGCGCAGCTTTCTTTGCTTTGGGAGCTGCTTTCTTGGTTATCTTGAAGGATCCAGACGCTCCGGTTCCTGTAGTCCGGGTCAGAATTCCATCTGCGACCATTCCAATGATGGCGGTCTTGACTCGGCTCTTGTTCTTATCCGCATCGTACCCGGTGGCTTTCAGAGCTTTCTTGATGCCTGCGAGTGAAACACCGCTGCGCTCGTTGGAGGCAGACACGGCATCTCTGATGAGATCCCTGAGGCTGGATGTCTTGACCGGCTTGCTGGTCATCTTCTTCTTGACGGCTTTAGCCGGGGCGGCTTGAGCTGGAACTTCTTCTTCTGCCATGTTGACGATTTTCACTTGACTGACTAGTCTGGTTGTTATTGCGGACGGAGCCGTACTTGAACGCACCATGAGAATCGTAGAGAGTGAAGCGACTGCTGCTCTGCTAGGAAGTGAAACTTTCAAACCACTTGTGTTTTCTCTCCTTCTTTCAACGATAATTACAACGACATGTAACAAACACCATGAACGGTTTTAATCACAAGTTCATCTTCACACTTGTGTCTTCCCTCTCAAGTCATTGATGCTATAATTTGTGTCGCAAATTAGCTGTTAAAGCCTCTAAAACTCACTTCTTAGTCGTCATCAGAGCTTCTACTCAGAAATATTTTACCGTTTTCTCTTATAAAATCACAAATATATACCTCTGCCTGCCCGAAATCACATGTTATCCTAACAAACATGTTTCTTATTGACTTCTAATGTGAAAAGCTCCTTTATCGAGAAGTGGTTTTGAATAAATTAAGGTTGAAAACAAGGGAAACACACACTGTACAACTGACGTATAAACATTCTGGCCGAATTACTCAAACACACTTTTCAAACAAACTGTTAAGGATTTTCATTCAAACTCCACTTCAGTACAGCTTCAATCATTGCTTTATTTTCTTCAAGAAACAACGGCTGGAACACACAGGTTAATCAACTTTTCCCGGAGCAAGTTACACATCACATCCGGGATCGAACAATAAACATCCTTCAAAATAAAAGTACTGTGCATAACACAATGAGTAAAGGCGCTTTCTTTTACATTGTTTAACACCCCCACTCGTCTTTAACTTAATGGGTTTCCCAAGAACAAAAAAAAATTGTATGTACTTTTATGTACCAAACATATCTTTGACAAACCTTTTCAATTTCAGTTTAGTTGCTGGTTTTGTCATTACATCAGCAAGCATTTGCTCAGTAGGACAATACTCCAGATGTATCTTGCCAGTGTTTACAATCTCCCTGATGAAATGATACTTGATGTCTATGTGCTTACATCTTTGCATGTTTACAGGGTTCTTGGCAAGTGCAATAGTACCTTGGTTGTCTTCGTACACTTTTGTTTGTGCATACTGATACTTGTCCATTCCTTTGAGTAGCTGTTTCAAATATATACATTCCTGTATAGCCGATGCTAAGGCAATGTATTCTGCTTCACATGTAGAAAGTGCAACCGTTGGTTGTTTTCTTGATTTCCATGAAATTAGAGAGCTTCCTTCACATGAACTGACACAATAACCTGAGATACTGCGCCTGTCTGCTCTCTCTGATGCCCAGTCTGCATCACTGTACACTTTCAAACCTAGTTTACTTGTGTCATTTATTTTGAAGCATAAACCTTGTTCTGCTGTACCTTTAAGGTACCTAAAGACATGTTTTACAGTGCTCCAATGTTCTTCATTTGGATCATCAAAATGCTGTGAGAGTTTACTGACCACAAAACTTATGTCTGGTCTAGTGCATGTGGACAAATATATTAAACTTCCCACTGCCTCTCTGTACTTTCTTGAATTTGTCATTTTTTCAGAATTTTCTGAATAGTCAAGTTTTGGTTCACATGGGGTCTCTCTTGCCCTACAGTCTTCCATTTCAAATCTTTTCAGTATTTTGTTCACATATCTTTTCTGTGACATAACAACTTGGCCTTCTGTTTGCTCAAAGTCTATTCCCAGAATATGTCTTCCCAGATCTTTGATTTTGAACTTTTCAGTTAGCATTGTTTTCACATTTGTTTATACACTTTCATTGCTAGCTGCTATTATCAAATCATCAACCCATGTTTTTCTTTTGTATACACACAATGATCAGCAGGGTTCTGTGTGAAATCATTTCTGATCAAACATGCATGTAACATAGCATTCCAGTTTCTTCCGGACTGCTTGAGACCATAGAGAGACTTATGCAGTTTACACACAAGTTTTTCACCTGTGTCTGACTAATGAGTAAAATACATGTGCGGGTCTTAATCATTAAAGGGGATATTCTTTAATTTATTCATACAAATGTGTTATACGTGCTATGCTTATATAACTGCAATACTATGCAACATTCTGTTTTCTGGAAAACTACTGAGGTAAACAAACATACGAACATTGCCACTCAGCCCCGACACTGCACCGAAGGATCCAAGGTCAGCGAGAGGAACCTCCCTGTTTCATAACCATCGGCATGTCAGTTGATAACGGTACCCTGGTAACCATCAGAACAGGAACATAACAATTAGACTTGGGGCTTGACACCGAGAGACACCGATGGACCCACCCGTAAGGGGGAGCAACGGCGAAGGAAGGATCCAAGTGCTCCAACCAGGCCGCGTATCGCTAAACAACGCCCGCCTGCATCTTTGATTTTGACCAATGTTAATCTCAAGATTCTCGTACAAACGAGTCTGCGCACTCTGCTTAGGTATCCTTTTCTGAACATCAGCTCACCTGAGAGGTTGTTCCGCTTAGGTCCGTGCACGTTGGACTGCCGGCATATATCTGCTCTTAAGCTTGAAATAAAGCATTTTGTTTTTAAACTTTTAAAATTCTCCGACTGCCTGATTTCCAAATTCACAACATGACCATGTCTCGTAACCCTCTGGTTGCTCAATGTAGAGTTCAAAATCAATAGGTGCATGTAAATATGCTGTCTTAACGTCCATCTGATGCAGCAGCAGATTCTCCTGCGCTGCCTTCTGCATGATCACCCTCACACTGGTCATATCAGCAGTAGGTGAGAATGTCTCTTCGTAATCAGTTCCTTGTTTTTGACTGTAGCCTTTTGCTACGTATCTTGCTTTGTACTTTTCTGATCCATCAGTGTTACTCTTGAGTGCGTACACCCATCTGCCCCCCACTGCTCGTTTGCCTGGTGGAAGATGGGTGAGGCTGAATGTTTAATTTTCCTCCAGTGACTGCATCTCCTCATTCATAGCATTGATCCACTGCCTTGAGTTGGTTGAAGCAATGGCATCCTTGTAAGTCTGAGGAATGTCACACACTGCTCTGTAACAGAAGTCAATACATGTTTGTAGTTTGTCTACCTTTTCTTCCGTTTCAAAGTCCTGTAGGTAAGTTGGTTTCTTTCTTTCCCTCTTTGGGTTCCGCCTTGTTCTCTCAGCATCGTCTTCTTGCTGAGACACTTCAGTCTGTTTTGGAGCAGTCTCCGAAACATCACTTTCCTTATCATGACTTGATGCATTTTCTTTGTTTTCATCAACCATTTCTCCATCGTCATGACTTTTTGGCTGTACATCTCTTTTTCATTTGCTGTTTTGGTTGTGAATTACACTAACCTGTGCTTTTGGACTTTTTCTGTGTCTGGATAGTACACCAGATAAGCTGGGCTGTTTTTATCATATCCTATAAAAACACCTTGCTGGCACCTGGAATCCAACTTCCCGTTCTCTTGTTTGTAGGCAAAACAGATGGACCCAAACTTCTGCAGTTTGGAAACATCCGGTTTCACGCCTGTAAACATCTCATATGGAGTTTTTCTTGTGCGTCTGCTGTAGCACCTGTTTCGCACGTAAGCAGCTGTCTGTACAGCATAGTGCCATAGTTTATCTGGTAAGTTACTCTCTAAAAGTAAACACCTGCCCATGTCATAGAGAGTTCGCCAACCTCTCTCTGCTGTGCCATTTTGGTGTGGCGAATAGGGCGCTGACTTTTCATGCCTTATCCTATTCTTGGTCAATAGGTCTTGGAAAACTTTAGTTGTAAACTCAGTGCCGTTGTCTGAACGAACGCACTTGACCTCACCATAAGGTGCTATGTCTGCCAAGAATCTTTCTGTGGCATGAACTGCATCACTTTTGACTTTAAGGAAGTACACAAACATTGTACCTGAGTAGTCATCTGTAAAAGATTGCGCGTATCTGTGTCCCTCTATGCTCGGGGTTCGCATTGGACCTGCTAGATCAGTGTGGACTAGCTGTAATGGTTTTGTAGCTTTTCTGTCTGCCTCCCTATTTCTACTCTGTGTGAATTTTCCTTTCGTACACACTTCACATATCTGTGTTGGTCTGACCACACTCCCATTTATCACCATGCCTTTTACAACACCTTTTAATTTTTGTACATCTTCATAATTGCAATGACCCATAATCTCATGCCAGGTTTTTATGTCGTGGGATACTTTACATTTATCTACACTCTGTTCAACAGTTGATAAATAATACAAATTTCCACTTTCATGAATGTCAAACCTGCTGCCATCTTTTGTGATCATGTGACTGTTCTTTTTCTTGAACGTGACTGTTGCTCCTCCATTCGCTGCTCTCGCCACTGAGAAGATGTCTTGGGGGTACGTTGGCATGTAGAGTGCTTGCCGAAGCTGTGCTCTGTGTTGTCGTCCGGTGCTGTCCAGGAGATGAATCACAGCTGTCCCTCTGCGTTGGGCGATTCCGTTGCACTTGGTCCCATCTGCCAGCTCGACTGCGTGGGTCTCTGGCTGAAATGTGTCGTCGAAACTCACAAACTTGCTCATGTCGTTCACAATGTGAGAGATTGCTCCTCCATCCACCATGATGCTTTTCATCTTTATGTTGTCTGCTGGTCTCTCAGTCTTTGTATGTTTCGTCATCACCTTCTTGCTCTTTCTCTGCAACTTTTCTGGCACCATCTTGTTCTCCCTTTTTCTTGCACAGGGATTCTTTGTGTGTGTTGCTTCTACAGTAACTGCACCACACTTTTCGCGTACATTGTCTTGCTATGTGTCCTTTTATTCCACACCTGTAGCATGTCACACTTACATCTTCATGTCTTTTGTTATTAAAGTGTGTATTCATATTTTTTGCTTGCTATGCTTTATGTGTGTTTTCATTACATTGTCCGTTGATTCAGCCGTTTTCATCTTTTCAGCTTCTTCATAGATTCTCAGCCTCCTCTTAAAGTCTGCGAGTGTAACTTGATCTTCATTTTGTGTCACATGGACAGCTAGAGGCTTGAACATGTCCGGTAGCCCACCAAGTATCATGGCTATGATTAATCCATCACTCATAGCTTCACCCGCATTTCTCAAAGCAGTGATAATATTTTCCGCTCTTATAATATAGTCTGTGACACTTTCGTTGTCTGCCATCCGTAGCTTGGTCAACGATGTGTATAAACGTATTATTCTTGGCTTGCTTTTTCCGGAATAATGTTCTTTCAATATCTTCAGTGCCTCCCTGCCTTTATCTGCAGCGTCATGTCTGATTAGAGATAGACTTTTATCATCTATCAGTCTTATCAGTTCGGCATAGCAGTCAGCATTCTTCCTTCCATCTAGAGCGAACTGCTCTTCACTAGCATCCGTGGGCTCATGCAAAATAGTCTCTTTCAGGTTTAAGATGTGCAAGTGACCAAGCAATCTCGTTTCCCAAAGGTCATCCTTATCATCTGTTCCGTCAAAAAAGAGTTGCGGCGATAGCATCCCTGCCGCTCCTCTGTTCGTCATCTCTGCACGTGTTTTGCGGCAGTCTTTTCTTCTGCTAGCTTGTTAGCACTTAGCTCTTAGCTCTGGCGTTCGCGTATTGCGTCGCGACGCTCCTCGTAACTTTGTCCGGTACTTATCTCCAAGTTGGCTCTCATTCTCTGCCACTTCTGTCCGTCATTAGTCACTTGCAGTTTCCGAAGCTGTCTGGGCCCATAACCTGTTAAGGATTTTCATTCAAACTCCACTTCAGTACAGCTTCAATCATTGCTTTATTTTCTTCAAGAAACAACGGCTGGAACAGACAGGTTAATCAACTTTTCCCGGAGCAAGTTACACATCACATCCGGGATCGCACAATATAGATCCTTCAAAAAAAAAGTACTGTGCATAACACAATGAGTAAAGGCGCTTTCTTTTACATTGTTTAACACAAACTGTTAATGGTATCATTTAATTAATCACATGATGTATTTATTTTTTCAAGATTTTTTTCTAGATAATTGATTTCTTATTTAGTTTATTCGTATATTTTGCCCCATTACGAGTATTTTAAACACCAGTGAACTGAATCATTGTGGTATATTAAAATACTTAGTTGGAGCTTCTGTGAAGACAAAACACGCTGAAACATGGCTGTCTTTTTCTCAGACTGATTGCGCTCACTTTATTTATATTATTGCAAAACACCAAACTTATCCCACAGCGTCATCCCTTGGCCAGAATCCCACACAGTGTGAAATACAATAACAAACTGTGTGATGTGCATAATAAATATATCACATTACTTTGTAAAAAACACCTATTTTGAGTCATACTCGTAACTTATTCTCATAGTTTCTCCTTAAGTCTATTCAGGAATAGAGACCATTTTTTATCTCCCTCTTATAGGGAGATTTGAACGCAACAAGTTAATATTCTGGATAACAAAAAATTTTATTTACACAAAATACCCGTTGTCATATGTAAAAAGATATTCTTCAACATTTTACACACATTGCGTGCCATATTAGTTAAATTATATTTTTAATACATTTGATATTTAAATATATAATTTACAATCGTGATCTGAATTTGAAACCTTTGCTATGACCGGCTCAGTTAGGAACCGGCCATATTTGTTGATATGCACATGTTCATGTCAAGGTGGTTTGATTGTGCTGTCCAGCCTAATTCATGGCTCCTTCATGAAGAAACACTCCTCAATGTCGAATTATTTCTTTAATGACAGCGATGAAGGAGCCCTACAATGATACAAACAATTGCAGTATAAGCAAATAGCAATAACTCTTAAATGTGAACATACAACATAACATGAATCATCACATGTTACAGCATTACTCATATTATGCAGTTGTTGTATTCATTTAGTTATAAAACATTCGACTTAAATGAATTAGGCTGGACAGCACAATCAAACCACCTTGACATGAACATGTGCATATCAACAAATATGGCCGGTTCCTAACTGAGCCGGTCATAGCAATATCCTACATTGCCCCCTAGTGGCCAGTGATAAATCCTCCACTAATTTCAAAATGTTTTTGGCCAAATGCATTTGCAGTGTGTGCATCTCAACGCGCAATATTAAACGCTTTGTCCCTTTCAATAATCAAATGGTCAACGCCGAATGTTGAGTGGCTTTTAATTCCAATACCCCATACACTACCTACGGAGAAAAAATAAATAAAATGATTGTAGCTAAATTACGATAATATTTTGAGTTTTGTGTTGAGTTTGTAAGGTGACTCTATAGACTGATGTGTGTGGCTCTTAAAAGAGCCTTTGTAGATGTTGAGTGAGTTTAAGCTCTCTCTCCACGGATGCGACGGGCCAGCTGGATGTCTTTGGGCATGATGGTGACTCTCTTGGCGTGGATGGCGCACAGGTTGGTGTCCTCGAACAGACCCACCAGGTAAGCCTCGCTGGACTCCTGCAGAGCCATGACGGCGGAGCTCTGGAAGCGCAGGTCGGTCTTGAAGTCCTGAGCGATCTCACGGACCAGACGCTGGAAGGGGAGCTTGCGGATCAGCAGCTCGGTGGACTTCTGGTAGCGACGGATCTCACGGAGAGCCACGGTACCAGGCCTGTAGCGATGAGGCTTCTTGACGCCTCCGGTCGCCGGTGCGCTCTTACGAGCGGCCTTGGTAGCCAGCTGCTTCCTGGGAGCTTTTCCTCCGGTGGATTTACGAGCGGTTTGCTTGGTTCTTGCCATGATGAGAGAAGTTTGACTTAGTCAAAAACTGATGCAGCACGATCTGCGCCTCCTTATTTAAACAGTTTGGTGTTGTTCGTCATTCTGACGCGACTTCACATCTCGAATCCTGATTGGTCAACTCTCTAGTTAACTCCTCCTACAGTGAATGTCCGTGAATGAATAATGTGGCCATTTAATTCTGATAGTAATTGTGTCGACACACGTTTTGTTAATATTCCTATGTGTTTTGTAATACATCAGTATTTACATTGCAACAAATAAAGAACGTACTCAGGGTTGATAGTGTAAATCATGTTTGTTAAAGTCAGCCAAGTGACGACACGCTGTGCTGCTGCAGCGTCTGAACAGTGGTTGAAATGCTTTTTTAAAGTAATTTGTATTTATATAGCGCTTTTCCAGACCAGGTTCACAAAGCGCTTAAACAATCAAAACAATATTCAATAAAAGTATACTTTAAAGGTCAACAACACAAAAAGACAACACAGGAGTTCCAGAAAATCAAGGAAAAGCCTGCACAAATAAGAATGATATAAAGTTTGGCTTGCTCCAAAACAGCATCTAAAAAACGGTTAATGGAGAGTCCTCGTAGAAAGTAACGTGAATTTGATACATTAAAACAAACTACCCGAGACATCATTTATTTATCCAGCAGGGAAAGTAAATTAATCAGACGTTGTGCAAAAAGCATGAATAGCTGCAGTGTGTTTGATATTGCAGAGTCTAAACATATGGTAACAACGGCAAGTTTTATTTAACTTCCAGTTCTGATAAATAGATGTACACTTAGTTGTTACACGTGTGAAACAGTGGATCAGCAGAAAGGATCAGCTCTTTATACAGATGTGAGTGGCTCTGAAAAGAGCCGTTGGTTGTTGTGAAAGAGACCGTTTAACCTCCGAATCCGTACAGAGTGCGTCCCTGTCTCTTCAGAGCGTAGACCACATCCATGGCGGTCACGGTCTTCCTCTTAGCGTGCTCGGTGTAGGTGACAGCGTCACGGATGACGTTCTCCAGGAACACCTTCAACACACCACGGGTCTCCTCGTAGATCAAGCCGGAGATACGCTTCACTCCACCACGGCGAGCCAGACGGCGGATGGCGGGTTTGGTGATTCCCTGGATGTTATCGCGGAGAACCTTGCGATGACGCTTGGCGCCTCCTTTTCCGAGTCCTTTGCCGCCTTTTCCTCGACCAGACATTTTTAGTAGTTCGAGCGTCAAACTTCGAGTGATTATCGACAGTGAAGCCGTCGCATTTGTTTCAACTAGGCGGACGTTGTTGAAGACAGGGGCAGTGGTTTAAAAAAAAGTGGTGACGTCACTTGATTCAGGCATCAGCTGCAACAGTTTTTAAGATGGTTTTACATTATATCAACTTCAGGCTCACATTAATTTACTTACGAGATGAATCGTTTAATTCACATTTGTATTAATTGTGGATTATACGTCTATGATAAAATGAACTTTGTCTTTATTTTTCTTCGATCCATGTTCTTTATCTTTTGACTTAGATTGTATCATATTGTTCTTTATTTCTTTGTTCTTATTATTATGAATGATTGCTGTGTCTAATTGGAAAAACAATTTCCCAAAGGAGACCTCCTGGGGGGATCAATAAAGTTTTACCTTGCCTTAAAATGGACACATACTTACATTGCGGGCTATTTCAGTTAAATACGATTTTAAATTAACATTCATCGTTTATACATAATGTTGAATAAATTCACACATAATGCGTTGTGCGGATTACATACATATATTTTTATGTTACGTAGTTTTAGTGCGTTCTTGACTTGATACAAACTGAAAAAGTTTGGGAGCATAATTCTAACACGGGATAGGTGTCATTTTAATATAGATGGATGCTTGTAGATTGTTGACGTGTTACACACATTTGGTTCCGCTTACGGGTGGATATTCTACGACCACTTAAGATTAAAAATAAATAATTCATGTGTTGCGGTGAGGCTCGTTAGAGGTAGTGGTGGCTCTGAAAAGAGCCGTTGGGTTGTTTGAACGAAGTTTACTTGGAGCTGGTGTACTTGGTAACAGCCTTGGTGCCTTCAGACACGGCGTGCTTGGCCAGTTCACCGGGGAGGAGCAGACGCACAGCGGTCTGGATCTCCCGGGAAGAGATGGTGGAGCGTTTGTTGTAATGAGCGAGACGAGAAGCTTCTCCAGCGATGCGCTCGAAGATGTCGTTGACGAACGAGTTCATGATGCCCATGGCCTTGGAGGAGATGCCGGTGTCGGGGTGGACCTGCTTCAGCACCTTGTACACGTAGATGGCGTAGCTCTCCTTCCTGGACTTCCTCCTCTTCTTGCCGCCCTTAACGGCGGTCTTTGTGACGGCTTTCTTGGAGCCCTTCTTGGGCGCGACTTTTGGTTCAGGCATGTTGATACGAGACGGAATGAATGTTTGTCATGGGCCGAGCAACCCTTTTTAAGTGCTACAGTGCAGCTGTCGTAGCTTTGTTTTGATTGGCTAGTTTGAAAAGTGGCGGTCTGGGGTTTGTATCTTTGTTTTTGTTTTTTTACAGTCAGTGGTCCACAAAGACGCACAAATATATATAATAAAAGAAGATCCACCTTCACAGAAGTTGGTCATTTGTAACTATGATGCTTTCATGAGTTAAATACATGTTTCTGATGCTTTAAAAGCATGATTGCATTTTTGACAGCTTAGAGGATTTTTTATTGAATATAACCATGATTTTTTTTTAGTTGGAGCGTTTTCAGTAAAAATCACTTTGTTTTAATTACTAATCAACATGCAAAACATAACACACCTTCACATTATCAACAAGTAATTCACTTGAAACGTTTTTCAAATAATGCACTTAAAACAAATGAACCACTTACAAAACATGAAATAATTGCATTTATAATTTCAATACGCAAAACATACCAAATATGTTTACCTTGTTCTGTTAATAGGTGACATATGATTATGTAGCTTTCTCCCCCTATTTGTACTACTTGCCGATTTTATAAATCCTTACTAAAAATGGAATAAAACAAAACTTGTGGAATTAATTGAAGAACATGTTTGAATAGAAGAAAAGGTAGATGGCTTTTCGAAATAAAAAAATCCAAATTAAGAAACAACTACATCAAGTTTAAGATTTGGAATCACAAGCACTATAGTTAGCAAAGATACTGTTGACAGGTGGTGTAATAATTAAGATGTAGAAGCTCCAAAAAAATACAACATGGTTAAAAATAAAGGGATGAATGTTCAGATATAAACTGCAGAAACTATCGCCGCTGAAATATTGTAATAATAGATAATCGTCAATGATACGAGATAATGGAAATATAGGAAACCAACGACACATGACATCCAGTTTAGTGTCTCCACACCAAGGATGTAATACATCAAAAGAAATGTAATAAATAGATCACAGAACCATGTTTGGCTTTAGAAGACAATAGACATTTTGACTTTCCATTTACATGAAAACAAAACATGTTTGTTCTGTATACAGTTGACATATGAAGCCTTATCATCCATCGGATCAATTTGACCCAGCAGTCACTTGTACCATTTGCAGGATTCAATAAATACTTGAGGACTTGTATATTTATTAATAGTGAAACAATGATTTTGAGCATCCTATCTTTTGAACCATCATCGGACGTTAATTTGAAGACATTTTCTCACGGAATAGTTCTCCTAAACTACATTTTAAAAGAATGATTCTATGGATTTATCTAAATTTTCCCTGCAACAATGACCTCAAGTTAAAGTATTGGCAGATATATTCAAAGTTCACCACATGTTTATACAAAACATGAAGTTGGACCACATTTTGTTTGACACATTTGTTGGTCATGGTTTTGGACAATCCATGCAAGCAGTTTTAGTAGAATAATGACTGAGCTCTATAGTTGGATGTGAGTGGCTCTGAAAAGAGCCGTTGAGTCAAAGGATGTTGTTCAAGTATCTTATTTCTTGGAAGCCTTCTCGGTCTTCTTGGGCAGAAGAACCGCCTGGATGTTGGGCAACACTCCACCCTGGGCGATGGTCACTCCTCCGAGCAGCTTGTTCAGCTCCTCGTCGTTGCGGACAGCCAGCTGCAGGTGACGCGGGATGATTCTGGTCTTCTTGTTGTCGCGGGCGGCGTTTCCAGCCAACTCCAGGATCTCAGCGGTCAGATACTCCAGCACTGCCGCCAGGTAGACGGGAGCTCCGGCGCCGACTCTCTGGGCATAGTTGCCCTTTCTGAGCAGCCTGTGGACACGACCCACGGGAAACTGGAGTCCAGCACGAGAAGAGCGGGACTTGGCCTTAGCGCGAGCCTTACCGCCGGTTTTGCCTCGTCCACTCATGGTTGATAGTTATCTGGAGGAAACTCGAGATGTGTTCCAGGCTGCGAGTGGATCTCTTTATATATGCGAGTGGAGGTGGTTGAGCTCGAAGAAAAGAGCGGGAGAGTTGATTATTTGATAAAAAATACTCTTAAAGGTTTCCTCCAATGAAACGCGATGTCTTGCTGTTGGAGGCGGAGCTAATTGCTGGACGTAAAGCTATCCGACTCTTCCGCGAGTTCAGCCAAACCATCCGACGCCAAATTTAGAGTGGGCGTAATGCCAGAGAATTACGGTAGCACTTAACCTGCTTGAAAGAAACGTCTGAGAGATCACGACTAGAAAGAGTGAACTAGATCAATAACTAATACTTTAATTATGTTTTATGTGCATTCAAACGTTTTTTTATCCTGTAAAATCAATACCTACTAAATGTAGATTATAGGGAAATTATTTGTTTCAACCTGTGTAAATAATAACGATACATTATTAAAGGTGAATGTTTTATCTATTATATGGATGAATTTGGAAAGATTTTACCGTATTTTTTTTATTTTTTATTTGATCATTTTTTGAATGTTGTTGTCATTCATTGATTTAAAAATAGTATAAAGACATCTGAACTTTTTACCTTAATAAAATAAAAATGTGCAAACCTGTGTTAATAACGTTATATTATAAAAGGTGAAGGTATTATCCATCATATGGATGGATTTGGAAACATTTTATTGTAGTTTTATTTTATTTTATCATGTTTTGAATGTTGTCATTTCAATACCTTTTTAATATGTGAACTGCAATTTACGCACCATAAGTAATCTTACACAGTTAAGTGCTAACCTGGGGTCACTCTTTTTTTCTTTTTTTCCTCAATTGAAATCAATGATTGAACTTTATTTTCTCTATAGTCGTTGTGTTGTAAATCATCTACCATAACCTGATGGATTTATGAAAGTATTT
This sequence comes from Callionymus lyra, assembly GCF_982586985.1. NCBI lineage: Eukaryota > Metazoa > Chordata > Actinopteri > Syngnathiformes > Callionymidae > Callionymus > Callionymus lyra. The sequence goes on from NC_141831.1 coordinate 18,211,742, forward strand.
TTTTTTTTAATTACACAATCTATGTAACATTTTTTTTTTTTTTTCAGAAATAATTGAAAGAAACGTATGGGATCTTACCTGTGTTTCCATAGCAGGTAAATAAAGTGTCTGCTTGAAAAAAAAAATCTAATACTATTTATTATTCTACTAAATATATAATGGAATGCATTGCATTAAGTCAAGGGGTTCAACAAAACTAAAAGATCAATTAATCAATTCTTGATTAGTTTTTTGGGATTTAACCTTCTTCTGCTATGATACATTATCTTTTGTTCACTTTTTTTTGTCATTACAGTTTACTTAACACCATGTTTTGTGCAAAATGTTTCCAAATTCATCCATATGATAAATAAACCTTCATCTTTAATAATATATAGTTATTATTTACACAGGTTTGCATTTTTTTTTATTTTATAAAGGTTTAAGGTTCAGAACTCTTTACACTATTTAAATCAAAATTCATTCAAAACATGATTAAATAAAATAAAACTTCAGTAAAATTTTAGATAGATAAAACCTCGACCTTTAATAATATATAGTTATTTAGATATTTAACAAATAATTTCCCTATATTCTACATTTAGAAAGTATTGATGTAACATGAGAAAAAAAAAGTTTTAATTCACATAAAACCTGATTGAATTATGGCGTTACCCCAGGAGTCACTCACCAACTAAAATTGAATATGTAGAAACGACTTTTCCTATAAACTGTATATAAATAGTTAACAATTTTAACATGTATAAAATAGAAATTAAATCATTATGCACACGTGTGCAGGGGTTAACTGCACCTGCTAGTATTATGTGTAACATGGCAAAATTATGTTGTTCTTACGTGTCTGGCAGTAAAATTGTTTATCCATCTATTAAAAAAAACAACAAACAACTATATTGCTATATCAACCGGAGGTGTTAGCTCGCTTTTTGCAATATTCCGCATAACTAGTAAAACAAAAACGTCATGATTCCATGTAATATGAAATTCAATAAAGTTTTTTTAGAAAAAAAAAAAATAAGTGCACAATATATTTGACATGACTTTGTAATAAACACTGAATCGGACTCACTCCTTATCCGAAAACAACATTTTCTCATTAGTCCATTTAATTGAGATAAGTTATCATCTCCCTCGACCATTAGGTCGCCCTTCTTTCAAATACGAACGTAACATTATAAGAAAGTATTTAATGATTTAAGTAGGTGATGGTTTGTAAGGTGACTCCATAGACTGATGTGTGTGGCTCTTAAAAGAGCCTTTGTAGATGTTGAGTGAGTTCAAGCTCTCTCTCCACGGATGCGACGGGCCAGCTGGATGTCTTTGGGCATGATGGTGACTCTCTTGGCGTGGATGGCGCACAGGTTGGTGTCCTCGAACAGACCCACCAGGTAAGCCTCGCTGGACTCCTGCAGAGCCATGACGGCGGAGCTCTGGAAGCGCAGGTCGGTCTTGAAGTCCTGAGCGATCTCACGGACCAGACGCTGGAAGGGGAGCTTGCGGATCAGCAGCTCGGTGGACTTCTGGTAGCGACGGATCTCACGGAGAGCCACGGTACCAGGCCTGTAGCGATGAGGCTTCTTGACGCCTCCGGTCGCCGGTGCGCTCTTACGAGCGGCCTTGGTAGCCAGCTGCTTCCTGGGAGCTTTTCCTCCGGTGGATTTACGAGCGGTTTGCTTGGTTCTTGCCATGATGAGAGTGGTTGGACAGAAACTAATGCAGAAGTGTCTACAGCTCTTCATTTAAACAGTTTGGTGTTGTTCGTCATTCTGACGCGACTTGATATCTCGGGTCCTGATTGGTCAACTCTCTAGTTTACTCCTCCTACAGGGAATGTCCGTTGCTCAAAGGAGGAACCAGATTTCAAAAAGTGCGCCAAAATGTGATGAATAATAAGTAAGTAAGTAAGTAAGTAAGTAATATATATTTATATAGCGCTTTTCGAGACCAGGGTCACAAAGCGCTTTAACAATCAAAACAATACTCAAAACAGTACATACTTCAAAGATCAAGACAACACCGAGAACAACACAGGAGTTCGAGAAATTCAAGGAAAAGCCTGAACAAATAGAAACGTCTTAAGATGTTTCTTAAAGGAGTCAGTAGATCCATCAAGAACAAAGAGAGAGAAGATCGTTCCAAAGCTTAGGAGCAACAGCCTGAAAAGATTTCTCTCCTCTGGTCCTGAGCCGTGTGCGTGGAACCATAAGTAGATTCTAATAATTGTCAACATACACATGTTTTGTTAATAGTCGTGTGTTTTGTAATAAATCAGTAGTTAAAGTATAACAGATATTACAAAGAATGTATTCAGGGTTGATGGTGTAAATCATAGTTTGTTCAAGCCAGCCTAGTAGAGCGAAGACACTCCTTCTCAGCACCAGCGTCTGAAAAGTGGTGGTAATTTCTCCAAGATAATATTTAACTCGCTCTTAAGAGTAAAAAAAAAAAAAGGTATCATATAAAGTAACGTGAATTCGATTTATTAACACACAAACATGACCCAAGATATTTATTTATTTTATCTAGCAGGGAGATCAGTTTAATTTATCAGAACATATTATTTTAAGAAAAACATGAGCAACTGCACAAACGTCTCCTTACTACTGCAGCGTGCACATGCTCGCAACTTTGTACATAACGGTTACAAAGCATTATTAGAATATTAGTAAAGACAGCAACCGCATGTCATCTCATGATCCACATGAACGTAACCAAGACCACAGATCAGTCCTCGTTTAATACATGACATTTCATTTAAGGTTGACCATGTGTGTCCTTGTGCATCAACCAGTCTCAGGATGAGTCAGCTCTTTATACAGATGTGAGTGGCTCTGAAAAGAGCCGTTTGTTGTTGTGAAAGAGACCGTTTAACCTCCGAATCCGTACAAGGTGCGTCCCTGTCTCTTCAGAGCGTAGACCACATCCATGGCGGTCACGGTCTTCCTCTTAGCGTGCTCGGTGTAGGTGACAGCGTCACGGATGACGTTCTCCAGGAACACCTTGAGAACTCCGCGGGTCTCCTCGTAGATCAAGCCGGAGATACGCTTCACTCCACCACGGCGAGCCAGACGGCGGATGGCGGGTTTGGTGATTCCCTGGATATTATCGCGGAGAACCTTGCGATGACGCTTGGCGCCCCCTTTACCGAGTCCTTTTCCTCCCTTTCCTCGTCCAGACATTTTCGGCTGTAGTTAGACAAGCTTCAGACGAATCTGATGTTCATGCGACAGTGTCCTGAGTCTATATGTAGTATATGCGGACGCGAATGAAACCATGTCTATTCGGAGGTGGAGCCAATTTAAGCAACCGCCTAGTTTTTTTCTCAAAGTATGTCTTCCTCGTATGATCTTGCTGTGTTTGTTATTACCATGTAATATAAAATTAACTTCAATAAAGTAATTTAAAGAGCGAAAAATGTTAGTTTTTATTTGTCCACAATTGAAAATATAACAAATAATTCATTTTATTACTAAGGCGCCTTTCAGAATACAAGGACACCATACGAACAGATGAGGAAAACAGTGAAGACAAAATTAAAACAGATACGATTAAAGAAAAGATAAGTTTATTGAACTTTTTACTCTTTTTGTTCTTCGGAACTCCCTCCAATATCCTTTATATAACGTTATAGTTTTCAACTGATCATAAAGTAAAACAAGTAAGGTATTCGCTTATCCCACTTTTCATCCTACAAAACAGAACATAAATTTTTTTAGGATTTTTTTTTTTTTTTTTAGACACTAGATTCATTGTAGCTGTAATCATTAGTTTTGATTAATACAAATAAATTGCATGACAAGCTCAACAGAGGTAGTGGTGGCTCTGAAAAGAGCCTTTGTTGTGTTGAAAAGATCTACTTGGAGCTGGTGTACTTGGTAACAGCCTTGGTGCCTTCAGACACGGCGTGCTTGGCCAGTTCACCGGGGAGGAGCAGACGCACAGCGGTCTGGATCTCCCGGGAAGAGATGGTGGAGCGTTTGTTGTAGTGAGCGAGACGAGAAGCTTCTCCAGCGATGCGCTCGAAGATGTCGTTGACGAACGAGTTCATGATGCCCATGGCCTTGGAGGAGATTCCGGTGTCGGGGTGGACCTGCTTCAGCACCTTGTACACGTAGATGGCGTAGCTCTCCTTCCTGGACTTCCTCCTCTTCTTGCCGCTCTTAGCGGCAGTCTTGGTGACGGCTTTCTTGGAGCCCTTCTTGGGCGCAGCTTTTGGTTCAGGCATGTTGACGATGACCGGATCCGAATGTCTCCTGTCAGCTCAGCAGACATTCTTATAGTCGTGCTGCTGCTTAGGCGAGTGTGTGGTTTCCTTCTTATGATTGGCTGATTCAAAAAGTGGCGGGCTTGCTTCTCAATGGCTGTTGATTTTTAGAGTTAACGTGTTGTCTTAACGGTGCACGTTAGTTTAGTTTAGTGAACATGAGTGAATAATAATGCATGTAAATACATGATTGACGATTTGTTTACCCGCTTTCATGATTACACATGCTTATATCGGGAAACCCAAAGCCACTGAGAATAACTCGCATGTAAATGCAGGGGAACCATCGTTTTTATATGGAATTGAGATATAAATGTTAATAACCCGTTTTTTGATTGTTAGTTTAGTTTATATTACCTTTTTCATATGTCCTCGTTAATTGTGCAGACATCACTTCCAGCATAGCTGCAGTCCTATTATTGCCATTCTAGTCGATGTTTAAAATTCTGTGAGCCACAGCAACAATGACTTTGCGAGGTGCTACATATAAAACTTGCTTCTGTGTATATTTAGTTCCTACTCAAATCCAGCCGCAAAGTTATTTCATGTCCGTAAAATAAAAGTAGATTAATGTTCATGTTGGTGACATAAAGATGTCAACAATATAGTAAATAACATTTAAACAGATTTTTAAGAGAACAAATTAAATTAAGCCTGAAATAAAGAATGCCCATGTACCTTAATACATGAACATCTCTCGGTTGAGAGTAGCCGTAGATAGGATACCTTTAAAGTACAGAACTTATCTATATAACAAATACATTTCAAAAATAAATAATGAAAAAGGTGAACCGATCACAAAATAAATAGGGAAACGATCAAAGCACTTTGTGAAGAAATTGAAATGTCAGAAGCACAATTTAAATATTTTATAAAAGACAAATAAATACCAAACTTCCAATACAATACAACAACTCTGAAATCGCTGTACACGCTATACACCACACTGCACAGTTCACTCTCTGACGCAACCTTCCTGTGTTCTCACGTTCTGGTGATGGTTGGTGAGGTAGTCCACAATCCAACCTGTGAGGTGTGGGTCCACTCCAGACAACTCCAGCTTGTCCCTTCGGGATGTCCGACACGTTGGTGTTGAAAGCACTGGATGGAGGAGAAAGATTATGGCGTCGTCCACTCCGATGTGTCAGAAAAACTGTTCACAAAGTTTCACAGACAAATCAGTTCAATAGCAAAAGATTCAGACTCACACCAGTAAGAGATTGTTTCTTCACTCCGGAGGGAACAGCAGAACCAACGCGGAAGTTAGCTCACACCAACTGTTCGACGAAGGCCCGCGTTCCTCCCTTTTTATTCAGTTTGTTCACAGCAAAACACATTGTGGAGGAGTTACATCAAAAGCACACAAAGTTGTTAGTCATGGTACCTCTTGGTACTTTTCGGATAACAGCCAAGGTCGTTGTGCATATTCTCATGACGAGATCTTATGCTCATCCCCCTTCCCAACTTGGTTAATGTTTTCCTCTATGCTCTTTAGTTGAACCCTATATGTGGATATACTTATTAGTGCCCTTTAGTTGAACCCTTTAAATTGGTTATATCCCGTGAAGAGTTTCAAACAAATACATTGTCAAAACAGTCAACAGTTTCTTGCTTAAGGCAATCAGCAGTTTCGAACACATATGCATTTGTGGCAAAGCGAAAACATATTCATTGTGGTAGATTAGTCATATGCATTATGGCAAGACAAACACATTAATATTGTGACAGCATAGTAAGCAGTTTAAAACACATTAATATTGTAATAAAGCAATATTTCTTTCACACGATGTCATGCTGCTACGTAAACTGCAACAGGTCCATGGAAAAGCTCAGAGGACACAGGTTGTTGAGGACCTGCCACTACAAGGCCTACATAAGGTGGGATGTTAAGTTAAGTAAAAAAAAATGTATACATGAATAAAAAAAACGTGTAGACAGTGGACTATTTTAACTTTTTAGAATTCTGTGTTACATTAGTGTGTTTTAGAAATGTATTCACTGAATTGTGTATTTTTATTGGCTCTTGTGTTTTGGACATGTTGAATATGTAGTTTTATGACCTTGCCGTGTTCGTTATGACTATTGGATTTAATTTCATATTACATAAAGTAATTTAAAAAGTGACACCTGTTAAAACAGGAGGAATGATAGACAGGTGACATGTTTTTTTTCTGTTCAGCCTCGCTCAGACGTTCCGATTAAATAAGGTTTATCTCTCAGTCAATTTGGTTTTTCTTTTTTCAACAATTGTAACAAAAATTATTACATTTTCCTAAATCAGATTAATCTTACAGTAGTCAGCTAATGAAAAAAAGCACATCTATCCGGAATAGAAACATGTCCACTATATTAAAACGGATAAACAGTTCACAACTGATGAATAATGACAATAGAGTCCAGGAAACAGCGCCACATTAATTGGCTACGGCATAATAAACTACATTTTAAAAGAATGATTCTATGGATTTATTTAAAAACTTCCCTCCAAACAATGACCTCAAGTTAAAGTTGCAGCAGATCTATTAAAAGTTAACCACACGATATTTATACGAAATAACATGAAATTGGACCACATTTTGTTTCAGACACATTTTTTTGTCTTTGTTTTAGACAATCCACGCAAGCAGTTTTAGGAGAACAACGACTGAGCTCTATAGTTGGATGTGAGTGGCTCTGAAAAGAGCCGTTGAGTTAAAGGATGTTGTTCAACTCTTATTTCTTGGAAGCCTTCTCTGTCTTCATGGGCAGAAGAACCGCCTGGATGTTGGGCAACACTCCACCCTGGGCGATGGTCACTCCTCCGAGCAGCTTGTTGAGCTCCTCGTCGTTGCGGACAGCCAGCTGCAGGTGACACGGGATGATTCTGGTCTTGTTGTCGCGGGCGGCGTTTCCAGCCAACTCCAGGATCTCAGCGGTCAGATACTCCAGCACTGCTGCCAGGTAGACAGGAGCTCCGGCACCGACTCTCTGGGCATGGTTTCCCTTTCTGAGCAGTCTGTGGACATGACCCACGGGGAACTGGAGTCCAGCACGGGAAGAGCGGGACTTGGCCTTAGCGCGAGTCTTACCGCTGGTTTTGTTTTTTAAATTACTTTATGTAATATAAAATTAAATTCAATAGTCATAACAAACACAGTAAGGTTATAAAACTTTACATATTAAACATATCCAAAACACACCAAAGTGCCAAAAAGCCTTCACAATTCAGTGAATAAATTTCTAAAACACACAAATTTAACACCCAATTCTAAAAAGTTAAAATACTCCACTGTCTACACTCGTTTCGACTCATGTCCATTGTCCTTTGTCTTTTGAGTTCTGTTAAAATTTGTTTAAAAGTGACGTCAATTGATATGACCTTATTGTGAATCACCATCATGCAACGTGTTCTCCAAAGTTTACTCACAACAATACAAATTATGAACCAATACAAATAGTTTTGTTCTTGTGGCATGTTCTCAAAGGCTCCATACATTACTGTGCTCCCTTTTATGTCAATTTCCAGGCCAATACTTTTTAATCTTGTCCAGATGCATTTTGCCCTTTGACACTCTTAAAGGAGATTATCTATGGTCTCATCCTGCCGACATTGATTGACAGGACACTGTTTAGTTTTGACGAAGCTACTCCATCTTACAACTGCGCGGACTGCAAGTCTACCGACCGAAACCAGCCACATCACATCTCTAGTGCTCTCAGATAGATCTTCAGAGAAAACATTTTTAACACACGTTTTGAAGTGGCACATTTGCAGCTGCTTGTATTCATAAAAACCACCGTGGCACATGTCTTAAATTAACTTGTAAATCTTTTTACTTGAGTCGTTGATCCAGTTAATTTTCAATTGTTCATATTTCATTACAAAGTTACTATATATATAAGATGGTTATATGGGAAACCACTTCTTGCTCTTCCCTTCTTCTTTTCCCATCTTGATTTAAGACCGATCCATATTGTTTTTCGACTGATAGCTGAAGCAATATTCCTACAAAAAGCAATGTTTAATTTTATTTGCAAATCCATTGCTCCGAGTCCCCCGTATCTACGGTCTTTACAGAGTAGTTTACGTGTCGTGACTTCTCTGGTGGTTCCCCAAATAAAATTGACTACCTGTTTATTTATGTTCTTCATCGTATGGGCTTTTGGAGGGAAGATATTTGCTAAGAATATTGATTTCGACAACACAAAGGTCTTTATGATTGAAATTCTTAGTTTGTAATTTGTGATTTTATTGTCCCATTTTCCAAGTTCTTCTATGACCTCTTTTACTTTTTTCTTCCAGTTCTCCTCGTAGCTAAATACATTAGAAAAGATGATTCCAAGAATACAAACTTAATTTTGGTCTTTTTTATTAATCTTTGGTTTGTTATTTATTTCACCAAACCACACACTCTTGGTTTTGTTTTGGTTCAATTTAGCTCCAAAAGCTTTTCCATAATTACAAAGATGTTTGTTTATAATGTCCAACTCTGTTTTATTTACGACTACAACAATGTCATCTGTATACGCCATTATTACTACCCTCCCTCCATCAGTTGTGTTTAAGGCTGCCACGATTAGTCGACTAGTCACGACTACGTCGACTATTAAAATAGTCGACAACTAATTTAATAGTCGACGCGTCGTTTTTTTTTTTTTACTTTGTTTTTTCTCCCTAAACTGCTGCGGCATCCTCCACTAATGCATCTGCCTTTCTGTCCTTGACACACATGCGCAGCGCAGTAGTGGTAATCTGCGCAGTAGTGGTAATCTGCGTCAACCGTGATGTCACCGGAATTATCAGACGGGCTCTGGTAGGCTATCATGGTGTTACCTTTCCAGCCTTCTGGCGTCTTTACCGTAGTTAAGACCCGCTGGTTCCCGAAACTAAGTTATCAACTTAGCTGGCTCGTTCGTCGGTGGTAACTTAATGTCCGTATAGTTAAGCTGAAGATGGTCACGGAGAGTCTCCACAGGAACAACAACTTTACTGGCTTCAAGGGTTTTTATTTCCAACGGTATTTCTCCGGACAAACGTGCATATGCGGCTTCATTGCTCGCCTCCTCACCATCACAACACAGAGCACGCACAGAACATGCACTCAGAGCATGCACACCTAGACACGCCCACAACCCCGCATCATCCGCCTGCATAATGAGGAACGCAGGTTGGTAATAATGGCTACCCGGCGGCAGCGGAGCTCAAAAGTTTGGGAGCATTTAAAAAAAAACAAAGAAAAATGTGTGCAATGCAATATCTGCAAGGCAGAACTTGCCTTTCACGGCAGCACACGTGCGATGCACGAGCACCTGAAAAGGAAGCACGTCGTTGATGAAGAGGGACAGTCGTCTCGGTAAGCGAACTGGCTAATTAGCTGCTAACATTAGCGTAAACAGCGCTAATTTATATTGATACTAGCTGTAAACGTTGACATTAGCGATGACGATTTGATTCATTAGCCTTAGCAGCACACATATTTCATGTGTTTTTTGTAACGTTATAACAGTGATGTGTTTTGAATAGGAAACGTGTTAACGCTAATGTTTTCTAACGTTATGTTTCAGTGCCAAGAGAGTACGTTCCTCTTCAATGGACGCCTATGTCACAAAGCTACATGTACTCCTCTGCAAGCAAATGTCCTGACTGGGTCCATACTGAACATGTTGGTCACGGATATGAGACCACTGTCCATGGTGGATGATGACGGGTTTAAAGAGATGATTAAACAGTTCAACCCGGATTATCATGACAACTATATAGTTGAGCAAAAAATGCACTTTTTTAAGCCTTAAGTAGGCCTATTTATTTTTGTGTTGTTAAGGCCAATGCCTTATCCTTTTACTCAGCTGTTCCTGTTTGCACTGTCTACACAGTTAAATAATTGTTTGTTACAAACATATTTCATTAAAGCTTTAATGAACTATCATTTTAATTGTCTTCATTTTTAGTTAGCATATACCTTAAACACTTAAAGCTGAAAGCTAATGATTGTTGTATAAGAGCAGCTGCATGCTGGTGCGATAAGATGTATGTTATACATTAAATTTACGCATTATCCGATTAGTCGACTAATCGAAAAAAATAGTCGGTGACTAGTCGACTATCAAAATAATCGTTTGTGGCAGCCCTAGTTGTGTTGGTTCCTTTTAACCTTAGGTCTTCTTTAATTCGTCTCAAGAGAGGATTAATAGCGAAGACGTACAATGCCGCAGACAGAAGGCAGCCCTGTTTGACGCCTCTTTTTATGCAGAACTGTTCAGTTAAAGTTCCATTTACATTAACTTGCACGGTCGAATCAGCATACAACAGTTTGATTTTATCAATAAAACTTTGTTTAAAACCATAACTCTTTAAAACATGCCACAAGTAATCTCTGGATACATAGTCAAAAGCTTTCCTTTGATCTAGTGTTAGAAATATAACGGAAAACAAACAAAACTTTTACATTCTGAGAGTTGCAAGATTGTCCCACATTAACCTCCCCTTTATTGCACAGGTTTGTTCTTGTGCAATAATTTTTCCCAAAATTGGGTTCAGTCGGTTCATTATGACATTTGCTAATATTTTGTAGTCAATGTTGGTCATAGTTATTTGCCTCCAGTTTTTGAGGTCTTTGCAGTCTCCTTTTGTAAAGACAAGTGACATCACACCTTTATAAAGAGAGGGGTGAAGGATCCCTGATGTTATTCCTTCATTAAAAACTTCAACACAAAACTGATAAAACTCACAAGGAAGTCCATCCGGACCTGGACCTTTCCCTCGATTTAACTGAAATCGCTATACATGAAGTAAAAAAGCCATTTTGCAGAGTTGTTGTATTGAAGGTTTGGTATTTATTTGTCATTTATAAAATATTTAATTTGTGCTTCTGATATTTCGATTTCTTTATACATTTCTTCGCAAAGTGCTTTGATTGTTTCCCTCTTTAATTTTTCTTCTGCGATCTGTTCACCATTTTCATTATTTATTGTTGAAATGTATTTATTACTTAGATCAGTTCTGTACTTTTTAATTAATTGGTTTATATTGCACACATCTTTATCTTTTATCCCGGCCTGTATTCGTAAATGTTGTGACATCTTTCATTTTAGTCAATTCCGATTTAATGTCCTTAATCTCTTCTTCTTCTTCCGTCGTTATATTGAGTTTTGTTTTCTTAGTTATATACGCCGTCATGAGTTCTTTGTACCTTTGTTTTTTTTTGTTTATTCAAAACTTTACATTTGTATTTGAAGAAACTTTTTAATCTTTCCTTCATATACTCCCAGTTCTCGCTTAGAGTGAAAAAATACCTCTAGGTTCTTGATTAGATTTATTTCAGCGATGAGTTCCTCGATGACGTCTTTTTCTTGTAGTACATCAATATTTAACTTCCAATAACCTCTTTGTTCGCAGTCTCCTAAAAGTAATCCCGTCTCAACTGTTAAATGATCGGAATTTATCAAAAGTTTTGTTTTATAATACACCGGTTTTATACTCTTTGATACATATACTCGGTCTATCCGTGTTTTAACCTTCACGTCAAAGCGGGTAAAATCTATTTTGTGCGGGTACAAAACTCTAAAAACATCTCTCATGTCACAACTTTCACTCAGCTACTTCAATTCAATTTTATTTAAAGTGTCTTATCATAACAAAGTTATCTCAAGACACTATACAGTTGAAATAAGACTATAGTTGATTAAGGAAAAATAGATCCCAGCAATTCAACGAAGAGCAAGAAACAAAACACTGTACAGTGAGCTATGGCGAGGAAAAACTTCCTTTTAGAAGGCAGAAACCTCGAGCGGAACCAGACTCATTGTTGACGGCCTGCCGCTTTGACCGGCTGGGAGGAAGGATGGGGGGGGAAAAAGAGGGATAAGGAGAGGAGTGAGGGAAATTATAGTGAGAAAAAAAAAAAAAAAAAGAGGAGAGTGTAGGAGAGTCCATACTTCAGTGCTTTCCCCTCTCGAGACAGTTTCAGGGGTTTCACAGGTACTCTGTCTTTTCAACTAATAAAATTCGTCCTGGGATTATTTCCCTTGTTTTAAAAATATCAATTTTGTTCTTAAAAAAATATTCCAACACCGTCAGCCTTATCACAACCTATGGAGATCGCGGAGGATCCTTTAGTCCAGAGTTGAGTCACGTGTTCTACATCTTCCCTCGTCGTGAGTCTCAGTTCTTGTGCGCATATGATGTCATAGTGTGTGTGGATAAGAGTGTTTATTTTTGAGTCTCTGTTTCATTTAGATTTAATGCCTCTCAAGTTGCATGTTACCACAGAGATGAGGCCCATATTGCTATCGATGGATTACAATTTGCAAACTTTTTTCTCACAGACATTTACACACTCACTCGGGGATACTCTGTTTCGTTTACAACTCACATGACCCGTGGGAACTTTCGACGCAGCGTCTGGCTGCTCCTTATCGTCACCAGATCCCTCGTCAGTGACAGATTCCTCACTTCGAAAGGAATCTGAATCACCACTTTCCGACTCGTCTCCATGATCCTGGCTGCTGCTGCTGCTGTCATCACCCGTCACAGGAAGCTGGACCTCCGCCATGGAATCACTGCCTCCGCTTGTCCTCCTCTCCTGTCGACCACTCATTCCTCCGCCGCGCTTCCTGGTGTTTCTTCTGTAACCAATATGGAAAATTTAGGGTTGATAGCAGTGTACTATCAGTCCAGTAAATAAAATAATTATAGACAGAAGAACATTCATCCACCTCACACACAGTAGAGAAAATTAATATTTATTGTCTCCTATTCTAAACTATTACAAAAATATAATCAAAATATACTTCCACAAAATTTTCAATAAACAAACAAAAACAAAAAAAAATAGCCTACTTGGCTGGAAAATGTACCGTCTTCAAAAGAAAAATAATATTGTCCATTTGTTGTGCTGGCCAGCAAAATAAAAGTGAAAGGAGTGAGTATCAATCCTGAAATACTGTTTTAATTTAAATGCAGGAGCGATGGCACACACGTGTCTCAGTCTCTGAGCCGCTGAAGCATCTGAACACCACGGGATAACAAAATATAAAGTGCAACTCACTTTCAAAACAAAGTGAAACAGTACAATATAAAATACTGTAATTTACACCTGCATGAAATTACAAAACAATTCTTCAAGTTTCATACAAATAACTCAAATGGTTGCTTCGATACAACGTTCATTTATACCCAGAAATATAACCAGAAATATGAACAATAATATAAACTTATTGTTTAGGCTCACCTAGGAGTGACAAGCGAGTGTGTCAATTGAAATGCAGGAGCGATGGCACACACATGTCTCAGTCTCTGAGCCGCTGAAGCATCTAAACACCACGCGTCTCATCAGTGGAACACAAGTAAAAAAAACAATGGCCGTCTTAAAGCGACAGTGTCATAATATGATACAAGCATCGAAAATTAATAAAACATAAAACTGGATAAGATCGTTTCTGGCTTTTTACGATGTTATTGTATGATTTGGGGCACTGGAAAAAGGTATGCGACCCCCCACACAGGCTACATGCAGCTGCCTGTGTGCACTCCTTGGCTTTGTGGCCAAGGCCCGCACATTTCCAGCACTTTATTTCAACACAGTCTTTCACCTGGTGCTCCGTGCTGTCACATACAAAACACCTTGTAACTTGACCGGGGTAGAATATTCTTCTGCTGTAAGGGCCAAGAGAGACTGCATTTGGAATCCGTGCGGCTCCAGAGTTGGTGTTGTTTAATTTAACCCTATATTTGCGGATGCCATACCAGATTCCAAACTCATCCAAAGGTTTATAAGGCTCTTCGAGGATTGTGCAGAATCTGCCCAGGAAAGTAGTCCTGATCAGAAACTCTACCTGTCCAAAATTTCACAACTATGTTGATGTCGATTGTGACAGACGAGTCGATCTGCCACACTTTCCATCTGCTGTCTTTTATGTTGTTTGTGTACTTTTCTAAGAATTTCCTCAATTCGGGTTCTTGGTAAAAACAGAGCTCGAACTCTCTCCTGTTCGGAAGTGCTATGAAGGAATAAATATCCTTGGCATTTATCCAGCCAGATTTAAATAAGAGCTCTTTTCCCATATTCACGGGATGGAGGTGCTCATTCTCCCGTATATTTAAGCCTCACCCAATTCTGGGTGAAACGTGAGCCATAGGACGCCATGTCCCAGGCGACTGTCTTTGCACAGTGCTCGTTCACAAGTAAAGATCCGCACTTACTTTTTTTTTTGAAAAGCGTGTTGATATGTTTGCTTGATTTACTTTGTTTGTCACTTTCCAAAGATACTACTTAATTGCCGCCTTTCCTCTTCCGGACATCTTGAGCTATAGTCTGGACAAAGTCGAAACTTATGATTCATCGGCAGTGCCCGCAGTCTATCTAGTATACGCGGACGCGAATGAAACCAGCTGTTTGAACGCTATCGCTGTCACCTGCTGGCAGCACGTTTTGCAACTTTGGAAAAAGAAATAAAGAAAAAATATGAGAATCAAAATATTCGCGAGATATTTAAGCTGGTATCAGCAGCGAAGACGTGTCATCCTTCTACTGCTGCTGAAAATGTACCTGTAAGTATATGAATATATATGCATTTATATATGACGTAACATCCGTTTAAAACGTCATTAAGATGGCGGCTGTTTAGGGTGGTTAGTGTCCATCGAACCATGCTCAGTTTTGTGGGCGTGTTAGTAAGCCAATTTAGTGTGCATGGCACACTAAATTTCGCATACTAAGAATTGAGACGCACTAACAATACTAACTTAGAGTACGCTAGTATGCGGTTTGAGACACAGTAAAAAAAAAAGTTTTACTCCGATATTTAGACACTAGTTTATCGTCTTTACAAATACCATGTCTGAATATTATGACAAAAGAACGATTGCATGACAAGCTCAACAGATGTGGTGGCGGCTCTGAAAAGAGCCTTTGGTGTTTGTGTTGGAAAGATCTACTTGGAGCTGGTGTACTTGGTAACAGCCTTGGTGCCTTCAGACACGGCGTGCTTGGCCAGTTCACCGGGGAGGAGCAGACGCACAGCGGTCTGGATCTCCCGGGAAGAGATGGTGGAGCGTTTGTTGTAGAGAGCGAGACGAGCGGCTTCTCCGCCGATACGCTCGAAGATGTCGTTGACGAACGAGTTCATGATGCCCATGGCCTTGGAGGAGATGCCGGTGTCGGGGTGGACCTGCTTCAGCACCTTGTACACGTAGATGGCGTAGCTCTCCTTCCTGGACTTCCTCCTCTTCTTGCCGCTCTTAGCGGCGGTCTTGGTCACTGCTTTCTTGGAGCCCTTCTTGGGCGCGGGTTTTGGCTCAGGCATGTTGATGAGAGACGGTTGCGAATACCAGTGACGACTCCCACTCACGTCTTTATACTGCATGCGGCTCTGTCGTTGCTCGAGTTTGATTGGTTAGTTTGAAAAGTGGCGGTCTGGCTCGTTTCTTTAATTCGGAAAGATCTCAAACAAAAAAGGCAACACTTCCACAAGTCCACTGGGGGATATATATTTTTAACACTGTTTAAAATATCATCAGTTGAACTAAGATTGAACACAATCATTTGTTTTTATATCATTGCTATTTCCGTCTCACAACAGGCCACCATATAACTAAACAAGAAGATGAAGACTTTAAGGACTTTTATTTTCATTCAAGTAACTAACTGGAATGGAGCAAAATTGGTTCCTGAGGGCCAGCGAGACAGCAACACAATAGCGTAATTTACCTAGCATTCAATAAAAAATACAGATAAAATGTTCATTGAATAAGTTAAATTATTGAATATAATGAACTATAAATACGAGTTAACATTAGTTCAGGTTGATAAACCCCCGAAAAATAAGCTTCATAATTAGCTACTACTTACCTCATGACATATACTCATGTGACCCTGCTCTAGAAAGGCGCTTTAGAAAGAACCATTACTTACTAACTTACTTACTTACTATATGAAAAACCAAAAAAAAAAACACAAAATGTCTACTGACAAAAGGACTAAAAGCGACTAAAAAGCCTACTGGATTAAATGGTTTACTAAAACTTTGCGTGTGTTTGTGTCATCTTTTTGTTCGGGGAAGCACATTGATTTTCTACCTTAACAAGAACTGCATCCCTATATTATTTTTAAAGTTTTTGCACAGTTTGTATCTTTCTAAATTATAGTTTTATAGTGTTTGTGTTAGAGATTGCACTTTCACTCGTTTACCTAGTATTGTCATTCAAACAGAGGGTGGCGCTCTTTCACTAATTCACAAGACTCATTGCTAGACAAATGCATTTTGATCGGTTCATCCTTAATTTTGGTGCTATTTAGGGCCAATTTATGCCAAAATCGAAAGGGTAAAGGTGGAGGGGGGTTAAGTTAAAATCGCATGTAATATTGAAGACTATATCAAATATAATTCATATTTATACATCTTTCTCTTTGATCATCAATATTGTGTCTCAGTGTTTCTTTCAAGGAAACCGCTTATTTACTTTTTATAAATATACAGATATATTTTATATAAGGGAAAGATAGGGCGTCAATTATTTGATAATAGCATTCAAAATATTCGTAAATAAACACAAGGATGTCACATAATACCGGAAATATGGTCTCTGCAGGACAAATCTACACTAAACTATTTACCTATTTTGCGCATTTTCATAGTTTTGTTAAATTCTTGTTTGACTGTGGTTTCAGTCATTAAAAAAAACTTTAGGTATTAAACGTGTTTGCAAATATCGTTTTTTAAAAATGCTACTAAACTTTTTTTTAACGTTTATCCAGACTCCGATACTTCTGGCCCCCTGCTGAAAAGATTTAGGGGTTACTCTAGAACCCCCAATTTGAAACTAGGTCTGGCATTTTTGTTTATATCTAAAATGTATATAGGAAAAACAAACAATATAAAAAAGGAACAATGAGCAAAAATGCCTCCACGCATTAAAAATGATATGATGTATGGTTCAGTTGTCTTTACTTTTTTCATTTGTGTCAAAGTCAATCAATCCCACAAGGGGAAAAACATAATTTGTGTCACTGATCCTGAAATGAATTATGTTCATTTAACATTCCTTAAAAAAAGTGTTAACTTAAAGTAATATCAATCTCCATTTTAATGTAATGGGTAATAAGAGGCCAGTCAGTATTTCTTATGTGAGTGTATTTGTGTAAATATATTATATAAGATGTGCAAGAAGAAATGAGCAAATATGAGCAATAAAAGAAAAAAAAGACATGTTTTAAATTGCATTATTAATTGAAAATCCCTACTGCATATTATAGTTTTGATGTCTGTATATCATTCCACTCTTTTTCTGTTGTTGAACTTACATGCTGTGGGGTTTTAATATAATTTGCTATGAATAATGGTTATCCAAGAATCAGTGTATTTTTGTTTCAGGAAAATCAGAATTGCAAAATAAAATGTATACAGTCTACTCCAACAAGATAAGAAATATAACGAATCATTCAGATCAAGACGGCCACTGTATTTAACCTCCTATTTAGCAAAGAATGTACGTTTATTTAAGATTGCTGGCTTCAGGTAAAGACGTTGGCTGTAATAAACTTCAGTTTGCAGGCTTGATAACACACTTCCCAGAAGTCATAAAGTGTCTGTGAGCTCTTATCTCTGTGTCAGCAGGATCTTGCTCACTGAAGAATAGATTCATCTCCAACAGGTATTCAAGTGTTTATCTATTCAATATATGATGTGAACATCTCATTCTTCATAAAAACAATTCTTCAACTCTCTCTCCACAACATCTGTGATTGTCTGGAAAGGCAAACAACAAGAAAACAAATAAAAAAGCGGAATTATTTGGTCAGGTGATCTAGCATATCACATGCAAAGGTCAAAATCAATTGTGAGTCTCATATTTTCATTGTCATTCCAGACTGTTGTCTGCTGTCTCCCTCTTTTCTGTTTGCATCGTCCTCAAACATGCCCAGTGTCAAAGTTCACACCACATCCTAGAGACGCTTGGCCTCCCGTTACAGGTGCAGTCTGGGTAAACAATGGCGGGAAGCAGGATATTCATTAGCATGGTTTAGGAGAATTAACATTTTTAGCGATAGGCAAGTCAGAGGTGTGAATTCTCCTCCAGGTCGCGACCTTTCACTGGGGCGAAATAAGAAGGTAAACAATGGGGTGAAATTTAGTTTTGAGTTTGAGATAAAATTAAGAACTTACGGCATATTAAGCAAGGACAAATCGACCAAAAGACACAAATCAGATACACAGTTTCAAACAAGTGGAGCCTCATTGACTGGAACACAGCAGGGAGGTTCCGCTTTGATGTCTGTGCTCTTGCATGTGTGTGTGGTGGCGAAGAAACACCTGTTGAATAGAGTCAGTTCTAGTCTCTGTCTTCAGAGGTCGAATGTCTTCAACGGTACCTAAAGCGTACTCTCAACAATGTTATTAGCAATTAAAATAATTTGAACAATAAACATTTAGAGTAAAAAAAAAAGATCAGATATATTTTAATATTTCACGGAAGGGCAATGGAAACTTTTCACCAATTGCTTATCGTGCTTATCCTTGAAGATATTAGAACCGTACAAGACTACAAACAACAAGGTCGATTATTCTCACAGTCTTGGTCAAAAATACCTTAAATAGCACCACATTTAAACTTTGTCAAAATATAAGAAAGCTTCTGTTAAATCACATAATTCTACGTGGTTTAAAATATCTTTAAATATAAAATTGAACCAAAAACACATTTTGTACTATTTTAATATAATATTGTCATTCTGTCGTTCACACGTCCACTTAATTTCAGCTTGTTATTTTTATTTTATTTATTTATTTTCTAATATTTTGCTCTGTTTGTTGAGGTGTTATATTGCTGTCACTGTGCTTCAGAAACTAATTTCCTTCCATGACAAAACTCTATATTAAGGTTGAACTTATATTGAAGTATAAGAATGACTTGCTCAAAATACAAAATGGGACGATTACACTGATGTTTCACCTCGTAATAACATCTCAATCTCGTGCCTGTAATTTTCCATGGCTATAGCATTACAACACAACAAACAAACTAGGCATGTCTTGTGGTGTATTATATATATATGTATTATATAAACTATTATAACAAAAGTAAATGAAAGAACGTGTATAGGAAAAGTTACATTTCCACGTGGATAGTACATAGATATATGGCAAAGGATAAATAAGAATTAAAATTAGTTATACTAGCTTTCCCGCACTTATGATAATGAATAACAAACATGAACTTGAGGACAAATCAAACTGCTGCAACGTCAAACGGACTATCACAAGGACAAAGGTTAATGAGGGAGAAAGGTTAACACACACCCACCCACACACACACACACACAGGTAAACGCCGGTCAAAATCATTTGAGTATGAGCGAGTAACTTTTGACCTTTGAAAAGTCATGCAACGGTAAATCGGGTCAAAGTTAAAGCTAGTTTCCGCTTTTACATTGAAGCATATATAATAATATTTAATCAGTCTATTGCATAATTTCTTACTTCTTGAAAACTATTATTCAATACCACAGCAAGATAGGAAAGTGTATCGTTAATATTGGCCTTTATGTAAAAATATATTAAATATCATTAGCTTACAATGAATTGTATGTTTGTAACCATATAAAATTCTAACAACAAAACGGTAACATTTACAGACAATAAAGTGCAACAGACTCGTGCTAAAAGCAGTAAAATCATAAATTTCAGGTGATTCTTCGACTTCAGTGAAATTGATAAAACACCAAAGCCTAATTGAGTGACGGTGATTGCATCTACTGTGCATTAAAACAATTTGGGAATAATAAAGTGTTATTGGTGTGATAAAATATAATGGTTGATTACACACACATTAAAATATATACAACATATTTTAAAATACATTTTCTCAATTCTAAAAAAACTAATAATATTTTTTTTTTTTAAGAAAAAAATCATGATTATCATTATCATAATGAATAATTCTGTTTTTAGATTTCCAGCTGTTCTTTACTTGATGAACGTCTTCCAAAAACAGATTAAAGGCGGATGATGTCATTTTAAAAGCAGTGTTGAACAATATAGATAATGCTCCAGAGAATACCAGAACTATAGTAATACCAGTAGTCTTCAGGATTATCTTTACAACAGGAATGTTTATTCACCCTCAGGGTCGTATTAGCGGAGGAAGGATATTGTAAATGAAAGTTTATGGTAAAATGGCTCATAAACAAGCGGCTGCCGTATAAATGGAGCACCGTGGAGAGGTTAGAGTAACAACCTTGTTGTCTATGATTGACCTGGTTTTAAGTAGCGAGAAATGACACAAGTTTGGTCACTTGTCACTTTTTAATGCTGTTTTTTTTGTCGTAATATGCCCATCAGCCATTTTGTGTGGAGCTTAGGATTGTTGTCCTGAAATGGTTGCCGTGGATGCTATCAGGTGTGTGCGTTTGTGTTTGCGTTTTAAAAATGGTTAAGTGTTTCGAATTATCTTTTTTGTACTAGATCAAAAAGACTGCAATGAAATATATTTCTGTTTGTATAACTAGGCACAATTTAGTGCCCTCTTGTTTGCATTAACCCAACAGTTTTTTTTTTCAATTATTGTTATTGATGTTGTTGTTATTAGTATAATAAGAATTGTGTTGGCCTTCTTTTAAGCCACAGAAAATATTTAAAATCTCAAGGTGTTCTTTTCACCGCATTTTTTTTTTTTTTTTTTTTTTTTTTTTACCGTTTTAAAATATCTATTATTTAAAAAATATGTATTGATTATAGGTATTCACTATTGAGCATTCCATGTTTAATCACAGTGAATTATACATAACAAATTGATGTGAAATATATAGAAATACTAAAAAGTCTAAATTAATTTTCGCTTTTCAATTTTAACTTTATATTTAATTTACATTTTTTAAAAGGTGTTCCTCTTATTGTAATAACCTCTGTGGCAAAGTATGTTGTACCTGCTGATTTAAATTCAACATACAGTGTATTTCAATTGATACATAGTTTCTGTTTCTCCTCAGTTAATAATAACCGTCGCATTATATTATATTATATTATATTATATTATATTATATTATATTATATTATATTATATTATATTATATTATATTATATTATATTATATTATATTATATTATATTATATTATATTATATTATATTATAAGTGGAAGTTGAATCAATGTATTTAGTTTGACGATTTATTCAATTTGTCATAAAGATGTGAAAACATTAAGCATGAAGAGATTTTCACTACGTGTGAGAAAAAGTGTGTGTTTTTTGTGTACATGTGTCAGAATCGCTCGCTCTAATCACTTCTGCTCTACAAACATTTCTGTGTCTCTGTGGTGAAACAGTTTTTTACTGCAACCAGGTCCAATAAAGTTTATGGCTGTGAGCAGCTCCGCTCTCATCACCTTCTGTTGACTCTGATCTGAAGCCAGTCGTTGCCACTAACAACCTGGTGACTTTCTCAGACACCCATAATTACTGGGGACACATTAATTAGCTTTGACAGATGTATATAATATTGTATTGTGGCTTTTTTCAATTGAAATCAGAGATTATGTGTCACCATTGTTTTATAACTTACCCTACAAACAACATACTATATTGTCTCATAATTTCTGACAAAGTATTCAGCTCAATGAAGGAGTGTGAGAAACATAATAAAAGTTGTTTAATGAAACGTGATTCTGATCAGTTTTGTGTTGTCAACACGAACACTTGCACACACATAAACACACACACACATTTATCAAATGATGCAGCTGTCAAGGTGTGGTGTGTCCAAAGTGCAGAGGATCACTAAGCAAACAGAACACAGGATTCTGCTATCTTCTGGGGGTTAACGTGTGTGTACGTGCACATGTGTAATCGTAAGAATCAGGAAGCCTAAGTGACATATTACCACTTTATTAAAATGCGTTAAAATCTGTTTAGGTTTTATCGATTTTAAATGATATTCAAGTTAGCAGACAATAGTATACCTTTCTGAGATATATTTAATTTTAAAATCAAGAGTTGAGTTCCTCAAAGGCTCAGAAATAGGACGCAAACTGATTATATAATAAACTAGGATATAACCAATATAATAAAGTATGGTGGATATGAAAACTTTAAAAATTAAAGAAATGGAAGATGTCATCATTGGTTAGACAAAAGTCAGAGGAAAAACTTTGTTTTCACATGTAAATATAAACATCTCACTGAGGAGAAAGGGAGGAGATATAGTAGTTATAGTAACTGAAATTCAATTAGTTAATTTTAGACCAACGATTGACATTATAAACAGATTATAACATCAGTCTCCTTTGATTCATTGAATGCTCAAATTAAATGAATACATTCTCTCCTTCAACACCTTGTATGATAACAAACACTATTTTTCTGCTATAACTTTATTCATATCCCCATCTTTCTTTGAATTCCCTTCAAGCTGCATGTCTTTATGAGGTTTTGAAAAATGAAAAAGGGAAAACTTGTGAATAAATGGAAATAATAAGAACAAATATCCTCAATTTTCTTTTTTCAATATCTATTATATATAGTTCAGATGATGTATTAGATGATTATGTATTAAAATATGTATGACATACATAAATTATGATATATAAGGTAAAAGGAAGGACACATCGACCAACTTCCCTTAATATTCCTGTACTCTAACCTTCAGCACAGGAAGTCAATCTACAGTGGTTGTTCGCATCACAAGGAAGTTTGTGGCAAACTTTAAAACAGCAGCGTTCCAGTCTGTTTTTGTAAGACCGTTGACCCATTTTGTTGTGACTGATTAACTTAACAAGGAAATTTATTTGATTGGGATTTGTGTCAGTGTTTATCTGTGTCAAGTGAAATGGCCATTTTAGTTTATGGACTATATCAGTAATTAAGGTATGCTCACAAGTAAACATTGCTAAAAATGTAACAACCCCGGTCACCAATATAGTACAATACAAGATAGACAAGGCGTTAGCGGTGCGATAATGGTGTGTCAGAAATTTGGGGCATGAACGTTTTAATATGTCAAATGTATTATTGTGAAAATGTATATCATATTTTCTTCAATATTTGATATTCAATTGAATGGTTATGATAGTCATGGCACTTTTTTGAGTTGCTTTGTATTGGCATCTTCTAAATGTTCGGGAGCTTGTAATGGTCCGTGAGGCATCTAGTAAGGACTGCACATCAAGACATGTGGCCTGTCTGTCTAAGGTAAGGTAAGGTAGAACTTTATTGATAGTAGTTTGTCTGGTGGTAAAAATAACTTTCAAATATTGAAATATCAAAGTAATCCTTTTAAATATTCACCACCATGTTAAGAGAGAGCTTCACCAAAGTGCAACATTCAGGAAAAATTGTAAAATTAAAAAAAAAGTAGAAAAGAAATAGAAAGCAAAACATATTTCAACAAATATCTTTAAAACTTTTCATAGATAAAACATTCGCTGCATGAGTTTTTTATTCTTCTTTTAATACAAACTTCATTTTAAAGTATACACATGATATGACAGGTGGGATCAAAATAACTTACAAATCATTTATAAAAACACAACTCAGCAACAGGTAGTTTATCATACTGGAGTGTTAATGTAAAAATAATGTTGGTGTTGGACAGTGCACTTCTGTGCCGTCTGTCATTGCTAATTATTAGGGTGAATGTTGGTAAGAAAAGGACTAAATAAAATTCATTGTCAGTTGACGAAGAACATAATTAAAAGCAAGAAACTTAGTTTACTGTTAATATTTACATGATAGGCTTTACAGAGCTGTTGTTAAATGAGAAAGGTTCTAATATGTTTTAGCTGCAGTCTGACCAATGAGAAAATTAAACTTTTCTCTTTAAAAATTCTTACGATACAAGCGACCTCAACACACAAAGTGTCTGTTTTCTTTTCTCATATGATTGCATATGTGATCAATATGACCAGCGATGAAAAGACTCTTTTTTTTTTTGTTTGACTACAAAATATTTTAATTAAAATAAATAAAAATAAAACAAGGGCACCCTTGTTGTATAGAAATGGCAGCATCAAGTCACATTCAGGTTACTTTTAAACACACGCATCACAAAATGCACATTTTTCCCGTCTGAAAGCTCAAACATGTTTTAGGTCCGTTTGTGTTAACAAAATGGAAATATTCCACACAAAAAAAAACTATAAGAAAAGAATATAAATTTGTCAATATGGAATGCTCAAGATTTATACGTCTTTGTATAATCAAGTTGCTCATCAAGTTATTTTTGACGCATGATAGCAAAATGAAATGAAGACAAATCTGGTTGATAAATAGAGCAAATGTTTGGTGGGCTGATATCAATATACAAGTCCAAATGACTATCCTCTTCAGAACTCTTCTTTGATGTTCATAGGCAGAGAGGATGGAGAGACCAGACCACTGCTGCTGGTCACCATCGCCACATTACTAGTGCCACTGTTGCTGTGAAGACCTCCACCGTTCCCGCTTCCACCCGAGGGCGGGGTGGGCGTTGTGGTGGACGGAGCCGGCTGCTGGAGCTTCTTCTTGTTGATTTTACGCTCTTTAGCCCTTCGGTTCTGGAACCATATCTTCACCTAGTCAATGATAAATCAGATTAGTTCATTTCTACCTTTTCACATGGTTGCACCCATTACTAATGGAAAAATATTCACCTGTCTTTCAGAGAGATTTAGCGTTGTTGCAAGCTCTGCCTTCCTCCTGATGGTGATGTATTTACTGTAGTGGAACTCCTTCTCCAACTCCAGCCGTTGGTGGTCGGTGTAAACCACCCGGTACTTATCTTTAGTCCTAGTCTTTCCATCTGAAAAAAACACATTGAACATTTATGTTTAATGATCAAGTAATGAGGCGAAACACCAACTCCTGAAAATAACAATGTGTTATTTTCCTCAGGGTTCATAAAATGAGAAAAAAAAAAGTTTTTTACAGTCAGTATTATTTCCTTAGTCTTTTCTTTCATGCAGTTTTTTTTTTTTACAGAAGTTAATCATCAGTTGTTGAACCACTTGCTGCATGACACTGGCCCGGTGAGGTGGGAAAGCGAGACAGAAGAGCGGCCTTATTAAAAAGAAGTTAATTCTCATTAACCTCGTCTGACTCAATATTAACGGTGAACACAAACACACTTACAATGGTAATAAATCTCCTTAAACACACTCTCTGTCCAATGTTTAAACTCAAACATTTTACTTTAAGCAGAACATCTGTCCATCCAGTTTATGCTTCATTTATTTGGAGATCGAAACCAACTGTCCGGGTCAATGAACCAACCAGAATCATCTGGAGTAATAGGTCACATATTTGACTTTAATCTATAGATAGCATGAACATAAATATATTTATAGTCAAAAAATGTTTTCAACAATAATCTTAAAACAATCCCAGCTGTTTGGGAGGCCACCCACGTCATATAAATTGAACCAACGAACAAAAAGTGAATAATAATATAAATATAGGTTAAAAAATATATATATTTAATTGGTCGGTATTATTATATAATGTTATGGTGCATTTGTTAATGGGTATAAAAACACATAATAGTTTTGCGCCACTTTTTTTCCCGGGAATTAATTAAAATATATTTTAATTCAGACTTTGCAAATAGTTGGATATAAGTAAAATATATTTGTAAAACGTCTTTCTAGACCATTGTCAGAATAATTTATCTTCCTTATTTCTTTTCTTGTCAACGTGATTTGAGCGTAAATCTCGTAACTCACTCGGGTTGGAAAGCGGCGCAGACGAGCGTCGAATCCATTCATACGGGTTCCGCCGCTGAGGTGACAACTGTCCCACGGACGCGTTCATGGACGACTGCAAGAGAGCGGGCGGCTGTACGGTGAACTCTGGTGGACTGAATCCCAGACTCGGGCCCCCGGGCCCGGTTAAGTTGGAGGCCGCGGGGGGGCCACCTGCCGCGGCTGCTGCTGCCGCTGCTGCGGCCGCGGCGCCGTAGTGATGCGGCGACCACTCGTCGCGTGTGGGGGGCGGCGGCGGGTAAGCCGAGCCCCATCCTCCGACTCCAGGACCGGCCTGCTGGTCGTTGCCGA
Source organism: Callionymus lyra (assembly GCF_982586985.1). NCBI lineage: Eukaryota > Metazoa > Chordata > Actinopteri > Syngnathiformes > Callionymidae > Callionymus > Callionymus lyra. Next base: position 18,238,002 of record NC_141831.1, read on the forward strand.
GGCCGTGGTGGTGATAGCTGGCAAAGTCCGTGTACTGCGGCGGGGCCGGGACTGAGAAGTTCTGCGGGCTCAGACTGAGACCTGGGTGCCGGGTCACCGAGGTCTGGTGCGCGTACATCGCGGGGTCCTTGTCCAGCAGGTAACCAACATACATGCTTCCAGGGGACGGGGGTCCCTCAGAACTGATCGGATCCAGACTGTTCACCTGCACTCACACCTGTCTGCTCTTTCAATGAAGGCTCTCCATCAGCTGCAAGTTTAAACTCCAGCAGTCACGTGGTCGACTTTATGGCCCTTATCTCCCTCCCTGTCCATCCTCTTCCTCTTATCATCCTGGTCTGAAACAAGAACCACCTTTGGAGACAATCGTCCCATCCGCTGGATTTGACCCGACATTTAAAAACCTCGGCGCCCCCCGTCATCCCCGCCCCTTCCTCATGTCTGTTCCCACATTAGCATCACAGTCTCTTCTGCATTTCAAAGTTTCCATCAAAGAGAGAAGACAATGTTACAAATGAGCTACAAACATGTCGTCCGACAGGGTGACGCGACGCCTTTCAACTTATGTTATATGAAATCTCACCTAACAACAGCGCTGACGGTGGATTAAGAAGAGAAAGAGATCGAAATATTTCAATTTAGTTTCAATACTAAACATGATAAAAACTTGTTTTAATTTTAACATCTTAATTAATCTTTATAGGATTTTTCTCAAGATGAAAAAAAAAGTTTACAAAAAAATACTTTATTTATATTGAGTCGATTGATCTAACAAGCAAAGGTTCTGGTAAAAGCTTTATTAATTATATTTTCTAAATAAACGTTTAATGACGGGGGTAATATGTGCTCTTGGCGAAAGTGTATTTTATTTTTTCATCCAAAAGTTATGTCTTATGGTCATAATAATTAAGTGAGAACACTGGAATAGAAATGAAGACTAAACACTCTCTGAATGTAGAGGTTGAAATATTTGTGTGTTTTTGCAATATAGACAGCAACTCTCACTGGGGAAAGTGAAAATCCACATACAGTACTTTGAGTATTAGAGTTAAGATTCGTGGGTTTCACTCACACATCACACAATGACCAAAATGAAACACTCTCGACTATTCAATTTATCATAAATCATCTCTTTGGTTTGTGTCACAATATTTAAATTGTCCTCCTTCCAAAATTACTCAAACTTTTAATTTAATAAATGCTTACTGGTTTAACTATGTTTTAATTTGCTTTAAATTAAGATTTGCTTGAAAAACAGTCCCTGGAAAAAAAAAAAGTATAATAACACTGTTATCTCTGTGGTTAATGTTGTTTTAGATCATAATTTTTTTTTAAATAATGAAAAAATAATAAATAAATAACATTAAATATAATGACATTTAAATCTCTACTAGTCTGTATACCATTAGTAGACGTGTTGGATTTGACCCTTGGGTCTTGAGTTTGACACATTTCTAATGTTTTAAATGCACTTAAAGGAATTATCTACAACATGTAAATGGAATTGTCAATTACCTGCAAATATTTTATTTAATTAAAGTACAGATCCCAAAGAAAACTGTACCAAAGTCCACTAACAAGGTATTCATATATGTAAAGGAAATATGTCACCTCAGTATTTAAAAAGATTCATGGGATCATTTTCCATCAGCGTCACTTTCACACCTGAAACTTTATTTAGATAGTCACTCAACAAATTCAATTGTATTCCACTTCCACGCAACGTGAAGGACATTTACACATCAACAGATTGAAACTGACTAACAAAATAGGCTCCAGTCTGAAGGCCTCAGTCTGGAGCGCCAAGCCCTCTTTCCCGTCATCGTTTTTGTAACCTGAACTGGGAACATCTCTCATGTGCCAACAATCTCACCTCTTGGTTATTCACAAAAATGTTTTGGTGATTCCCAAAAAGCCCCACTTATGTTTGTCTTAAATTCAGTAAAATACTGTAATGTTCTCAACAAAACTGCTTTATTACTACTACTTTACTTCTGACAACAAGAAAATAGCTGGAGCATGAAGAAAATAAAAGTAAATCTTTTTATATTACATTATGTTATTGCTGTTCTCCTAAAAACTTTATTTTTAAATATTTTCTGTCTATGGCCTCTTGCTCTCCAATCATGCTCAGACAACCTAAAAGTACCACAAAGATGTTTTAAGTACAAGATCCGTTGGGGGTCTTTTATGCTCCTTTCACTAGTCCATTACTCTGCTACCTGTTCTGCAGAAATTATCAGCTTCTTTATGGATTTATGGAGATTTATTGTTGCACGCTGATGACTATTTAGTTTAGTTTGGTGTCGTAAAGTCACATAAAAACCGCAATAATTCTCTTCACACTCTCGACTGCCTGTCCGAGTGTACACTGACTAAACCAAACCCTACTCAACCTCTTCATTCTTAAATCCAAATAATTAATTCATATTTTAGTTTGAATTGATTCAATATATAGGATTGTTTGGCTAAATTGAAAGTGCAAGATTCAATTTGCAGCTCCACTTTATTTATTTTATATGTTTCGATTTTATTTGGACACATTGATTTTTTCAGAGAGTAGAGCACACACACTCTCTCTCTCTCACACACACACACACACTCGCCCAAACATAAAAAGCAAATTAAATGTTTAGGTTTGTAACTATCCAACCAATTTTATTGCTCAGCCGTGGATGGGGTCGAAGAGGCAACAGCGAGTGTAAACAGCCTCAATTATTGTAACTTGTTCATCAATTATACACTTTATCAAAAATAATGAATGGAAGTTTTAAGTGATCACATCATTTCTTCATGACTTGGAATTGATCGAATAAACTCGTAAAACACTGACTCTGTTGGCATGCAATGTATTAATAAATAAATCAGCTTTAAAATAATCATATTCTATAAAGGAGATAGTTCTCTCGGATAAATGCATACTTCAAATGTGCTAAAAGCTTAGGTAATGGTGAGATGGGCGTGCCCTTTGTCACCTGCCCGCAGGTGAACATTAACCTGTGTACCTCATAAAATTCAGCTTTATGGAAAGTATGATGATGGCGGCAGTCGTAAAGCTCAAAGACGATTTTGTCCTCGCCGGCCTCATTGCTCAACTTGACACAGTTTGTTTGTGACGAGTTTAACCCTGAATATCTCCCGCTGCCTATCGTCCTGGCTGTCAGGGCTGCCGTCAATCATTCTCCTGCTCAGGGTCGAGGAAGGTGTAACCAAACTCACCTTTAAATTGGGGAGGTGAGAAAGGGAGAGAGAGAGCGAGACAGTTCACCTGCTGATAATTATAAATGTATGTGTGTAGAGGAGGGTCTGTTTGTATTATATATGATTGGCATGTCCAAAGTCCGGTCTGTGAGCCACCCCTAAATTATATATCATGCTGCCCACAAAAGCTGGTTTTCCTTAACATATAGCCCTGAAATTATTTTATTGTGTGAAGATCATCATAGACCCAGAAAAAGGTTAGGTCCAATGTTTCTTTATTAATCCTTCAATATAATTCACTGCTAATTCTGTTTATCGATAAACAAATACTAAAAAAAATAATAATAGAGATCAACCTTTTCATGTGATTTTATCTTCTTTTTTTTTATTTAAAAAAATGGAGGATATAAAAAAAATCTGAAGGGCGAAAGTTGTTACACATGATCATTTATAACCATATAATAAAAACGAAAACTATTCTATGTTTGTTGAAGAAAAAGAGAAATTAAAAAGATTTTGGTATAAATATTTCAGATCCAATTTCATAAATAACAAGAACATCATACTACAGATTAATTTCAATCTTTTAAAATGACAAAACATTGAAAACTACACACTTTAATTACCCTTGGAATTTACATAAATTATTTAATTATTATTTTTTCCTAAAGGCCAGAGCGCCAACATCGATGTCCATCAGGGACTAGACAGGCATGTATGAGGGGGCAGCCACAAATCTTGAGGGGGCATTGTGCCAGGCCCCCTCTTGCCCCTGCCTAGACCCGGCCCTGGTTCGAGGGGGCACAACATTTATTTGAGGGGGCCAGGCCCCCTCTTGCCCCTGCCTAGACCCGGCCCTGATGTCCATATCAGTCAAGGATAATATTGTTTACATAACATACACGCTCCATGCCTTTTGTCACAATTGTATAAAGCTTTATGACCCTCATGATGACCCGGTGTGTATATCATTGAGCTGAGGTTACTCAAGGACTTGAGTTCAGGCTGGATTCCAGTACCTTTGCCTCAGAGACACCCCATCACGTGTTTTTGGTTTAAACTAATGTTAAAAAAAAATATTAATCTCAGATGAATGTAACTAGCAGACTTTGTTATTTAGAAAAATAATGTCTGGACGTTTGACGCAACGATTTTACGAGGCACTGTAAGTGGACAGCGCCCTCTTCAGTAGGTCCGATATAGTTGTAGTTACATTTTAATTATTTTACTTGTGTCGTCGTTCATTTACTCATATGGCATTTTTAAAAACTATTCACGCCTTTGTGTTGTTTTATGAATGTTAAATTATTAACAACAGACGCGGAAACGGGGGAAACTTCTGAGTAGTGTCCACTAGATGTCGCTTACGAGCTTCTGAAGCGTAGAAGAAGAACTGGAGGCGGGACAGAAGACAAAATGTCTGCTCCGAAAACAATTCCGAAAGATGCCCAGGTGCGTTTTTCTTTTAAAGTATATCTATATTATTAAGGTTAAGATAATCTTGAGGTTATCATAGTGTTTACTCGAGTGCACCTTGAGAAACCGACAATATGTTTTAATCGCCATTTTAGCTTAGCTTGTTTTGTCTGTTGTTAGCTTAGCAACATGCTACACTTAAATCGTTTTTTAAAAGCTATTTAATCGAACGGTTGAATGTTGTTATGCTGTGCACATTTGATACATCAGCCAGTTTTTTGGGGGGTGGGATTCTGTTTGTTTTCATTACTGTCTAGGACTTAAAAAGTTCTGACTTGCAGGTGATGATCCAGATCCTAAAGGACATGGGCATCACGGAATACGAGCCCAGAGTTATAAACCAGATGTTAGAGTTCACCTACAGTAAGTATCAATCTCATTTACTATGGACATGTTTTACATGTGATTTAGATAGTTTTCTTTTGGTTGTTTTTACACAAATTAGTTTAGTAGTCGCCAACATACTTGGTTTGATAGTAATGCCAAGATTCAGCAGAACCTCTAAACTGGAAATATAATTATAAGGCCTGCAGCTAAATAATATTTTTGTAATCGAGTATTTAACAGGAAATCTGGAGAGTATCTGGATGTTCTGTTCTATGTTGGTCTTTGTATCCTTTGTCTTTGTTGTTTTTCTTTGACCTATGTTCTTTGTGTTTATCTTTAGACTTAGATTGTGTCATCTTGTTCTTTCTCTTTATGTTCTTCTTCTTCTTTTATTTTTTATTCATTATTTTTTATTGTTTATGAAAAATTGCTGGCTATTGGAAAAAAACAATTTCCCGAAAGAAGACCTCCTGAGGGATCAATAAAGTTTTACCTTACCTTACCTTAAATATGGGGTTTGTATTGGCAAGAATCTGGTGATAGGACTGATGATGTATGAGGCACATGTGAAAAAAAAATCATGAACATGAATAGGAAAAAACACAAATGGGCACAAGGAATGAACTAGAAAAAAAAGCCAAAGCAGAGCTTCAACATATTAATGTTTCATAACATGTAAATACTTAGTGGGAAGGGGCTTTGAGACTTGATTATTAGAAAGAAGAAAAAAATTGAGATAATAATTACACGTATTGTTTTTTTGGTTGAATATTCGATTAATTGCATAACATTGCTAATCCAAAGAAAAAAGGTTGACTCAAGAAATCAAATAAATGCAATATAAAATAAGAGAAGTCAAAGTCTGTGACAAATTTATATCTTGCTAAATGATGTTCCAGGATATGTGACGAGCATAATTGATGATGCAAAGATCTATGCAACGCATGCCAAGAAGTCCACTGTGGACGCAGATGACATCAAACTCGCCATCCAGTGTCGTATGGACCAATCGTTCACCTCACCACCTCCTAGAGATGTAAGACCACATTTTCCTGTTTGAGTGATTGAAGTCGATACCCAAGAATAAATTTAGTTCTTCTTTTATCTCAAACATGCCAAGTGCATGTACCTGTATCTGTTGTTATTTACCTGTCTGAACTCTCCAAGTGCTCTTTTTCCTGGAGTTTGAAGTGTGTCTGCATTTCAGTTCCTGCTGGAGGTTGCCAGACAGAAGAACCAGACTCCGCTGCCACTCATCAAACCATACAGCGGCCCCCGTCTCCCTCCTGACCGCTACTGTCTAACTGCGCCAAACTACAGGCTCAAAACTGTGCAGAAAAAGGTGACCACACTTTCACTCATCGTTAGTGTAATGACTTCACAACTGCAAGCCAAATAAATGCTGTCTGTTGTGCTGCAGGTGACGTCATCTGCTGGCAGAATCACAGTTCCTCGTCTTAGCGCCGTCTCAAGCAGACCCAGTACACCCACGCTAGGTTTGTTTCTTTTACTGCAACTTTATTATTCATGAGTCTCACAAATCGTACCATTTTCCTTAAACTTAATATTGTCCATTCAAAGTGCAGTGTGTTGGATTTGTGTGTAGCTATTTTTAAATTTATGTTTAATGTCTTTAGCGACACCTGCAGTCCAGACGGTCACCAGTAAAATTGGAACTCCGGTTTCCCTGACTGGTCAGCGGTTCACCGTGCAGATCCCACCACCATCTCAGACATCTGTCAACAAGTCCGGTAAGAAATGCGACCTTGTTTGTAATTTGATGTGAATTTTTGTCTGAATAATTCCTAATGTTCAGCTATGCCCTCATCTACGCCCACCGTGTCAAACGTCCTCATCAACCCTTCTCTGATCGGCTCCAAGAACATCCTCATCACTACCAACATGGCATCGCAGAACTCCACCAGCGAGTCACTCAAGAGGAAACACGAGGATGACGACGATTACGATGCTTTGTGACGTGACAAATTTGTCCAACATTTGACTCCTTTCTATTTTAATGCAGCTTGTGATTTTTGAAGTAAAAGTGACCAATCAAATTTTTATGTTGTTTTTTTAAACAGCAGGCATTTAATTTACAATCATCAGGGGGAAAATGATTAGCCTTTGTTTAAATTATTTCAATTTAACATTTCTGGTCCCTAACAAAATCAAAGAATGCATTAGAAAGTAGAATACAGCATTTTTTATATTCACATTTGGAATCAGTTTCATGTGGAAGAAAATACACAATCTGTTAGTTCAATTTAATTTTAATAATAAAAAGAAAACTAAAATAAAAATCTCAAAATAAAAAATACAAGTTGAAACAATAAACTCTGAAATGATTACAGGGATAATGGTGTCGCCATGAAGATACAGTAGAAGTTATAATAACTATAATTAGAAGCAGAGTAATTTTACTTCCTGTTTATAGACAACAGCATCGACAGGCCGGGGCGTGGCACTTCATCAAAAATATTTTCACACGTAGCAAAGTTACCCCACAGATGCACGACAACGTAAAGACAAGAGTCACAGCTCGTACGATTCACAGCACTGCTCGCCAAACCAGAGAAGCATGCGCACGCTCGCTTTTTCTTCCCTTCATGGCGACGTCCGCCTGCCGCTGGCGACGTCCACCTGCCATGAGCCGACGTTCAGACCTAACAGTTTGGCGGTTTGTCTGAAGCGACTAAAAACCAAATCTTCCAAAAAAAAAAAAAAGAATCAAGCGTCAAAGAAACAAAACATTCGTCTTCCTGAATGCTGACCGTCGGCAGTCGGGTCAGAAATATCCAAATGGATAAACACAAGTATATTTTTACAGACGAATGTTTTTATTATAAGTCCCCGTCAACTACATCCCCCATAATGCATTTGTGTTTGATTAAGCGAGAGACTGATGGTCAAAAGACTCTCGGGCTGATTGGTCCATTTGGTCTCATTCAAATTTTGGCAATTTGTTCTCATTAATCTTGTTCTAAATCCAGAAAAAAAGGTCACAAGGTGAAATCATCTCAGAAATAATGTTCAACAAACATAATTAAGGCAATACAACAATAAAAGCTTTGATATCAATATCCAAAGTGGGAAGTTTGTTATTAACGTCATGCAAAACAATAGACAACATTTCACTTTGAGATAAATCCTTTTTTTCTTTGATATTATTCCTATTAGCAGTCTTGGCATTTGATCATTGGCATTAGCAGTTTGGAAAAAGGCACAAAAATGTTGTATTAAAATAAATTCTCAAAGTGCTTTCTTGGATTTTGGATCGGAAATTCAAGTGCCATGCTAATTAACCTACAACTACAGCTTTCATAATTAGGGCGCATTTTGAAATTTAGCTTGCACAAGATGTGCAAAAAGTCATGTTACAATTTAAAAACTTGTTTCACAATTATAGGTGTAACACACAACTAGTTTAAAAAGGCTTTATTTCAAATTACTTCTTTTGTAAAAGATCCAGAAAAACTGAACGAGACCAAAATGACCAATCAGAGTGAGAGAGCAAGAATGCTGGTGAAGTAGATCTGTGTGTGTGTGTGTGCGTGTGTGTAGAAAGACGACGATCACTGAACGACCTAGGCGGCTCAACGAGAATCTTTTCTACGTTTCAAATATATATTCTGTTTGTACAAGTTGGTCGCCTTACAGACGGCTGACATTCAAAGGAATTTCAAAATAAAAGCACATATGCGCTTCCTACAAATGTTTCTATTTTTAGTAGATGGTTGCTTCACAAAAGGCTGCAGACAAAGCGCCGCTCACATCAACAGTTTTCTTTCCCAACCTTTAAAAGAAACGAATGGATGAAGAGAATGAGGAAACACCTGTATCGTCCGGCCGCTGGGGAATGTAACGTATGATTGTGTGTCTGTGTGTGTGCGTGTGTAGCAGTGAGAGCTCCTAGCAATCCTCGTCCTTGTCGTCCACAACGCCTTTGAGTCGCAGGCGGGCGAAGTCCTCAAAGACAAAGTCGTCGTCTTGGGAGACACTGCTGTGGACGACAGACAAGAGACCTCGTCAAGAACAGGACAGAGACGTTTGCAAGATTGATCACTCACTTGGTGTCAAACTCTATCAAGTTGGTGTCGATGGGCGGGTCCGACTCAGGTACGGCTGCAACACAAAAACATATCAAGATAATGTTGATTCTTATCTACAGCACCTCAGCAGCAGCAAGTATTTCAATAATATTTGATTTTGTCAAGAATATAAGAGTCTTTAAACTACAGATTAAAATGCTATTAAATGTCACTGAAACAGTGAACAGAAACTCTGGTTGAGCAGCAGCATGAAGAGCCAGTTACAGTTCCCTAGAAAAGTAAATAAGAAGTGTCTTGTTTCTCCTGTGAGCTGATCAAACCAAGTGCAAATTTAAAGGGAAAACGAATCGACTATCCCTGATTCTAAATCACTTCTGTGTGAAAACAAAAACTTCAACTGTTTGATAGTTTATCGTTTAAAAGAAAACATGGACTAGAAGGAGGACAGGTTACCTGACTGAGGACGGGACGCAGGCGGCTCGGCAGGCTTTGGGTGCATCAAGATGAAAGGAAGTTCCACCGACACATCTCTGAGAGCCACAAATTAGGTCAGTGGCTGAACTATGGAGTATTTTATGTTCCATTAGCATTAGTTAAAACTCACCCTCCACGCGAGACAACAAGCTTCACTTTAACTCTGTATGAGACGAGAATTCCCAAAACCTCTTTGTTTGTTACGTCCTTTACACTGAAAAACGGAAAGAGAATGTTAAAAAGAAGAGTGTGTGTGCTTCTATTTCGTGGACATGCATGTACATGGTGGAAGAAGCCAGGTTGGTGTCCTCGTGCTTTAGCTTGCCGTCCAGAGCCAGTCCTCTCTTCTCTCGGTTCTTGTCCAGTGTGGGAGTGAGTGTGTAAACTTTACAGAAAGTTGAACTGGACGACACCTGGTCACTGAACACAAGCATTCCAGTATTAACTCGGATTTTCATTAACATTTTTGACCAGACAACAAACTTACTCTGCCTCCAGCTGAGCGACGGGACATTTGTACTGTGCAGTGCTGAACAGACAGATGTCGGCGTACTGACGTACTGTGGAGGAAATTCTCAGTTAGCGCTTGTGTTTCTTTGAAATCGCTCATGTGCGTTTACCTACCAGAGATCTTCACACGCTTTACCGTCTTAGTGGAGTTGTTGGTGACGTGAACGTTGACACTGATGGGCTCGCCATGATAGTACAGCTGCAACATCATTGTCAGGTTACAGCCAGTGTTTTTAACAAGTGTGCGCATGTGTTTGTGTACCTCTTTGTCCAGTGACGCCTCCAAGTGTAGCGATCTGTCCGACATTAGAAAGCTGCGAGTGGTTTCCACCATGGGCTGAGGTCCTGGTTTCTCTGGAGCATACTGGACCTTCCTGATCACAAGACGCACAGAGTTCCTGCAGAAGTGATGAATAATAAATGCATCAATATTCCTGAACATGGCTCGAATGTACGAGTCATCCGGAGAATGTTTGTGTTTCTTGGACTTGCCTCTTATGGATCTTCTCCTCTATCGACTTGGCACAAAATGCTCGGATCTCAAAGTCGACACCACAGGCCTGCAGACAAGAAGTGATGTATGACGTTTGTAAGAATTTGATGCGTTTATGGTATTATTACCATCATTACACTAATCCATAGTGCAAAAGGTCCAAGTAAAAGCAAGATGGCCAACAAAGGTGAAGAGTATTATACTCTATACCCTTACTCGTAATAAAATAAATAAAAGGTTACAATGCAACAATTAAGAGAGTTAAATAAAATGTACCACTTTGGAATATTGATTTTGAGAATAGTTTAAAGTAACATATTATACATTATTAACATACTGTTGCATTATTTTCATCCTAATTACATGAGTGTAGAAGTGTAGTAGGTTATACTAATATATGCATTACAGGGTCATACTTATGATTCATGAGATCATTTCCGTGTTTATTAGTTACCTTCCCAGTATCTTCTGGTCCTGGTTGTAAAGTGACTGAACAGGGAAGGTTCTGAGGAATCTGCATAGACCGAAAAAAAAAGAGAAAAGAAATTCAGCGCCGACTGAAGGCACTCCAACACTCACGCGGTCATGTGACTCACAGTGAAGTAGAAGGGGTGGGCATGTTGACCCAGTTTCTTCAGGAGTCGCTCCTGCAGACGACTGTTGGCTTTGCGCTCCTCTGGTACTGGAGGGAAAGCCTGTTAGAGGAAAGCAGAAGATACACTCCTAAATCATCGTCATAGAGCTAGCATTAATCACCGCATGGGGGCGCTGTGAAACACATAGCTTTTAACATGTAAACAACAAATCCCACCAACAATAAGAAAAAAAACTGTAACTGTAATCTGTAAAAGTATCACTAAAATTAACAATATTATTTTAATCATGATTACAGTCATGATCAAATCACATATATAAATCATAATTTTATTTTTATCATTACAATTTCTCTGTAAAAACTGACAACCTGCAATTTGATTGTATTGAGAGGACAATAATAATTAGAAAGTAAAATTATAAAAGTACATTTAGGTACTTGACAGCAATAATAGAGGAAGACCATTTTAAACTTAAAGAAAATGTCATACTTGGAAAGTGGAGATGTAAAGATCCTTCCGGAATGACAGACCAAGAACATCCAGATCCTCTCGACCATAACGAAACGCGCATGTTAATGTGACAAAGACTGGGGACAAATGAGGATATGTTTAAGTGTTCTACCAAGAAATAGCATCAAAAAGAAAAAACATCCTTCTGAAAAAGGCGTTGATACCTTTGCGGTCTTTCAGGTACTCCGGGTCAACCAGGATCACTCCATCTGTCGGCACAAGAGAAATAAACAGTCGCATCTTTTAACAGTGTTGATGAATATTTGCTTTTCAAAAAGCAAAATTCATGCTTAATGGAATTTTGCGTTTCTGATGCATTTATTTTATTATCCACATTTGGAACATGGTTAAGCCATGGAATAGTTATTAAATAAAATTTAGATGGATTAGAAAGTGAAATGAGTCTTGATTGTTCCAAAATCTACTGTCACATATTTGAAATATCAGAAGGTATTTCATTCCTCAACACTTAAAATGCAAAATAAGATAATACATATTCTTCATCTATAACTCACCAACAGGATCGACATGATCCAGGTGATCCACAAAGTCTCTCTTTCCCAAGTAAACAGTCACCTGTAGGAACATTCACAATGATTTCAGGGGGGGTTGAGCAACATTAAACTTTAGAAGGAACATTTGAAGAAACAGAAAGGTTTGTTTCACCATTAGAGGAGGATGTTGAATATCTAGAGGAAGTTAGTTTGCAGCAGTAAAGACACCCTACCTTACAGTTCGGACTTGACTTCTTGAAAACTCTGCAAACCAAAAAAAAAAAAAAGAGGAAATCAGAACAGAGTACTGTAATTTGTAACAATTTAAACGTGTAATTACAGATCCTTTAATAATACATTTACACTGCCTTTATGTCATATGTGATGTACATTATCTTGAAGAAAATAAATCAAACTGAGAGAAGGAGCACAAGTTGTGATCTCATCCAACTGTCACGTGAACCTGTGCCTATGGCTGCACTCAAAAGGTCCTGTTGCCTTAAACAATAGCAACCAGTTTGATTCAAAGGTATGTTAATGTCAGCAGCTTCTTATTAACGATAATGATCCTGTTGTTATTAAGACAAGCGTTGTGCACATTGGCCTGGATTTGTAGGAACAATCAAACAGTAGGAAACTACAATGATAGCTGGATTAAAAGCACTTATGCTTCCTCTGTTTCTCAAATACCTCACAAAAAAAACATTATAATGCACCACGTCTCACTTATGTCTGCACAGGAAACTGAAGTAAACCCACCCATGTACAGGCAGAATATACAAACGCCACACAGAAAGGCTGCAGGTTCCCTTAAGCTGGAAATGAACCAGCAACTTTCTCGCTCTAACGCAGCTGGTACACACAAATTACACATTGTGACAATGTAATTGGTAAGTTATAAATACACTACATATGAAGCATAAGAGTTTCAAGAGATTTTCTTATTATCAAAGACACAGCGATGTTTCAGAGAACTATAAGTCTCTGAGGCCTTGTCCAAAACAAATTGCATCTTCCCCCATGTAATCTTTCCTCCCTGACTGTTAAAAAAAAGGACAACTGTATGTTATAGGGATGAAAATGTGTGTCGGCAAGAAAGTTATTTGCCGACATTACTATTTGATTCTAAATAAGAAAAATGATTTGCTATATATTAAACTTGTGTTGGTGACCATCTTCTCTGTTGAGCACATTCTTGGATCTGTGTTGATCACTTGACGCTCATTTTAATGAGTAGACAAAGATTTTATGTCAATATTTACATTAAGGTCAACAGCCGTGGCTGATCAAGCACTAAATTGCAGTTTGCCATTGTTGTACCGTGACAACTCTTAGAGCGATGGTTGTAGAGACTGCGCTGTGACATCAGGGTTTTGGTTTCAAATATATTTATTAATAAAAATTTGGTTCCACAGAATCAAAGTATATATTTTTTGGTCCAAACCCTGTTACTGAGCGCAGCACACAAATAAGTGAGCTGTGGAGTCACAAGCAGAACCAGTCAGTGAAAAAAACAGAGACTAAAAAGTATACTGGACTGATTTTTGAGTTAGAAAAACTATTAAATATCAGGGTGATGAGTATCAATACTGTATCCAAATTAGCTTTTACTTTGTGCGTGCAAAATTTAACTCAGGAATGCACAACAAAATCTGACTTGACATGGTAAATATGTAATGTAAATACTTGCGTTAGAGACCTTAGACAAGAATATAAAACATATTAATGAACACATGTCACAAGCATGCACAGGTTTAAATCTAGTTTTCACTTTAGAATGTTAAGTAGTGGACTTTTACTCGTTTTAAATAAAATGAGAATTATGAAATGTGACACTTTTAAAACTAAGATCATTATTGTTTTTATGAGGTTACTTTTAAATAAATAAATGGAAAAAATTGCTGGTTGGTACAAATGTAAGCATCTTATGTTGTCACAACATCAGCTGGACTTCTTCAACACATGTGCAGACAGGTGACTTTGATATGGTGCACGGTGTTGCCAATAATAAATGTAAGCACTCTGAAGGTGACTCGATTAGAAGAACCCAGCTCCGACTATATAAAGAAGCAACGTGTGAATGCTGGGAAACCAGCCAGAAAGCACAACAGCCATACATTTAAAAAGGAAATACCACAGGAAAGTGTGATCCTATGACACACACCAGTGACTCTACTAATGTCACTGTAGTTATCGAGCTTCTTCAAACAAAGCTAAAAAAAAAGAAGAAAAAGAGGCTGCAGAGGAAACAACTTCTCTGCACCAAAGTTGCATTCACACATATTTGCAAGGCATTCCATGCGAAGACATGCGTTTACGCACACGACGCCAACGACTTCCTCCATGAATCGATGCTCATCTTCAGTCAATACGAGTTTTAGTGACTCTGACAGTGGCTTGAAAACCACCGTGGGAACTCCTGTTCCCCATCACTGAGACGTGTTTTAAATGTCAATCACTACGTGTAGCTCTGTGCTCGTCTGCTCGCCAGTCGCAGCTGGTTATGTAGGAATAAGAGATATTGAATTTTGAGATTCAAATGATCGCAACACAATTTTTTTTAATGTGTTTTTTCCGATCTGTAATATGGTTAATGTCCTCTCCGCTGGATAGGCATCGGTTAGCTAACCCCACCCTGCTGTGCTAACTTCGCCTCCTACGAACGAGGTCACAGTATTTGAAAGAAGCCATGAAGCCCGTGGACACACGGTGCAAACAGAGAGTCGAGATTCTTGCTGGAACAACAAGCAAATGTCGTCGCGCAGTCCTGCTGCCCCTCGGGCCAGCAGCTGCGCGGCTAACGTTAGCGCACTGCGTGATGCTAGCTAGCCGTTAGCTGCGGAGTCTGGTTCGCCTACCTGGTGCCCGCCTTGTCCCCCATATCTCCTCGGCAGGCGGATGGCAGGAGAATGCTGACAGAAATGAGCGCAGTGTTCACTTCAGGGCTGGCGTCTGTAGCAAGAGCTCCAGTCCAGCGTCCATGCAGCGATAACTAGTTAGTATGCTAATTTAATGTAGCGCCGCCTCGACTCCACTGACTTCCGCAAAGGCAGGTCTGTTGTTTGTGTGCGCGCTGCTGCGTGTGTGGACGTGCATGTGACAGCACGAATCACTAAACGTTGAAAAATAGACAGAAGATGATTCATCCTGAAGTAATATACTCACGTACGGCGATACGTTTTTTTATTAAAACACTGACACTTGTGTTTCTGCAACAAACATGTCAGATTTAAAACAAGAAAAAAAAAACGTCAACATTTACGCGCACCTGATCCTTATCATTTAGAATCGACTGTCACAGTTGAATAAACTATGATGACGCTCTGGATTCTCATCACATAAGAAATATAATAATATATACATCTCACTAGCAGGCATTTACCTCTCAATGAAACGGGTCTTTTTCCATTAATTTACAGGTTGTTTTTTCCAGTAAACTTGACTAAAAACGAGCATCTTGACATGCTAATGTCCAGGCAAATTTTCCTACAGAGAAAATACCTTATTTGATTTAAAACAAAACACATTTAAATAAGTAATAAACAATAGAACATCAATTATAAAATCGGAAACAAATGCCTCATGGACCGGGACCAGGCTCCGTACAGGGAGGGTCCGGAACCACTGCTCTACACAACATTAATAAGGTTCTCTTGGAATAAGATGAACGAAGTAGAAGGCAATTGGAACCCTTCTTAGCATTTTAACAAAGCTCAATCAGATCTGAGCAGCAAATGATTCTGTAATCTTAAGTCAATTTTAATCTTCAAAGCATTCAATATTCAATGACAAATGCTATTGGAGGTAGGATGATCATGCCAACATCTCAATTTAACTGTTGGTTGTATCACTGATCTCATAACGAAAAACCTCTATGTTAATACATGATTTCTAGTCTTGTAAGGAATCATGATTGTCAAAAGGCTTTAAAAGATTCAAAGAACAGTAAAAAAAAGAAACATTTTGAAAAATACATGCTTTAATTAAAAGTAAGACATTCTTTAGGTTTTTTGATAAAATCTTGGCAGTGCCAATGTTTTAAGCAATTCTCAGGAAGACGGCTCAAGTGAAATCGGCATGAACCAACAATAAATAACATAAATTTAATGATTATCAACAACTATTTAACATGTTGAGTCGGTCATTTAAATTGTGGTTTAACATGAGAACATTCTGATCTAAATTCTGACGGTGTAGGAGTCAGAGTGAGTGACGTATCGGACCCATCTGAGCGGCGGTCCAGTCTGCACAGGCGAGAGTCGCAGGAAGCGGATGTGCAGGCCGCTGGCGGTGACCTTTGGCAGCTCGAAGCTCAAACATAAAGGTCCCACTTCTAACATGGAGGCCGAGCTGAAACCTGACACCTCCACCTGCAGCAGGATCCATACATGTAATATTGGAAAACATCCCGGGTTCACATTTTTGTTTACCTTAAATAGAGCACTCAGTTGTATCCCTCCCGTAAATCGTGGGATTTTCCAGACGATCGCTCGACTCTCTGGTTTCAGTTCTGCGGTCTGGTCCGGACTACTCAACTCTTGGGACACACTGATGAGGCAAACAAAAGTCAGAGACTGCCCCTGACAAGGACTTTGGTTTCTGAATCAAAACAGAAACATATGATAAAATCTGAGGGAGAAACGGCCCTTAAAAGGTCAAGTAACCTCAAGCAAAATGCTGATTCGATTGGTTGATAATACCAGCCAAGGCTTTTAGCTGATTACTTTCAAAATTGTTCCTGACCTCAACATACGCAATCAGTCATCTTTAAAACATACAATCTACCTAAGGCTCTTCAAAATGTCCACCTTGAGTGGCACTGTAACTATAAATAGCTGGACACCAAAATTCTTCGAAATAAAGGCAGCTGTGTTCTTTTCCGAGACTATGATTGAACGATGAGAGCAGGATCCTTGGTAGATCAAACAATAATGTAGTATCGCAGTAAAACAGAGTTCGAGAGACAATCAGAGACACTAAAGAACATTAATAGTCACATGCTGTGTGAGCAGGTGACCGATTGAGTTCATAACCCACTGTGATATTTTACATGCTAATAAAGTGTCAACTTATTTTCCCGGACAGTACTCTGGGAAAAATAATACTGAAAAATGGGAAGATATTTAAAAATTGCATTCTGCTTTAATCTTTGATATGACCTCGGGTGATGTGTTTATTTAAAATTGACTGAAAAAAAACTTTTTATCGAAACAAATTCACCGTTTAGAAAACATTGCTAGGTGAAGATGAAAGGAATCATTTTCTATAGTACAGCAACAGAATATTCACATCAGTGTTGAAAACCTTCCTCCATAAAGTGGCTGTTATCTTCCATTCTGCTATCTGTTTCTCAAGTACTTCCACAGCCTCCTTTATGCTGTTTTAAACTGTCCATCACTCCAGCAGAAGAGCTCACTGGTTTTCTAAACCAGCTAAACTCCATATCTAGGGTCACTTCTCCATATTGACAGCGATAAATGTGGCCAACGGTCAGAGCAGCTCTTCCTTTTCCGTTCTAATCTTTTGCAGAGCCTGAAAGTCCACTCTTGTTCTACTCTTGTCTTTTAATCATAAACACAAATAGAACAGTTGTTCTTTGAACTAATTTATTGACTCTCTTGTGTAACCTAATTGACTTACTGGACAGTCTGTCATTACGATGCTTCTTGATCAAGTCCTCATGAATCTGGGTCTCAACTAACATACCTGGTAACACAAAACCATCAATAAGGGAAATTGTAAACTGTAAAAAAATATATTTTGTTTATTTTCAAATTATTCTAGGTTTCACTGCCACATTTTTTGTATCCTTCTTCAAATTAAATCAAATAGCAAAATGTAAACTCGCCGACTATCTTGATTGGCAGTCAAATTTGGATTCTTGTGCGTCATCTTGTATTTTCCTAGGTTTACAAAACAAATGAGGCTCCAAACAACTGGCTGATCCATGTTAACTCAAGTTTGAATTGTCTGGAATGACATTCAAATACGCAAACACAATGACAAGCACACACACAAACAAGCACACACTTTACATTGATGGGAGGGTGATTTGACTCTAGCCTCACCTGATAGAACCTTTTGGAACTGGGACGACAGCTGACACGTTGATAGCAGAGCTGACAAAAGATTGGGTTATAGATGTAAGATTAAAAGATTTAAAGGCTGTTTAATAAAAAATGAAATAAGATAACAAATTATATATTGTGTATATATGTATTTTGTCTGTGTGTTTGTGTGTGAAGGCATATTTGTGTGTCTTTTCAGTTAAGTTGGTGAATATGTTTGTCAGTAGGAGTGACTAAGTGTGTCTGTATAGATGTTCATTAGGGTTTCTGTACATGAGTCTGTTTGTGGAAGCTTGTGCATGTATTCGTGCTGAGTGTGTGAGGCTTGGTTTGTGTGCATATATTTGTGTTGGCTTGTCTTATTGTGAATTGCTTTGTTGGGTTGTGTGCGTGTTTGTAGGGTGATTACTGTTTCAATAGAAGGGTAATTGTCCGAAAGGGTGTGTACATATGACACTGCCTTTGTGCATGTTTGTGTTTCATAAGTGTGTCTTTTCATGTGTTGTGTTGTGTTTAAATGTTTGAGTGTGTTGGTGGTGTGGACAGCGTATGGGTTTAGATTTATATCTTGTGCACCATTGTGTAGGAGGTATACATATCTGACCTCAGCATTGTTTTTTCATTTGTGAGAGCAAATGAGTTTTGTGTCTTTGTTAACCTGCAAGTGTGTTTTTCTTTGTGTTTCTAGACAGGGTCACCAAATGTCGCCCACATACACCAAAAGAGTTTCCCTTTAACATTTTCATCAAATCATTTTTTGTAGATTTTATTTTTTTGGTGCGATTATGCATATTAAACTGATAGTAGCCAATTGGATCAGACAGTCTCCCTTAGAGTAGCTCGCAGTTGCAACAAGGTTGGTGACCACTGGTCTAGACTCATATGTCAAAGCTCTTAAATGCATATAATTCTTAATGATAGAAGCAGTGTTGCTTTGGAAATTTCTTTAAAATAAATGAACATGAATGTTTTGCATTTAAGTAAGAACAGGTTGACGACAAGGAACATCTGTGTGACTCTCGAAGTGAAACAAATAATAGGTAAATCAAATCCAAACACACCTCTTTGGAGGAAGATCACACCGGAGCTTGAGGAAGATCAACAGCCTGTAGCAAGAAAAGAGAAATTGAAAGTTAAATAGATGTCTTTTTTTTTTCTACTAAAAAAGATTTTTTTTTTTTTTTTATTTATATTATTTTATTTTAAACTTGTGGGTATTATTATAAAAAGGTTGAGGAGCATACATTCATATTAACCTTGTTATCTCAGAGCCAAGATGAACGACCTCCACCACTGCATATGTATTTATAGAAGCCAAGGAGGTCGTTGACCTTGACCCCGAGGCAACACAAGGGATACCACATACATGTTTGTTTTCAGGACTTTGGGTCACCTTGATAACACAAGGGTTAAGAAAGAATCAACCATGATTTAACCGACAGAAAAAACCTTGGGTGTTACATATTATTAATCTCATAATAATCATAATTATAATAATAATCTATATACTAGTGGACCAGATAGGTAAGTTGTTTCTGTGGGCCAATTAACATTATGACTCAGTTTATTGATGACATTAACCAGAACCAGCCAACCAATGTTTTGTTCATGACAGTGCCACACATATCGGCAGAGTCTTGGTCAAAGACTGGATCGAAAATAAATAAATATGCGTTTGTGTGTGTGTGAGTGCGCGCGTGCATATGATACAATAAACAACAATAAAATAAATGCACAGTTAAAATACATGCTTCAAAATGCCAAGACAGCAGAGAGACAATCACAGCAGCGCCAAGAAAGTTAAGAAAAAGCCTGCACAAAAAAAAAATGTCTTCAGATGTTTCTTGAAAGAGTCGGTAGACTCCATCAAAGCGTGTGTTCAGAACCATCCGCAGATTCTGATCCACAGACCTCACAGCCCAAGCTGGGTTGTAAGGCTGGATCAGATCACTGATGTAAGGTGGTGTGATAATACAATTGTGTTTTGTGTTGCCCAGCTAAGCCTGTGTTTCAACCCAAAACAGCAGAGGTGGCCGAGTTCTCACACAACCACACCCTGCAGTTATACATCAGTTTCTTCAAACAAGCACATTTTAATCCTCTTTGTCTTCAACTATTGATGTGACCTCTGCTGCATTACAGTGGCATGATAGAGTCATACCTAAGGCCAAAAGGGGCATTTTATAGTATTTTATAAGAAGAGACTTTCATTTGTCAGAAAATCTGATTTGCAGTTGGACTTGCAGACCTGATCTTATCCGACACAGATTTAATTATCTCTACCATCATGTCTATAGTAGCACTGTAATAAAATGTAATAAAAAAGAATGACATGTTATGATCAACAGGCAAACGTCACTCCACTTCAAGAGAAGCACATGTTTATCTTCAGTCATTTAACAATGCTAATATTACCTTGGCTTTAAATTGGGGGGGTTAAGCTAATCTTGGAGAAGGTTTAAGCAATCTGCAATTTGAATTTATTCAAAAGTTCGAACCCTCTTTTCAGAATGTTCTCTTTATCTGTCTTCTGTGGCAGCTGCCCTAGTAAACAAGCCTCGACTAAGCAGTGGAAAATGAATGGATGGACAATCTCAATGTCTTTAAATAGTGCTGAAAATGTCTGTTTAAATTATTCAGATGTTGGTGGTTCTCAGTGTAAATACTTTACCTTCCATTCCCATCTCTTTCAATAGAGGTGAAGAGACGAAATGGAGGTGCAGATGGAAGATCATCTGTTAGACGGTATTGCATCACTGTTTGCTAAATTAAAAAAAAAATTACAATGAAAGAAATTCAGCTCTATTTATGGCAGACATGAGGACTGACCTCTCCTTGACTTGGACTTAATCGCAGTATGCGGTGAGATTCAAACTCGTCCAGTTGGACCGCCTGATTGAAGCTGCACTCGTCAACACGGACTGCTGCCCCGTAACCTGGAGATCATTACAATTGTTTCTGTAAAAGAGTATGTTTGCTGAATGCTACAGAGAACTTTAGACATACCCCGGAGCTGAGTTTTCCCAATACTGAGCTCCTCATTCAGTCCTATCCTGATCTCTGAAAACAAACCAGTCATCCTGTAGGACTATTTGAATTAGTTTCTCTTGTCTTGACTTACCGGAGCAGTTTGAAGAGTAACACTTAACTTTAATTTCTCCCTCTACATCAGCCTTCATCAAGACTCCCTGAACAGAAAGAGTAAAATGTCAATCGTATTTTAGATATACACATTTGATGAAAGGTTCTCACATTGGAGCCGATCACCACGGTCATTCTTTCCAGCACGTCCACAAAGATCTCACTCTTGCCTCCCTGTGACGAGCAAACACACGCATACACAGACAAGCTAAGTGGAAATTGTCACGTCAAAATAGATTCAGGAAGTTTCCACTCTGGGTGGTGGCTTTATATCCTGGAACAACATTGTCAGCAGAGGAAAAATTGGGATGGACAGAACAATGTAGAGGATTAAAAGAGGTCATTTTCTAGATAGCTGGATGACAAAAGTGGACAGGTATCACAATAATGAATCAGCATAAAGTTTGGTGGATCGATCAGTGGAGGAAAAGATGGCATCTAGACGTCATATTTTCTGATTTTACCATCAAGACTTGTACCTGTTCACGTGTCTGTATGGGTCGGGTTGCAGCTGAACTTGGTGCCACTTTACTCTGCTGTGTCTCTGCCCCAAACTGACAAAGAGACGCATAATTATCTCTTTATTATATCTACTCAACTAGTACTTGACAAACGGTTTGACACGGTAAACTGACAATTTCATCAGAACAGAAGTTGCATTGTTATAGAAAAGTGAACCTACCAGGCCGACATTGCTGGGGTCAAACAAGCTGAATGGTCGAGGGGAGACCGCCTCCGTCTGAATGAAGTTCTTTAACATGTCGGATGATGTTGTCTGGATGTAGCCAAAGTCCTGAAATAAGGAGTTTATTTTCACCATCTTTATAAGAATAAATGTAATTATTGACATCTCAAAGGGTAACTAATGTGTTGGTTTAAGTGTATCTTGAATAGATCTTGGACCTCTATTGTACTCAGTATGTGGCTGTTTGTACAAAACTCTCTTTTAATTAAAATATATAAATGAAATTATATGGAGATTAATTAATCTTGTTTACCCAAATTACATTCACTTTCATTACAGTGGTATCTAGGTGGTCACAGAACCACTTCAGGCTTGATGGATAAAGTAATAACTTCAAAACTTCATTGTGATAAGAGACTTACTGCATCTTGGAGAGGAAGACTTCAACATTTGTAACATTTTAATAAGGTTTTTCACATTAGTTGCCCTACTTACTTACTTACTTTAATGAACATCCTTTTTTTTATTATTATCATCTTTTTTTTGCATTTTATTATTTTGCTAGAAAACCAGTTATCCTGGAGACAAAGGATTTGTAGATTTGCAATCCTGAGATTTAGGTCCTTCTCCATAAAGCCGTTTCACTTCCTAAATAAGTCTACAGAGTGCGGCTATGGTAACTGTGTCAACTCACAACAACTTCGTCCAAAAGTTCATAGATGAGAGCAAAGTTCATCTGCACAGACTTCTCTGTCAGGGAGCCACAGTAGTCCCGGACCAAGGAGGCTAATCTATCAAGCACAGAGCAACATGTTGATTAGACACATCCTTATCTTCTTCCTGTTACAGTCAACCATATTTATACCTGTTGAGAAATTCAATGACAGTAAAAGGGGATGAATCAGCAGTAGTTGTAGCAACCCAGTACAGTCCTGCCTGTCTCACATGGACAAAGTGAAGATTCCTGTGACTCTGCGGATAAAACATACGATGATGTATTAAGTTATGATATACAATGTATTCATTAATATCACTTTTATAAATGTCATATTCCCAGTACATCTAGAACCATCATATCATCTCAAATAACGTTGTCCTCCTTTGAAAAGATCCTTGCTTGTGTTCTAATATTGACTAATATAATTATGATACATATGCTTGGTTACCATAACCACAGGGGGCTGGTCTCCAGGAAGGGCTGTAACTTTCTCATAGAAAGTACTGATGACATCACATTCAGCTTCTCCTCTGACTGGATGACGTCAGATTAAGGATCGGTTCAACTGTATTTTAAGTAAATCAGAATCAGAATATTGTATATTCAGTGTTGTATTGTCAGAACATTTTTTTTTGTCGTGGCAGTACAGAATAAAATAATTTATAAAGATAACACATAAAAACAGTAATAGAAATAACAGAAAAAAAACGATACAAGCACGAAGGCAGTCATTCTGCAGCGCCTTAATGACTAGGACATAATTAATAATACATTAAGTGCTAAGATCAAAGTTTTAATAGATCAGATCACATATCATTTTAGTCCAATTGAAGCTATTAGCATTTAACTAATATCAGGATACAGTCTTTATAGATGAGACGATCCCCTTTCGAGGACAATATGAAGACCTGAGAGATCATCCTGTAAAAAAGAAAAAAAGAAAAAAGAAAATGAGGGATGGAATTTATGCAAAGTAAAACAAACAAAGATAATAAATAAACACAACACTATAAGTGTTATAAATTTACGTTTTTAAGTTTAAAAAGGGAAACAGACTCCTCACAGTTTAAAGACGTAAACAGAACCTTTACAACCACATTAATTTTTATCGAGTCTCGAGTACCTAATCTTCCTTTTTTTCTCATTATCTCCGGGGAATACAGCAAAATAAAGGGTTGGTGTATTTACCAATTTAATGAAAAACATTTTATGAACATTCGCTAGTCAACTAAACATGTAATTGGTTCGTTTCCAAACATACCTGCTACCTGTCAAATATCAGCTAAAAAAAAGCTCCAAAAAGCAGGGCAAGTTGTCATCACGTAAGGAAAGTACACCGTTTCTATATTAAAACATGTTGTTGTTTAATTTCGTAGCCATTTTCATACAATGTTTACATGCCGGTGAGGACGGTTCAGCTGGCGCATTACCTACCGCGCCCCCTGTCGTCCAGGAGGGCCTCGTCGCGTTTTTAAATCAATATTTCAAGAACCTAGTATCAAATTATACATACATTTTGATTCAATACTTTAATTAAAACTGATATTATTAATGCAAACACCATTTGGGGAAAGTGACACATTTACAAGTTGTTGGTCGTTTCTTTTGTAATAGCATCCAGACACTAGGTGGCAGAAGATCATCTGTTCTAACAGGAAGTAGTTCTCGTTTTGAACCGCTGGTACGTCGTGATTACTGCGCCTGTTGAAAATGAAGTAAGTTAACTATATTTGCTTTTAAAACGAAAATAATAATGTCATTTCTGTATATTTGTCTTATTTCTGTTTGTAGCTGTAATCTGACAAAAGAAAGATCATAGAAATCACACTATAATATAAGCGATATAATGGATAAACATGTGATTGTTATGGTGCTGCTTGAACAACAGAAACTACGCTCTCTGATTATTACCTATGTTAAAGTTTCTGTTTTCATAGTGAAATTATTATTTTTCAGCATTTCATAAGGAATTCGGAATTCATAGAATTCGAAACCTTTTATGGTCAGCGTTGTAAACACAACACAGGAATTTGTTGTGGGGGAATTAAAGAATACAACGAAATAATACAAATGCAATCAAATAGATTAATTGAATACAATACTATGCATTTAAAATAAATAAGAGACATTACCATAAAATGACATAATAATCGGATGTCCATTTTTTACGTATAAAGTGGATTCACATTTTACCTCGAATGGTCGTCAGTGCTAAGGAATAGGATGTGGGAATGTTTATGCTGCAATGATGAAAATGCTAACCATTAAAAAAAACAACCCAGTCCACCGGTTTTAAGTGGATATTGTATGTGACTTGTAGATTAAACCAACAGCTGTACGCTCTACTTTTTTGTGATCATGATTCAGATCATACCGTAAAATCCTCGTCTTTATTTCAGCCCTTTGACTAAAGTAAAGCTGATCAATGAGTTGAATGAGCGTGAAGCTAATCTTGGTGTGAACGACAAAAGTTCCTGGCACAACATATACAAGGACAGCGCCTGGATCTTTATTGGTAATTTAAGGAGTTTATTGTTAGTGTTTTGTGTTTTTATCTGACACAGACACATTTGTTTTTCTAGGTGGATTTCCATATGAGCTGTCAGAGGGCGACCTCGTCTGTGTGTTCTCACAGTGAGTTTGTAATTCATATTTTTATTTTATACACACTCTTAAGATGATTGAATGTCATTCCCTCATAGGTATGGAGAAGTTGTCAACATTAACCTGGTGCGAGACAAAAAGACTGGAAAGTCTAAAGGATTCTGTTTTTTATGTTACGATGACCAGAGGTCTACAATCCTGGCTGTGGACAACTTTAATGGCATTAAGGTGAGCAAACAAGCTTTGCTGCAGAAGTCATTTTAAAACCGGTTCATGATTTTTGTGCTTCACCTAGATTAAAGGACGGACCATCCGCGTGGACCATGTGAAAGACTACCGTCCACCCAAGGATTCTGATGATATCGATGACGTGACCAAACAGTTGTATGAGGAAGGGTGCGCTCCACAAGCTATAGTACCACCCTCATCCTCCTCTGAGGAGGAAGAGGAAGAGGAAGAGGAGCAGTATGTTGTCCCTCATAAGAAGTCCAAGAAAGGTGAAATATTTTTCAGTTCTTTCATCTCTAAACAGCTTAACAAGTGTATCTATTTACAGACAAGAAGGAAAAGAAAAAGAAGAAGAAGAAAGACAAGAAAAAAGAGAGGGAAAGTCGGGAGTCCTCTTCTTCATCTTCCAACACACCTGTTGCAGTAAAGCAAGAAAAGGAAGATATTGCCTACAACAAGTACACAAACAAGGGGCCACCAGTAAGACAGAACCAGAGTTATGATGATGGAGAGAGGGGACGAGAGACGGACAGACACGGAAGTAGAAGAGAGATAGAAAGAGGTATCAATAGAAGAGAAATGGACAGGGATGGGAGGACCAGAGAAACTGGAAACAGGACACTGGAAATGGAAAGAGATGAAAGAAGGAGAGAGAAAGACGTGGATGAGAAGAGAGTAGTACAAGGCAGCAGGAGGGAAGACAGAGAAGAGAGAAGTAATGACGGTAGAAGAAAGAAGGACAGGGAGGACAGGAGGAGAGATGGTGATAGCGATGATGGTAGGAGATTTGAGACAGGGCGAGAAGAAAGAAGGAGAGAGGGAGATGACAGAAGGAAAGATAGAGATCGAGATGACAGAAGAAGAGACCGGTATTAAGCTGTAGTTTGTGTCTCTTACCAGCAGGGGACGCCGATGTTGTTTAAACGCTTGTTAAATATTAAAATGTTTTAAGGATATTTTTGTTCATATCAGTTTGAATACAATGATCTGAGCAAGGTTTGAATGGACTTTAAGGATCAATGGTCCAGCAAAGAAGCTGCAGTGGTTGAGGAGGAATTATGGTCTGTAGTTGTATTGAGACTCTTACTGACCCATATTAACTGCTGGAACAAGACGTGTATGAAGCTGTGAAGGAGAGCTGCATGGAAACAAGTAGTTGTTCTCATTTTAGATGTTGGTTTTACCAAGCGTCTCGTCATCTATTAAAATCCCAAAATTCATTTCATTCTTGCGTCGGCACTAGTCCAATCTATAGGAGCCTGAACTATCAAATTTACGGAGCTTGTGCTAGCTTTTATTTCTTGATGCTGTACATAAACATTTCGGATTGTGATATTAAAAAAGAAGAGACGGTAGGTCCTTGTATGTGTTGAGTGAAGACTATGAATGATTCATAGTATTTTCTTTTTTGTCTAATTACTTCAGTCAAGGAGGACATATCATTGTCAGTGTTCTACCTGTCTGTTTGTTCACCTAAAAATGGATAAACGTTTAGGAAATAGAAAACAATGAAATGTTATTGTTAGACAAGTGTAAATATTGGTCGTTTTCTCAAGACATCCAACTACAACACAAAAATATTTTCCATACCTTTTGTGTTTTTAAATAAAAAATAAAACTTACACTTGACTTACACGCCTTTCACATTTTCTGCTGTTATCAGTATGGCTGCTACACTCACAGTCAGACTTGCAGCTTAAGTACCAGAGTCTTCCCTCCACAATTAACCTTTCATAGAATTTTCTTTGACTTTAATTAACCTAAAGTGCTGTAGATGGAAAAAAAAACACATGTGTTTCTAGCAGGATAGTCCTGACACACAAAAGTATCTGGCCCTCAAATAAGGAGCTCTTTTCAATTTAACTTTGTGCAAGGATATTAATGTTTCTTAAATATGTATATGAGACGCATGAATTAGGTTAGGTAGAACTTTATTGATATTAAATTGTTTAATTCGGGAATAATCTTACTAATAGTAAATACACTTTTGTGTTCTTGAACCAGTGTATGATATATGTCTAATTATAAATAATTTAATTTAACCTAGTGGTTAAATGATATTTTAATTCGTTTTAAAATATATCAGTAATGTTTGCACTACAGTTGACCACCAGGGAGAGCCAAAGTATCACCGACTTTTCCAACTAACTATATTGGACAAATTAACCAAGAAATATAAGAAAATATGAAACCAGAAGTGGCCTCAATTGTGTGCAAAAAATAAATGGTAAGTTTTTCTCTTTCTGCCTTGTGGCTAAGTTCGGAGAGGAAATTAGTCAAATTAAATCGGGGGTGAATGAGTCAGACCTCAACGTCTACTTTTTAATTGCATCTCTGATAATCTTTTTAATCACTTGTCGGAACCTTCATTTTGAATAGGATTCAGTGAGTCTCTTAGGGGGACGGCCACTTCTTCAGGAAAGATAAAAAGCTTGTTGGACGTCAGACAGATTTCTTTTTTTCACCATCCTTTTTTACTTGTTTTTTTAAAGCCGTTTGGAATTAATATAATTTGAAATAGTTTACTTGTTATTAAGTTTCACACGTCAACATTTCGGGTCATATAAAGGGGGAAATGTAGTTGTAATCTTGCATCGACATTATTAATGTTAACTTATTTAAACTCAACAGATAATCATTATAGAGTCCAGTTCATTGATCCAGTCATGTGACTCACCGTTCCTTCACTGGGTCACATGACCCAACTTCACACCTTGGTCTTAGACTAATAAGTCGATCTATAATTGATGACACTTTTACCCTAATTACATTATCTGATGTTATACCAGTTCCGAATGTTTGAATCCTAAGTATCAATTGTTTCTAAAGCCTTAAGGTAAAAAAAAAACAATACGTATATAGTTCTTCATACAATTGAATGTAACAGTGAAACTATACTTTAATTAAGTTGGCAGCAAAAACATCTATCAACCTCACTTACCATAGAGACTTTGTAAACCAGAGATGACTTGATGATTTGACCAGTGAACACATAAAATACTTGGCTTCTCCTTTTACGCAACCCTTGGTAATGCTTGAGAAAACATTTTCATACTGTACAATTAATTCTAGCTAACTGAAAGTAGTTATGGTCAGAAATCAGCTTGTAAAGAAGTGTTTTCTGATGGAGGCCCTGAATGTTGAGACCATGTAGAGTGGTTACTTATTAACATGTCCGGTGGAGACAGAGATGGAGTGAGCTATATGAAGACGTGAGGGTGGGAGGCAATAGAGATGTTCGATTCGTTACAAAGTTGTGAGACCATAAGTTGTTCAGGTCCATTAACAATTTCCTGATTATCCTCAAATCTTGGAAAACAGAATTTACTATAGTTGCCTTTTCCCCGCGCTCCAACTCCAATTCCTCAAAAACTTTGGTCCACAGCAAAATGCATATTTGTTTGAAAAAAAAAGTTTTGAGCCAAAAATGAATTGATTAATAAAAAATAAAAAATTAACTCAATTACTCAAAACTATAATAAGAAATTCACTTTTGGTTAAAAGTAAAACCAAAATACTTTTGAAAGGTTGAGGTCAGAGAGTCTGGCAATAAAAATATGATTTTCAATAAAGGTACATGTTTGCAAAACAAAAAACATTTTTAAATCATAAAACAATTATTTTTCATGATTTAATTTCTTCTTAAAAGACAATGGAAGGCAACAACTTTGTTAGTGTGATGATTCGGGACACCCTGGAAAGGTACATTGAAAAGAAAGTCGCTCCAAACGCCTAGGGACAATCGAAATGAATGCACCTTTTTTTATTTAGTATTTTTTCAAAATTGTTTTCACAGGTGAAGTAGATTTTAAATAAAAGATCTCACTTGGTCACGAATAAAACGGTCCATACTCTGACCACTGCGTCCACCCCTCCCCCTCCACTGCTCACAGTGCCGTTCATCCTCCACCTCCTTTCCCTCCTCTCCCTCCCCACTGTCCTCCCACAGGTCTGCTTTAACGTAATGGTCACTCTCCTTCCCCTCTGTCTCCCCCATCGTCTCGCAGTCCAGTCGCTGTCTTCGTATCCATCTGTTGGTCACTCATCCCTTTGGCTGATCAATATTTCAGGATCGATAATCTGCTGAAGGATGAAGTTTCCCTGCGTGGGGCGGACGCTTCCCCACTTCCTCCTTCTCTTCCTTCTTCCAGGTGAGAAAGACTTTTCATAATTAACTTTTGTTCATCCTTAATCACAAAAATACTTAGAAGTTTGTTGCTTTTTTTTAAGTTAAAAGTGGTTACAGCAAAAAGATGTCTGATATGTTTGATTTAAGATAAAAACCTAAACATATGGTGAAGCATTAATATGGTCTTAAATGGGTTCCAACAAGAATTAAAGCTTCCTTTCCGGGAACATTTTTTGGCAGCAACATTTAAAGATCATACTTTATAAACTCCACTGAATTTGTTTGAAAAGATGAATCTTTATGTGTCTTATGGGCTGTGCAGCAGTTAGTGTTGAGTCTGGGATTAACCTTGTGACATTTCATTTGCTGGATTATATTTCCTCCTATGAATTAAGATGGGAGCTCTTCCCTGTAGTCAGAATAAAATCTAATTGCTTTATCCACAGCAGGTTCTTAAAAAAAAAAAAAAAGATTATTGTGTCCAATTGTTAGTTGTTTTTTTTGTATTTTGCCTATAAAGGCCACATTGAGTTTTATGGTGATTCTCCGCTGGCCCATCCACGTGTTTTCTCCCTCTAGTCATCTCTTGTTGCTGGTTTGTTGTTGAGATTAGAATCAGAGCATCAGAACATCACAACCTGTGAACTTTAGGACGTTCCTACCTCAAGTCTCACTTCCATTTTAGTACAAAAGCTTCCAAGACTCAAATTCCGGTCGATATAACGGCCATCTATCATCCCAAGGTCTCTGGACAACAGAACACACTCACTTCCTTTTATGTTCATCAGAGACCAATGTCTCAGCCTCTACCACTTCATCATCCCCTTTCATCATCTTCCCAAATTCCATCTTCAATAACACACCATCAATACCAATCATCTAATGTTTGTTTTGACATGTCTTTGTTTTACTTTATATTTATTGGATGGTAATAAAAGAAGTGTGTTATTTATTTTTGCAACTCAACTACAGCAAATGTAAAAATCAAATCACATTGACATCAATCACTACATTGTCTAGTCTAAAGAGAATGTGGATACATTCAGCAAAAAGCGTCCTTGAAGTTTTAGTATACACTTTTGTCCTTCCTTTTTTTATCAAATGATCTGACTGCTACAAAGCAGAACTTAAATAAAAATGGAAACACTATGATCTTGACTGGCACAACCATTTTCGAAGCCCTTAAAAAAAAGAAACATGTTTAAAACTAGAGCTTTAAAAAAGTTATATTTATAGTTGAATGTACAATGAATCATCAAAGAAGTGCAAGATAAAGCTGTCAGTGTATTGTAAGTTTAAACTTTTCTACATGGTCAGTTTTATAGTTTTATCCTTGAATTAATGAGGGTCACATAAATACAGGAAAAAGCGCTGCTGGTGACCCTGAGCTGCACTCTCAAAAATAGAACTGGTTCTGACATAAACAATAGTAACCAGACTATAAAGCTTTCTGTGATTCATTTAGGTCTGAAGTTCATTTTCCGAAATATATCTTTATCTAAAATAAGAACATTTATAATTAATCCTATAAGAATCACTCTCTGCACCTTAAGTTCCGTCTAATGTACACCATCTGTAGCATACACAATATAGCCCCAAATGACAGAATATAACTCAGATTAAGAAACATTCTCAAAGTAAATTGCACTCAGTCAAATTTTAGAACAATCCATTTTATATTGAATAAAAAAAGGTTTTGAACAGCATGTTTTCCGATCATCCTTCTGTAATCACATGCTGCCTTGTTTAGACAACAATCCCTTGGTGGTGGCGACTTCTAGATTGATGACGCGAAGTGACAAACTATGATGCTTAACTAATCACAGTAGAGTGAGCCTGTGTATAGTAAACAAGATTTAATCTCCAGAAAAACAAAGTGTTTTCAGTGGGTGGGGCTTAAGTACATTTACTTATGTGAATATTTCAATAAAAAGGAAGTTTTGTACAAAGAGACTCATACTGATGAGTACAATAGAGTTCCAAGATCATTTTAAGAGACACTTAAATCAACACATTAGTTGCACTTTAAGAAGCATTTTGCAGCATCTAGATTTGAGTTGAAGTTAAAAATAGAACTGTAAATCTAAATACTTGTAACAAAAGAGTAAGTTTGCTTTTACAGTAGTAAGAGTGACAATTCACAGTAATACTCTTTAAAACGATGACACATCTTTATCATATTTTTTTCTTTTCAGGATGCTTTGCAGCTCACGGTCGCTTTGCCCAGAAGCTGATGACCGACTTGTTCGCCAACTACACCAACGCACTGCGACCAGTCGCGGACACGGATCACATCATCAACGTGACTCTGCAGATCACTCTTTCACAGATCATAGACATGGATGAGCGTAACCAGATCCTCACCACCTACCTGTGGGTGCGTCAGGTGTGGATGGACGCTTTCCTCGCCTGGAAGAAAGAAGACTACGACGGCCTTGATACCATCCGTATTCCCAGCAGCTATGTGTGGAGGCCTGACATCGTTCTGTACAACAGGTGAGACCAGGGTTTCTGAGAGAGGATTAAAGTTGGAGGTTCTTGGATTATATTTTTGTGACGTTCTTCTGTAACAGTGCCGACGATGAGTTTTCCAGCTCCATGGAGACAAACGTAGTTATCAGGAGCGACGGGCAGGTGATGTGGGATCAGCCAGCGATCACCAAAAGCTCTTGTTCTGTGGACGTGGCCTTCTTCCCGTTTGACCTACAGGAGTGCCACCTCACCTTTGGCTCCTGGACTCACAATGGAAATCAAATGGATCTGGTGAATGCACTGGACAGTGCTGACTTGGCAGACTTTGTTCCAAACGTGGAGTGGGAGGTAATCTGCAACTTCTTTAGTTTAGATTGAAATGTACTGGCTTACATCAAGCTCTACCACCTCACAGGTCCTCGGAATGCCGGCGAAGAAAAATGTGATCCTGTATGGTTGTTGCTCAGATCCTTATCCGGACATCACGTTTACGCTTCATCTGAAGAGACGCGCCTCCTTCTACATCTTTAACCTCTTGATTCCCTGCATGATGATCTCTTTCCTGGCACCGCTGGGCTTCTACCTTCCTGCTGATTCAGGCGAAAAGGTGTCATTGGGAGTCACAGTGCTGCTGGCGCTGACTGTGTTTCAGCTGCTAGTGGCCGAGAGTATGCCACCATCGGAGAGCGTCCCACTGATAGGTAGGTCAGAGACATCAGCCACTAATTCTCCTTATTTATTAATCAAAAACTTTTTTCTCTCCTGTAAAACAAGGTGTTTTAAGACTTAAAACAGAAAAGCATAACTTTACCTCATTACACAAAAGTTACAGTTTATTTTAATAAAATGTCTTCCTCATTTTTGGGAAGTTTCTGGACAATCCACATCTACTATCTGTTACTCATAACCAGCTTGTTAGACAACAGAATTTACAAACTTAAATTTTCATGGAACATGATATCAACTGGTGAACATTAAAGTAGTATTGAATCATAAAAATATGGGACCTACAAAACTTTTCCATAAAAAAAGTTATTTCAATTTATGATTTCAAGAAAAAATGATATTAGTATTTATCCATTTACAATAGTTTTGATCCACAGTTTCGTTTTCAAGTTTAGTTTAACCTGTAAATTCCACTGAAAAGCAACATGACGCCACTAACACACCAACACAAGCTTTCATCCATTTTAACCAGGACGTGTCTGATCTAAAAGGGAGTAAATCTGAGTTGGATTACCTCAGTGACTACATAATGCATCTGAAGCACTTTCCTTAACTGCCACCGAATTTTGAACTTTAGGATATTTTTTCTCTACTGTCTACGACTCTGTGTTTGTGGGTGCAAAATACAACTTTTCCTATAAATGATTAAATGTAATTTTTATTGTTCATTCTCAGGAAAATACTACATTGCCACAATGACTATGGTCACAGCATCTACAGCTCTCACTATCTTCATCATGAACATCCATCACTGTGGGTCCGAGGCTCGACCTGTCCCTCAGTGGGCAGAGCGCTTCATCCTACACTATCTTGCCCGGATCTGCTTTGTGTATGAGGTCGGGGAAAACTGCCTGACTGGTTGTACATCACAAAAGCAGACTGCACTGGATTCCGAGGACTCAACCGAGAGGGGGACCAACTGGGACGTGAACGGAAAGGCCGGTGGAGGAGGAACAGTGACTGACGAGGCCGATCTACTCAAGACGGACACTCTGTTTGTAACCATCAACCAGTTGGAGGAGAAACAAGAAACAAAACTTCAAGGCGATGAGTCCAACAGCTCCCGCAAAGGTGGAGGTGGAGGATCTGGTCAGGGCCATGTCAAGCAGTCCTCATCAACTGAAGAAGACACCGCTGAAGTTAAACCGTTACCGTTGAATGTACGATGCAATTGTACTAATAGGGAACTGTTCCAGAACGTGGCGTACATAACCGGCTCTTATCAGGAGCAACGTGCCGCGCAACTACGAATTGGTGAGTGGAGGAAAGTCGCGAAGGTAATGGACCGCTTTTTCATGTGGCTCTTCTTCATCATGGTCTTCTTCATGAGCATCCTAATCCTCGGAAAGGCCATTTAAAAAGGGAACCTAGATGTGTTTTTTTTCTACTTAAAAATTCTACACAGCACGCCCACCACTTGTCTTTGTGTGAAACTGAAAATTCACTTTTTTAAATATCAAATCCATCCATTAAAAAAAGGAAAGGAGAAGTGACAAAATAAGATGTGACTTTGTATTGTTTGTTTGTCTTGCTGCACAAAAGCCAAACTTTTTTTTATTCCTCGAGTTTGTTTCATCTTTGACAAGTGTGATCATCTGAAGAAAAACAGTGTTCTTTGCAGCACCACCCTGTAACCCTCACCTGTTCTAGATATTACAAGACTGTAATGCATTTTTAAAGTACACCATTTGAGTCACAGACGAGAGTTTCTGTCACTCAAACCATTGCAGGAGCCAAGGTTGTAAGCAATACATTTCCTTAACTAATTTATTTGCTGTTTTTTCTTATTTTCTTAGTTATGTGATATTTGTCTCAACCTTCCCACCTGGTAACAGGTTGGTTCGACCTGTGGTATAGGCAGTGACAAACGAAATAGTAGTATTATCTGAATATCAATGTTTTTTTTTATGATTACCCTGGTTTTGTGGGGAAAAAAACACATGTCACAGCATTTGTCATAAATACAACGAATAAACAGTTAATCCACCAATTATTACTGAGGTTTTTTTTCAAGTGCTTATATTAATTATCCTGTATTTTTCGTGATTCTTTTCCCCGTTTCATTAATATTAAGGCTGCAGTTAGAAAAGCATCCAACAGAGGTCAACATATTCAAATTTGGACCAACGGATTTTCATTGATGACGATCCCTGGAAAAATGGTTAAACGTGTCGACGCTACCAAAAGTATTTGGACATCCCAGACATATCCAAAAATTCACATGTATTCGAAAGATTGTTTTTAAAAAAATTTTTTTGTCATTCCTTCAAACCTCGTCTAACATCAATGCAGTACATCAGCTAACACTTTATAAATCCCTTAGGAAGGTTCATTTGGTAAATTAGAATTAGTTTAAGCTAATGGTTATGAACTACTATTAAGGGTAAATAGAGATATCAAGCTATCATTGCATATTTAACATTCAAACACAGCTATGAGAGAGCCCGGAGAACAATAAAAACCCATGGAATGGACATCGTGTGTCAAACTTGAGGCCCGGGTGATATTGGTGCAAAATATTAAAAAATTGAAATAAATATATGGATGAGGAGAAAATACGCAACACACACTGTATTTGTTTCATTCAGAATGTGTCATTGGTATTGACAGACTAGTGTAATCAATTTTGTGTCAATGTTATTTAAGCAGAAAAGTCCAATGTTCATCCCAAACCAGGTTAAGGCTTGTGTATACAGAGGTCTCCAACCTTTTTTGCACCGCGGACCGGTTTAATGTGGGCATTATAGATATGGACTGATCATATTTAAACGGTCACAAGCGAATGTTGTTCAAAAGAAAAATATTTTTTCAAAACTAAACACAGTCAAGACTGAAATAATAATAGAACAGAAATTATGGAAATTATTACTTTTTTGTCTGTGAATTTACCTGAAAAGTCTGTTAGTAATTTCTAGAGCCAACAAGCATTTGGCTGTTGAAAGTTCCCAGAGACCTTTGCAGTTGTCAGATACGTTATCTTAAAAGAGTTTAAATATACAGGATTCAGTGATGTGTATTTCATCATAGTTGTTGACTAATATAATTTATTTCTTAAAACTACAAAGGACAAAAATATTTTTAGTCTTCAAAAGTCTTGCATAAACTGTCTACAGTGGTCACTTTAAGTTGTTTTGCAACGTTCGTTGTAGTGGCCTTGTGCTAAACTCTAATAATGTTTTTCTGCTTGAAGAAAATGTCCTTGTTGACACACTTGTTACAATAACACTAATTTAACTCCTCTGATATTTCCTCGTCACAGTGGAACTGTTGACAATCATTAGCTTGATCTAAACACTTCTGAAGGTCTGTTTGTAATTAATCCTCGGAGAGTGAAGATGTAAATGTTTGTCTAATGATCCTCTGGGACTGGACCTGCAGGAATAAGCCCCCTGTGAATGAAAAAGAAAGCACAATGGAAAGTTTCTGTACCAGATAATTATGTTGTCCAGACGCACCTCAGTACTCTGCATTAGTCACTTTTCATGAATCCCTAATTACCTATAACTGACTGGATGGAAGTCCCATGATGTGACATACATTGACCACTAGACCTTTAACGTTTAATTCTCTGGAGAAGTGTCCGGCTGTCCCTGAACATGTCACTGATTAAATTAAACTTTAGTCTCCACTGACTTAGATACCGGCCATGCCATTGAAGAAAAAAATAACCTTTACACATTTCAGAGATTATACATTGATTTTATAGTTAATTGTAGAAAACATATCAGTTTCAACCCATTCGATTAGGGAAGCATCACAGAAGATATCTATGTTAACAGTTAAACATTTGAATCTGTGAAACATAGGCCACAGTCCAAGTGATCACATTCTTATTAATTGGGTTGATATTGTCACTGCTAACATATTTTGCATTTGCCTCATTGATGAGAAATACTTCGAACTACAGTGGCCTCATGAACTGTAGAAAGATTCAGTCAGGGTTAAAATCACTGTTAATAGAAATTGTGTCTGTGGTCCGATCAGTCTGTTGATGAGTTGATGAAGTTCATACCCATTATTATGCAATGACAAACTAAAGTCATTTTCCTAACGTCTTACCATCACAATGTTTTTGTGGAGAAAGTGAAATGACCAGATTAGCAACAGTGGACTTTCGGTTCATACACATATATTTAAAAAAAAAGGCTTTTTGAAGTTTTATTTAGTCAATTTAGTAAAATGCTGGATGTGACAACACTAGGCTTAAACCTGCACATGTTCCTTATGTGGACACATTTCTTACCTTCACATCATGACTTCTAAAACTTAAAATGTTTATGTTCATTTTTTCATACCTCTGGATATTCAATTGACATGTGGCCTACTTTGAGTATCACAAACCTGTGCTTGGTGTGAAAATACATCAAGTAGTGCCTTGATTCGAATCTGGCACGGTCAAAAAACTGCTTTAGTGGTGAAACAGACATTCTTAAATTTAACAATACAATGAAAACGGAGCAAAGCAATCATGACTTTGTGACTAAAAGTCTGAAACAGCAAAAACAAAGACACATTTTTCCCTAACAACCCACCTTACAATCCTCGGCAAACCTGTTGTTTATTCGAATCCAGAACTGTCTTACAGTGGTCTTTCAGCTATTGGTAACATTATTGAACTGTTGCTCTGATGGTTCTGGATATACAGGTCTTAAGTTATTGACCTTGTCCGACTATTCTCTGCATTGACGGAGTTAATGACATACAGGTATCACATGGAAAGTCTACATCCATAAAAAAAATAGATCCAAATGAACTTACACCTAACTAAAATGCGAACGCAATAATTTTGTTTTTGCTCACACTTTTCATGAGCTGAACTTCAAGATCTAAAAGATTTTCTACACACACAAGAGATATTTTAGAATATCAAATAATAGCTTGTTTTATTTTGATTAATGGCTGTACTAAGATGATGAAAAAAAATGTTTGGGGCTGGACTTCTGTCGTCATATGGGAGTGGGCTAGTGGGGGCAGTTGTATGATGCTGCATTATCATGTTGGGCAGAACCACAGGTCTTTAAAAAGAGCTGCTCCAGCTTGCTTAACATCTCTCTCTTCTACCTCACAAGGATTCCACAAAAAGCTCAATTTAGTTATTGATCTTTTATGACCTGACACTTTTGACCACCCACATAATAGTGACTTTTTTGAGTGATTAATCAGATTTGTATCTAATGCAGAACCTTTCTGTTCCTCTCAAGCAGCCTATTATGCTCACGATAGAGGGCTTCATGGTCCCATCAGGACTCGGCCCACTGTTCTTCTGTCTGACCATGATAAACTATATTCTGGTGCTGCTGGGAAATGGTGTGGTGGTTTGTGTCATAGCAATAGACAAGCAGCTGCACCGACCCATGTTCATAATGTTCCTCAACCTGGCTCTGTGTGACCTTTTGGGGGCTTCTGCAGTGCTGCCACGCCTTATGTCCCATTTCCTGAATGGCCAGCAGAAGGTCGGGTATGCTGCTGCCATCATGCAGGCTATTGGTGTTCACATGTATGGTGCTTCTGTGCAGACGACTCTAGCGGCAATGTCCTATGACAGGTTTGGTCCGGAAAATAACATTCCTTTCTATTTTGTGTTTTTGGTGATGCCATACTAAATTAAAAATAATGAACCTTATTTTAAATGTTTGATCTTAATGCTTATATAGAAAACGGTGTCACAAAATCATTATTCAAAGAATTAGAAACACATAAATGGTGAAATTGAAGCGTCTGGATATTTATTTTTTTAATTGTATTTTCTTCTGAATCTCGATATTTTATCTCTCCAAAAAAAACATTTGTGATTGTTATTTAAAGACATTTTATTGTTTTCCTTTTGACCATTTTGCGGTTCAAAAACATCTGACCGCAATAAATAAATAACAATCAAAAAAATAATTCAACTGAATAAACTGTAACATTTATAACTTCATTACCTTTATGTCAAAGGTAATGAAGTTTACATTAGATTCTTAATTGTATTGTGGTGCTGACAGTTATTTTTATAAAGACATGTCGATAATCTATCCATACTGTAAATGATTTGAAGGGCCAAAACACAACATATCATTATACAAAGAGATAATCCTGATAATTAAACTACCTCATCTCTTTTTCTGTGACAGCTAATACTTTTCCTTTTACAACCAAATGTTAATTTATATATATATATATATATATATATATATATATATATATAATGTGTGTGTGTGTGTGTGTGTGTGTGTGTTTGTGTGTCTGTGTGTGTGCGTGTGTTTGTCTGTGTGTTAAATTGAGCAAAATCTTCTATGATTAAAAATGTTTGGAACATTTAGGTCCTTTTCTAATTCAGTGATCCTTGCAGAGGTTTATGTTGTTGCTGTTTTTCATTAGTTTAAAGTGTATCTGTAGTATGTATGCCATAGTACACTTTACAATTACAATTATATGCATGCAATTTTCAACTCTGTAAAGAGAGGTATACATCAAACTAGTGTTGTTTTTTTATATTTTCACTTGCTCTTGTCTGACAATTTTCAGTTTCACTAAGAAAACCAGAGATTAAGACAGAAGTATGCAGTTAGAATTCAATTCAAAATAAACTATTGTGTTATCTCAGTTTTGAGGTGACCCAAAGGCCGGAAAACAAATTTGTGGTATCCCTTGTGTCAAGGTGATCGACCTCCTTAAAATACATATGCAGTGAAGATAACTCAAGGGTTACGAAAATAGCCAATGTTAGTTAAATGTAGGTCTAGGGTCATTTTGTTTAAAAGAACACTTAATTATAATTATAATGCTTTGGAAAATACTTCTTAACGAAAATGCTTCATAATTAATTGCTATAGAGTTTTCCCTGCTTGTCAACAGGTACCTTGCAGTGTGTAGCCCGCTGCATTATAACACTATCATGACATCGTCACGGATTCATTGCACCTTTGCACTGATCTGGATTGTGGCAGTCCTCTGCATCGCTCCACTTTTCTTGCTCCATATCAACGTCCCACTGTGCAGGGATTTGGTCCGTCATGTGTACTGCAGCAATCGCAGTATCCTGCAACTGGCCTGCAGTCCCACTCCAACCAACAACATCTATGGTGAGAACATGTCAGAAATATCACTCAAAATTTGCAGTGCAATGATAAACTGGGATGATTGACAGGTCTGGCAATGACGTACACGCTAAGCTCCAGCGTTTTCATGATCGTCGCCTTCTCGTACATCAAGATCCTTCACACAACCATTTCTCGCTACAGAGTGGACGGCAGCATTCCAAGAAAAACCCTGCAGACCTGCGGGACGCATTTAATTGTCTACATCATCTATGAAATCGCCACTTTTGTGATCGTCGTGTCCTTTCGGCTTAAATTCTCAGAGAACATTAAGAAATTTTCCAGCATCCTCTTCATTATCATCCCGCCAACCATCAATCCTGTCATCTATGGGCTCCTTAGCCGAGAGCTGCGCACCAGCATCATCAAGCTGATGCCTTTTCGCTGTGCTGGTTGAACACATACGTTTGGTTTAAACCTCATTATGTTTATTATATTGTTAATAAAAGCTACTGCACAATAACAGAAGAAGTCCTGTGTAAGAATATATTGGACAAATGTTGCCAAGCTCTAGTCAAAACAATTCTAAACAATAGAACTTTAACATGAATTAAAAGCTACAAAATAAAATGTAGAAAAAATGTTTTAAATGGCATAAGGATTGAACAATGGTATTGTTCTGTTTACAAATAGTGATAATAAATGGAGCAACTATCTGCATCCAAACTGAGATTTGTGTCATTTTCATATTGATCAAAACACTCTCAAAGTCGCTGAGGAAACTCAAGCTGACCTGACCGAAATGATCATCAACAGCACCATCATGGTTATCAAGTATATATTTTATTCATCACTTTCTTTTATTTTTAGCATTTGTATTACTTCCAAATCCAAGTTCTTTGGTATGCTGTGTTCTTAATTATTTTGCAGATGTGATTTTTATTTTCCACAATTTTCTTACAAAATCAATGCAAATTGACAAATTACCTTTGTAAAAAAATCAATTAATCTATTATTTTTTAATAAAAAGGTTAGTATGCACAATATGCACAACAGTTTCACCTTTTGAAAAGCTTTTGAAAAGTATAATGCACTGAAGTTGTTATGACCAAAATAGCTTTTGATTTCAACAAATATGATGAATCACCAATTATGTAAATTCAACAAATGGCCTTTCTGTTCGTTAAAACGCATAAAAGATTTTGAAACTCTGTCTTTGTGCTTAATAATTTAGAATAGTGTGGGGTTTTTTTGGGGGGGGGTTGACAAAAATGCTGATAGAATTGTTTTGTTTAATAATATTTGATTTCTACTCCAACAATTTAAGACTTCAAAGTAGAAAAATGAACTGCATTGTTTATGTAAGAAAGTCTGACAAAAATGTCATGTGCATAGTAAATTAGGAATCATCTTCATCGTTTGGCTCATTGGACGTTGTTGATCCTCACCTCTAGTGCTGGCGGTTCATGTATATGCCACGATCCAATCATTTACCGTACATTCCACACCTGACTGAAATATTTCCTTTTACTTATTTACTTACTTTTGGTGTTTGTTCAATAATTAACTGCTATTAAAAAAAAAAAATTGAGAAGATGGTTTCAATGTTTAAAGTCGAAAATATTTTAATCAACCTTTAATCTTTTTTTCTCGCAGTACAGATTTCTGATCTAAGAAGGATTGCGATTTTCTTTTCTTTTTCAACACCTTTATCCAAAGTGTCTGTGGCCCATCATACAGACACATGACAACATACGAAAACACTCACACCTGGTATGTGTGATTAGTTGAAAGTCTACATTTGCTAAAACAAAGTTGATATATCGTGACAGTGTTCATGAGAAGCTGCAACACCGATCCAAAGAGAAACACTACTAACGAAAATAAACATTTTTCCACCTGACTTAACATCAACATTGACTTCAGACGAGATTAGGGATGGAGAGTCGCACAGCAAGACAAATGATCTAGTGACACATGCTATGCAAAGGAAAACACAAGAAGCCAGAATATGTTTTAAAGAAGGTCATTAATAAAAGGTTTTTATGTCTGTGACCAAACAAGGATCTGTTAGAGTAGTTGAGCTCTAGCAGGGATTTAACAAACCTTATGACATATTTGAGTAATAACTAAATAATAAATGCAACAGCTGAAAACAATAATTAAAAATAATTAACTGTTATCATATAATTTTCTCAGACTTTCATTAACTAAGGTTAGCATTTACCATTAGCATTAACTAAGCAAAAATAAAAACTTGTGCACACAAAGGTTTCTAGTGTATGTCATTTACTAATGCAAAGATGGCAGTACATGACATACAAATGTATGTTGTGTAAGACTTTCATTTAAAATCAAAGGCATTTATCTGTTTCGGCAAAAGTCATACACAACATAGATCAGGTTATTTACTTCATTCAAGAACAACTGCAAACGGTCCATCCATCTTCATCCCCAGAGCAAGCCTGGACACACGTCAATTCCAATACCGCGGACAAGCAAAATACATCATTTGTCTGTATGAAGGGCCGCAGACACTGTGAATAAAGCTGTTAAAAAAGAAAAGAAATTCGCTAACCTTCTCAGATCAGAAAGCTCTTCTTTTCTGCACTTTAAACTGCTACTACTCCTTCATTTTAGATACAGTATATGTGTATACAATATTTATAACCTACTTTTACAGTTATTGTTAAAATTGTTCTAAGCTTGTGTTATTTATATTTGCAATTTTCATCGATCAGGAGGCTGCGGTCACCTCATATGTATGACTCATATACAGCTCTGGAAAAAATTAAGAGCCCGCTGCAAAATTATCAGTTTCTCTGATTATATTACTTATAGGTATGTGTTTGAGTAAAATTAACATTTTTGCTTCATCCTATAAACTACTGACAACATTTCTGCCACATTCCAAATAAAACTATTGTCATCTAGGGCATTTATTTGCAAAAAATGACAAATGGTCAAAATAACAAATAAGATGCAGTGTTTTCAGACCTCACATGCAAAGAAAACAAGATCATATTTATTTTAAAACAACACAATGCTAAAGTTTTAACTTAGGAAGAGTTCAGAAATCAATATTTAGTGGGGTAACCCTGATTTACTGGCTTAGGGATACAGTGAGCGTCAGGTTGCTTCCATCCTTAAAATTTCTAAGACGGCAGTTCATAAGAACAAGCTCAAGCAGCAGACAATGTGGACAACAAAGCTACAGACCGGCAGGGGGCGGAAACAACTCTGACCATGATGACAGTCAACTTATTCTAATGTCACTCAGAAACCATAGGTTGACATC
This sequence comes from Callionymus lyra, assembly GCF_982586985.1. Taxonomy (NCBI): domain Eukaryota; kingdom Metazoa; phylum Chordata; class Actinopteri; order Syngnathiformes; family Callionymidae; genus Callionymus; species Callionymus lyra. The sequence goes on from NC_141831.1 coordinate 18,281,220, forward strand.
AAGTGACCTACAAAAAGAATGGCAAATGGCAGCTGGGGTGAAGTGCACAGCAAGAACAGTTCGAAACAGGCTCCCAGGGGCTGAAGTCGTTTAAAGCTAGAAAAAAGCCCTTCATCAATGATAAGCAGGGAAGAGCCAGGCTGAAGTTTGCAAAAGACCATAAGGATTGGACCGTCGAGGACTGGAGTAAGGTCATCTTCTCTGATGAGTCCAATTTTCAGCTTTAACCAACACCTGGTAGTCTGATGGTTAGACGGAGACCTGGAGAGGCCTACAAGCCACATTGTCTTGCACCTACTGTGAAATTTGGCGGAGGATCGGTGATGATCAGCAAGGCTAGAATTGGGCAGATTCGTCTTTGCGAAGGACACATGAATCAAGCCACATACAAAGTTGTCTTGGAAGAAAACTTGCTTCCTTCTGCTCTGACAATATTCTCCAAATCTGGAGATAGTTTTTTCCAGCAGGAAAATTCTCCATGCCACACAGCTAGGTCAATCAAGGTGTGGATGAAGGACCACCAGATCAAAACCCTGTCATGGCCAGCCCAATCTCCAGACCTGAACGAATGATCTTGTTTTCTTCGTATTATGTGAGGTCTGAAAACATTGTATCTTATTTGTTATTTTAACCATTTGTCATTTTCTGCAAATAAATGCCCTAAATGACAATATTTTTATTTGGAATGTGGCAGAAATTTAGTTTGTAGTTCATAGAATGAAACAAAAATGTTAATTTTACTCAAACACATACCTATAAGTAGTACAATCAGAGAAACTGATTATTTTGCAGCGATCTCTGATTTTTTTCAAGAGCTGTATATCCATTAAAAGTGGAAACTATCTATGAATTACTTTAAGTGCTGTCAGCAGGGAATTAGTTGCAACAGTGGACACATTTTATACATTGACACGGACCAGGAAATGTTGTATGGTGGTCAAGTAAGAAAGATATAGAGTAAAGTGGTATGTTGAATGGAGCCTTTGTGACAACAGGAGTGAAAGAGAACATCCAACTTTTCTACTGAGCTTCTGTAACAGTAAATAACATTCACATGATCAAACGAGGCAAGGAGAAAATGATCAAGAGGGAGCAACATTTTTATTTAACTTTGGAATGCATTTTGTCAATGTGTCTGAGACGGGAGAAGGTAAACACTTTAATTGGTTTAACTCTTTGTAGCAGCTATATGATTGAAGATGCACTTTTCAACATAGATATTTAAACTGTGGTTATATCATATTTGTGAGCTTCATTCAAACAGTTAAGAACTTAAGAACAAACAATAAATAAAAAGATATTTAAAAAGTAATTCACAATGTTACACTGTTGATTTGGACTTTGTTTGGGAACATAACTATATGAATGATATCAATAATGACAATAAAACTTTAATCAATCTTCTTAAATATTTCCTGAGTACTAAGAAGGTTGTGTGTTTATTTCCTACACGTATACTTTTCCTGATGTAAATTCACGCACTTGACATGTAACATATACAAGCTCTCGCACTATTCTGCTGCAACCATCAAACTTCCTCTCTCTCTCTCTCTCTCTCTCTCTCTCTCTCTCTCACACACACACACACACACACACACACACAGAATTTAGAGAAATTAACATTCCAATTTGCAATAAAAGTATAGTCAACATTAATTCTTGAGGAAACAAATTACACTTCAAATTGAATAAAATGTGTGCGTGTGTGTACATGTGAGAGTGTCTTACAGTTTAAATGGAAGCACCTGTAGTGTCTCAGTCTGACAGGATGTTTCTCTCTCCACACGTGACAAATAAATAGCTTTTGAATCATTGAAAATATGTCGACTTGCAACACTAACAAAGACGTGCGTGAAAGATTGTATTTGGGTTTTTTTGTCAAAACATTCAAGTGTGCCACAGACCCTCAGCTGGGATGATACAGACGCTCTCGTACCTCACGGAGCAAAAGCACAAAACGAAAATGAACTTTTTATTTCTATATTTTAGAAAACCTATTAGTCATGTTTTTCTGCACCACGTAATTTTAGACAGAAGCCATTTCTTGACCTCCCCAGATTGGGCTCCGTAAATAATGGGGTTCAGGATGCCGGGAATGATGTGGAACAAGATGGCGCATAACTTCCGGAAGTCAGAATACTGAGGGTACCTGTGCAGCATGATGATTAACATGCCACACAGCAGCATGATCAGATACACAGACAGGTGTGTGCTGCACGTCTTCAGCGCTTTGCTGTTCAGACTCTTCTCCTTGTTGATCACACATACCATCGCGATCCGTCCGTAGGTCATGACCATGCTGCCCATGGATGAGGTGAACAAGACTACCGTGAACGTGAAACCATAGATGTTGTTGATCAACACGCTCTCGCATGAAAGCTTGAAGAGCGACGCATTGTCACAGAAGGGGTTACTGATAAGAGTCCGGCAGCGGTTGAGCCGAATGGTCAGACCCAGAAGAATCCCCACTAATATAAAAGCCACCCCCCAAGCAGAGATAGTCAGCTTGACCACCATTCTTCTGGTCATGATGGAAGCGTAGCGGAGCGGCTCGCAGATGGCCACGTATCTGTCGAAGGCCATGATGATGAGGACGGTGTGAGAGGTCGTCCCGTACATGTGCGTGGTGAACGCCTGAACCACACACTCGTAGTAGGAGATGATGCGTTGGGCTGGAGGACAGAGTAAGTCCACCAGCAGACGAGGAACCATGATGGAGTTTCCGAGGATATCGTTGACTGGCAGGTTGCAGAAGAGCAGGTACATGGGCTGATGCAGGTTCTTGTCTAGCGCCACCAGCAGCAGGATGCCAAGGTTGGCCGTCAGAATGAGTATATAGCATAAGAGAAAAGAAACAAAGACAGGGACGGTAGATGCGGGTGGGACCACCAAACCCTCCAATTGCAGTTGATAGCTGTTATAGGTGTAATTCTCCATCTCACAGTCAATAGGTGACCATTAGATTCGAGCTCATCAGGCAAACACAGCAACAGAAGAAGGCTTTTATACGGAGACTTTTTACTCGAGAGACTAATCTGTTGCCACTACACGTCATTGCTCCTCCTCAACAACAACACCTGGTTTTCAATCACTTTATGGAAATGTTTAAACTGCACAATGTAAACTCAAATATTATTAAAAAAGTTTTTTTAAAGACATTTTAGATGTTTTGAAATGTATCTAAAAAATGAAATGGAAACTCTTATGTTATAGTATTATACTAGTACATTAGTACTATACTATACAAGTATACTACCATACTTTCCAGAGCTATAGTAAAATAGACACAAGTTCAAAGCACAGTTAGTTGTTCTATGCCAAACCTCTTAAAATCTTTCTTTAATTAAAGAAAATAAACTGTTTGTTAGTCACTGTTTGCATGTCTTAAATAATTTAAGGAACGTTTAAAGAACTATTTTAGCAGGAAAGAGCATTGGTTGAACATCCCTGTGTGCCGCTTTTTTCCCCAATTAAATTCTATTTCATTTTATTGAAAGTGACAAATCATGACAGTTATCTCAAAACACTATACAACTGAATATAAAAGAAGAGAAAAACAGGCCCCAGCCAATCTCACTGAATGTAAGTAAGTAAGTAAGTAAGTAAGTAAGTAATGGTTATCTCTAGAGCGTTTCTGGACCAGGTTCACAAAGCGATTTAACAATCACAAACAATAAACAATTAAAATATATACTTAAGACATCAAGACACATAAGACAAGCACAGGAGTCCCAGAAAGTCAGGGAAAAGCCTGCACAAATAAGAATTTCTTAAGATGTTTCTTGAAGGAGTCAGTAGATCCATCAAACACAGAAGGAGAGGAAGATCGTTCCAAAACTTAGGAGCAACAGCCTGGAAGGATTTCTCTCCTCTGGTCCAGAAACCTGTGCGTGGAACCATCAGCAGATTCTGATCCAGAGACCTAAGAGCCTGAGCTGGGGTGTGAGGCTGGATCAGATCACTGATGTAAGGAGCAGTCTGACCATGAATAGATCTGAAAGTAAGAACCAGAATTTTAAAATTGAGCCTGAAAGAAACTGGCAGCCAGTGAAGAGTTTTAAGGATCAGAGAAATGAGAGTTCTTCTGCTTGAGCGGGCCAGAATTAATGTTTAGTACACATGTAATTAATGTTTAGACACAAAAATAAACTGTTACAATAGTCTAAACGAGAAGACACAAACGCATTGAATAAAATCTCCAGATCGTGTTGTGACATCATTTTTTTTTTTAGAGATTTTTCTCAGTTGATGGAAACAGTTTCTGGTCAGTGTAATATTTATGAGACAGAAATCTCACGCAAAACTAGACACAGCCTCAACATCCTTCTGCTGTGACTTGTTGGAAGGGAAAATAGAGTAGACTACGATAGAAGAGAGTCTGTAGAGGGCAATCGAGATAAATCTGGATCCATTTACACTGACTCTATGTGGACCATCAATCACTTCTAAGAGCACCATGTCGATTATTGTTCGTTTTGGCTCTTTTGTTGATTAATTGGATTAAAATGTTGAGGGACAAACAGAACTCAGCTGTGAGGCTGGCCTTATACAGTCACAATCTTTGGAGTTGACGTTTGCTTTATTATAAGAAGAAAAAGGGGACGTTTGATTTCTTAGTTTGAAAAAATAACTGCATGTTATTTTCTATGAATAATTGGCTTTTTTAAGTTTAATGCCATCAAATCGAGCTGGGTACGCTGGAAATATTGCTTATCTGATAATATGTGAAAAATAAAAGTGTTTTACTTGTTATAATTGTACGTTTGCTTTATTATAAGAAGAAAAAGGGGACGTTTGATTTCTTAGTTTGAAAAAATAACTGCATGTTATTTTCTATGAATAATTGGCTTTTTTAAGTTTAATGCCATCAAATCGAGCTGGGTACGCTGGAAATATTGCTTATCTGATAATATGTGAAAAATAAAAGTGTTTTACTTGTTATAATTGTACAAAATCTGACAATAGAACAAGTGAAAATTCAATATATTCAAGATATACCATCTCAAAACAAGTTGATATAGTATATCTCATTGAAATTATACTCTTTATGTGATTGCTTTTTAAATATATATATATATGTATAATGTAATAATAGTATAATGGGAAAGTTTGACTAGAAATATGAAAAAATGGTTTAAGCTCTGTGGATAATGTTTTGATTGTTTGTTTAACATACACTGTATTTGAATAGAATATTTTGAACTGAAAAGACCAAGTCAAACATGTGCAAAGTCAAACAAGATTTTTTTCAAGTTTTCACCTTGGAAAGAGTTGAAAAAAATAAAACAACTTTTATTCATTGGATAGTTAAACAATCTCTCTCCCATTGAAAAACATTTTCTACCTTTTACTGTCGCCTGAAGAACATTCTTCTTTAAATGGAACAACAATGTCCCACAAACGTACAAATAGATAAAGTACATCACTTCTTGCCTAAAACTAAATAAGGGTAAAGCTATTAAACTGTTACACTAATAACTTCCCTATATTCACTGATAATAATCTGCAACTAATGTGTTGTTTGAAGTGATGTTTCGGCTACTATCCAAAATTAGAATGCAATCACGAACAAATCGCAAATACTTTGAAATGGTAAATAACAGGCTAATATGCTGCTTATATATATATATATATATATATATATATATATATATATATATATATATATATATATATATATATAAGCATATGTATTTTATAAGTGCTTTAGACATAGTTTTATATTTTATATAATGTTATGTTTTCCTAAAATCAGATATTCTAAGAAAACTTTTCATGATGTGAAAATAATTTAAATTCTTTTAATCTTCCAGTTTAAAATGTTTTTGAAATGCACCTTTTATTATGTCTTTTATAAGCCAATCAGTCAATATTCTTGGCAGTGAGTCAGGAATGACTGTTACATTTGTGTGAGTCAATTGAACCTGTGTTTATCTGTTTTGCTGTCACTAAACACACTTAGTGGATTTCTGTGCAAGCAGAATAAACTATATTAACTTTTGAATAGTTTTACTGGTTTAAAATGTGTCACCCTACCAACTTAGTTGAAGCTTAATGATCCTTGTTGTTGCAGGTCTCTGGAGGTCCAATTGAGGGAGAATTAGGGGACAAACACTCACAACATAAGCCTCCAAGGATGTATGACTCACACCTCAGAGTCTGATATTGCCGTTAATGACTGACAACAATTGTTGCTACCGCAACAGTGGTTACCAAAGGTAAAGTTGCAAAGGTCTCCATGTCAGACCCTCTTAAAAAAAAAAAATACAATAATGAGAAAAACAAAAACTCTTTTTTTTTCTTGAATCATGCTACATCAAACATTAAACCTTAAACATGATTAATACTTTCTACTGCTTTGAATAAGTTCTTGTCAGAATAAAAATAAAAGGTGACTGGTTGAGTTGACATTTTTCAACTTTTTTTTAAGGGCATTACAACGCCACATAATATACGATGATAATCCGCTGGAATCTGTTCATGTCGTTAGCTGTTGCATCTGAGCACCACACGGTGACGGAGGAGCTCCATGGATGGATGGACTCCACAATGGCAGCATAAACCGTGGGAGTTGGAATCTCCTAAACTGAGGAAGGGAGTACATTCTTTTCTGTGCCTTTTTTACGATGATACCGATGTTCATCTTCCATTCAGATCTCCAGTGAAGATGATACTTGGTGGTATCTCAACCTTGGAGAGCCATTATTCAACTGTGATTAGATCAGTCTAGATCAGTTCATTTGTATGACTAAAAAGTCCCTGGGTTGAGGGGCAGCTACACCGGAGGCTAAATCATCCCAGTCTCTTGTACGAAAACTCCAAAATCTAACAATAGATGTCATGCAAATGAATCATATTCAATAAAGGGCACCTAATGTGCTGATTTAATTGTCTCTTAAATTGTTCCAGGACATCTATTAAACTCATCAGTATGTTTCTTTTTGCACAAAACTCTCATTTAATGAAGATATTTACATTAGAAAATAAGCTTAAGCCCCGCCCACTTAAAATGCGCTGTTTTGGCTGAGAAAAAGTTTTGTCCAAGCAACCACGCCCACTCTTCTCTGATTGGTCAAAAAAAACGAGTTGCATATAAGGACTCACAAAAATGTCAAACTCCCCCCTGAAAGTCCCGTTTTGTACATTAAAAACAAAAAATAAAAATAAGGTTTGCTGCTTAATAACATGTAGGTACTTAACCGATTTAGGGCTTCTAGGGAAGGACATCTCCACCAGAGTGATGTCAGACTGTTTAATTTAAACCTTAATCTCGTTTGGCGAGATTTCAGACGGGAGAGAACTTTATTAAGTAATTACTTCAAAAGGAGCAACGTCATGATGAATGACCTACTGCATTTTGAAGAGGACGACTTCAACATTTACAACATGTCAGGAGTGTTTGGTTTTCACATTAGGTGCCCTTTAAAGACTTGGGTGGTGGCAGATGAGGAGGGAAAGAAAGAGGATGGCCAGGTGGAGCAAGGGACAGGGCAGGGGTATCAGAACTTGTAAGAAGAATACAGTAGAGGTCTCTTTGGGATTTAGGTGAGAACATGGTAGATGATCAGGTTGCTTTGCTTTTCAAAAGACTCTACCATATCATACTGATAGGGAGATGTATCACTTTGGTTTTCCAAACTCCAATGCAGAAATGCACCTGTGCTATCACAGATTATATTTTGGGATAAATCAGTGATAATAGAATTTTGCAGCTGCATAAATAAAGTGTTTCTCTGGTGAACACGAGTTTAAGATAATGATTGATTAATGGTAAGAAAAAAATAAAAGTTTTTAGTCTGTGAGTCAGTCAATTATCCTTTTTGCTTAAATGTTTTTTAAGACATGCAAGATGAACTCGGGCTGATCTCAAAGGTCAAAGGTGACATTTAACAGTATTTATGCTCCTCTATTGCCATCTATTGGTCAGATTATTTTACACAGTCTGTTGTCGTTTATGACTTTGTGGAACCTCCCTTTGGCAAGTCACATGTTTTTATAATGAACTAGAGTTCTTCCTCCAGTTCCCTAACCCTGACTTTCCCACATGCTGAACAATAGTCCATGAACTCTCCTCCCCCTTCTTCCTGATCTTGGTATTCGGCCTCATGCTTTCCTACCCTCGCTCTCATTTACTCTTTTGGATATATATCGTGTTTGTTCTGTTTTCACTCCTTATCTGTACACAGGCACAACCCCGCCACCAAAAAGAGAGGGAGCCCCCACCCCCCAACGCAAGCTCCTCCCATTTTCCCCACCCGTCTCTGACTGCAACAGAAGAAAAAGTGAAAGAGATCATCGTCTTCATCTGTGAGTTTTTGCTTTGACTGTGACTCTTACATTCTTCACCTTATTTATCTTTTAAAAATGTAATGCAAGTTGATGTTTTTTGCAATAAATTGAGAAATCCTGTATCAAATGTTAATGCTTTTAAGGTTTAAACTCACCTTTCATTGATAACATTCCAAAAACACGTTGTGTAATAGAGTTTTTTTTATCATACTTAACAAGTTTTATTCAATTTTAACATTTAATTAGTTCTCAAAGATGGGGGCTGATAATGCTGCTGTGAAGCCTGACAACAACAAAGTGTCTCCATATCTGCAGCGACGAGGATTTTTTGACAACATCAAGGTGATCGTGATAGAGAGATTGATGATGATAATGTAGAGAATTATAAGGGTTATTTTGCCACCCTGCAGGTCTTTGTCTTTTGTCACAGTCTCCTCCAGCTGTCCCAGCTCTTAGTTTCAGGCTACATGAAGAGTTCCATCTCTACCATCGAGAGGCGATATGGTTTCTCCAGCAGAAAGTCGGGTATCCTCGCTGCTTTTAATGAGGTTTGTGTAATGAACATTTAACCAATCCTCTCATCCTTATTGATTATGGCATCTCATCCAGGTAGGGAACACCATCCTCATTGTTTTTGTTAGTTTTCTTGGGAGGCGTGTGCATCGTCCACGCTTGATCGGCGGCGGAGCTTTACTGGCCAGTTTGGCCTCCCTTCTGATGGGTCTGCCGCACTTCCTTAGTGAATCCTACAAGTATACACAGACTCGCAGTAAGAAGCTGTACCTTGCACCAAATCCTTTTTTTGAATCATCTTTCACTCCTACTATTTTATAAAGATTCACACTTCTACCACTCCACCCTACCTGCACTCTCCTCATCACCCCTTTTAAACTCTCTTCATTGTCCAGCACCCAAGATACTATAACAATGTCAAATGTCCTTTTTCAGTAACATCCACCCAAAACATCTCAGGACTTTGTCAATCAGCGTCTCATCTCACTACCAACCACAGCTGCCAACAACCAGAAAGCACCGCCCAGCAGTTTGTATACCCATTGCTGCTGATAGGCCAGTTTCTACTAGGTGTCGCCTCAGTTCCCATTCAACCGTTTGGTATTTCGTACATTGACGATCACGCCAGTCGCAAGAATGCACCATTGTATCTTGGTAAACTTGAATGTCTTTTTGACCAGCAACAATGAGATCAACAAATTCACCTGTCTCACTCTAGGCTTGGTGCTGGCGGTTACATCTTTAGGCCCTGCGATTGGCTTCATCATCGCCTCCCTCACACTTAAACTCTTTGTCGACGTTGATAAGGATTTAACAGGTTGGTGAATCCTTTACACATAAGGTCCAGAGGCCGAGAAACAATTTAAAAAATAAAAATAAATATTGATAGTTTAAACAGAAACCTTATCAAGCTGTAAATTTGCCAATAGTTTGCAAATTTGTTACAGAGAGGATTTTTAAATACCATCCAAAATCTCACATACATCAATATGATCAACTGTAAATAACATAAGACCTCCTCTCCTTCACAGAGCCGCTTGAACTGGACCAGCAGGATCCTCGCTGGGTCGGGGCATGGTGGCTGGGTTTCCTGCTGGCATCTGGACTTCTCATGATCACTGCAATTCCCTACATCTTCTTTCCACGACACATGACCCCTGAGGTGAGAGTCAGAGTGAGAGGCAGTTGCTAGAGGATGAGCAGCTAAACTGATTTCTGTGAAAGGGAAGTGGTGATGTTAAATGCTAATCATAGCTTTGGTAGTTAATGTTGGATCAAGTATGGTCTTTTTTAGAAGCAGCTGAATAATGTGCAAACACTATAAATAATGTTTTTTTGGTGATTTCAATTCCAAATTTGGGGTTTGTTGACTTGAAACAAAATTGAAGTTGGAGTAACCTTAAAATGTGATAATAAATCCTTAATATATTGCTGTTTGTTTCATGTTTGACATAATTAGTTTTAGAGTGATACTATTCCCTATGATTAAACGTCATAGAACCTACTCCTGAGGCAACTTAACTATGGGATGGACCAGACACAATTAATTTACATGGTTTTCTGAAGGAAGAGTCAACTCAGCAGCAGACGCAGGAAGGAGAGGCGCCGCAGGAAATGGTGATGAAAGCCTTCTTAAAAAGTGAGCTATAGTCTGAATGGGTCAAAAGTTACTGTGGAACCGTAAACCTTAATAAACTTGGTGTATAGGCTTCCCTCGGATAGCTTTGCGGACTCTTCGCAGCCCTATCTACCTCTTGGTAGTTCTGGCCCAGATTAATCTGGCGGCACTGATTTCTGGCAATTCTACCTTCATGGCCAAGTACATGGAGCGTCAGTTCAGCCGGAGTACCTCTTTTTCAAATTTGATGATGGGTGAGTGCCCACAAACAATGGAAACGCCCTGGAAATGATGTTGATTAGTTTTACTGCTCTATGTTATGAATGACTTAAAAAGTGTGACTCCTTCCTTCCTTCAGGGGGTGTCTGTATCCCACTGTCTGTGCTCGGGACAGTCCTTGGTGGTCTCCTAATGTGGAGATGGACATTGACTATCAGAGGTGCTGGAAGGTTGTGCTCTGTTGCCATCCTATTTGGAACTTTCACAGCCTTTCCACTTCTACTTCTTGGCTGCCCAACCCAGCCTGTGGCTGGGGTATTTCCAAGGTATCTTTGACTTGGGGGGAGGGGGGAATTCTAAAAACTGTTTTGAACTAAACATTAATCTATGCAGTGTAGACCCCTTAAATTGCAGTAGTGGGTGTAAGTGTCCTGAAGAAGCCTTTCATCCTGTTTGTGGGTCTAACGGCGTGGAGTTCCAGTCCCCTTGCCATGCAGGGTGTACAGCCATGGAGGCTCTCCAGGATAACAAAGTTGTAAGAGGACTTTGATGATGATTTTCATAGTCTGTTGTTGGCAAACAGTTGTGGATTCAACCTTTTTGTTTTGTTCTGTTTTCTCAGAACTTTACTGGATGTAGTTGTATCAACGCCTCTAGCTCTGCCTCCTCGGGATCATGTGGCAGCAGCTGCTCGCACCACCTTTTCCCATTCATGACTCTGCTGGCCCTGACTGCCTTCAGCGCCTCCTTCTCACAAACTCCTTCCTGCATTATGGTGTTGAGGTAGTAATAATATATGTTTGCTCCAAAGCTTGATGTATCCAATAGAAATCCATCTTACTAGTCAACCAAGGGGAAGTTCAAAGTCAAGATAATCATCACTTACTGAACTCTTTATGTTTTGCTCTTGGGTCAAGAAAGCTCTGTACTCAATCTTGTCTTCGGGTTTACTTCAACCAAGTATCTTTCTCCACAGATCAGTGTCCCCTGAGGATAAATCCTTTGCAGTAGGAGTTCAATACATGCTTTTTCGAGTCTTAGGTGAGTTGTTTCTCTCTTAAATCAAAAAGGATGATTTACTTACATCCCTATATGGTTGACGGCTAAACCATGGACTGCATGTGATTTACCAAGATTGATATGTAGGAGTGAGGCATGTGGCCGAAGCCATCTTCATGAATCGTGTCATCTAAAACAACCTTCGTTAGACTAAAAAAGGGATCATTTCAGGACTGTCTGAGCTTCCATCATCAAGTGGTTACCCTAAAAACTGATTGAGTAGAAAAGGTTGAAAAAAAGAGTAGTCAAGAAAACATCTTCTGCTAGGTAAACTTGACTAACCACGATATTCTATATGTATTTCAAAGGGGTAAAGGAAATGAAGTTGTGTGAAATTAAGATGTGGAACAGAAATATATCTAATTAATACTTGGAAATTTGTAGCATTCCTGCCAGGCCCAGTTCTATATGGCGCTGTCATCGATTCAGCTTGCATGCTCTGGGGCCAGAAGTGTGGGAAGACAACATCCTGTCTCTACTATAACTTGGACCTTTTCAGAATGAGGTAACAAACCCATTTTCTCTTCCATGGCTGTTACTGTATGTTATTGTCAGAGTCCAATCTGTCTGTTTGCAAAACATCTCACTAAAAGTAGTTCACTTTGATATCCTTCTTTTTTAATTACATTATAACATCAAGTGCTAGAAAATCAGAGTCAGATAAGTGAGGTACCTAAAAGCAGAACCAACATAAAAATCACTACAGCTTTCACTCGCTTGTTGTTAAATGAAGTAAGTTGCAGAAGCTAGTTCTGCATTAGAGGACCAATGATGATGAATCAAATATTGCAAGTTAGGGGGTAAGTATTAAGAAGCGGGGAGAAGTCAGGGGGGAAAAACGGAATGCTGGGACTCCTTATGATCAGACTGATTTACTAGCAGGAGGCTTGAAAGTCCTGGAGTTTACAAAAAGTCTACTTTACAAATTAGATTCAGTGTTTGTATTTTTTTTGGTTTATGTATAATCCAAACATGCAGGATTATATTCAATATTTCTACAAATTCTATTTGAGACCTGCACATTTGACTTGTGTGCAGGCTTAAAAAAAAAAAAAAAAAATAGGCCTCAGATTATTTAGCACAAAGAAGGCCACATAAACAATTTCCCAAAGGAGACCTCCTGAGGGATCAATAAAGTTTTACCTTACCTTACCTTACCTTTATAAGTAAAATAACTAAGCTTTGTGTTGTTTTTTTCTCAACAAGAAAAAAGGGTTTTTATTATTTTTTAAATAGTAAATGATGATGCTTTATGAAACTAAATACTTTGTTGTGCATTCATAGATCTGTTTATTTGGTCACACATTTAAAGTCTTTTATACCATTGCGTTTCACCCTTTTTAATCTTGTGATATTATTTAAACATGATGCAAGGTGGCGTCCCAGTGTGGCTTGTAACTGTTTTATCGTGGTACTGAAAGGCAAAATAAAAATCTTACATGATGGTGCAGGCTCTTGATGTTTAGATGGATTGAAGTTAACATCCAAAACGCTATAAAGGGTAAATCTATTAGTTTGTAGAGTAATAAAACGTAATAAAAATCCCTATTATTCATGACCAGAAAGTAAAAAATGGTAAATCAGGTCCAACTTTGGCCCTATATATTGTATGTCTGCTTCAAGAACTACAGTAAAATTGTTGCAAAATACACACCTTGATTCACATTGAATTGAGAGGGAACACATTAACATCCATCAGAAATTGTTACTGAGTCTCTTAAATAAGGTCACTATAATTAAAGTACAATGGAATCTGAATTGATGTTTTCAATCACATATATTTGTCCTTTGCATTGCCAGGTTTCTGGGACTGCTGTCGCTCTTTGTGTGCGGCGCTTTAGTTTGCTTCCTTCTAACTCTTTTGGTTCTGCGCTGCAAGCCAGAGCTGCAGGGGGCACAGAATGAAAATAAAATATCTTCTGCAAGCAAGAGCAACACCATTTCTCTCTTGGACCAAAACCAGGATGACGGGACCTGAATAAAGACATAACTGAACACAGCACCTATATTTTATCTTGCAATGGATTATGTGAAATGTGTAACCTTTGTTGTGTGTAACTGATTGCTCCTGGTGGTTAAGCTGACACCCTACGCCGCAGCATACTAACATCAGTGTGTGATTGTGTGTGTGAATTGGTAAAGCGCTTTGGCAGCTGAATAAGCATATACAAGCTATATAAGCAAGTGCCATATACCAATTACCATTAACCATTTGTAAACGAGTTGCTCAATTTTTCTTTTCCTTTTTTACAAGATGTCTATATCATTCATCAATATATATATGAATCAATATGTAAATCAAGATGTGTGTGTATGTATACAGTATATACCCTATACTATATTTTTTATATAAACCCTTTTATAAACACACTTAAACTACTTAAATTACTCTATTAAATGTCCATTCTGTCTTCAATTCAACATTTTGTTAAAACCTGCATTTGCATTGAAATGTGTTGCCGCAACAACCGGAAAAAATGTATTATAAATTCCAATAAAAAGGAAATCTACGAGTCACAAGAACATTTTTACCAGAAGTCTCTTAATAGACAATACATTTTTCTAGGAAAAAAAATTTTTCATCACATAATATGTGTTAATAACATGCTGGACTGGCCTAAGGCATTAAATGTGTGTGTGTGTTATTAGGTATGAAAGGATTTCCGACGGTTTGACTTGAAGTCATGATATTTGGACATTTCTAGCTATTGCTGCTCACGGGTCTGGCTCTGATCAGAACTACCAAGATTGTTTTTTTTTTTTAATGAAGATTAAGTTGAAACGGGTAAAGTTATAGATGTATTGTATGATTGATTATTTGTCAAAAGTGAGTTGAATTTGTGAACTCTCACTTTTCAGCGAAGACTCATTTGTTTCAGGAATGTGATAAATTAAACCCATATGTGAAAACAGCTTGCATCCGTCTGTGTGTGTTCTCAGTGAAGAAGGAATTTACCATTAGTTTCGTTTTGAAACTTTTATTTTCAAACGTTCTTTCCCTCCTAGTACCTGCTAAGAGTGCGTATGCCTCTTTGACCACTGCTTTTTGGAGGTTTAAAGGTTTTATTCTGATCCTCACAAAAACATCTGGACAAGAGAATCAGTTACACGCTCAGCACCTTTGGGTTAACCACTTTGCCGATGAAGAGCAGCGCCCCTGAGGACTCGTCTCTGATCAGAAACAAGAAAGGGTGGTCCACACGGTAGGACAGGGAGTTGGTCAATGCTGTTGCGCTTGGGTACTGGTTCCCTTCTGGAGCCGTTTCCAAGACGACCTTATGATTGACACTGCTAAGCTTGGCTGGTTGCGTAGAGATCTTCTCTAGGTCTGTGTTGGCCAGCCACTCAGAGAGACCTGCGAAAGATGAGCAAGAACTTGTTAGTCAAAGTCTGGAGGAGCCAATGAGGGTGACGCAACAGTCTCACCAATGCTGTCAAGCAATGGCAGCAAGTCGCTAGAATAGCTCAGTTTCAAAATGGGCAGCGTAAGTGCCACCTGTGCAGGCAGCAGGGTCATGGAGAGGTCCTGTACAAACTCCGCAGTCAGACTCTCCACAAGCAGGGTCATGTTGGAGGTCACGTCGTCCGGCAAGAACACGAACATGCTGATGTCACTCTGCATCTGTATCTGAGCAATCTGGAAATACACACAAGAAGGAACGTTATAACTTCATAATCGTATTTGTGTCCCTGTTGAAGCTCACTGTGCAGCTTAGATCTGAGTCCACCCCCATCTTCACTGGGTAGTTGTCCTGTTGCATCATGGGAACACGCACAGAGTCACCACTGTCCAGCTGGAAGTTTTCCATCAAACCAGCCTGGCCGAAGCGGGTCACCCACTTCCCTGTTTGAAAAAAGTCCTTAGAGCAAGTCTTGTGTTGTCAGCTTTACACGTCTTACCTTTGAAATAAGAGGCGCTCACAGTGTTAACTCCAGAGATTTTTGGGAGAGAGGTGGACAGGAAGCGCTGCACCTTGGCATCAGTCTGCTGCGACACCCAATCGTTGATCTCCTTCTGGTCCTTGCTGCCACCCTGCAGAGGTTTTGGTCTGACTCCATACTGCTGCTCCACCAGCTGGAAGAAATCCTGCTTCAGACGCAGACCTGTGGAGAACCACCGACCCTTCAGACGCCAGCTGCCCAATATCAACTTCAGCTTTGGTCATTTGTTTCTGGAATGCAATGTTTACTTAAACCCTTGGCCGACGCTCAAGGCTGCAACATTTTATTGACATAAATCAACATTTGTTGTAGTTGGACCAGTGGGTTGACTCACGTCGAGAAAGGTAGATCCGGGCGGCGTAAGACAGGCCTTTTGCTGGTGAGCGAAGAGACACCAGTAGATCTTTCAGGGTGTTATGGAGCTGAGCATCCTGCAGGTTATGGTACCTCAGAGCCCGAAACAGCTGCGACTGAGCGTTTACAGAAGCGCCTGCAAAAATAACAATAAAAAAAACTGAATATGACCTGTAATGTTATTTCAAAATAAAATCTTGTCAACCAACCCTGCAGCACTCATACAGTACCTCAAGATCCAAAATGCAATGCAACAGTTGAATATATAGGAGCATGTGTTTCTAATAGTATAGCACTTTGAGATTATTTTAAAACTGTATCATAATCACGTAGCTTGGCTGTATCTCCCTCTAAAAATGGGGGATATAAATGTCGGTAACTTCTTCACTAGGACCGAAAAAACAACTGATGCAAAATGCAGGTTTCCTGCGACATACATTATAAAAACTTCCAAAGGCATGCCATCTGAATAAATTCACTAAAGTTATATATAATTGTGGAAGCGAAGTGATAAAATGCATGATATCTGATACATGCCGTCCTGCTCGGTCAAAAACCAGAGGTCTGAGCTCTGAGCAATAGGTGAGAGCTCACCGAGGGACAGCTGGGTCAGAACCGCAGAGACACTGATGGGGGACAAGAAGATGTTGGAGGTTGGGTTTCTTCCAGCCAGAGCACGGAATAGATTGTAGCCAAAGTCGGAGGTGGCTGCGGCCATCTTAGTTGTGGGTGTTGTGAAAAGCTCCACATGTTCTTCTTCACCAGTCGCCTCCTCACCGCCCACATCTGACTGGCAAAGACACACTGATTCAAACTATCTTATGACTAGGTTTCGGTATAAATTTGGTTCCTTTGTGGCACCGACCAAAAGTGTTTCCTTAATACCGAGTACTAAAACATGGTTTGTGTATCCGTGCCAAGTTTCAACACCCCTGTTTGATCAAAACTTGATAATGTGTTTATTTTCTAAAGAAAAAACTGATATAAAGTGGCAAAGGCAGTGAACGTCAGATTAATTTGTCATTTGTTAAACAATTTCTTTTACGCTGGAGAGTATTTGTTTGTAATTTTTATGTAAGAAAACAGCTTTAAGTGGAAATTGAACTCTCAAATGTGTGCAATGGCTTTTTATCTCTTTTTAAAAGGAATGAGGAAAAAAGGATTGTTAAATAACAAAGCAAAGATATGAGTACGGTATGAAAAATCTTCCATCAATATCCAGCCCAGCTTATAATAGTAAGTAAGTTACCTGGGCGTGACTGAGGCCAACACTGATGAGCAGAAGATAGAACGCTGCCGTCTTCATCCTGAAAAAAAATTGGCAATCGCTAGAGTTGTACAAACAGGTTTAACTGATGTCATCAGATTTATTGACATCAGAGTTTTATAATCATTCATTCGAATCTTTGCAAGTGAAAACAAGAATCAAGCCTCATGTAGAGGCTTGTTCTTCCAAACTCACAGGAATGTTTTTGTGTCCCATCAGGAGGTTTTCACAAGAACGCGTTAAGCAGTGGACTTAGTTATTGCTAAAAATGATAAAGCTATCTTTAAAAAAATATGAAAAACGTGTGTGGCTTTTGTAAAACTGTCTTTTATGTTCACCCTCAATGCTAGAGAATGTGAGATTACAAACTGAACAGACAAACATAGACATTTTAATCATGTCAAATATTTATTTGAGATCAATTGTATTAAGTAATGTTTATCAAATATTTACATTTCCCACTCTCCTTCTACTTGTACATGTATTTAATCCTGCTTTAAATCAAAATGTTCATTTAAAGGAAAAATTATCGTTTGGGAACATTTAAAAATGTTTTTGTCAATAAACTATACTCAAACAATTCCTTTTTTTGTGGGTTACAATGATTGCATTCTTTGTATACATTATTCACATTTTATACTCAAGTCTCCATCTTAACCTGTAAAGTACTTTCTTGAAAAACGTTGTTTTTTTATTTCAATTAATTAAAATCTCATGATTAAATTCAGTTGTTTTCTTATTAAACTTCCCCGCTTTCAAGAATTCCAGACGGCTTTGGAAAAAAACATGCATTTTTAAGGGGCAAATATCTGAGAGGCCCACTCACCTTCCTCCGGACGCGCGGATCCACGTCGCTCTGTAGGAGCGAGACCGCGCCCACTCCGCGGGGACGCGCGCCCGTCCATCGGAGGCGGAGGTTGTGACGACAGAAGGATCAATTTACCTCGAACTGATACTTCAGGAAGAACCTTATTATTATCGTAACAAATATCTTTCTTTCTTTTTTTTTTTACAAATATATAAATAAAATTATATTTTTGAAGAATCTCCTAGTTGCTATTACCAGGTTCTTGATAAAGACTAAGACGTATTTTTTATTGAAATGGAAACTTAAACTTAAACAATGTGTCCTTCACTTCAGTGAACAATTTTTTTATTCAATTAATAACAAATAGGAAATGTACGTCCCTCATTATAAAATTCTAAAATTCAAAATCACCTAAATATAATTGTTGTTATGCACTCAGCTTCATGTAACTTTAAAAGAAGGGAGTGAATGTCCAAGAGCTAACCCCTGACCATCAAAATATTGTTTCAGTTTAAAATGAAGCAGATGTTTGCCAAAGTGCCACCAACTGTGTGAATCTACAAAGGAATCGTCAAGTCATCTGATGAGTCCAAAAAACAAAAGGTGAGCTCGTATTTCCTGACCAGTGTTTACTTTACTGAAGTTGTGTGTGTAACAGTGTGTGTCTTAGAGAGTTAATCTTTAGTTTTGCTCTGTATGTGTCATAAACACAGAACACCAAGCAGGCAACTGACTGAACAATCTCATCTCTACCACTTAAATCCCAATGGCGGTTCCATGCGAGTGGGTCAAAACGTTGAGGCGAGTCTGGAAGTCCAGGAACATCTTCATTATTTTCTTCAGTCCCATATTTTTGTTGCCACTCGCACTTTCAACTCCGGTGAGTAACCGAGCCATTTGCTAATCAGTGAATGCTAAGATACTGTATGTTGAAGGGATTCAATGAAAATAATACTATGAAAATAATGTGTTGAAATATGTTTTTGAAAGATCTTGGCTAAAAAAAAGTGGCTCCAAATTAGTCAAGGGGAGACTCAATCGAGGATACTCCACATTTTTGAAAGGTGGTCAGACATAGCTACATAAAAAGTTTCAAAGATTTTCTGCACCATGAGAAATGGATGGGAATCTATTAGGCAATACCATTTGTTGTTTCCAAAAAAACAACAATTGAGGCAAGTCTTGTCGCTTATTTACTTGTTAATAAAATCCTGAATTAATGAGAAGATTCCAATTGAAGTTTCAACATAAGACACTATCAGTGTTTTGGTGTGTACATAGCACTCTGCAATTTACTTTTATATTTTTACTTTACTACTATATTTAGATTTGTGACGAAAATCTAGCTTCTGGGCTTTTCTGAAGGATAGCCTTTAGTGCTTCGGCTACAGATTAAATACAGTATGAATTTGTTTGTTCACTAAGCGCTTGTTAGTTTTTTCTTTGGAAACTCAGCTTCCCTCCACAAATAAGTAAACACAGCGTTGAAGAGATGTTTTCAAAATGCCGTCCGGTGCGAGGGTGTTTGTGAGTCAATGTTTATCTGTGTGTCTGTCTAGTTTCTAATGTTTTCTCATCTCATAGCATAGGCTAGCTTAGGATATCTAAAGTTGTTGATTCAACGTCCTCTTCCAGAAGAGCATACATCTTGACACCACAATCTAACCCCGCTTTCCCTCTGTTACAGGAAGCAGCATGTGCTTTTGTCATCATTTTAATGGCCATCTTCTGGTGCACTGAAGTTTTGCCATTGCCAGTGACATCCCTGTTACCTACTATTCTGTTTCCTTTACTGGGAATCATGCAGTCTAAAGATGTAAGATTCTTGCATTCACAGAGATACATGGTTCTATTTTAAGAATTCCTTCTAAATATTGCCGTCACATAGGTGTGCATGCAGTACTTGAAAGACACCAACATGCTGTTTGTTGGCGGGCTCATTGTCGCCATCGCAGTTGAACACTGGAACCTTCACAAAAGAATCGCTCTGCGGGTTCTGCTGGTGGTGGGTGTCCGACCAGCCCTGTGAGTTACAGTAGTCTCTTAATAACACCCTAAATCGTACACTCATCTTCTATTCTCTGAGGCTCAGGTTGATGCTAGGCTTTATGGGCGTTACTGCATTCTTGTCCATGTGGATCAGCAACACTGCAACCACAGCCATGATGGTACCGATTGTCCAAGCGGTTCTTGACCAGCTTCATGGCAATGTGGAGCTCAACTCAAGGAATGAAAAGAGCAACCCTGAGCCCATCGGACCTGCCGCCAAAATGGATTCTACGGAGTCAGATGGTACCAACCGATGATGGCTTTGAATTATCTGTTTTTATCAACAGCAATCACTTGTGCTAACTCTTAATTGCATTGACGCCACAAGATTTAACTAGAGGACACAGTATTGACACGGATTAGACTTATTAGACAAGATTTGTCTCTTGTCATTTTTAAGATGCAAAAAAAACATATATTTAGACATGATTTGTGTTTGTTTTAAAGGTAAAGGTTTTTCCTAATGGCAAATCGTTGTCAGGGGTTCATCTTAGATTACACCTCGATAATTGATGTCGTCTGTGTGAATAAAAAGCAATAATTGTCAAACAAAACAGCAAGTCAAATGTTAAACACCCAACACTTCTTTAGAGGTTGCTATTCAATCAGTTAATGGATTTCACTCAATTATCTTGTTAAATTAATTTAAAGTTTGCTCTTTACAGGTCCGTCGGATCATGAATCGACAGCAAATAGTTTAGTAGTTGAAATACCAATTCCACAGGACAAATCTCCCTCAAATCAAAGTGAGTCATCAGCAAATGTATGGAGCTGAAAAGACGCAAAATTTGAATTCTATTTATTGCAATAATCTAATGTTTTTTTCTGTTGCCTTGCCAGATGAAGTCATTCATGGAATTGAGGAGCTGAACAGTGGTTATCATGATAAAGAAAATATGGGTAAAGGACTTCTGCTGAGTGTTTGTTATGCCGCGAGCATCGGAGGAATAGCTACTCTGACAGGAACTGGACCAAATCTGATTCTGATGGGACAACTTACACAGTGAGTCAGTGTCAATAGAATAGCCCTTTAAAGTGCACAATACATCCTAAATATTAAATGGATTCAAGTTCTGGGTAGTCAGACATTTGATAAGCAATCCAAGTCTGAGAGTAATGCACAATTAAAACTTTGAATGCCAGAAACTCAAAAGAAAAAAAAAGAGTTCACATGGCTTAGAGGTGCAGGGCAAGAGAGAATGTATAAGATACAGGAAGGGATATTGGGAGATTTATGTCTGACTTTCGAGACAGCAGACGAGAAACAAAGTAGATATTGGCCACACAAACTCAAAAAAATAAGAACATGTTAAATAATAATACTCAAGCAACACTCTATTGTAATGCAAAGATTATTCACTGTATTTGTGTCAGACTTTTTCCTCAGAGTAATGGTGTCATCAACTTCGCCTCATGGTTCGCCTTTGCCTTCCCAATCATGTTTCTGATGCTGATCCTGGCCTGGTTCTGGCTGCAGTTTCTTTTCATCGGCTTCAAGTGAGTACGAATCCAATCCAAGTCGCAGCTTCTTGAGAAATGTGTCACCTGTGGAAGGAATGAGGAATGAAGGTTAAGAATGTCACATCTTTGCTGGAACAATTTCTGATAATGCAAGTGTGTTACAAACAAAAACTATCCTTGTTTAGCCATTTTATTGTGAAATTTGACTGTTAATTGGACTGTTTTTTTTTTCGGACACCAGCCTACGCCGGACTTGGGGGTGTGAAGCGGTTCAGCCTCAGCATGAGCGAGCTGCTTACAATCTCATAAAACAGGAACACAAGCTGCTCGGCAAAATGACATACGCAGAAGCCAACGTACTGGGGCTGTTCCTTCTAATGGTGGCGCTTTGGTTTACTAGAGACCCAAAGTTCATGGAGGGCTGGGCCACAACACTGTTCAACTCCAAATCAGAGTGAGTATCAATTAACACTGTGAATGTCTTTATAGACACAGTGTTTACAACTTTCTAACATGTACTAATAAATGTTCCATTTATATGATTGGTAAAGGAACCCAGTAACTATTAAGGATCTCATGAATATGTGTTTCTAGATTTGTCACAGATGCCACGGTTTCACTCTTCATCTCTATCATGCTGTTTGTTCTTCCCTCTGAGCCGCCAAGATTATTCTGCAGACAGACAAACTCAGGTATTTTACATACACCTATCTAAGACTTACTGAACACATGAGAAGAAAAGTCTGAGATTTGTGAACACAACTTTAGCCATGGACTTTGGCCCGGCAGGGTGAGATAGATTTTGTCACGGACTTCTTGGTCAGACACAGGGGTTTGATATTTTGCCTGAGGCAAAGTGAAACATTGAGGAAATAACGTAAACAGCGTGACTTTACGTTGTAAAACCATGAGTGTTAAAGGGATGTTTCAGGAGAGGTTAAAATTAATGTTTTCTAATCAATATTTGGGCAGGTGCTTTAATACACAACTCACTAATAATTCATCCTTTTTAAGCTTTTACTTGAAAAATAAAGGGCTGCTTTAACAGATCCATTTTTTTTTTTGAGGAAAGCATTTGTTATTCTGTCAAGTCCCTGGTAGAGGTCCATCATAGCCTTGCATATCAAGTGTCTCTAGATCAACCAAAGATAATCAGGTTGAATAATTAGTAGAGATCATCCAATCAGACTCCACCGCTTCACCTGGACCCGCCCCTTCACTCCTCACCTGGCCAGTGACACAGAAGAAGATGCCGTGGAACATCGTGCTGCTGTTGGGAGGAGGGTTCGCCTTGGCCAAAGGCAGTGAGGTAAACTGAAACACACAAATTGGAGAGCTGTTTTCTTCTTCATCTAAAGCTTGACAACTAAAGGTTTCAGGTTTATCTCGCTGGCTCGGTGCTCAGATGACATCACTGCACTCAGTCCCACCCGCGGCCATTGCTGTCATCGTTTGCCTCCTCACTGCCACCTTCACAGAGTTTGCCAGCAATGTCGCAACGGCAACCCTCTTTATCCCTATCCTGGCTTCATTGGTAACCAGATATCTGATTGATCTTGTGATTGACAGGGTTTTAACTGGAGTTTTTTTTCTCCTTAGTCTCAGTCGATTCAACTAAATCCTCTCTATATGATGATTCCTTGCACGCTGAGTGCTTCTTTCGCCTTCATGCTGCCTGTGGCCACACCCCCCAACGCTATTGCTTTTTCTTATGGTTACCTCAAAGTGTCAGACATGGTGAGTTTAATACAGTTAGACTGAGTAAGAAAGTATTATTTGTTTAAGTATGAAAGGTTTATTTTAGGTAGGAAGCCAGGCGATAAAAGCAAAGTTGCACCCTTTAACCGATTGCATTGGAACCAGGGAATAAAGAAGAATTATTACTAGGGATGAATAAATAAAAGATCAAACATATGCTTTTTTAACCATCCTTTTCCTCCCTGCAGGCCAGGGCTGGCTTCATGGTAAACATCATTGGAATTGGCTGCATCAGTCTGGCCATCAACAGTTGGGGTCATGCATTGTTTTCACTTGATACATTTCCATCGTGGGCCAATGTGACAACACATCTATAACAAACTTTTGCATTGACAAGAAAAGAAAGTCATGAAAAAACACATTGACACATGACATTCATGACAAATAAACAATCCTGTTATTTTTTCATTGAATTGTATATGATAAATCAATGTACTTAATCTGTTTATTGTAAAATCAAATATTTGTATTTAGAACTGACATGTAGTACATTTTCACAAATAGATGTAGTAGTAGTTGCCTTTGTCTATATCAAATAAAGATTGTAGGTAAAATTTCAGATGCTTTAGTTAAGGGTTCCTAGATAGGAAATGTGGTACTGTATAAGTAAGTCAATTTCTACTAAAAAATGTATTTGAGTGCAGTACAGGAGAAATGGGGGGTTACATTTAAAATATTAAACACGATGTAAAGTTAAAATTGTTCTAACAAATACCTGATTAGCAATAATTTGATATTAGGAGCAAGATAGAGAGGTTTATGTAAGGAGTGACTAGAAAGGACAGAATCAGAATCAAGTATACCAGAGCTCAAGTGGTGACATCTGTTACGGGCAAACAAATGGTTTGGACAAGCAAAGAAAAGAGACATTCAAGAATGTAAAAGGTGCTTGAAGAAAGACAACCTATGAGGTGTATTGAGGCTGTAAATAGAGATATAAAAATGATAGCTGTGACGTTGGAAGATGATTTCCCCCCCTTTTGAAAATAAATAATTGAAAGAACCACCGATCCTCAACTGCCTGGAGCGATGAGCCTTCTTTTTGTCATGATTACCGTTACACATTAACATTAGTTAACATTTTTGGTTGATCATTTACGTATTCGAGTTAAACGGTTGAAGTGCAACAAGGTTTGTAAAATTTTGGTAAAATGTCTCCACCTAGAGGCCACAGCCACAATGGCATATACCGTAAAGTGTCGTGTTTTGACGTACATAACAACGCTTTCATTTCTGGCAAATAACTCCAGACAGTTACAGTACATTGGTCAGTAATACTAAACAAAAGAAACGTTAACTATACCTTTTCTCGGAGGTTTAAACTATTAATCCTGTATTCAACCAAAAGGTATATTGGTTTACGACATGGAAACAGGTAATCGTCACTGTTTATTTTGTAATGCTAACATGCTAAATGCTTCGTGAGTAACATCGCAATGTAGTTTAAAAGAAGAGTACATTCGAACTATCCAGTCCAAGTGTGGTGTGTGTGTGTGTGTGTGTGTGTGAGACACTTTCTGTTATGTTTCTGTTCGAAATAGTTACTGAATGATTGGTTGTCGGTTTCTGAATAAATTGAATAACAGTTCCAAGGGCCCACTTAGTAGTTAAAGTAATACTTGCTGAAACTGACACAAAATAAAAGTTGTTGTTGCTGATATAGGTTTAAAATATCAATCATGATATCAGCCCACCCATTTCTGTGGAACCTTGTACTTCAGGACATTGTAAATGTGTTTATTTCCCTTGTGTCACTTCATTATTAAAACTTGAACGCGTCACTTATCATTTTGAAACATTTTATCTGATTTAATAAAGTGTTCTGTAATACACACCTGATTGAATTGGATTAAAGTTGTATTCTTTGTTTTGTTTTTTGCAGAAGATCAAGCAAGAAATCGTTTTCAGTCCGAGTTGGAGTTTGTGCAGTGTTTGGCAAACCCCAATTATCTCAACTGTGAGTAACAGATCTTCCTGTCTGACGACAATAATTCAAACCTGAAGTTTAAAATAAAGACCAGAAATACTGGCCATTACAAACACCTCATTACAAATAATGTCGTTCCACAAAAGTGTGTACTTACAACGGGTGTTCTTAAATTAACTGTACTTGTCTAACCTTCACTTTGTGTGACTTTGTGAACAGTTTTAGCACAAAGAGGCTACCTCAGAGAACGGACCTTCATTAATTACCTCAAATACCTACTTTACTGGAAAGAACCAGCATACTCTAAATTTCTCAAGTAAGGTCCACAAACATAGACAATCCGATGGCCTGTTACTTGACACTTCTCTCCTTTCCAGGTACCCACACTGCCTCCATCTGCTTGAACTGCTGCAGTATGAACACTTCCGGAAGGAGCTGGTGAACTCCCAGTGTACCAAGTTCATCGACGAGCAGCAGCTGCTTCACTGGCAACACTACTCTCGCAAGCGCACGCGACTTCAGCAGGCACTCGCCGAGCAGCCGCAACCTCAGCAGCAGGCTCCACCACAGAGGCTAGGGGGCGCAGCGCCCAAGTCTTAACGTGACTGCATAGAGTAACATAAGTAGCAAAATGCTTTTGTAATGAGTATACATTTTACAGGACTGTGGATTCATTTGTGTTGTTATTCTTTACTCTGTATTTCAAATTTGTAGAATTTATCGTTTTTTAAACATTCATCATAATCCCATTTTTTTTTCAGTAAACTAAATAAAAAAATATGTGAAAATAAATGTTTTTGAATGATTTGTCTTTCTTTGTAGCTAATTACTGTACCTTATTATTGAATCCAAATGTGTTTTCTAGTTGCAGAACACTGTCATCTGGTGTCCCATTGAGCTTATTGCAATTAATAATATATTAAATGCATGGAAAAAGGTATACAAATATATAGATCATATACTTTTGAGGTTATGTTTTTAGTTATTTGGGGTTATTGAATTTCCGAGGTTTACGTCCTAAACAATTCTAAAATCTATTTTATCACTCATCAGGCCGAGTTATAACAGTAAACCTCATATCTTTATTCAATATTCAAAGTAAACACTTAAATTCGTTAAATACTTTCAAACTCGTACCTGATACTGATAAGCACTTAGCCAATAACGATTTTCGAACTATCTTAACATCGCATTTTGAATAAAAGATGTTTCTTTTTGTTCGGCTTTTAACAACGTTATTTTATTATGAAAAGTCTACCCCGGATGTCCTTTGCGTCACGCTTTACGATGTTTGTTATCGTTGGTCATCCAGTGTCGACCTTATAAATTCTTCCAGTCCTATCTTTCATTAGCTTCATTATTAACGAAATACTTGTTTCGTAGAACAAAGATCTCGATTTTTATTTTCGTGGCGTGGAAGTCTTTTTAAGGACTCGTAAGTGTTGTTTCTGTTAGGTCGCTGGGATTGAGACGCATGCGCAACTCTTATTTTCCTGTATTCTTAAACGTAACGACAGTTTATCTACATGTTATACTAATCCTTCTAGGTTTAGGTTCGTATCGTGCTTATATGACGCCATTTGAAGCAGATAGAATGTATTGAGATGAATGTATTTAAGATGTGACTGAGCGGCTTTCATTTAAAAAAAAAAAAAACAACCTTAAAAACTTTAGGGGCTCTTATGTACGTCAATGGTGTTTGTTGTGGAACTATTTATTTAGGCCGATGAAAAACGACGACAACAGTCATCAATAGTGTCATAAGTCCCGTGGTGACGACTTGTGCAACATGGGTTGCCAGATTCTTCGGTCTTCTGCCCTAAAGGGATGCAAAATAGGGCTGAAAAGTTTAAACTTAAACCTTTTTGACACGCCGTCGTCTCATCAAATAATAAGTTCCTTATCAACTGTGATAATCATTGGTTAATATTGTCATTATTATTGCTGGTCATTGTCAATAGTGAGTCCCCCAAACACAACTTCATGATATTATTGAGTTTGATGTGGAAACTGTTGGTCAGGTCAGGCAACACTTAATTCTTCATGACTGAAAGGAAGCAAAGAATTCTTGTCTTCTTGTGTACAGCTTCTATCTCCCGTAATGACTGCGGCACTGAAGCGTGTGGCGGTGATCGGTGCCGGAGCTGCCGGATTATGTGCAGCGAGACACATCCTGGCCCGACCCCAAAACTTTGCCCCCCCTGTTCTGTTCGAGCTCTCAGAAGACGTCGGAGGAACCTGGCGCTACGATGAGCGGGTCGGCCCTGACAGCCACGGACGAGCAATCCACAGCAGCATGTATAGAGACCTGAGGTAACACCCTCCCTTACTTGACATTACAGCAACAACTGAAATCTAATGAGATCCTCTCTCAACAGAACCAATCTTCCCAAAGAGGTGATGATGTTCCCAGATTTTTCCTTCAACGAGAAACTGAGCAGCTTCATCTCGCATCAAGAAGTTCAACGCTACCTGCAGAGCTACTGTCAGCACTTTGCCATCCAACCTCACATACGGGTACAACTTTGTTTTCTGGACGAAACACAAATATACATTCTTGCTTTGAATACATTTCACAATAGTTTGCCCCACAGTCCTCATTTCAACGTCAACATTTCTATATTTGCCTAAAACAAACATCGTGGTCGACTTTTTAAAGCCCCGTCATAAATGTCTTAACATGTCCTCCAAAGATTTTGACTGAGTAATCGTCATTCTGTCCAGATAAACATTAACAAACGGCAGCTTAAATAGTAACGTGTGGTTGCTCTCTTCAAAAGTAGTCTGGCGACCTCTAACACTGAACCTATGCTGCCATGACAGGAATTTAGTTTTATGCCCCCCAAATTGTTTGTTGAACATAATGGGGTTTTTCTTAGGTCACCGTTGTTGGGTTACTTCCCCAAAATGACTTCACTCTCATGACTTAACCCTTGGTGACCATTTTCATGTTTCAGTTCAACACGGCGGTTGAACGGGTGAAGCCCGTCACCATGGCGGATAAAGTGACTCGGTGGGAGGTGACAAGCCAGGAGTCTTCTGGCTGTTTTAGCACTCAATTATTCGACTCTGTGTTCGTCTGCTCTGGGTGAGACCCTATCCTTCAGATGCCAACAGGTGTCGCCACAAATCATTTATCTCTGTTTCCCGCTTCAGCCATTACGCTGATCCACACATCCCAACTATTCCAGGGATTGGCAACTATGAAGGTAAGATGGTGTTGATGTTTTTTTGGACTGACAATTTTTTATATAAGTTGGATGTTTCTTTTAGGTCAAGTCCTGCACAGCCACTCTTACCGGTGCCCTGAGCCGTTTGCTGGTCGATCCGTGGTCGTTCTCGGTGCTGGAGCTTCTGGACTCGACATTTCTATAGAACTCAGCAAAGTTGGTGCTTC
This sequence comes from Callionymus lyra, assembly GCF_982586985.1. NCBI lineage: Eukaryota > Metazoa > Chordata > Actinopteri > Syngnathiformes > Callionymidae > Callionymus > Callionymus lyra. The sequence continues at coordinate 18,309,881 of NC_141831.1, forward strand.
GGTGAGAAAACTAAGGGTTGACTTTAAGAGTCACATGATCATTGGGTCACTCAATGAAACTGTTGCCATTTATACTTTGATTTTATTTTTTCAAACTTATCAATAACAAGCTTTCTTTTAAAAAGATTTACGAAATGCATCAGTCACTTACAGCCTTCAAATAAACCCCAAAGGCACCAGTTTTGTAGACCCAACCACATACATTCGGTCTTTGTGAATGTTCAAATATCTTTTCTTTCTTCAGGTGATTCTTAGTCACAATCGTCCAACATTCACTTTTCCTCTGCCACCTGGGATCCAGCAAGCAAATTTGCTTCAGGAGGTAGCTGATGATGGCACCCTGACATTTCAGGTAGATTTTCTTCTCCTGTGACCCACTTCTAGTTCTGAAAGTTCTGAAGACTCTCTTGTGTTCCAGGACAGAGCAGCGGTCTCGGCGGACGTCCTGCTCTTCTGCACCGGCTACAACTTCAACTACCCGTTTCTTAAAGGTGAAGAGCTCGGCCTGGAGATCCAAGACCACCTGGTGGCGCCACTGTACCGCTTCCTGATGCCACCTGCTTATCCCTCCCTCTTCTTCATCGGGATCTGCAAAATCATCTGCCCTTTCCCCAATTTCCACTGTCAGGTGTGTGCATGTGTGTTTATTTACACTCTGATCTAAAGATTGTGTATGTGTGTGTGAACTAGTTCCTTTATCCCCGGCAGGTCCAGTATTCTCTAGGAGTTATTGACGGGACTGTGACACTGCCCTCTAGAGCTGAGATGGAAGCAGAGACTCGTCAAGAGCTGCAAAAAAAGTCAGAGCGCGGAGTGGAACAGCAGCACCTGCTCAAGTTGGAACAGGACCAATGGGATTACTGCAACGGGCTTGCTAGGTCCGCCCACTTTCCTCCTCTGCCCCCTGTCATACGTAGTCTATACGAGGAGGTTTGGCGACAGCGAAGGGTCCACCCGCAAAGCTACCGCAGATTTAACTACAAACTCACCAGTGACACCCATTGGACAGAAGTTCATGAGATAAGATGAAGCATTATTTGTATCAAGAGTGACCAATTGCATTGCCTTATATTAAATGAAGTGTTTGAATGGCAGTGTGCCCGATTCAAGGACCCTTGAAAAAATTGAAAAAAAGTCCTAGATCATCTTGTGTCTTACCAATGTATTTATGAGATTATAATTACACAAATACAAAAATATAAGCTTCATGATTGTGTTAATGACACATTTTCAATGTTTTATTTTTAAACATGAAGAAGTGTTTTGCATGTTACAACTGAGAAAATTTGGTTAGTTCCAGTAGTACCACCATGGAGTCAGTTCAGGTGGCTTAGGCTCCAGGATGGAAGATGCCCCCAAAACCTCACCCCCTGGTAAGGTGTTGGGGGCATCTTCCAGCTGGAAGACGTAGCTTGGGCGAGGAAAGTCATATCGGGAACGCAACTACCAACTGAACCAATATGCTTAATCTAGATGGTAGGAACTAATGTTTCCTAGATGTTTTTTAGCTCCTTTCTTCAAGGTCTCAAAAACAAATCAGTGATCATTGAATCTGTGATAAAACAAACACTCAATAACGACATTTAACAGAGACTTTTGTTAACATTGTTGGAGCCCTGCATCTGTCCAGATGAGAGTGTTCACCATCAAACTCATCGTTTTCGCCAGACTCTTGGTGTTCTGGTACCGTATGTGAAAATGTACATTAATGTCCCATGCAAACTCAAAATTATGAATTGGACAGAGCAGTTCCAAAATGTTTTTGGAAATATTAAAAAGTTCCAAGAGTGAAATCAGCTAAAATGGATTTCTAATATGCTCATACTTTGAATATATATACATTGTTATATTTCAACTAAACAACTCGAGAAGACTTTGACTCATTCTCAACATGGATTTCAACCTTCTCGTCCTCCATATCATCATCTCCTCGACCCTCTTTCTTCAGGATCTTTAGTGGCCACCAAAGGGATTCCCTGCGACGGTGTCTGCGGGCAGATGGCTGCACATGTATACAGCAGGGGGCGCTCTTATGCCCGGTTAGAAAATAGAGCAACGCGTTGAGCCAGGCATTGCATGACGCCAAAGGACGAGTCACCTTGTAACAGATTGAGACAGTCTTCATAGCACTGCAACCTTTCATCCCTCCATGCCCTTCAAGTCCACCACGCCGAAGGAGCAGGAAGACCGTCCTGGTTACATGAAATGGCAGGAAGCAGAGAGCAAACAATAGTGTGATCGTAAGGATGGTTTTGATTGATTTCCTCCGCTGGTTTATGTAGTGTGAATACTGTGAGCCAGAGATTGACACTGAAGTTCTGTCACGATCTTTACCATCCTCCGAAGCCTCGTACCCAACTGGCCCATCCTCACCCTCCAAAGACAGGCTTTGAGAAGAGCGCATGGTTTGAAATATTGTCCGGATAACCTGAGTGTAGCACCAGGCAATCACCAAGAAGGGCAAGAAAAATCCCAGCACGTGCAGGACAATCCCGTAAGGAACATATTCAGCAAATTCCCGGTCAATGGCGTCATCCCAACAGTTTATGTACCCCTTCCTGGGTAGAGTTTTGTTGTCCAAAAACTCATGTAGTCCCCTGTCGTCAACGCTTCCTTGAAGCACAAAGCCAGTTTGTGCAAAGCGGAAGATGGGACAGGTGAGGATGAAGACCACCACCCAGACTGTCGCACAGGTGCCTCTCACAACTCGTCTGCTTTCCAAACCAATGGTCCTCATCGGGTGGCAGATACCAAGATACCTGTGGACAATTCCAAGACATTTATAACCATTAAAAAGATATCACAGTGTACAGGTAGAACAGGTTGAGGGATCAAAAGACAAGATAATAAATACTATGAAAAAACAGCTATGCTTAATCAATTATCTAGGGATTTGCTCTATGTCTGAAATTATTATTCCTCATCTGTGTTAATAGAAAATAATACTCAATCCTTATGCCTTGTGAAAAAATAACCATATATAAGTTGGGGTCTAACTTTGTTTTGCAACTACAGCCAAAACCCTTACTGAGACGACATGTTATTCAGTTATTTTTCACAAACAAATAAATCAGTCCAAAGATTCTGTAAGATTCTATTCATTTTCCCATTGATAATTCATGTGTTATAAAAAAAAGATAAAACTAAAGACACTTTTTGGCAAAAGGCTGATGTAAAGTTGACATTGAAAACAGAAGATTTAATGGCAAATGCACTGAAAAATATCTACTCACAGCAAATTCCCAAAGCATTACCATGTGCTTTTTGTGTCAAAATGTCACCATATTTCACAGTAGCAATTTCCATACATTAGTGCTTTAACATCACAACATTGGGTATGTTTTTTTGTTTGTTTTTTTCATCTTTTTTGATTTGTTTCATTCAACAGCAAATGGTTGGAGATTGGCTTAAAGGCTAGACACCCATCAGTAATAGTTGTATAGGCCTTCTCTATATGTTTGCACATTTAGTCTCTTTTAATACACATAAGCAATGCATAACTGTGAACTAAGTCTGAATCTGTGTTCTTGTGTGTTTACCTGTGGATGGAGATGCAGGTTAGGAAGAAGATGGAGCAGTACAGGTTAAAGTAGAACAGAAATCGGACCAGACGACACGTAAAGTCCCCAAACAGCCAGCGGTCCTTGAGTACGTAGCTCGCCACCAGCAGTGGGAGTGAGAGTCCGTACATGAGGTCGGTGGTGGCGAGGTTGACCATGTAGATCAGCGACGCGTTCCAGCGCTGACCTCCAGGCCGTAGACAGGAGCGTATCAGAACCACAGAGTTGAGTGTGAGACTCAGCAGGAAGGTTATGGAATAGCAGAGTGGCAGGAAGACATACTTGTAAGACTCGTCGATGCTGCACAATGAGCTGGAGGTGTTTGGATAGCTGCTCACTTCTGACGTGCTCATCATGGACGTGTGCACCTCATTTCTGAATCACCTGAACATTGTAGCACCTCCCTCTTCCTTCGACTGGTCTTCACGCCTCAGTGAGAGACTTCAACCCAGTCATCAATTTATCAGAGTTCCGTTGGTTCTGCTGATGAAGGCGTTTCACTCTGCTGAGCAGTCAGTCATCAACAACGTCCTCTTGACCTTCTGGCTTCAAGGTCAGTTTTAGTGCAGTTCATTAGAAAATATCACTAAAAAAAGTCCCCATGTGGATGCTCCAAAGGTCCACCAGATCCTGTCTTTGTTAAGTCAGTTTAAGCATGGAAATGTTGGGTCCAGTCGATGTTCCGCGTCTGATGCTACCCGCTGCTGATCTGCGTCTCAGGTTTATTTCTGAATAATTAATGGGACGGAAACCAAACCCCTTTTCTTTTCGTACAAAAATACATCCAACATTCAGCTCATTTAACTTTAATTATACTCAGCAGAATCCCATACAAGAAAGCCTGTATAGAGGTCCACTGACTTTTCCCAGCACCTTCACTGGTTACTTCTTCAACTGTTGAATCAATAGCTTATTCTTGTCTGATCAACTTGACATTAATGACCCTGAGACATGTCAACATGTAGCGGTTCAATTTTTGATGGAACCTTGAAACCTGTGACTATGCACCAATTATATATCATCTTCTGCCCCTAAATAAAAAAACAATTAACATATGCGACTGTTAACTCAACCACACAACGTGCAGAAATTTGTGAACATATACCTTTATTCATATTCAAAATAAAATTCACATTTTAAGACATTATATCTGTATTATTCACTGTTGCTGAATATTACATATACATTAAAATGTAATAATGACAGCCTGTTACTTTTTTATGATTGTTATCTACATAACAAGACACAAACCTGATTTAAAGAAATATATTAATTACATTTACAGTTAAAACTTTGGTAAAAGAGTCTGCTTAAAAGATAGTTATGTAGACCCGGGAACACGTCGACAATGTGAATATCACATATTGATAAAACGCTGGTTGTCCTTATCCAGCCAAGTATTGTCCTGCTATATCCGTTTATTGAAAATAATATGTAAGTTGACATGATGTTGATGATCCATGTTCATTCTTAAACATTTCTTAAGCTGTTTAGGGATGATGTTCCCAAGTCGAGAGTGGAGAGACAGACTATACTTTTATTACTTGCAAGGGAACATAACTAGAGAGATCATTGACCACATCCTTAACCACCTCTTGACTCATGGAGAGGTGATCTGGTCGCAACTCCAGAATGACTGAATACATACTTTCCATTAGCACCATGACGCCAACTAGCATGAAGCAGTTTTAGCAAACTAAGTATGGTTCTTCAACTATCATATTTCACAAAACTCTCACACTAATGTTTCCTCTTCCATTGGTCAATTTTCCTTCAAAGATGAGAGCAGGTCCTTTACCCGTATCACAAATCCATGTGACAATAACAAAAAGCTATTTCGTACCATTTTGTGAAACAACTTCTTCCCTGACATGGATTCCAAAGTCTTTTTTCAGAATATTCCTTCTTGTGGTCCAAATAGCCAGTCTCTCAGTCGTACGTAAGATCCTGGACATCAAGCAACATAGCATCCTGCTTAGTCCTGAGTTGGTCCCGAACCTCAAGTTGACCCACCAACTCTGAACTCAGAGCTGAGGAGAAGAGGAACAAGAATTTAAAAATGTACACGAGTGCATGAAACCTGTCTTAAAAAAAAAAGAGGGTGTACAATTGTCGATATTCATACCTGAATATTTCTACAAAAAATGTTAAATGTTTTACGATATTATTGGTTATTTTATAAGCATTAACCCTACATTTCCAGAGTATGTAACAAAACAATAAAGAAAACGTTAACATCACAAAGTCACACACGTTGATCAAGTAAAAACTGATAATTCATACTTAATTTGTCTTTCATGGCTTTTTTGGAACATTAACTATAATCTGGCAGATAGAACACTGCTTGCACACAAATGTGATTCATCCTCATCTCTTTTTGAAATGGATTCCTCATGTGCAAGCATTCGGGTACGTACCATATATTTCTTGCTGCAGAGCATCTTTGAGACATTTTAGTTGCTGGACTGAATTAGACTGAAGTTCTTGAAGATCCACAAGTTTCCTTCTGGAGACGGCAAGTACACACTGTAAACACCAAAAAGACATCTTCATTAACATCTATAACTTTTATTTAATATAAGAAGGCTAGCTACTGATGGTCATCGTAACTTGCAGACTCACAAACCACTCTACCTTTTTCTTTTCCTCCGCTAACAACTTGTCTCTTCGCATCCTCAGAGCCGTGACCACTTCCTGCTTCAACCCACCACCGACGCTTCGTTTTTTCCCCACAGAAACCTGACAGATAAAAAAAAAGACATCTGTAGGGTGAGCAAAGTTATTGGTTGAATTAGTGTACAATGCACTCAGAACGGATCTAACATTATGACCTTCCACAATTATAAATAACCAGTTAGCATTGGATGGTGCCAGCTAACAATGATATAAGGAAAGTAACAAGAGGAAAGGTGTGTATCAAATATGAGATGAGAAAAACGTCCAAACGGATGCTTGTTGTTTAACAAAATGGTTTACATGCTTCTTAAGAAAATATATTTAAGCAGTGTCTTTTCTTTGTGATATAGATGATTCAGGCTGTATATCGGTATTACTATAAATAGTGATAAACATGCACACAATTGATGGTAATGACCTAGTTAGTAATTGTGTGATCTGTCTGTTGTTTTAATACTTACACTTCTCTCTTCATCTTCCTCATCTTCGTTATTGATGAAACACAACTGGAGCTTTTTGTTCACAAATCTGTGAACACAAAAGGACATCCATAGGTTGGTTTTGAAAATTTAAACTGCTATATTCTAGAAGGTTCAAAACACGTTGTTCCCCGTTTGGTACTACACTGCAACATCCTCTCCCTGAGCCCAAATGCAGAAAAAACAACGACATTAGAAATTGAGATATTTTCCCGTAGAGATAACATTTTACTGAAGTGAAACATTTTTGCAGAAATAAACTAATTCTTCCTTATATAAGTCTGAGGCTTGATTCTTTCATCATCTAATTTTACCGTGATGACACGAGGGAAACTCGACACTTCCTGTAGTCGTCTTTTTCTTGACCCCAGACTCTACATAGGTGTCCCCTCAACCCTGCCGCATCCTGTAAAACACAGGTGTCACATGATCACTTGGAATTGAACATCGTTGAATTCGATATTGTTTATTAAGTTCTGACCTTTGACCGGGCCTCCTGCTCTTCCAGCTCGGCTATTCGCTGAGTCAGCTCCTCCCAGTGCATCATTGGAGGACAGCTGTCGTCCCCAGAGGATGCTGTTGAAGTGATGTCATTGTTATGTCCCTCCCCTTTCTTCTCCTCGCCTGATTTGTCTTCATCCATCACCTTCTCCTGGATAGAAAATACATGATCATCTCTTCTCAAGTAAAAGAATAGAGAGGTGTTCATACATGCACATGGTCTAACGGACATCATTGTAAATAAGAATGTAGAGCTTTACCTCTTGTCATGGCTAAAATACACTCTTTATTGAGCACTTTCTGATGATTGAATCAACTTGAATTTACTATATTCAAAGTATCGTTCTAAGTAAAAGTAAATAAATATTCATCAAGTATTTAGTTTTCTATTAAATACAAAAGAATCCCAAGATCCAGGTCAAAGTGAAAATATAATCTCGCCAGCTTGTTTATGTTTCCTTGTATTTCCTCCACTGAGAGAGGATCAGATCGCTCGAAGCTTATCTTTGGAGGTTGACTGACTTTTCCCCTCCTTTTTTTTTGTTTTTACTTTAATAACTTACATTCAGTCCTTACACAACAACAGTTTTGCTTAAACGTTGTACAACTTTTCAAAATAACTTGTAAACAAACCCATTATATATTAAAAAAAACCTTGTGTTTGACAGTTACATTATCTCAGACCATGCTCTCCATCATAAAGGTTTCTTGTTGATCACTGAATTACTGTAAAGGTCCACCATCTTTCAGAGGAAACCCATTTGTACAGTATTAACATCAGCCATAGTTAAGCGCTTTAAATCAAAAATAGAATACGTTTATTTTACATAATAAATATAAATAAAGGAATATAAGGCTATGGTCGTGATATCATTATGTTTAACTATTTAGGGAAAGTAGCTAGCTCAAGAAGAATGTAGAAAACGCATTGGCAAGAGGTCCCCGGGGCTCCTGAGCTCATGTTCCGGGGCAGAAGAAGCCCACCTCTCCGGCCGCGGTTGTTTACAAGCAGCAGCGAGTGTTCGCAGCTGTGTCCGCTCACCAGTCACCTCCGGGCGGCTCCGTTTGCTGCGACATGCCGCCGTCTGGTGCGCGCCGACGTCCCCTCGCTCCTGGGACAAAATGTAATCCTGTAAATTGAAATAAAGTTATAAAAGTTCGACAGAAGGAAGTTCCCCCCTCCCTTAGTCTTCGTCCCACCCGCGACCCCGCCTCCTGTAATCCTCCTCATGTTCCTCCAACACTGCAGCTGTTTTGGAATTATTGTGTCAATACAATGTTGTTACGCAGCTGAAATGTTACTTAAATCTCTTGTGATATCGCAGTAAAGTAGTAAGTATAGTATTGTACATATAACAAACGTCACATTTAACGCACCTATAGTTCATACCAGGGTGTATAAAGAACAAACACAGGAATTTTCCCAAACACATTCCATAGGTGATCCTGAACAGGTGATGGTCATGATAAAGGTGTTACATGTGTTTTCTGGAATGTGCAATGTGTGTCAATGAAGAGGAGCTCGCAAGTTTTACTTTAACTGCTAGATAACTCACTTTATCACTGTCTGGTACTACACTGCAACTTAAGACATGGCTCTATTCGTATCCATTATTAGTCACTTTCCGGCCACTATGGCGACATTTTTGTTTAATTCTTAATCGTTTTGCCAGGATAACTCTTTGGTCTGTATGGGCCTCCTTTCAGATGGACATGCACAGAGCACCCCACCAGGGAGACATTCAGTAGGCATCCGAAAAAAGATGTCAAAGCCACCGCAATTGTTTTTTCTCCATATGAAAGTTTGAGATTCTACTTTGAGTCGAACAAAAGACTCAAACAACGGGGAGTAAACTCATCTAAGTCACTTTTTCTTTTATTCACTAACCATAGTTTGTTATGATGATAAATAAAGAATTTGTATTTTGGCTGAGCGCTGATCAAATATATTGGTTATTCATTTTAAAATGTTTAGCGGGAGAAAAAAAGTTATTGTGCACAAGAAAGCAACGACTTGAATTTAACACGTGTGATGCTATCACTTTCATGTCTACTGCGTAAAACAAAAACTATAGTTTTTCTCTCCCTGAAGTGCAGCAGGTCCCCTCGCGGCCTCTGGGTGGCACTGTTTCACTCTCCGTCTCTTCGTCAACAAGCTGAACGACTTTGTAGAAAAAACCATTTTAACTCTCAATTTAAGAAGTGCGGGCTCTACTTTTCGAGTAGATTGGCCGTTTTTCCCAGAGAAGAGCGACAGATCCACGGAGCACAAAGTGTTCGGCCCGAGGATCACTTCGTCCCGCTGCTGCGTAGCGGATTTAGCTCCTTTGCTAACATCGCAGTCGCGTCAGCTCCTTGAACTCAACGCAAAAGTTTTTCGTCGGAGCAGAAAAGGGACGCGGTGAGTTTTGGCGACACTTTGAAAGACGGCGTATCTGTTGGAGATACACGTCTGATCGAAAAAGGAGCGAAATAACTCAGATGTTGTAGCGGAAGCTCCGGGTTATAAATGCCATCCTGGGCCACCGCATCTTCCGGGGGGAGGGTGGGTGAGATGCGGTGAAGAGGCGGCCGCGGCGGCCTTCTTCCACCCGGGGGACTCGGCGTGTCAGCCTGCTTGAACTGTGGAGCCTTGAGCCAACTCTGAGGCCTGGCTTCTCAGGCTTCTAACGGCCTCTAGTAGACCCCCAGCGCGCCAGTATCAGGCGACTTGAAGCGGCCTTTCGGCGCCGCCTCCTTCGGGCCTGCAGACGCCAGTATGGAGCGAATGGAAGTGGACCAGTGCGCAGGCGCAACTGGCGGAGCTCTGCGCAGGTCAAATAGCGCTCCCATGATAACGAGCGTCAGGTGAGTCATAAATACACTAATACTAGTTCGTAAATCTATTTTAAAAAAAAGATGGTAAAATAAAAGTGATGTGTCTGCACAGTGACAGGGTTGCCGTCTTCAACTCGGTGGCGTCACCTCGGTACAGACGCAGCAGCGTGTCAATCAACCCCAGCTGTCCATCACAGGTTCGGCAAATCATATCAGGGATTTTGCCGAATGTAAATCCTGATTCGGGACGTCAGCTGGGTCCAACCTCTTTCCACCCAAGTGAGAGAACGCCACAAAAACAAGTGAGTTTTAAGAATGGATGGAAGATGAATGGATGGATGGTGCTGATGATGATGATGATGGTGATGCTGTTGTTTTCTCAGGATGAACACCTGGACTTATTGCTCAGAGGCAGTCAACAAAGACATGGGTACGACACCAATGAATAATAGCAGCCATATTGTGCCTAGGGAAGTTTTAACTCCTGCTATGATCTCTAGGTCTTGTTCTTCCGGTCTGGTACCAGTTCCTCCCAGGAGCCAGTGGCAAGAACATATACCTACGGTCAGCACTGCTTTATTGACATGATTATTTATTTGCAGTCCCAGGGCTACACTATACTGTGTAGCCAGGGTTATAACAGTCCTGGTTGGTCACCCATAACAACAAGTACATAAAAAGTATTTTACAACTGTAAAAGCACTGTGGCAGCTCTTACCTCTGCCAAGGAGCTCATTTGACATGACTTTATAAAACAAAATACAATAATGGAATAAAAAACTTGAATCAAGAATTGTGTTGGTGAACTGCAAGAAAATCAAATCTCTTAAAGGAAGCTCTCAAGTTAGATGTATGTTGCTTGTTGTTTCAGTGGTTGCATGATGGCGGAACGACTCCTAATTCGTCCCCGAGTCCCACAAGAAGATTCAGGTACCCGCATGATGACTCGACTACACCTCGCTTTTCACCGTTTTGTGAGTCTTCTTGTTAAAGTTACGTCTGCTACCATTCTAGACCCACAGTTGCAGTGAGGTGGCAGGCCACACCTCTCAAAAGAAAAGGTAGCCACTCCTTGGCAGTTCAAACTATATTAGAAACAACTTTTGGGGATTTTCTCAAAGCCAATACATGAAACTGTGTACTATTGGGTACTTCAGGTGGAGCAGAATCAGATGGACCGCCCAAGAAGCTGTTTGTTGCCGGAGTAACAGACCCCTCCCACTGCAGCAACAGGTAAGAGCAAACATTTGAGACATAAAATCCTGGCAGAATATTTTCCCAACCTTTATATCTTTGTTTCAGTGTATCACCAGCAGAGGGCGCTCCACAGGGCTCATCCGATGCTTACGTGCCACATTAGAACTGGGATCCACTCAGCCCGACAGCATATGACAAACGATTATGTGGACTTTCCCATGAGCTCCACCTCTCTCTGTAACAAACTTTCTAAATATTTCTGTAAGAGACTGAGCAGTAACCGAGGCATATCTGAGAAATGACCATCAGAGGAGTGGCTGGACCAACCAGACAACAACAACTTGAGTTTTATTCAAGAGAGTCAATGCCTACTTGAAGAACCAGGATGGTAACACACTAGTATTACATGACATTTGAGAAGCATTTTTGTATAACATTCATATTTTGCATAACTCCTATTTTGAAGTTGTTCTTGTCAGAAAGAAATCTTTCTTAAGTACTACAACACAAATATAGGTCTGTATACCTTAGGAATGGTGAGCGCCATCATCTGGCAAAAAAATATAGTGGAGCAGATTATTTTCTCTGAGGAGAGAGCTAATTATGCCAATGGTTTTACCCAGAAAACCGGATGAAGTGAAAACTAAGATTTAATTTTCTACTTACCCCCATGTCATGAAAGGGTTGGGATCATTTTCATAATTAATCCCTTCCTTTTGAGAGTTGTTTGAAAATATCTATCTACATTTTAATGTAGGAATGGAGCTCAGTTGTTTTAATCTTCATCTTCTTCCAAAAAGAAAAACTTAAAAACATCCAAATACTTCCATACTGCTCATCAACATGAGGAATTGTTCTGAAAAAAATGTAATAAGTCTAAGCTCCAGTAGCTACATTCAAATAAACGTACATGTTTGCCTACAACTCTAAAAAGGATTACTAAATAATCCAAACCCCTAGTCAAAATATGAGGATGACTAGAAAATGAGTGACATTTGAGTGAACTATCACTTAACTGTTAGCACAAGAGACAGGAAGTGAAGTAGTTCTTTTGCAAATGCAATCTTGGTAAAATTGAAAATCACTCAATGTGACTTAATATGGTCAAGCTTGACTCACAGACTGAAATACCAATGAGCTGGCTCCTTGGGTTCAATGTGTTGGATGGTTCCCTAATTGTTAAAAGGTGTTTTCCAATATAATGTTGAAAGACTCCAGAGATTGTGAAGCACAGGTACATGTTGTGAAGGTCGATGTTGCATAAGGAAGGGTCTTCTAATGCGGGTCTCATATTAAGGTCATCTATACTCATTGAATATTTAACCTCCAACCACTTCTTCAATATCAATAAGCAGTTAAGGAATGCTCAGGTATTCTCCACTCTCGTTCCATTCAATTGTGTCACAAGCAGCATGGGAAAATGGAGAACCCTGGGATCAGAAGGCTAGCATTGTACCAGCTGATAAAATCTCCTTGTTTTTGAGAAACGAGTCAACCAAGGGTTTTCATCGCCCTCTGGTCTGTGGCGGTAACATTCCACCTGAAGTTTTGAGTCACATGTTTCTCGTCAGTCTTTTGAAAGGACTGCTCGGAGTAATGCATGAGAATGTACAATAAAACCAGCCACAACCGAAGCAACTTTTCCCCAAAAGACAAAACAAAACATGTTGCTTTAAAATAGAAAGAGTTGTAAAAATATGTTTTTTCAAAAAGTGAATGTTAATGAGGGGAACCAAAGCTTACAGAAATGAAACTTGTATATGAAGAAAAAAGATAGTAATTGGAAGATGTACTTGTTTTGCCTGTTGGAACAGCATCATAAATGTAACCAAATGTTTATATCTCGAGACAGTCACTAAGAGTATTTACTGTCTTACTTTTTTAAAGAAGTTTCCTTCCGTGCCAGAATCCCCCTTGCAAAGAATATATATTTTTCTAAAAATTGCTAGTAAAACTTTGGTTTTACTTTTCACTTTAAGCACTTTTTTGTGAAGTGATTCCAAAAAATCTGGAAAATATCAGATTTGATAAAGTCCTAAGAGATGTTTTTCCACGTGTAAATATTGCCTTTTCATTCCTCTTTGTTGCTGTAAACACAGATATAGTTATTGTAAACATGAGTATTTTATTGCTTTACACCAAATAAAGCAATATGATTGTTTTTGGGAAAACGTGATCTATTTTTCTCAGTGTTTGTTACCTCACAGGCTTATGTTCATTTCCTCTCTGTATCTTGACTACAGATATTTAAAGTGCAACTGATTTAAAAACCCAACTCTCCTGACTCTCATATTTCAAATGTTGAAGTCTTCCTCTTCAAGATGCAGTAGGTCCATCATCATGACCATGATTTGAAGTTATTACATCCGAACATTCAGATCTGCCTCGTCCAAAATCTTGGCGAACGAGTGGTTACGGAGCGTTTATTATGATGTAATAATTGTCTTCACTCCTCCAGACAGCTGTAATCACGGCCGCTTTGATCATACAAAAAGTCCCTTGGAGCTGGAGACTGGGATTGATAAGCCCTAGTGACAAACTTTGATGTTTGACAAATCAGAGCTCAATGGACGTGATTATGGATATCATGAACCAGTTCTCTGTTAAGGTAGAGCTAAGCAGTTTAAAGATAACTATTATTAGGTTATAGAACATGCCATCTAGCGGGCTCTGAAAATAAGGATACTGCTTTACCCTTTAACCATCAGTGACTTGGTAGGCGCTAGAGGGCTTTTCTATCCTCCTCGTTTATTCATAACCTTCCATTTGTTTTCTGGTTTGCCATACATAACCAGCTTTATGGAGCAATTAACAGAAGATGCAATGACGCACAGACTCAACTCAACAAAACCAATAACTGCATAAAAATCTTCCCATTTTACTGACAAGTTGACAAAAAAAAAACTTTCAATGATTTTCACAATTTTTTTATATTGTTCTTTTGTTTTTGTGTGTGTGTTTGCAGTCTTATTTGTGTACACCTTTTTCCTATAGAACAAATTACATTAAGAGACAAACAGTCGTTGATAAAAAATATTTAGAAAAGAAATGTACAAGAAAACTAGCTGTCAAAGGTAAAAGGGTCAGAGGGTTGCTAGCGGGACAGTAGCGGGAGGTCACTGGAGTTCATGATGAGACTGGAGTCCAGGTTGAGACTGTCTGAGGATAGAAGTTAAAGAAAAAAAACTCATCAGATATGTTTTAACGCAACTCATTTTCATGTAATTTTAACTTAGACGATTAGTTTACTAAAAGTTAAAATTTTACTAATTTTTCAATCTCTCATGTTGACTAATGATTAGGATTATTTTCAGAGTATTCAGTTCTTTTTTTAGTTATTGACAGACATGCAAGTTCATTTTAACATAGTGACTGGAGCTCAGGCGTTTTCGTCTCCATTTTCCGCCAAAAAGACACACTTAAAAACATCCAAATACCTCCTTGTCTTTGACATCCATCTTGTATTGAAGCCTCGACATAAGGAATGCTGTGTCTCAAATTGCATACTTGCGTACTCAAAGTTAGTATTTTTAATGTGTAAGTGCGTCTCAATTCTTAGTATGCGAAATTTAGTTCGCCATGCACACTAAATCTAAATTGGCATACTAAAATGCCCACAAAACTGAGTATGGTTCGATGGACACTATCTACCCTAAACGGCCGCCATCTTAGTGACGTAGTTAACGGAAGTTACTTCATATATATATAGATATATATACTGTATCTATATATATATGCACATACTTACAGGTGCATTTTAAGCCAAAAGTAGGAGGATGACACGTCTTTGGTGCCGATACCTGCGTAAATATCTCGCAAATATTTTGTTTCTCATATTTTTTCTTTATTTCTTCTTCCAAACTTGCAAAACGTGCCCCCAGCAGGTGGCAGCGATAGCGTTCCATTAGCTGGTTGAAATCATCATTAATTAGTAGTAGAGTATGTCTCAAATCAAACACTGCATCACATCTGTTGAGAATTTGCATACTAGCTAGTATGTACACTATCCTGATGCATACTTACTTCTAGTATACTAAGAGAAGTATGCGATTTGTGACACAGCACATGTCAATAATTTTAGCTTGTTTGTAGCAGATGCTGCATCAGGCAGTAACTGATAGACTGATAACTTCTGCTACAAACAAACTTTGTCTTTTCTTTTTGGTGAAAAAATTAAGATGAAGACAATTCGGCTTCAGTCACTACATAAAAATGAACATACATGTTTACTTATAACTCTAAAGAGGAACAGGTTACTCTGAAAATAATCCCAACCATAAATCGTGATGAGGGCGAGTAGAAATTGTGTGAAATTTGAATGAACAATCGCTTTTAGTTTGGTGAGGAAATCGCAGATCATATCAAATAACTATAGGAGTGGATCAAAGTACATTATCCGTATCAAATCAAATTTGGCTGAGATATTTGTAAAAGACATTTCTAGTAACATTTTTTTTGTTTACCTTGGTCAAAGTTCAGTTTCTTGTTAGATGCTTCAAGGCCTTCAATGTCAACAAGGTCACTGTTCACGTCCGAGTCATTGAGAGCACTGAGAGTCACATCTGCAGGGATGAATCTGGTCACTCTGGGTCCACTTTTGAACCCCCCCAACCCCGCCCTAAATTAAAAAAGTTTGCGACTTACCCGCTGTCTTTTGCTTCTTGATGGGCGGGGCCAAGGATGGGCTGCTTTGCCTTCCTGTCGCCATAACAACCTGTGAGGTGGGTGCATTGACCATGGCGGGGTTCGAAGCAGTGGCCGGTGGTGTTGGAGGCAAAGTGGATGTTGGTTTCTTTGGTGTCTTTTTGGGGGATTCAGAAAGTGGGACCCTGCTGTCTTCGTACAATTTCCTCTTCACCGTGCTCTTGATCTGCCCACTTCATCATGGCAATATATAAAAAAGATCATGAACATCTGGAAAGAGTCAACAGGTATTTGAGTTTTCACTTACACGGTGCGATCCTTGATAACACTGCTGATGTTATTGAGGTCGTCTCCGAAACGTCGGACTGCTAAACGCAGCATTTCAATTTCGGTTTCTGTCCACTTGGCTCTGTCCAAAATAAGAAGGAATAGTTAAACATTTGTTTGAGTGTTAATAAAACTGGGGTCAGAAGTAGGCGTCACCCAGCAGGACTCGAGTCAGAAACCGGGTGCAGTTGCATCGTGAGCTCCCCCAGTTTGGAGAAAGCAGCCCCCGCAGCCGAGAAGATCTCACCAACCTGGTCCAAAAAAAGCAAATAAGATTGATGTCAAAACTCATCATTTACTGGGCGGAGTCTCGTATAACAACAACACCAGCTGACCTTAGCTGAGGCTGACGTCATGGCCGCGGAGTTTCTTTCACGCTCCTCCGAACAATAAACGCAGATTAGCGCGTTATTAACAGCGATAAATGTAAGCACGTGGAAAGATGAAAATACCGTCCGTTCTACTCGACCAGCTGTGGGATAAAACTCGGCTACAGTAACCGCATTGTTGTGGGGAAAACGTATCGAGAAAGCCGCGCGCTTAAACTAGCCTATGTTGGAGGGATGTCGTGTTCAGAGAAAAGTGCCGTAAAGCAACATACAAAGAAGCGGGGGGTTGACGTCAAGGACACGTGACCGTAGCGTCTCCGGAAGAGGCGGAGCTGATCGACGGAAACAGTCGAGTTTGGCCGAGTCGTGGTCAGCTGACGATCCTGGCTGCGTCGTCCCTTCGTCCTCTGACGGATCTTTTATAGATTGAAACAGCGTGAAAACGGCTAATTCGGGTCTAATTTAAGGACCAAAAGAGCGACATGCCGTCGCTACTCTTTTGTGGGCCTAAGATGGCCGCATGCGGGATCGTTATCAGCATCTGGGGCGTCATTATGTTGGTAAGACTAGTAAAGAAAAGGCGACGACTATTTCCTGGAGATGTATAGACGGTTGCATCAACCGGTTTAAATAAGATGATAACCTGCGAAATGCAATCGTACAAAATGAATCGTATACAATGTATATTCTGTTTAGCCTCGATCAGTGAATTGTTCAAGGTTTATATGAGGATCCGTCTATGTTAAAATGACAAATGAAAAAATAATAATCCAGAAATGTATCGTCGATTTGTCTGGATTGGACATAATAGACATAGCCGGAGAGCATCATGTGATTCCGACGCTTCATGTGACCTGTCAAAACCGGAAGTTTGTTTTTCCTACTATAAATGCCACTGCATTTAGTTTCCAATTACAAATGCAGTCTACATGCTGTCGGATTAGATTCTACTACTCGCCGTGTTTCAAACGACAAGAATATTCAATATAACTCAATACATATAACAATATAACACTTTAAATTATATTGTCAGACAGCTTCCTCATTTCAGAAGCTGTAATATATAACATTTATTTATTAAAATTATGAAAATTGCAACAGTTACACTTCGGTTGTTTTTTAATTATTTATTAATTTATATATAATTCTTACATAATAAATGGTGTCAAGTCGGCAATTTCACACGTTAACGCCTGCTTCTTCAGGCTATTTTCTTTAGGTGGCTTCAGCCAAATCCTAGCAGGAGCCAAGCTCTCGAGTGTCAAGGGACACACACACTTTATGTAATATTTACATCACATCATGTTTTTTGGGCTTGGTTTGGCTCTGTTATGCCAAACATCATTGTAGCATCTGACAGATGGGGGAACTTTTAAAATAAAGTGATGGCTTATCTGGTCAATATGTTTACTAACCTAGTCATTAACAGTTGAGAAAAAACTTGTAGTGGATTTGTTATTGTGGATTTGTGCCTGTTGTAGAAAATGTGTGTATATAATGTATTATTCTGGTGGCTAATATTTTCTTTCATCTTTGATCTTGAGACCCTTATTATAAACTCCACTATGCCCTTACACAGATTATGAATATATCTTTGACTTATTTCAGGCAATGTTGGGAATCTTCTTCTCTGCCAAGTCTGCTGTGCTGATCGAAGATGTTCCGTTTACAGAAGATGATATTCGTAATGAGTGAGTACATATGTTTCAGGTTGGAACTTACAAAAGCTTTTCTAGGTTTTGATCATATCTGTCTCTGCAGTAAGAACCCGCCACAGAACATCTACGGTTTGTACAACCAAGTCGGCATCAACTGCTTCATCGCGGCTGGCGTGTACGTGGCGGTGGGCGCTGTCTCCCTCTGTCAGGTGCGCCTGAACAAGCGACAGGAGTACATGGTGACATAAGCAGCCAGCATGCAGCCTGACCCCTCTGTGCTCAATGGAAAACATTCGATCAGCGGAAGATGAAACCAGAATATTTATTTCCAAATTTAAATGTTGATGTTGTATACCTGAACTTTGGCTGGGTCAGTGGTCCAAATCCTTCCACCTGCATAGATGTTTATGTGATCGTCAGTGGAGAACTAAACCACTGAAGTAAACTGTTGTCAACAATGAGTGTTTGTGTTCAATAAAGTGTGTATGTTTAACAGTCTTTCCTTCTATACCCATTACATTCAACAATGGCACATTGGTGTCAAACGTGCAAATGAAAAATCTACCCTAATCACTTGAGCAAATATCAACTTTAAACTGTCAGTCAGGTTTTGAGGTGGAGAAGCACACCAGTAAACATAATAAACAAATCCATTATTTGTATTAAGGATAGAGAAATGTGTGCAAATGAGGGAGGCATGAGGAATTCACACTATGGACATTTTCATACATCAAATACTTTAATGGAAAGCATATTCACTTGACAGTCAAATTCAATCTTCAGAAATAAAGAATCATTTGTTTGTACAGAAATGTTTAAAAAACTACAATTTAAGAAATTACAAAAAAAAGAATCTGGTTTTCAATTAGTTTATTTTAGTTAAAGTAAATGCATAACAGACACACGAGCCTCAAAAAATAGAACAATCTATGATTTTCATCTGTAAAGAAAACACATATCAAACAGTTGTCTTCATATCCAAGCCTTTAAGTTTAAAACTTGAGTTCGGTTTCCTTTCAACAATCTTTGAAATCTTCGTCCATATCAATTATCGCTGAAGTTTTATGCTGCTGTTAAATCCTGCGCGGGACACTAGCTGAGAACCAGCTGCCTCAGGTAAGCCTGCGTCAGTCCTCGGAGCTCCTCCAGTGTGTAGTCCTCGGGCATCGGCAGACGGCCGATGTGCGGCACCAGGTGTACTAAGGGGACGTCGAGGGCTTTGGGTGCAGAGTCGCCCTGCTGCAGACTCAGGACCACTCGCAAGATATTCGACACACGCTTAGCCATCTCTGCAGGAGGAGGGTTCAGGCTCAGATAACAGCACATGAGATTGAAGTCTGTACCCGAGTGACTGACCTGATTGGGCAAGGCGGTCACGGACAGAGATACAGGGCAGCAGCTCGATCCTGCCACACAAGGAGGTCACGTCGTTGTGAAGACGCTCCAGTTTGTAGCCGGATAAATCCAGCTGTAGAAAAAAATAATGAAACAAATATTGAAATTATATATAGAATTATGTCAAATTCAGACTATATTTTATGGGTACAATATTATTGCCCTTAATTTTTATACCTTTTTGAGCATCTGAAATGTAATCAGTAGCAGGTTTTGCTCCCAGAATATCTCACCTGTTGAACATCTTGAAGGGTCTTGTTCACACGGATATAGTCCAAGTACACTCGACCTGACGTGTCCCAGTCCTGGATGGTGGCACAGCGCTCTGGGAGCGAGAGACCCTCCAGGAACTCCAGCAGGAAGTCGTGGTCGTCATTGATGATGCAATCTAATCAACACCCGACATTTATTATCATTAGTGCTTAACTGTAGCACAACAAGGTGACTTTGCTGTGGACAAACCTGAGGCAAGGTGCTGCATTAAAAGACGATGGCACTGGTTCCAGAAACCAGCCTGGTACAGGTGCACAGCTTCCTGCCGATGGTCTCCGTTACGATGGGCGCGGGTGGCCTTGGACTCGTGTATCCAGCCCTTGGGGATCATCAACTGCTCTGTGAGAAAGCGCTCTCGAGATAGGGAGTTTTCTGAGTCTTGCAGGGGGCAGTGAAGGGTCAACATGTCTCTGACTGCACGTTCGCGCTGCCTATATATGGAAAAGATGACAAAATATTAAAAAAAAAAACCTGCTGGACACATTGCATACAATGCAGAACTGTTGTAATAAACTAACTAGTTTCTAGGAGTGTAACAAAACATTAATACACCTAAATACCGCAATATTTAGCACTGTATCCAGATTTAAAATTATATCTATTTTTCCAGAGACATTTTTACTATTGTTAATTTATATTTCAAAAAGTTGGTGTAAAAATTATATATATATAATTTTTTTTTAATATTTACAATTAAAATGTAAACATTTAACTTTCAGCAGCTTGATGGCAGCCTTCATTATGTCCTTACATCAAACAGACAAAATCCAGCGAGATGACTGAGGACAAGAGGATAGGGTCGACACAAAAGCTTGTACAGCTAATGTTGGAACATATTTTTGAACCAATTAAAAGGAGCTACGACTCTGTGAAGAGTCATGTGGTCTGTAAATTCTACAAATACTCTGCCAATACCACAAATATAGGTAGAAGGTTAGGTAGAACTTTATTGATCCTCAGGAGGTCTCCTTAGGGAAATTTTTTGTCCATGTCCCAAAAGCAATGCAGCAATATAATGAATCGTTACTTCAGTATCTTGATACATATTATTTTATTATTACTATATTTCGAGATTCTTGTCAATACACACCAGGTATATGAGGAGTTAATAATTTACCAATGAGCCTTTGTTATTAAACATTGCCATAGCTTGGTGCAGAGTCCAGGACTTACGCGTGGTCAGGGATGTGCAGTAACACAAAGACGGCCATGTGCCACATGCCTGCACTCTCCAGCTGGGCAGCGTAGCTGGAATGGATAAGTCCTTGTCCAGAAAGACTGAGGTGGGTGTAGTTAAGGGACTGCAGAACACCCCAAAGGTGCCAGCTGAGACGGTGGTCCAAACGGTCCCCAGTGACAGTCAGTGGGTCCAGCAGCTGCTGTAAGCTGTAGTGTCTGAACAAGCAAACAAAAGAGAGGCATGAGATGGAGATGGAGAGACGGAGGGAGAGGCTGGAGTACCTGTCGCTGTAGAGCTTCAGCAGGTGGTAGCAGAGGTCATACAGAGGCTGGACCGACTCGTCCTCCTCGTCCTCTTGTGGTTCATCAAACTCCAGGTATGGTGGCAAGGGGGCGCAGGCGTATTTTCCGCTGTCACATGTCCCCTGCGGAAGATGGGGAACATGAAAAATGTTTGTTTTTTTAATACAAACAAAAACAATCTCACTAATCATTTGACTTTGACATGAACTCACCTGGAATGCTTCCTCGTATCTAGTGAGGGCGTCGGCCACGGATGCAGTGGGTGGGAGCATGAACCACAGGTGCACAGCAACACAGCGCTTCCAGTCCAACTGGGAACACACATTGACCACCGAGTCTGATGACGTCCACACCTGAAAATGCACACATGTCAAACGTCACACTCCTCACGCGTGACAAGAACTACGTACAGGTTTCCCTGCCAGCAGTGTCAAGATGCGAAGCCGCTCTTCTGTCACGTAGCTGTCCGTCTGCAGGCGGTTCCAGTCAGCCAGCTGCAGAGCCAGCAGGTCTCTGCAGTACTGGGAGCCCATGACTTGAGAGAGCAGCAGGGACAGACGATGGTCTCCTGCAGACAATCACCAGGGTTAAATAGAAAATGAAGCAGCAAAACAAACAAGGTCTCACCTTCCCGCTGGGCCAGTCTACAGGCCTCGCTTATGCGGTTTCCAGTCAGGTAGCTGAAGATGGCGTCGGTGTGGCGGCCCTTTCCTGCCAATGCCACTTCCTTCTCCACCCTGTTGGTGGTGCTGCGTGACAGCCAGGAGGAAAAGCTCCGCCTCCTTTCCAACTGCTGCTTGTACTCGCCGCACGCCTCCGGATCTGACTCCAAATCAACTGACCCCAGGCGACCCCAAAGGGCTTCACACAGGGTCCAGATTTGGGACCAGTGACCCAGCAAAACTACAAGAACAGATCTGTTAAAAAAAAAAAGAACCAACTCTAAATAATGTACATGACAAATACTTACAATCGTCCTGTCCATCGCCAAGTTCTAGAGTCCACTGGGCATATTCGTGCAGTGCTGCGACACCAGGCTTAGGTTGGACCAGTGGGCAAGGTGAACAGTCTGGAGTAGTAATGGTGCTGTGACTCAAACATATCTCCAGGGGGTGTTGCAGTACAGCAGGTACATCCTCTGTATTGGCCCTCCCTCCTGGAGGCTCCAGACGCTCCATCAGAACCTTAAACGGGCTGCCGGTCAATCTGAGAAATGGCAATCACATTAAACTTAAAAATAACATCAAACATCTTTAGTCACGCTACGAACCAATATCAACGAAAGAGAGGGTGGGTTATTAAAGCAGCAACAGATTTGTTTCTCAGAGTCAGAATAGTGTAAGTGCCACGTGGCAACTCCAAAAAGTCCTCTCAGTACTTCAGTTATATACTCTAACCCACATCTGTAAAGTAGTTTTTTCATGTGGACTCTCACAACGTCATGTGGACTCAGACAGACATGGTTAAAATAATAGCAAGAGTTCTACTAAATTAGTCACTCATGACGGTTCAAAACTAAATTAATCATTAAAGAAATATGGAAAACAAAGTTGAAATGTTGATACTTTAAAGTCAGCTGCTTTCAATCTCGGGTCTAAATACAAACGATCAACTAAAAAAAATAAAATGTTTACTGACAGGGAATCAAACACACAAGCGCATCATCATAACAATCACACCATGAAGTATTATTTCACTAAAGTAGGAAACTGAAAACTTCTGAAGCTTCACTCATGTTGCCAACATGTTCACACAACTAGCGCGGTGCATTTGTATGAATCTGGCCATACGATACTTATTACGATACATGTGTGACAATACAATATATTCGATATATTACAATACTGTAGGAACAACGATATGTTGTTTTTTCTTTTTTAAAACAATGATTTCTGGCTCCAACAACAAAGAAATGAAAATGTACCTTTTTTTTTTTTCAAAGGTATAAAATTGAAAAATAACATCAATACAGTGCTATCAACTATTGATACAGTATTGGGAATGAAGAAATAACAATATATTGTTTTATCAGTATTTTCTTACACTGCTACACACAACTACCCTCAGATTCTTACGGTTTAGTCTTCACTGGTTTAGGCAGGAAGCTGAAATCTGTCTTGCTCTCTTGGGATTCAAAGTCTTTGAAGGATGGAGTCAGCTGCTGCCCACAGTGCACCAATGTCCATCCAGGGCCCCAGCCCACCCTGAAGGACCGTCCAGCAAACAGACCACTGTCCATCAGCAGATTGCCCTGGAAAAAATATTTGTGTTAAATAACAACCCACCACAGGACCAAAAGTGTTTTTCCCCCACCTTTTCATAAGTCACCGATGCCTTGATGGGGACGGGTCCCCCCAGACGTCGTGCCCCCACAGTTCTCACTGCAGGCTCTGCTGGCTTTGAGGGCAGCAGGAAGGAAGGTGGTGGGGCTGCCGACCACATCTTCGAGCGGGTGTCGACCCACGGAGAGGTCCGAGACAGTGGAGTTGGTGAATGCGGTGAGTCCGAAAGGCTGGATGTGAAGCGAGTCTGCAGGAGCCCCCCTACTTAGAATACAAAAACAAAAAGATAATGTTAATTATATAACTACATTTATATTTGAATTTCAAAAAAATTCAGTGAGCCACGTCAGGGGGCTGATGTGCGTTACCAAGCCCTGAATTAACCTGTTTATTTCTATAACAACTTAACAACCTAAACCCAAAATGTCTTTATTTCATCCGTTTTCTCCACGAATCAATTTTTTTTAGCATATTTAAGAGTATAAACTGATAAACAGTACAATTGTAATTTACACAAAATGTCCTGCTAAGAAAACCCTCAAGAAAAGAAACGGGTTGGTAAATGTATAGTTATAGTTGGTCAATTCACATCACTTTAACAAAAGTTTAACACATACCAGAATGTCTTGTCTGAGTAAAGGGGGTTACAATTTGTGGTGATGGGACGTCTGAGATCTTTAACCCACTGTGGTCTTTCAAAACATATTCATCCTCCTCATCTTCAGCAAATAGTGATGCCTTCATGATCTGCTCACAGAAAGAAAAACAAAAGAATCATGTAGTGTCCGTTTTGAAGGATGTCACTTTTGCTCGTCTACCTGGAGGGTGTGGGGGTTGATTCCCAGTGAGGAAGCAAAGTGGCTGGAGGCAGAGATGCTGTCCTCTGCTGGGATCAGGCTTTCAGGCTTCTTTCTCATTGAGTCAAGCATTTCCTCTTCTCCTTCCTCTCCCTGCATTCCCTCAGTCGGGAAGCTCTGCGTTATATCTGCCATGTCACTGTCCAACTCCACCACATTCGCCGGCAGCTCTCCAGCTGACTGCAAAAACACACACGTGTCGAATACAAAAAGTATGAAGTAGACAGATAATTTACATTGATATAAGCATTTATATTCACAGATGTATAGCTCACATCTGCAACTGCAAGACAACGTTGTAATTAAATGAATAAATGTAATTCATGATATAAAGAAAGAACTTATCCTTTACAAAGATTCTTCTACATTCATACAACACAACAGAAACAAAAACACTTTCATATAATGAGAAGGTTTATTGATAGCATTAAAAACACGTGAAAGAAAACAACTACCTGCGAGATAGGTAGACACAACTTCTGAATGATCAAAAATCTCTCAGGCAAAGCTTAAATTATAGCAATGTAATGTGAAAATAACACCCTTGTAGACAACTGTGTAATTTTTAACCGGTGTAGCAAATGAAGCAATATTTTGTCGTTTAATTCCATGTGAATGTGTGACAGTTGACACATTTTGCCACCACATTCAATAGTTTGAATTTGGTTTGGATCGGTGCATCCTTACTTTTTACAAATAACATTTTACATTTAATCAGAAATAAACAATGAATTTATCCTCTTAAAATTGTGTTCCAAAATGCGACAGCTACAAATTTAAATATTATGGGTTTGCCACGGCGATGAAATGTCAAAAATACATCAAAATAATTATTTTTTAAAGAAGCAAGTATTCACCTAGTGTAGGAGTTTAAATCAGATAAATGAAATTCGACACACATTTCCACCAAAGCAAAAAATACTGCCAAATGTAAAAGAAAATTAGCTACTCCGTCCAAAAGAGCAGGCTAATTATAAGGAAACTTTGACTTGACCACAGAAAAACAATTCTTATGTTTTTTCATGCCATTTAAAAAATATTTTGTATATAATAGGAGCATTTGGCACGTCCCTTTAGGCATTATTGGTAAACAAATGGAGTAAATATCATTATAATGCTGACATGCCTTAATTGGGAAGTTTTAACTTAGTGAATTTAAAGTATACTCAGACAACTTGTTGAATATCTCCTGGTCTATAGTATATTAGAAAAACTAACGATTGGACAAAACAAACAATAAAAAAATCATGATTTTCAGGGCACGATTTAAAAGATCACAATTTGTTACTGTCATGCAGGCAGCTCTACCTGAGCTGGTGGCGCCACCTGCTGCTGTGTAAGTGGGGACGGTTGTTGAGGTTTTGTGAAGGGAAGAGACATAGTCTTCAGCTTTTTTGGGTCTGCTTGTAGCAGAGCGTCATCGTCCTCATCAGAATCCTGGAGTCCATATTTGGAAAAGTGTGCAACCTAGTGAGGAGAAGAAGGAGAACAGTTGGCAATACCAAACTAGTGGCTGTCAACTTAACGATGCTACTAAAGCGTGAAAGGTCACCTCAAAAACCCAGGAGCCAGTCTCGGGTCGGTACTCCAGAAAGCGTGCCCCTTGACGCCGGGAAGCTCTCTCAAGTCGACTTTCATAGCTCATCTCAGTGAGGCGTTCAGGACTCCGTATTTGAATGCAAGTAGTTTTATCATTTGGCCAAACTCCATCCAAGGTGACCTCGGCTCTCCTGAGAATATACAGACGTTTTTTTCAGTCAACTAATTGATTTACCAGCAATCCTCCATTTTGCCTTAGAAGTACCCACCTGTTAAGTCCCTCCCCTTCTGGTGGTTTATTCTTATCATCTGGATATACTATGACTTCTTTTCGTCTGAAGTGAACAATCTGATCCAGATTCAGGCCCGTCAGGTTGACCACTCCAGGAAAGAAGATGGAACCATAGCCTGCAAGAAATGTGATAACCTGATTAAAAGGAGGTTTTCAAGTTCAATGAAACAGGATATAAAACAAGCACTACCTTTCCTGCCGATGGTGAAGTTTTCCACCACGCACTCGCCGTTGTCGTCCATCAACTCTGCCAACTCGTCCAGAGACGGGATGGTGAAATAGCCAGCACGATTAAGAACAATTCCTAAGAAGATAACGCTGTTAAGACATGTGATGCATCTCAATATGCTGGTTGCACTTTGTGTGTGTATGCAAGACCTGCTGGGTGAGGAGTCAGAGACTCCAGCATCTCCTCCTGCAGAGACTCTTCTCCTACAGACGCACACATCTCCTCACTGCTCAGCTACAAACACACACATAAACATGAGCACGAACATCAGAACATAGATAAGCAGGGCTTATCTATCAAACTCTAGTGACCTCTGACCTCAAGCCCACTTCTGGAGGATTTATGCATGTTCAGCTCATTGATGGTGTCTTGTAGGCTCGTCTGAAGGCGGCTCTGAGGGATCGGTTTGGCAATAGGGTTGACATAAAACTGAGTCACCTCCAGGTCCTCTTCATGCTGGTTACTGGCAAGTGGAATCTCACTCACATCATCGTCATCCTCCAAATGGCTGCATTCATTAAAGAAAGGTTTGATTAAACTTGATGCCAGACAACTTCATTTTTATAGAATAATAATTGACACACACCTGTGCCCATTGTGTGGATACTCAGGAGGAGACAAGAGTTCAGTGTCTGTCTCTTTGCTCAGTGGGCTGCTGTACTGACTTTTGTTCAGGTTCTTCAGCACTAGTTTCTTGATGCTCTTCCTATAAGAAAGCGATTTAAGACAACTGATTATCATTGAACAAAATCAATTAACATCAATTGTTATGAAAGAAATATTCTGCTTGGACTAAAAAAAAAAGTTAAATAATGAGACGCGCAATAACTTGTTCTTCTCTCTAATTTTAGTTAATTTTTGTACAATTGCATGTGAATCCCATATTTATATGTAGGCTTATGCCGACAGACCAGATTTCATGGAAATAAACGAACAAAAGATGGAATATGTATATTATACATTTGGCAAATAAAAGGTTACCGTGGCACAAATGCTCCGTTGATAAGTGAAGGCTCGTCATCGTCTAGACAGTCAAACAGCTGAGATTTGGAGCCGCTCAATGATGTCAAGGCTTTTGGGCGAACCCTTGTAGCAGGTCGAGGGGTTAGCTTGTAGTGGGAGGGAGTAGTCAGAGCCTTCTGAGCAGTCGGATTTGTTGGTTTCAGACGCTGTAAGACAAAAGCTAGTTAGCTTTCACAATTGATTCTTGTTTATTGATTGATGTGCATTTTATTCACAGTTCTCACCTCTTCTTTCTTTTTTGGGTCTGACAGTGGGTTCCTGAACAGTGGCGAGTCTCCATATGGTGAAAAAGCAAGCATGCTGAGCTGTCGTTGCAGTATGGCCTGCTGGGCTGCTGATGCACCAGGATCTGCAAGAGCTAGAGGATGACAAACAAAACATTTCAACAATTTGCGGCATTTTGACCTTTTCTTTTTGGGTAAACATTTAATATTAGATAGATTGACAGATGTTCTCTGAAATGTAACAAAGATGTAGCTGCTCACCAACTGGTTGCTGAGGATTTACAAAACCCATGCTGCTGGTTCCACTGTTGAACACAGATGTCCCAAATGTTCCCATTGTTCCCAGAGCCGACCCCAGTTTGTTTTGGTTGTTTCCGAAAAGAGATGTCTGGCCAGTCCCCAGTGCTTCAAATACATATGTTTGCAAAGAAAATTACATGTTAGCTTGAGAAGAAAAAGACAAAACGTACATGGCAGATTGAGCTGTATTGCAAAATTTAGGCAGTAAAAGAAAAGAAAGTAAAAAAAGTAAAAAGGAGAAGACATTTAACTTATTACTAAATTTCAAGTATATAATGACAATGTAAGCTCATTTAAGCGTATATTGTTATTTTTTAATCTTATGAAGTCATACCGGTCCCAAAACTGGTTCCAAGGGTCGTTCCCAATCCGCCGGTAGCCTGCTTGTTCCCAAACAGTGTTCCTCCGGCAGGGTTGGTGCCAAAACCTGAAGAGGAGCAAAAACAGTGAGCAAGTGATCTGTTCAAAAACAACTGGTCATAAAAATCAAAACCATTTAACTTTTACAAGTTATTTGCAGTCCTTGAACAAAATGCTTCCTAATTGTTAAACAAAAGTCACCAAACCTCTCTGATAAATTATCGTACAATACACCAAAAGGTAGCAGTAAACCTTACCAAAGGTGGACTGATTTGTTCCTGCTCCCAGTGTTAATGTAGGTTTGGTACCAAAAAGTCCAGTTCCAGTGCCAAAGGATGGAGCACTGGTGGTGGTTGTGCCGAAGCCTGCCGTCTTATTTCCGAACAAATTCTGCTTTTGGACGAAACATTTTTAAGGAAAAAAAACTTAACAGCAAGAATCCAGAAAAAAATAAAATACAGGTTCTTATCTTTGATAGAGAAAAAACAACTACCTGTGCGGCCACATTGCCAAATCCTCCACTTGGTTGACCAAAAAGTCCGGGGGTTGTGCCAAAACCTGTAGCAGCAGCGCTTGTTTGAGCTGCACCAAACAAACCGGCTGACGGGGTCGCTGCAGTGTTTCCAAATAAACCCTAAAATAAAAAATAGAAACCCATCAAGAATTAGGAAAACAAAAAATAATACATTTGACTCCAACACAAAAATATCATAAGAATGAAAAATTCTACTAACCATAGTAGCGGAGCTGGTCTGGCCCAGTGTACTGTTGTTTCCAAATGAGAATCCAGCACTCTGAGTTGTTGTTGTCTGACCAAATGGTTTGAATAGACTGCTTGCATTCTGTTGAGGAGTTTGACCAAACAGTCCTCCAGTGGTGGCACTGAAGCCACTTGTAGCAGCTTAAAAAAAAAAAGAAGGGATAAACATGTCAATCATCACAAAAAAAAAGAAACTGAAAACCAGGAGTTTCACTAGAATTGGGTTGCATTTAGTGGAAGACAATAAATCAATTCAGTAGATCAAATTTGAATAAAAACTACAGAGATGAACAAGAACACACAGTTTTTTTAAATGGCTGGTTTAAATATGTCCGAGTGCTGTTAAGCAGCTGGTAATATGAACACACAAAATCCTACAACCAAATCACCCACATAATGACGAGAGACCATTTCTTACCTGCACCAAAAGTAGTCTTGTTCTGTCCAAATGAAAAACTGGCGTTTGGTGTTGCAGCCCCAAACAGTCCAGTGGTGGTGCTTGATGGTGCTGCAGCAGCACCAAACAGACCCGCTGTTCCTGCCACCATCTGGTTGGTGGGTCCCTTACGACCAGCCTGATAGTCCTCCAGTCGAAGCTCCTGTAGGAACATTAATTCATCAAGTCAGGTGAAGCAAAAAGGGGGATAAAAAATCCTTAGCCAAAAAACAACCTCCAGTGACTTGTTCTCATATTCCTTCATGGCAGTGATGCACTGGTGTTTGGTATTGATGCTGCTGGTCACACCTGCTTTGACCATCGTATCACTGCCTGTTGGGGCCTGGAAGAAACAAAAAAGAGGCATTGAAAAAAGGGATTTACAGGCAAAATAAATGTTTCAGAATACCAGAAGAACTCACATTGAATTTGACAGTGGTACCAGGTTGCTGGCTTGCAGAGAACCCAGCACCTCCGAATAAAGAGTTGGTGCCACCAAATGGGTTGGCTGTGGCATTGGTTGCTCCAAACAGGCCACCAGTACTGGTACTGGTGCCAAAACCTTCAAGACACAATACACAAAGTAGTTAGAACGTGCTTACCAAAACAAAAAAATCAAATACATTCTATATTTAACAGATTAAAACGTATTAACAATAGGAAAGATATAAAATAATATTTAAAAAGAGTTATCTTACTGCCAAAGGTGTTGGGTTTAGTGGCTCCAAAAGCATTGTTGGGTTGTGAAAAGAGCCCAGTGCTGGTGCCAGTGGCTGCATTTCCAAAAAGGCTTGTCGATGTCCCACCAGCAGCACCGAAGCCAAAGCCTGTGTTGGTGGATGAGGTGGCAGGCTGGCTGAATGTGGTTGATCCGAAAAGACCACCTGCGGTAAATGTTGGGGGAAAAAAAGAAAAGAAATAAAAACCTTGTAGAACACAAGTTTTTCTTATTCATCTTCAAGAAAATGAATGAAGACCGCATTCTAAAATTAGTCTGAAAGCAGAGTGTTTATGAAGTGAAAACAGGCCGATACCTGGTTTGTTTTGTGTGGTTCCGAAAAGGCCGCCAGTGTTGGCGTTAGCCCCAAAAGCTGAAGCACCGAAACCACCCGTCGTCCCAAACCCAGTGTCTGGAAACAGATTGCTATAGTGAGAACCTTGTGATACCAATAACTTTAAGATGCGGCCATATTTATGTACAACCAAATTCTAAATTGTACTAAAACACAATGTGACACTGCATTACTAGTATGTTGAGCAGAAACGCAAGCAATCCTCAGTTTTGGCAGAAAAATAAATAAACTTAAGAGAAGTGGACAAGCACACTGACTTTTGGAATGATTCAAAGTTGCAAGACCATTTTTTTTTACAAACCTAGGATGACATTTGAACAGGCAGAGCTTGGAAATGGTTTTAAATAGCCTGAGTCAAACTCAAAATCAACATGTCTGAAACCTAGAAACTGAAATATTCTTCTTCAAAAACTAAACACGTGATCTGCAACCGTAATTAAATATGGCTAATTGCTTTAAAACTCATTTACTTAAGTCCTGTGTAAGGCCGGGTACGGAACATTGGTTCTTTTGTACCACGGACTAAAATGCTTTGCTAGAAACAAAACTTTTTTTGAATTAATCCTGCACTCTGCATTACTTGAAACTATTTAATATTGGCCGGTGAGAGATACATTGCCTTTTTCATTTGACTTTCTTAACTGAGAGCCTTAACATTTCCGATCTGTTAAACACTGTGTTCAGATAGAAGGTAAATTGAAGTGTTATACGGTTGTCGATATGAATGAATAGAGGTTTTAGATGCCATTGTAAGTAAGTAAGCAAGTCATTTTTATTTGTATAGCGCTTTTCCAGACCAGGGTCACAAAGCACTTAAACAATATTCAATAAAGTATATATTTTAAAGATCAAGATAAAACTGATAACACAACAGGAGTTCCGAAAATCAAGGAAAAGCCTGAACAAATAGAAACGTCTTAAGATGTTTCTTAAAGGAATTAGTAGACTCCATCAAGCGCAAAGAGAGAGGAAGATCGTTCCAAAGCATAGGAGCAACAGCCTAGAAAAGATTCCTCTCCTCTTTCTGTGCCTGCTAGAGTGTTCGCATCATCTTTAAGAAGAAGGTAAAACATTTTTGTCTTAAATGAGGCAATTTCTTTTAGTTCTTTTTTCCAGCCAGTAGCACTCATAACTATGTCAACAACTGAAAATTCAATTTTCAATTGATACAAAGCCCTAGTCCTACAGTGCATATAAGAGTTTTCGAAAAATACTCACTTTGCTGTCCAAATGTGGATGAAGTACCAAAACCTCCTGTCCCACCACCAAAAGGTGTTCCAAATGACTTGTTGAACATCCTGTCCTGCTTGCAGGACCAGGCAAGTTACCTGATGAAAACAGGAAACACTTTTACTCACCCATTTCCAGTTACAATTATTCAGTTCGCAAACACTTCCAACACAAAGGTTATTTTAAAGGAAACCTTTCATGTTACATTTCGATTACCCACGTAAAAATATTTGATTCTATCACACTAAGAAGTACTTCAACAAATGATTATGGATTTTTTTTATCGAAGTCCCAAAAAACTGGGATGCTTTTCCTTTTTACTTCCAGCTACACGTGCTTACAAAATAACTATTATCTTAATAACAATAACCAAATCTACCCGTTTTTCACGCTGTCAGAGTTTAAATCTATAAGAAACAGAGCCAAAACATACAGGAACTTCCGTTGAACACGATGTAAACATAAATAAGTGAAGAGCATATATTACGTGACGTTATCTTCAAACGACAACCAGGCTTAGTAAGAAACAGTCCAACACGTGCCGATGGATATAGTTTTAGAGATATACAATAATTCAACATATCTTGGCTAACGTTAGCCAGCTAGCTTTGCCGCTAGCCGCCTAGCTTTGCTATGTCGTCAAAACAAAAGTGAATCCATTCCAAACTATAAAAGACGCACAATATTCACCTAAGACAGTGAAGGCCGCGATCTGTGTCTGTTGTCGATGTTAAATCTGGAATTATAAAGTCTTAATACATTAAAAAATATTTCATCAGGACGTCAGTGGCGCCGCGAGCCACAACGAGGGAAAACTGCGCCTGGTGCGTGGAGACGTAATATCATACGTCAAGGGTAAACGTCATCACGTAAAGTGTCATGTGATCAGCTTTCAAACGGCGTTGTACGAAAGCCACTTTTGAAAAACATATCATCGTTGAAAATAAACACATCATTTGAGTGACACGCGAAATGACTTGGATCATCATATAAATGGTTGACTGGCATGAATCTCAATCATTATCACACATACCGACGTCAAAATGAATAAAGATTAATAATGAATAAAGATTTTCTATTTCTATTTCTATTTCTAAAATCTCGGTAGTTTATTTATTTATAGTATTCTAAGTGTGCATTGAATTTGATGTATGTAAGTAAGTAAGTAAGTAAGTAAGTAATATTTATTTATATAGCGCTTTTCCAGAAACACACATTATTATTGTAATTGACTTGGTCCTTGGTTCTGTTTTTCTATTTCGTATTTTGTGTGTTCTCTTGTTTCATTCTTTTATTCTGTACTGACACCACAAAATATAATATGCTGTGTTTACAACAGGCAATAAAAGCTCTAATTCTGATCAGATTATTTGTTGTATCCGCCTCATACTGTGTAATATCGCCTCTCGTTGGGCCTCAGTATTTCGCTAAATTTCTAGTGAATGCAATGGCAATTAAACATTTTAATGTTTTAGCTAAGCTAGTTGAAGAAGTGATGCTAGTTACAGACAACCTTCTGTAACACTTTATGTCGTCGTACAATTGAATGATTTCAACTTTAAATTAAAAAAACAAACATTTTATCTTTATAATGAAATTGAGAAAAAGGAAAGGGAAACATAAATGTTTTAATTAAATTATTAGAGTATCCTATATTTTAATGTATATGCTTTATGAAAAATGTTTGCTGGGTCACAATTAAAGCAGCACTGGGTAGGTTCGCTACCTTAATATTTTTGTACTAAAATAACTTGTGATGACAAAACTAGTTCAAACTAGTTGAATGACCCACTGTAAAAGTTCTTGGGGATGGTGTGAACATGCTACATATCGCGCTTTTTGTGGTGGGGGGTTACGGTACAAAAACAAAGTTATTATAAAAGCCGTCATAACGCATATATTTAATTTAATATTTCGTTATCCACAATCTGATTCATTACCTCATTGCTATCCATTCTTCATTCAGCCAATGGAAACAGAAAATTCATCCAACTGCTGCAAACCGGGAGATGGGAACTTTTGCTATGTTTAGCGTTTAGTGCTCATGGGAAATGTGGTCTTCCGTCGGGCTAAGCACTACCACTTTAGTCCACTGGCGTCGCTCGACTAAAAATAGCATAGAGCTGCTTTAAGTAAAATGAATGAAATATAAAAAAATTCTAAACGCAAATATAAGGAGGAAATGTGTGTATTTCTTTTAGGTCCTAATTATCATTCTTAATGCAAAAATGTCACATAAG
Source organism: Callionymus lyra (assembly GCF_982586985.1). NCBI lineage: Eukaryota > Metazoa > Chordata > Actinopteri > Syngnathiformes > Callionymidae > Callionymus > Callionymus lyra. The sequence goes on from NC_141831.1 coordinate 18,344,064, forward strand.
TTACTTTCCAGGGTTCTTAGTAGAAGAAAACAAAAAATCTGCTCAAATATATGTTCGTTTTCCTGCGGAGTCTCTAAACTGACAGCAGGTGGTGCTATTGTTATGAATTTGCATGTGTGGAATTCACTTCTGAAGAAACTATTTAGAAATGTACTCATGTTCTCCTTTTTAAATGAATAAGATGAATGAATGGATAGAAGGACTGACTGATCGAAAATAAGGATATAAGAAACCACAGCTTGCCTTTTTATACAAAATAACCTGTATTACTTCAAAGTTTACAAAAAGACAAACTATTTTTTCCTCGATGCTATAAATACATTGCTTTGTTTCTTTGAACTTACTCATTCAATCACATCTCTTCTTAATGTTTCATGGTGACATTTATAATATGTTCTTTGAATGAAAACAGAGCCATTTGATTGTGTAGTAATACATAAAAATGTGTTTTTATTGTGTTCTTGATAATAAGTGAAAATGTGCTGAATATAATTCAAATATACTTGGGATAAAATTGAATATTCAGCACCAGTTAAAAGAAAGTAGCCCATGCTGAAATTGAAGTACCATATCTTGAGGTTGTTGTAATAACAGAAGAAAGTATGATATCTTCAGCGGCCAAGTCAATACATCCTTAAATATGACAATATTGAATTTATTTAAATGTAACAGAATGGTTGTTTATAAACCAATCAAAAGAACTGTCTTAATATCACAATACAACAAAGTTTTTTCCTGTGCATATATTTTACTTTATTGTACTTATTTGACGAAATATTGAAAGTTGAAAAAATTGTAGAAATATGTGGGATTCTATATGAATCAAACATTTTCAATCCTATTTCCCTATACGATTTTTTTGTTATTGCAATATTGTCGAAAAGATGTGAAATAACATTTGTTGAAAGAAATGTAGCTTTCTGTTCATCAAATATTTATTTCTGTTTTATGGTATCAATTTAAATTCACAGTGATTTTGGTTGTTCTATATGTTCTCATATTCCTTCACGGCAGTGATGCACTGATGTTTGGTATTGATGCTGCTGGTCACACCTGCTATGACCATCGTATCACGGCCTGTCGGGGCCTGGAAGAAACAAAAAAGAGGCATTGAATTATATTCTATATATGTTGTAATGTGTTCGGTTTTCTATTGTTTATACAGACATCAGTCTTCACTGACTACCTCAACTGTTAATAGAAGAGATAACTCAGTAGGACAGGTTTGATTGTCGTGTCTCTGAGCACATAGACAAGAGAAGCCAGACATCGAGGCGCAATTAACAGACACACATACAATATGTTCTGCAGCCACACAAAAGCCACAAACGTGACCATTCGATAAAGGAAGACGGTCAGCGGGTTGAAGATGGTCGATAGGAGAATCAGACTGAGCTGGACCAGATGAAGCAACAGAGTGTTTCGTATTTTTTGAGCTGAACTTCTGTTTCTCGAAGCTGACTTAGCTACGATGGTCACTCCGACATAGCACGATACAAGGGCGGCGCCTTCAGATACAAACAAAATACATTCGTAGGCTTCACTGAACTGAATAGAAGCTGGATGCGCATAGACGAGGAACGTGTAGCATAGAGTCGGCATCCTGAGGATCCACAAGTTGATAACCGGCATCTGGATGGTTAACATGACATGGATGAAAATGTACAGAAAACATAAAGTCCAGATGAGAAAAATAGCCACCAGTGTGTTTCTTATCGTGACGACGGACGTGTGTCTGAGCGGGAAACACACGGCCACGCATCTCTCCAAAGACATCACCACCAGCGTCAGAGGAGAGATGGAGTTTGTAAGATTAGCTACACTGACGAGGAATCCGCATGCAGGGTATGTGAGAACAAATCTAGCGGATGACGCAAGGTAAAGGATTTGACTAAAGACGACAAAAAATGTGTCTCCAAGCACAAGGTTGTAGAGCAGGACGTAGCGTGATGTCTCACAGAACACCGGCTTGCTCCGCAGGGTAAACAAAATGATCATGTTGATGAGGAGAAAGCAACAGACAGGAATCGTGGTCAGTGAGGAGAGGATCACACGCTCCAGGTACCCCAGAGCTAATGTTTTGTTGTCCTGTGACATCGCAGTCAAAGTTCAATACGAACTCTCAAAGTCTTTGTGATGCATTAACAATTCTCAAACAGTACTTCTCTTTATATCTGATCTGACATCTATTAACATCAACAGGGCTCTACCCTGATGTAACAAACATTATCAGTTTCATCATCCTGCCACGTAAGCAAAACATTTCTCAGACAAGTTCAAACTCTAATTTTATTGTTCATCTTCTTGAAGGGTTCTTTTCAATAAAATACACTTTCCTTTTTAATAGTCTATTTTTCTTCTTTATTTGGATTGAACAAGGAAATACACATGTTCAAATTCCTAGATTATTATAGATATTTGACATGTAATACAATTTTTTTTTTCATTTAAATGTGACCTGTAACCTGCGCAACACAATTTACAAAGAACAAACAGATATATTTTAGGGAGCTGAAGTAAAAAGTTAAAGATTCAATCAATTACATTCAAACTCTTTTACAAATGTGTGTTTTGGCACAAAACCGGCCAATTGCACTTCAAGATGATAGGCACCTAACCAGAATGTTGTAATAAAAGCCAAAGGTGTTGTAACTAAGTATTAGTTTAAGGGCGTGCATGTTTCATCACCTATGTTATTTTAAGTTTATTTTATATTTTTCCTCTTTAAAGGCTTCAGATCGTTTTTCAATTGCCTTATTAAGGTTATAGGTCACATTAAAGGTAAAAAAAAAAAGTTATTTCTCTTGCTGTCATTTTTTAAGATTACGAAAACCAGGCATTTCAACAGTGGTGTGTAGACTTTTTATATTCACAGTAGGTAAAGGGCCTGAGCCATGTCATTATATGCTGCTCAAAATAATATTACATAAATATCAAACTGTACCTATCCATCCATCTATTCATCCTTCAATTCATACATTTACCTAATCCCCCATCTATCCCATCATCCATCCATCCATTCACACATCCTTAATTTCATCTATATTGAATATTGAAACACTTCCATGCCCACCAGTAGCCAGCTTAGTCTTCCCCACAGTCTCCTCCCAGAGGAACTTTTGGTTGTATATGTTTGTCTCTGTGTTATCTTGACTTTTAAGTATTTATATTTATGGGTATTTTTTTATTATTGTTTAAGCGCTTTGTGACCCTGCTCTTGAAAAGCGCTCTATAAATACTAATTACTTTCTTACTTACTTACTTATCTAGACCCCTAACTCGATGTTTAAAAAAGCACAGAAAAAATTGTTGAATGCTTGAAAATTGAATTAAATAAAATGTTTGCTTTTAGAAAAAGAACCAGTTATGTTGCACATTACACAGAGAGTATTGGAGTTTGTTGAGCTGATGTCCTTCTTAAGTCAATCAGTTTGACATTACTGCAACATCAGCAAGAAGGTTGCAGGTTCACCTCAAGTTTTGGGGCGACATGTGACCTTTCTGTGCGAATGTTTTACCCTGCTTACGTGAGTAAACTCTGGTTTCCTTTAACAGTCCAAATCATACAGATGTTGATATATGATATTTATATTTACCAGATAAATATCTGACCCACTGCTTTAAAGCAGTTTGATATATAAGAATGTTTAAGAATGTAACCTATGACTGCCTTTATGTTAACTAATCTGAGGGTTCATCTTATAGGTGTCTTGACCCCAAAAAAGCATAGATAAAAAGCAAAAAGAAAAGCACAATTAAGCTTTGTCTGAATTTAAGAAAAATAGCTCTAAACAAAAATAAATAAATGGGAACCCACTTCCAGTTTTGACTGCTCTGACAAGAGGAAACAAACAGAGAGAAGAGTTTTCATAAGACAAAGACATTTTTTATTTTATGGCACATGACCTCAACATTTCTGACAACACAGGCTGCATCAGCAATCACAAAAGAAGGAGTTTAACATGAGTATTACTACAGAGAACAAGATTTGAACGTTCGAAGCGAAGTGCCTCACATTAACCAACTTGCTGATGAAACAGTGTCAGGAGACTCATGACTCACTGTTGACAGCATTTCCACTTGTAGTAATGGAGGTTGTGTATGTACTGGTATCCTATGTTGACGTGTAGTACCACATTTAAGTTATTTCTGGATACTCCGCTTTTTAACTTTTAAGCATTAATGCCATTATTGCCATTTAGAAATATGTTATCCTTAAAATATGGATTTGAGTTGTTGAATGAACATCTTTTTTTAGGTAATCAATGATTTCCTAATACCTGATATGATTACTAATCATTCTAAGTACTTAACACAAGGCTCATTGAGACTTTAAAATGAGTCAAGCTAGGATTAAAAATGACAATACATATTTTCAATGTACTATTATTGTTTTCTATTAAAATAAAGGAAAATATGTTCACTAAGTTCCCTCGAGTGTCACAGAAGCAATTATACCTCACTAAATAATAAGTAATCGCACTAAAGCTTCTCTGCAAAATCTTATCCTATCATACTGCAAAAAGGGACTGTTAAATTGTAAAGAAAAAGTTGCTTAATACTCCCAGCAAGATCCACCAAGCAGCAATTAAACATAGATTAATAATGTTTTTTAAAAGCCTTAAAGGTTCTGATAGACACTGTCGGGCTTTAAATGATTACACAATATTCATTCATGTTTAGATAAAATCTCTTCAAATCAGATAATTTGAAGAAGAATGCATTCAAAAACAGTACAGATTTCTAGCTTGATGAATCGATAAGAAATAAGAAAATTAATCATTGTTTAAAGTATTCAAGAAATACCTGAAACAAGTTGTATATCAACATTCAGTTATAATTTATGAAATTTATGACACTGAAAGATTATCTTGAACTTTATTTTGATACCGTCAAATTCCTAATAAATTAAGTTTTAATATTTTTAACCTTTGAGTTCTGAAAACTTCCAATGCACCTAAGACAAAGGACGACTTATAAATAAATAAAACTATAAAGTGAGTTTACTTGAACATAATTTGATAGACCAGGTCCAGACAACAGAGGCTGACTTTTCTGCTTTAATATCCAGTTCAATCGTCAGGAGAAACAGACAACTTTTGTAGCAAGAGGTAGTGAAAAAGAACAGGTCTAATATTCTGGTCTCGAAGACCATATATGAAGGAACAGAGACATCTGGGTAACAGAAAAATAAACACGTAAAAGAAATTCTGCACACGTATAAGATCAAGTCTGTTTAAGACTCTCAGAAAAGCCATGATTATGTTATTATACATTGTTGAAAAGACGGTGAGGCAGAGCTGAGCCAGGTGAAGCAGCAGAGTATTCCGAACCTTAACGACAGAGTCTTTGTCTTTGGTGGCTACCCTGGCTGTGATAATCACTCTAATAAAGCTAAAAATGGTGACTGCACCTACTACAGAGAACAAGAGATATGAGAAGTACTGCATGTACAGGCCGAGCTCAGGTACCACTTTTATAGTAATTGTGTTACAAACAGTGTCCATTTGAAGTGTTTCAAGCTCATGAAATGGGAATTTGAGGAACCACACAACCAAGATTACTGTATTTAGAGAGCTAATGCTCCAGACAATGACGATAGCGCCACCTGTTGTCCTATAGGTTACAATAGTTGCATGTCTGAGTGGGTAGCACACCGCCACATATCTCTCCATAGACATCACCACCAGTGTCAGCGGAGAGATCCAACTTGTGAGACTTGCAATCGCAACCAGAAAACCACATGCAGGATACGAAATCTTAAATAAAGCGTTTGCCAGAAAATAAAGCACTTGACTCAGCAGCATGTAGGTGGTGTCCCCGAAGAGGAGGTTGAACAACAGAATATATCGAGAGGTCTCCTTAAACACAGGTTTACTTCTTAATGTGATCAACATGATGATGTTAATCGTAAAAAAAAAAAGACATGGAATCATAATCACACAGGAAATGAGCATTCTTTCCTTATATCCCATATTCTGGCCTGCCATACTGCTGTTGGACATTTTAGTCGCTGGGATGGCTGCAGGAAAGTAGCTTATTCGGGTCTTACGAGAAGTCCAAGGAAAACCTCATATATATATATATAAGCGCAGTCGCATGGTGTCCATGACAAACACTATTGGGAACAACACAAGTGATGCAAGAGTTAAAACTTTCATTGGGTCATAAGTAAAGTGGAGGGTCTATTTCGCTCAGTAGGTGGCGATAATGCTCTGTAATGCTGATGTATACAAGTCTTATAGACCCATAAGCTAAATGAACCCAGCAAGATGCAGTTACATCATTGGTTACAATACAATTATAATTATAAATTATATTTAAAATAAATGATAATATATTATTTCATTTTATTTCATATTTTATTCAAAATGGAAAATTATAGCACTTTTGCATGATCTGCAGAATCCTAAACCACTGAGCCTTGTTGTTGTTATTACTTGATGCTTCATTCATCCTTGCTCTCTACTCCCACCCACCGTCCAGTGAAGTGCATAGCAGATAAATTGTTGTTTTAAATATTCAAAAATAATGCCTCAAAATTAACCATGGACACACAATTAAGTTTGTTCTGTTCCGACAACAGGAAGGACTAATTACTTATTTTCAGGTAGAATTACTTGAGGTTAACTAATAATTATGTGCATAATACTTAATAAGTAAATATTTTACTTATTCTGCTCGTTTGTCAAATAAGAAAAAGTACTCCTTCATCCAAGAATAGAAGAATAAAAATAAGAATAAGAATAATAAGAAAACCTAATGTGTCTATATGATCAATTTTAACTAATTGAATGCAATCTGGACAGAGCCCTATCTAACTAAGTCCTCCCCCTGGGGGACAAATAAACAACCTTAATTATTTGTATTTAAAAAATGTTTTCTTGACAAACTTAATATTCCAATCTATCGTCAAATCATTTAATTAATGATAATAATCTTGGTATTGACTCTCTTAAATTTGACATCAATTATATGACATTATCAGCTACAAACATATTCTAAGCTTTGTTTAATCATAATTATTCATCCTAGATTTGGTTTGAAAGTCTATTGCTGAAGTAAATGGATAATATCAATAGAAAAAAAAGGTGACTATGTGCAACCTATTCTGCAGTTGTTTATTTATTTAATTATGTTTTTTTCTATATTAGCATTTCTGTTGTCGGATTTCTGGACCTAAGTTTAGCCAATTAATAAAAGACTACTTACTTTATGAATAATACAAAAAATAATAATAATAAAAAAAAAGTAAAACTCTACTAATATTTTTCCGATTATAATTATAATGATTCATTCTTTTCTTTTCTTGTCCTTTGTTAGATATAGAACCTTATGTTCCATTATTAACCCATTTTTCATCTTTATATTGAAGTTGTCCTCCAATAACTGTTAAACTCTAGTATTTCAAATTGGTATTTATTTTAGGTTTACTTTGCTTAAGACATCAATCAAATAAGTTTGTCACGTGGATGAAGACTAGTAATTTCCAATGCTAATATAATTAAATTCCTTCAATAATTACACTTGCAAGTCCATATGTTGTCAATTTTAGAACTCAACTTGTTTATTTTCCATCAATCTCTTGCTCTAGTTCTTATTTTTGATCAACTTAGATTTAAGTTATATTTATCTTTAACAAAGGTAATTTAGGAATTGATATGATTCTTTAGTTTCTAAATAGATTATTTACTTTTTTCTTTCCTATTATTATTATTATTATTTTTGATTATATTTTTTCAAGAGTCAATTATTTCCCCTGCTTTATATTTTTGTTTAATGTTTATAGTTGCATTAGAACGTTAGAAGCAGCTTTAGAAACATGTTTCCATTTCTATTAAACCTTTTCAATGAATCAATTTAATTTTAATTTTATATTTTTCTTTTTTTAAGTTTCACTTTTCCTTTTGTGTATGGTATCATTGGCTGCCATTGATGTAAATAAAAGTATTCTATTTTAATTTATTAAACAATACATGTTCTTAAAATGATTAATTCTGAAAATATGTTTTAATCATAACAAGATATTTTCTGTTATTTGAAACTTCTCCAATGTTTGCACAATTTCCAGCCCATTTGATTGTCCTTTTAAATATATAATTCCAATATGTACCTTCTTTTAGCATTAAGTTAAGTCTTATTAGTTTGAGGGAAGTTGGATTTATCTCAAGTCATGATTTCTTGTGTTTGGTAATTTATACATCTTTACTATTTCACCACATGTCCAAAGAGTAGTTTCCTAAAACTACATTTGTTCATACATGAATTTAAAAGTATGCTAGTCAAGTTTTTAGCTTAACACATGTTGGCTCATGTTTCTTGTTCACCTTCTAACAAGGAGATCATTTGATATATTTAAAAGTCTGCAGTGGACAGTGGCTTCTTATTTCTCCCTCACTGGAGCTTCTCAACACCACCTCTAACAGGTTAAGAATGATCAGAATGTAATGAGAAGGTCAGTTTTGAATCTATTCAGGTGGTGATGAGGATATTGTGTGTGTGCCATGAGTTGTGTATTCCAAACTTTGTATGTCTGTGGATGTCTGTTAAAGTTTGTCATGTGTTTTATATGATATAACCTTGACGTTAGCAGAGAGTTCAAATTATCCGTATGTTTTGACTTCATGGAGAAGAGAGAAACAGAGGGGTTCGAGGGAATTCTTTCATTCTCTCACACACAGGGAGCAGGTTGTAAGAATTGTGTGAATGTCTGAGAGTGTTGTGTGAGTTCAAATGTGTTTTATGAATGTAATAGTTAATTTGATCAGGTGTCAGTCAGACCTCTTTAATTATTTACCTACAACATAAATCCAATATCTATTCTAGATTACTCTTTTGCTTATCCTAACTAGTTTTCTTTCATTAATATTCACTTCAAGGAGATTTTCGCTTGGTCTATAGGTGTTCAACTAGAGAGAAGAATGTCATATTTATTTTTCTCAGTTTTTCTTTTAATTTATCTCTTAATCTATTTTTTTTTCTTATACCTTTCCTCCTACAGTATTTCAGTCTCTATTTTTTTTTTTACCATTTTCACTATTTTAGTCTAATTCCCAAAGAACAATATCATCAATTTCACTCACATCAAGATGGAATGGTTTAGTATAATCTGTATACTCTAGTCTCTATAGTATAGTCTAGAGGTGACAAGTCAGCAGCTCTAGACAGAGTCACTTGATTAGTTAAAATAAAATTCTGCATCAACTGACCACACAAGATTTTGTTTAGTTTTCTTATGGCTGCTTTCATCATAGCTCTGAGTGGAGCAGTGCCATTTGTCTTCATAATCAGGTTCATCATCATCGCAGACATAGTTCATAGTGCAGTGTGGGGGGTCCAAAGGTGGATCATAGGAATGAAGTCTCAAAAGTTTTTTCAAGATCAGAGAAATCATCAGATGTTCAACACGTTTCTGGGCGCAGTTTTAGTGTATCTGCCAATCAAATGAGGTCTGAATCGGCAGATCTGTTGTGTGGAGTCCCTCAAGGTTCTGTTCTGGGTCCTTTATTGTTTTTGCTGTACTTGATTCCCCTTGGTAAAATCATTCAGAGATTTCCAGATGTTTCTTATCACATTTTTGCTGATGACATCCAGCTCTACTGCTCTTTTGATCCAACTGAGCCCCAAAGGCTGAACAGCTTAGTCAATTGTTTGCTAGAAATCAAACAATGGCTGAGTGAAAACACTTTACAGCTTAATGTGGACAAAACTGAAACTCTGGTGATTGCTCCTGATGATAAGATTCCAGGGTTGAGTCAGTACTTGGGTGACTTAGGTCAGTCTGTCAAACTGAGCCTGAGAAACCTGGGTGTTGTATTTGATAAAGACATGTCTCTTGTTCAACACTGCAGACAACTGACCAGAAACTGTTTCCTTCAACTGAGAAAAATCTCTAAACTTAGGAAAATGTTGTCACAACATGATCTGGAGCTTGTAATCCATGCGTTTGTTTCTTCTCGTCTGGACTATTGTAACAGTTTGTTTTCATGTCTTAACAAGAAGGAGCTGTCTCGTCTGCAGTTGATTCAGAACTCTGCAGCGAGAATTCTGACCCGCTCAAGTAGGAGAACTCACATTTCTCCGATCCTTAAAACTCTTCACTGGCTTCCAGTTTCTTTCAGGATCAACTTTAAAATTCTGGTTCTTACTTTCAGAGCTATTCATGGTCAGGCTCCTCCTTACATCACTGATCTGATCCACAGACCTCTGAGGTCTGTGGATCAGAATCTACTTATGGTTCCACGCACACGGCTCAGGACCAGAGGAGAAAAATCTTTTCAGGCTGTTGCTCCTAAGCTTTGGAACAATCTTCCTCTCTCTTTGCGCTTGATGGAGTCTACTGACTCCTTTAAGAAACATCTTAAGACGTTTCTATTTGTTCAGGCTTTTCCTTGAATTTCTCGAACTCCTGTGTTGTTCTCGGTGTTGTCTTGATCTTTGAAGTATGTACTGTTTTGAGTATTGTTTTGATTGTTAAAGCGCTTTGTGACCCTGGTCTCGAAAAGCGCTATATAAATAAATATTACTTACTTACTTACTTACTTACGTTGAACCAGTACAGCTGCCTGCCTCTCTGGAGCAGAGGTTCATTCTTGGTAGAGAGTTGGGCGAGTTCATGTTTTTACAGCTCAGAAAAATTGCCTCAATCGTAGGTGTCACCAATAGGGAACTGTACCAAAGTTCCTGCACTAAAAGCCAAAAATGCACCATTGTTGGCCAAAATGCGTTTGTTTCCATACCCTCGTCCTCTTCTCCTGCCACACCCATGCACTCCAGCCAGTGGCCAATAGAGAGCTATGATAGGAGCCTAGAACTATCATCAACTCTCTATTTTAAGAGAAGTTCTTTCAAGTCTTTTAAGTTGAATCTTAATTAGCTGTATCTGGAGCTCAATGAGATCACTTTGTGTAACTATTCTATTTATTATGAATTCTCGGAAATCATTGATGTGAGTAACCCACCCATAATAAGATGTACCATTAAGTTAAAAACAGAGTAACGGAGCTTTAACTTGTCACCTGTAGTAATAGTTACTTTTCTCTTAAAAAGAGGAGGTCAATAAATGAATAGAACAAATTAATAATAATATTCATAATATTAATAATAATGCTAAAAATAATAGGTAAAGAAGCAATTACCAAAATAAATAATCGAATGAAAATATGAAAGAGGTAGAATCTAAATTAAGAACCAAAACTTTAATTAACTAATTAAAATCCATTATAAAATCCAAATAAATAAAACAAAATTAAGATATTAATAACACAAATAAAATAAATTAAATGGAATAATATGAAAATAATAAATGCAATTAGATCTTATCAAATATATACTTATTCATTAAAATTAATCAAAACAATTGTCAATTAAAAACTTAAGATTTATTTTTATTTTTTATATAACTTCCGAATTAGTTGCATATATATATAGCACAATTGACAAAGAGGAATAAGAGTAACTGTCTAAAGACCAAATACAACACATAACTTAATATACCTCCAATAATTAAAAATATAAAAATCCAATCCCTGATTTACTAAAAATATTAAAACCATAGTAAATCTATGACTAATTGTTAAAATAATAAAATGTAATTTAAAGTAATAATTGGAAAATTAAGAAAACAAAATAAACTGCAATTGATTAAATTAATTAATAATTAAATAATTACACCAATTGAGTCAGAACAATAGTCAATTAAGATGTAAACAAAGAGAAAATCAACAGGGGGCAGCTTAGCAAATACAACACCAAAGATCAGAAATTGAGAGTAGAAGAAGAGACAAAAACAGGAACTAGATATCAACAAACGTACAATCGTGCAAGCATTCAATGACACACTTATTTCAGATGAGCAGTATCAGCTAGACAAAACAACAAAAGTCACATGCAATGTGACCAATTGTGAGTTGATCAATTGACAATGTGAAATAGAAAGAGAGGATGGTCAAGATCATTAATACTAGAGCAGTGTGCCAACCATCAATGTTAATTGATAACTTAATAAAGAGAAAAGATAATTATATCAAACCTAATCTATATACTTATACTAGGAGCAGATCCACCCGCTGCTTGATAGGCCCGGATAACGGCCGATCTTACCCAATGAGAAAACCTCTGGGAGGAGATCGCCTCACCCCGTCGGCATCTACCGTGGCAGATGAATAGGGCATCAGAGCGCCTAATGTAACAGGCCAAAGCCCTCACTGGACATAACAGGTGAAGACGTTCCTGACCCGGTTCCGAGTGGGGCGGCGGATTAAAGGCCGGCTGCGTGATTGTCGTTGCCCGGAACAAAGAACTCAGAATCTCCGGGCGGAACGCTGGGTTAGGACGCAATGACACTCAGTGCTAGTGGAGAGAGCACAAAGCTCACTCGCTCTCTTCGTGGTCGTCAGTGCCAGAAGGAGCGATACCTTGAAAGACAAGATATCCAGTGGGACTTGGTCAAGAGGCTCGAAGGTCGGGCCTGTGAGAGAGTCCAGTACCAACTGGAGATCCCACTGAGGGCTGGAAGGCCTTGCAGGAGGTCAAAGCCTGCAGGCACCCCATAAGAAACGTGTCACCAGAGGGTGGGCGCGAGCCGAAGCACCCTCAAACCCGACATGCCTCGTCGCTATGGCTGATGCGAACACTCTCAGTGTTGCCACAGTCCGTCCGCTATCCAGCAAATGTTGCAGGAAAGACAGGACAGCAGAGACCAAACAGGAGCTGGGGTCCAAGGACCTGTCTGCACACCAGCGGGAGAAAACCCCCCACTTTGAGGCATAAAGCCTGCGTGTCGACAGGGCCCGGGGCATTCTCCAGCGTGTGGAGAACGCCCGGGTCCAAAGTCCCGCTCAGCTCGTCCCGTGCAGGAGCCACACTTTGAGAGGCCGGCCCAGCACCGGGGGCGCCGTCAGAGTACCCCCTGACTGACACAGGGCAGCGGGGGCCCAAGGGATGGCCCACGGGTCCCCAACCGCCATGCGCACCAGCTCTGGGAACCAGAGCGGCCCCCGGGGAGTCTGGCGCTACCAGTATTAACACCAGCCCCTCCCGCCTCGTCCTCCGAACTAAGGGGAGGAGGAGCCGCGGAGGAGGGAAGGCGAACAGTAGTCCGGCCGGCCAACTCGAGTGGGCTAAAGCGTCCACGCCTAGTGGGGGGCAATCCGATGCCCTGAGGGAGAACTAGAGAGGACATTTGAAGTTCTCCCTGCTGGTAATGAGTAAAATACATGTGCGGGTCTTAATCATTAAAGGGGATATTCTTTAATTTATTCATACAAATGTGTTATACGTGCTATGCTTATATAACTGCAATACTATGCAACATTCTGTTTTCTGGAAAACTACTGAGGTAAACAAACATACGAACATTGCCACTCAGCCCCGACACTGCACCGAAGGATCCAAGGTCAGCGAGAGGAACCTCCCTGTTTCATAACCATCGGCATGTCAGTTGATAACGGTACCCTGGTAACCGTCAGAACAGGAACATAACAATTAGACTTGGGGCTTGACACCGAGAGACACCGATGGACCCACCCGTAAGGGGGAGCAACGGCGAAGGAAGGATCCAAGTGCTCCAACCAGGCCGCGTATCGCTAAACAACGCCCGCCAGCATCTTTGATTTTGACCAATGTTAATCTCAAGATTCTCGTACAAAACGAGTCTGCGCACTCTGCTTAGGTATCCTTTTCTGAACATCAGCTCACCTGAGAGGTTGTTCCGCTTAGGTCCGTGCACGTTGGACTGCCGGCATATATCTGCTCTTACGCTTGAAATAAAGCATTTTGTTTTTAAACTTTTAAAATTCTCCGACTGCCTGATTTCCAAATTCACAACACTGGCGAAGAGGTCTGCCACCGGGTTACCGAACGGAGACCATATCTCGGCTGCCTCGGACAGACCCCATTCGTCCTGGATGGCCCCCCTTGACAGTCTGTCCGCTACTGCGTTCAGCTCGCCCGGCACATGCTGAGCTCTAAGAGAAAGCAGGTGACGGTCTGCCCACAGCCAAATCTTCTTTGCCACACTCAGAAGGGCTGGGGATCTGAATCCACGTTGGACCGTGACAGCTGGGGAGAGAGGTGAAGCAGGACGTTGCCTTTAGCTCTAGCCGGTTTATGTGTCTATACAATGGTCTGTTCCAGACCCCGCTGGCATAGGCCTGACCCGAGGTGCCTCCCCAACCTGTGAGGGAAGCGTCTGTGAACACCTGAGTGTAATGAAGGATGCAACTACCCAATGGAACTCTTCGTCTGAGGTTGGCTAGAGAGTTCCAAAATTGGATGTCCTGCAAAACCCGAGCTGCAAGGCGCACTTTTCGACCCTGTTCCCACTTGAGGTCTAGCTTGAGACGACCAAACCATCTCTGAAGCTCCCAAACTACTGTGTGAGCTGCTGCCATGAGCCCCAGGAGGGACATAACGGTGCCTGCTGTCGTCACATGACGCCGAGCTTCCAGCAACTGTGTTGTCAGTCGGAGAATGGGCTGGATACACACGTCCGGGAGGCGCGCGTGTCCCTCCTCCGTGTTCAACAGTACCTCCAGGTAAACGAACTGTTGAACTGGAGTCAGAGCGCTCTTGCTGAGGTTCAACGTGAACCCCAGGGTGGCAATATGGCTCAACACCTTGTGTGTGAGTGTAACTTTCTGCCTCTGACCTGGCAAGGATCAACCAGTCATCCAGATAGGTCAAGATCCTCACCCCACTCACTATTAATGGCTCCAGTGCCGCCTCCACACACGTCCTGGGTGCCAGAGAGTAGCCGAACGGTGTATTGAAACACACGATTCTCGAGGGCGAAACGGAAGTACTTTCGATGTCTCTTGACTATTGGTATGTGAAAGTACGCGTCGGTCAGGTCGATAGATGTCATCCAATCTCCTGGACTTACACCTGTGAGCAGTTTCTTGACCGTCAACATGCGAAATGGGCGGCTAGCTATGAATTTGTTCAAATAGCTAAGGTCCAGTATGGGCCTCCAACGCCCGGTCTTCTTTGGCACAAGGAAGTACCGGGAGTAAAACCCTGTCATCATCTCTGCTGCAGGAACCAGCTCTACCACCTCCTTCTGCAGCAGAGTAGAGACTCGTTTCTTAGACAGGATAATTTTTCCTGCTCCGCCAAGTGTTTTCAGGGATTATCTGGACACGCGTGGCGGGGGTTGACGGGCAAATTGGAGCGCATAGCCCCGCCTGATTACTTCTCTCTGCCATCTGGAATGAAGTAAAACCAGGCGACTCCAAGCCGAATAATGTTCTGTCAGAACCGCAGCCCTGACAAACTTTGGGTTGTCCTCCGGCCTGCCCCCGCGACTGTCCCAGAGCGGGCCGTTGACGAAAGGGCATCACACAAGCCGCTTCTCTATCTCTTGAATCAGCAGAGCATGTACTCAAGCAGAATTCACTTGAACCCCCACTCTCATACATACATTCCGGCTCTGTGGGAAAACGCGCAAGTGCGCGCGAGAAACCTCAGATGCGTGTCGTACATGTACCCTTTTCCCCCCCGGAAGTCTCCCCAGCTCCCCGAACACTCACTATTGTCACTGGAGCTGACAAAACCCGAGATGTGGAGGAATGTGCTGGAGAATTTACCCGGAGCTGATGTGAGTTCAGAACAGGTCGCGCTAGTGTCGGCACCGCATCACTCACCGCGTCCAGTACATTCTCAAGCTCCGCTGGCTGTCCTGACCTGCTCATCACTCGTGAGATCCGACCGCCACGCACCTCTCCAGATGATTGACCAGAAGGGGCGATAGCTCCTCGCCCTCGCCTGCCTCTCAGAACGGCGAGAAAAGTCGCGGATCTTGGTGACGCTCACTCGTCGCCCGCCGCCGCTATTGCCATTGTTGTTGGTGCTGCTGGGGTGGCTGGCTCTGGTGACGACCCCCCCAGCACAAGATAATGAGGCCGACGAACGGGACCTCCGTCTCCGAGCGCCGAATCCCCGTCACCCCTCGTCATCACGCCCATGCAGGTGATGGCTGAGGTGCACCGACTCCTGCTGCACTGCCTCCTGGCGGGCCACAATGTCCCGGAGCTACGGACAGAGAATCCTCCGTTATGGGTCCATCCAGGAGTACCCTCCGATCTTTCTCCGGCAGCGCTGTGGCAAAGTATAGCCACAGATGCCGGTGGCCCAGCTGTCCAGCGTTGCAGAGTCTCCCTCCCAGGATCGCATACGCCTGCAACATACTGAGGAGCGCAGCCACCGAGTCCTTGACTTCCTCCATCTCAGAAGGTCCAAGGTCGTCTCGGTCCAGGGTGAGCATGTCGAGCGCACCGCACAGGAGAGCCATGTTGTTCGCGAGAGAGACCACCTGCGTTCCCCCCCCCTATAGGTTCTGTTGAACAACATAGCCGTCAACCTGTCTTCAGCTCTAGTCAGAGCTACATGTTAGCCTGGCCAGAGCCGAGCTCCCGGGTCGAGGGCAGCACGTACCGCATCCGAGGCCTCCGGGACACCGCGCCGCCCGTCCACACGGCAGTAGGGTCCATAGGTTCCTACGGGAGGCCCCGCAGCCATGGGAGAGGCAGACCCCCGCAGCGCATATTCCCAGATTTTGTCCAGCTTGGGACAAACAACCCCCGGAACCGCAGCCCTGCGCACCTCATTCCGCCCGACCTTCACTCGACAGGCCTTGTACGCCTCCCGTCTCCGTCGAACCTCCACGGGAAGCGCATGGCAGGCCCCACAATCAGCAATCGCGTGATCAGGGCCTAGGCAAAGAAAACAGAAAAGATGTGTGTCCCCCCTCCCCAGGGGGGTGTCACACGTCAGGCACATCACTCTGTCAACATTGATGTTCATGCTCACGTATGCCATGATCCTTCAGGAGCTTTCTCGCTGAGTTGTAAAGGAGGAAGTGCGGCGGGTGTTTCCTGCCTTTATA
The DNA here is from genome assembly GCF_982586985.1 of Callionymus lyra. NCBI lineage: Eukaryota > Metazoa > Chordata > Actinopteri > Syngnathiformes > Callionymidae > Callionymus > Callionymus lyra. The sequence continues at coordinate 18,360,949 of NC_141831.1, forward strand.
GGAAGTGGGTTCACTAAGCTTTCTCAGAGACGAGGCGGTGCCTCGGGGTAAACCAATAGCGAAGCTGTTAGAGGGCGGAGCACCAATATGAAGTAGAACTGTCTTTCGGAGCTCATTCTGACTTGCAGCAGCTGACCAGACAAGTCTGCCAAGAAGCAGTGTTCTTATCAGCAAGGGATCGTGTCCAAAGACACACGAACCTGGACTCTCAGCTGAGTCACAGAAAGTCAGGAGATCTCACACAAAGAATAACACAAATGAATGCCAAGTACCGTAGTGAGAAAAAATATAAAAAATATAAAAATATACAGACACAGACAATTTTAACAAAACGATATGTCATGACAATACGACGACAACAGTATTTTACCAAAACAGGTCAGAGAGACACACAATGCTACGTGGAACGAGAATCTTACCAGCCTGTCGTGTCTAAAGTGTTGAAGTCACTATTGGAGAGCCTCTAGATCCTTAATACGCTTCCAAACACCCTGGATAGGAGCATGAACTATTCCATCTATTTCAACCCCCGTCGAACTAACTCTAACCTAATCACCAATGAGACTTTATCCATCACCATGATTGTTCGGAAAAATTAACTAGCCCTGACTATACTGCCAAATACCTGTGGAGCCTCTCAACACAGAAACACAATGAGATCTAACTAGCCTACACACCCACAGCTGGCAGAGCCTTCAGACCAGGATATTGGGAGAGACCGCTCAAATCCCACATATCCCCAAATTAATGATGGCTACCCTGCTTACCGAAAAAGTATGTCTACATTAATCAACCATAGGCCAAGTATCCTAACTAGTTTAGGAATCTGGAAAACGTCAGATGCCCCGTAGAGGGAACCGGTTATACTCCACCCCTACTATCCCAGGGGTTACCAGGTTGTGTAACCCTGTCTCCTCTGCCTATCAATTCAATTAAAATTATAATCAACGTTTTTTGTTTTTTTTTTCAACGATACTTCTTCTTCCCGGGACACGATAGTGTCGTCTACACTTAATACAACAACAAATAACAACTGACCATGCAATACCCCAAAAAACGAGCATCAGCTTATGAAAGCACTATTGAAATATATAATCTAAATTTGTGACAGAACCAGAGACTTACGTTTATTCTTCCAGGCAACCAAAACTAATATAAAATATAAATAAATGTAAGCTTTCCTAACCAAAACATATACACTTAAAAAATCTATGTAAAAAATAAGATAAAATCTTTCTCACCTGATTCCTGAAGTAAGGTATAGTTGCCGGCATGATTGCCTGGAGAATAATCAGCTCAGAGTTCCTCTCGGAATCAAAAAGGCCTTCAGTCCACCATACCACGCCAAGGGTCACAGCAGCAAGTTGTGGGTATTTTGTGTTCCGGTGAACCGACCCCTCCCCAGTCTCGTACGTGGTGGTGGAAAATGAAGGACAGACACATGGATGAGTTTAAGAAAAATGCTTGTTTAGTGAATTATGCAAAAGTCAGAGACAAACTTACGTGAACACGGGCGCTAGTAAGCAGAGAGATCTATCGCAGACGTCTTCAAATGCCAGAATGCAAAGATCTCACAAAATGGTGGATCTTTATAGTAGAATATTCAGGTTAACGCCTCTAGTCAAATGTACATGTAGGATTGGTCAGTAACTGTAAACACTTGATTCTAAGATGGCCGTCGCACGTGGTCGTCGTGGAAATTTACCAAAGGTTGTTGTCTTCTAGAGAGAGTCTGTTCCCAGCGACTTGCTGGCCTGTTGTGTCTTTCAGTGTGAGTTCTCAAACAGGTTCCCACAGACTTGCTGGGAATCTGGGATTGTTTAATCGTTCTCAGTGTGTGAAAGGCTTTGTGACCTGGGCCTGTGAGTTGTTTCAGTCAGTGACTGCAATGCAAGAAAATGATTATTTAATATGAATTAAATATGTAAGATTATCAGTTAATCAAGTGACTATTTGAAATGTGTGTTAAATCTAGATGATTGATTACAGTAAAGTTGTCATTTCCTTACAATGGGAATGGGCCTGTGTTTTGGTAGTCTAACGTGGATTGAGTGTTTGAAAGGAGTGCTAGGATGGCTTTGTCGTCTGGGTATTTTAGGTATGCTGTGGGAAGAGTGGTGCTGAGGCATTAATTTGTGTAGACAGTGTACAGGAAGGGGCTCAACACACATCCCTGAGGGACCCCTGTGTTGATGGTGAGTGCAGGGGATCTGGTTGAGGTCACTCTTAAGGCTTGCAGTCGGTCTGTAAGGAAGCTGTGGATGAGGTGGATCAGGCAGTAGTTGATGATCAGCAGATGTTTCTGGATTTAGTTGTACGCAAAGCTGATGTCCACAAAATTATCCTAGAAACAATTGCCTTTGAAGGCCAGGTGCTGGAGGAGGAGGTGCAGAAATGGAAATGTGGGACAGGATCCAGGGGTGGAGTGACAAAATGTGTTTTAAATATTCAAAAATAATGCCTCAAAATTAACCATGGACACACAATAAAGTTTGTTCTGTTCCAAAAACAGGAAGTAGTAATTACTTATTTTCAGGGTAGAATTACTTGAGTTAACTAATAATAATGTTCATAATACTTATTTGTAAATGTTTTAGTTATTCTGCTCGATTGTCAAATAAGAAAAACTACTCCTTCATCCAAGAACAGAAGAAGAAGAAAGCCTCAAACGTCTCAGGTAGAGACATCGCCAAGCCATAATCCACAGGGAGAAAATCTGTGATTCATCCATTAATTCATTCATTTTCTGTCCCGTATTGCATCATGGAGGACGCAGGGGGGCTATAGCCTATCCCAGCTTTTTCGGGCAACAGGTGGGAGAAACCCTGAACAGGACGCCAGTCTGTTGCAGGGCACACAAAGACATAAAATCATTAGCACACACTCATGCCTACGCTATCAACCTCTCAAACCGGAGTCAAACAATAATAGTTGATAATAGTAGTATTAAAGCAGGTCATCAAAACGCTCTTTATTAAAAATTAGAGACTGAGTTAAAGTTGAAAACCAAATTAGATCAAACACAGACACACTCCCAGTTTATTAACAATTTATTGCATGATACCACACTGGAAGGAGGAATGTAGAGGGCGCTATGCTCCGGCGATTAACTGTCACTGCAGTGAGCCATCGTAAATTCCTCTTTGCTTTGTTCCTCTCTTCGCTGCTGATCTTCATCAACCTGCAGCAGTTCATGTTTGTTTTAGGCCTTTCAAATTGAAAAGAGGGTTTAATCAATGTAACATGGAGGGAAAAATACAAGATAAAATATCATCAGCTTGTTCGTAAGTCAACTTTCTGTGTAAAATATTTGTTGAAAAGCTTCCAATAATTATTATATTATTTATAATATTAAATTTACATTTTCGGAGGTTTAAATCCAGAGGTAATGTTTCCAAAACTATTTCCAGTTTTAAAATGTACTATTGGTACAGCTAAGATCATTATTTCCTCAATTATTAGAAGTAACTTTAAATATATTATAAATCTTTTGTTGTTTGGATATATAACAGATACAAAACGTTTCTCAAAGCTTGCATAAATATGTTTGGTAGTCAGTGTCCATGACTCTATATGAATGCACCTGAAGTTTGATTTGAGAAATCATAGTGTCCACAGAAGACATTATTCAATAGAATGGGTCGAATAGTCCGGTCTCTGAGACCGTAGATCAAAGAACTAAGACATCTTGGGATCAGAAAAACCACAACATAGAGGAAATTCAACACACGCACAAAATTGATCCAGCTCATAAAATTATACAGAGTCACCAATGCTGGGAGAAAAATGGTGGAGGACAGACCAAGCACCAGCTGGATCATGTGCAACATCAGAGTACTCTGAGCCTTCTGGGCTGAGACCTTGTTAGTTGAGGCTGATCTGGCTGCAAATAAAACAGCTAGAAAAGTGGATACAACCATAAAAGTTGTTAAAACAAACACTAAGTTATTAAACGTACGATCATATTCTGCAGCCTCTGGAATAGGAAACATGACAAAAGTGTCACACACTCTGTTCATGTCCAGACTCTCCAATTCTTTGTATGGAAACTGACACATTAATGCAATACGTATCAAAATATTTATAAAAGAGAAAGTCCACACTATAAGGATGGCCCCTGCTGTGGATCTCATGGTGACGATGTTAGAGTGTCTGAGTGGAAAACACACAGCCACATATCTCTCCAGAGACATCACAACAAGTGTTAGAGGAGAAATACCTTCTGTGAGAGAAGCAGCCAAGACGAAAGTTCCACACATAGGGTAAGATAAGAAAACTCTGCTGTTAGCCAAAATGTAAAGGAACTGACTAATAGTCATGTAAACAGTATCTGAAACAAGAAGGTTAGTCAGAAGAATGTAACGTGACGTCTCTCTAAACACTGGTTTACTCATCAGAGTGTACAAAATAATGACATTAATAGTTAACAAAAAAATACATGGAATACCAGTGAACAAAGAGACCATAATTCTCTCCAACTCTCCCTGATACTGCATAGCCACACTGCTGTTAGACTCCATCATACATCTGCAGGATCAGAGAAATAAACTTCAACCACATCTATTTCTAAAGAAGAAATACAATCAAACATGACCATATGCCCTTTCCAGGAGTCAACTGCAACCTATTTTGTCTCCTCCATGTGGGATGACCAAGTCAACAGTTCCGAAGCCCTTATTTAAGCCTGAGCTCCAGAAGGAGGCTGTCTTGGTTCACATGGAAACCAGTGACTCTTAATCAAAGTTCTAGATGCAGGACCTGCAGAGAGTTTCTTTACTGTAGCTTAGCAAATTGAATAGATAGATTATATTTATCCCAAAAACTATATTCTTTTTCCCTTTACAGTTCAAATATCACACAATAAATATAACAAAACACAACAACAATACATTACGACAGTGTTAACAGAGACAAAGATGTTGGTGGATAGTGAAAAGATGAGCGTGGCCTGCTATTAATGGGCTTATAAAAGTCGTTGTACACACTAACTTGTCCACTTTGTCTCAAAGACATCATTATTTTCGAGGAAATTATCAGTGAAGATGGTGAACGACCGCTGGCACCTGGGATACATGTTTACTGGCATCTGATGCCTTGGGTCACTGAAAATATATAAATAATACCTCAACACTGAACAAAAGTAAACAAGTGAATGGATGGCATGTTTGCTGCTGTACCTGCAACACAATCATATATAAAAAAAGATCAATGCCAAAGGCCGAGGCAGGAATTGAGCCAGGCTCTTCTGAGTCTCAGCCACTAATATTCACCGCAGGCCACAGAGACCATTATTATTGTATGGCAGATTACAGTATATGAACTTTAAGATATCGGGGGCTTTTTAAACAACAACAAAAAAAAGTTTAGATTTGTAGAAACCTGAATAAAGGATTCATCAATTTACTTTTCTTTACTTTCATTTTACTAGAGTGGTTTTCTCTTAGACATTTCTTCAGTCTTCTTCACGGCTAACATAATGTTCTGTCATTGCGCGTCTGATGGCTTGACTGTGATCGCGCCATCTAGTGGCTGTTATATGAGTTGCAAGACTTAGAAGTCACATTTTTTGCAGTTTGCGCTACGAATGTCTGAAAATAAACTTGTAAGTGGTGAATCTGTGTAATAGCAAGACTTGTAAAATAAGAATACTTGTAATTGCTGATCGAGATGTAAAATTTAGTTTCACACGCAGAAAATTTTTACAGATGTTTTTTTTTGTTTTGTAAATTAAAATTATATATTTATGAATATGACTTTTACATTTGTGGATATCACAAAACAGATAACCATTGAATATTTACAGATCACACTTTCACAATTTAAAAATATACTTAGACAAATATGGCTCCATAGCTATTCAGGGCAGTTATGGTTGCAGGGATCAGGCTTTTCCTCAGTTGAGCTCTCCAGAAACTGGTGGTTCTGTACCTCCGTCCTGATGGTAGAGGGATAAAAAAATTGGTTTAGAGGGTGAGTGTTCTCGTGGACTATAAGGTTTGCCAGGCGGCTGACGGACTCATTGTTGAGCTCTGTGAGGTTGGGCCTGGGGAGGCCGATGATTGTAGCTGCTGTGTTTGTGATGCATGTAAGTTTGGTACGGTGGTGACAAAAAGCATTTTCAAGAAAAGGTGGAACAGTACAAAAAGGATGGGTTGGATGATACTTTTGTACAGTAGCAACAGGAGGTGGGGTGCAACGTGTAGTCCTTTTAGTCTGCGGATGGCTGATGGCTTTTCTGAATGTCCTGGGTGTGCTGGTTGAAGATGAGTTTATTTTCCAATTATTCCTTGCTATTTAAAAGTGGCCAACGTTTCGACTGTTATTGATTGGTTTCTGGGGTAAAATTAGGCTGAGCAGCAATTCATTAGTTTTGTTTATGAATGTGTTGATTGTTTATTTGGGAACTTGGAAATGGGACACCCCTTAAAATCATATTCGTCATTGGTACTCGTCCAAATCCGTTGAGGTGAAATTACGTAATGTTTGGCAACAAAAGATACATTAACGGTGTTGATACCATGGTCATGGGATTTAGGCTTACTTTTAAAGTGTGTTAGCTGCCATAAATGTTTTTCTACGGGGCCATCATTCTGGATAAAAACACAGGTATGTTGAATATACTGCAAACACGTATTGTTGTAGGTTAGCTTGCCTAGCCGAGCTAAGTTCACATTGGTAAGCTTAAAACGGTAATATCGTATCAATCCATTATTGATAATGTTTTTAAGCGAACGTTAACTTATTATTGTTTGTTTTAAATTTGTTCAGATTTGATTTGCATTCTATCAAAAATAAAGTGTCTTTAGTAGGTTTGTGATGAAAAGGTAGATTAAGAAGGGGTTTATGTTGTACACAATGTTTAAAAAAAAAAAAAAAAAAACTGGTGAAATCTTGTTCTTATTTTATTTTGATTTATTTTTTATTTTTATAAAAAAATGCTGTATGTATTGGCTATTGGAAAAAAACAATTTCCCGAAGGAGACCTCCTGAGGGATCAATAAAGTTTTACCTTACCTTACCTTACCTTAAATATTTCATGTGATCTTACTAGATTGGTCATTAAACAACTTACTGCAAGCTAAACCAGGACCTTCCAATGTTCAGATTGTGATTCAATGTGGAGGGCGGGGGCCCTACAAAATGAAGTACTTGTGCAGGACCAAGAGAACAATTTATGTCTGTATATCGTTTGCAGTGCGTTAAGTGTGTGTGTATATTTTCAGATCTGCAAATATTATTTTTACAGTTGTTTGTGAAATACTTGTGTGATTTGTCAGATAAATCATTTTCAGAAGCATACAATCAGTTTGACTTTCAAATTTTTATTAAAGTAAAACATTTCAAGTACCAAACTGGAGGTAGATAATAGTGCGAACAAATTAACAGAGCAGTCTCCTCCCCACCATTAGTGTCGACCCAGTTCCGTTCTTTTTCATTTCCTGCAACACACAAAAAGTAGATAGGATGAATGGTTAGCATGGAGAGGGAAATGAAAAAGCAGCACAGAGAAAGAAGAAAGGATGAAATTATGGAAAAGACATGAGGAGGAAAGGGAGAAAGGAGGACAGGAAATAATGAGAAAAAAGTTACAAGATAGAAAAAATGAAGTAACAACGGGAGTCAAGGTTAACAAAAAGGGAAAAATAGTACAGTATTTGCAGTAGAAATAATTAGGAAACTTACATTATCAATAAATATTGGAAATATTACTGTACTGCTTTTACATGCAAGGAATTCTGGGATACCCCTTACAACCAACTGAGGTCCCGGAGAATCTTTAAACACTTGTCCCTCAACAACTATCTGAGTATTGGGTCGACACTTAATCTTTGCAGGAGAGCGGATTTTGAATTTGAGTGTTGAGATTGAGTGTTAAGGAGGTAATGTAAATGGGATGGGGCCTGTGTTTTGGTAGTCCAAGGTGGATTGAGTGTTTGAAAGGAGTCAGCCAGGTGCTGGAGGAGGTGCAGCAGGCATGTCACAGTATCCTCTGTGCCCCTCTCTGCCTTGTAATAAATAGAAATGTGGGACGGGATCCAGGTGTTAGGCGACAAGTGGGAGGAAGATGTTGAGTAGTAGTTTTCCCAGGCACTTCATTATTATTGATGTCAGGGATATGGGGTGGTAGTGATTGGAATCTGTGGGGCATGGTCTTTTTGGTAATGGTATTATTGTGGATTTTTCCAAAGAGTGGGTATTGTGGCGGTTCTATATGATAGGCAGAAAAGTGGGTGCAGTATTGGTGAATATTTAAACAGAGTTAAAAGTCTATGTTGCCCAGCAACAGCACCAAAACAGCTTTTTGGGAAAATCTGCATGGAAGAATGGGCCAAAATATATCTACAGTGAACCTCGTGAAGACCTAGAGACAAGCTTGACCTCAGTCAATGCCAATCCCAATGGGTTACAGTAAACTATTTTTGTTATTGATCAAATACTTGTTTTCTGCAACACTATGAAAACGTACAATTTCTTTTACATTCCGTCTCTCAAAGTCAAAGTATACCTATGATAAATTGATCACCTTTTTAAGATTACTTTTTAAGAGGATTACTTGCAGAATCTTTCATGGCTGGTTAACCCAGGTGTCAGAAGGGGGAGGAAGGCGGAGGTTAAAGAGGTACTTTAATCCTAATTCAGGCAGCGGGTCATGCACGTAAAGATTAGGCAGACTAAACAGGAGAGGAGCAGGCACATATCCAATGTCACAAAACTATCTGGTCTCACACAAAGAGCAAACAAAAGGGAACATAAGAGAGCTTAGCACACAGGAGATAACAAAGACATTCTGACAATGCTGGCCAAGTGGGTACGGGGTTATAAAAATCAGGAACTAACGCAGGTGATACAAATTAGTAACAAACTTATGAAGTAAATAGCAGTTTACACCAAGAGTCTGATGTACTATTCTCTTGCAGGAACCCAGGAACTCTCCGCTGGGCCAACAGTCTCTTGACCATGTAGCAAAGGCTGTCAAACTGTCAATCACTGTCAGGGAAAACAAATCTTATCCACACACATATCAACAGCGACTTTGCTGTGATTGGTCATGCGTCAAGGACTGCCGTGCTCTCTGAGGGAGGTTAACCCTGTGATCATCCCGGGGCACCCTCCCATAGGCGGGGCCACCAGAATTGATGTGTGATCAAGCTTTACTCAGCCTAGCGAAACCAGCTGATCAGGGAAGAGTCCTGCCCCTGTAGGAATCAGGAATGGAGGGGTTTCGAGATTCGAGACCCAAGTATCATTTTTCCTTAGTCCAAGAGAAATTCCTTTATTCAGAAAAAGAACCTGTTTTTACATACCTCCCGCAACTCCCTACCCTTCCTGAGCCTGTCTGCGTGTGTGTAAATAAAATGTGGCTCTTACTTAAATAGGGCATTTTTATGCTTTTAAAGCAACTTAAGTGCTTTACACTAAGTTACACATTCACCTACTCACACACACAATCACACATTGACAGCAATAATTAAAACAATACCCAATAAAAAATGTGTGTATGTCCAAACATTAGTGTAAAAATTGTGTGCACAGTGTAAGGGCTCTTGGAAAAAACCAGATTATATTACTATAATCATTGCTCTGTGTGTGTATAAGAGAATTGAAGTTGTATTGTGAAGGATTTCAGCAATGCAGAATCTCTACTCGTGTGAGCTGAAGAAGAATTAACCTCTTACCCCTTTTGTGTCAGGAGTTCAAAAGTCTTGAGACCCAGGTGCGGAAGTAAAAACAATGTTCCAAGTAGGAAATCCAAGACAGTTTAATAACAAAGGTAAAAATCCAAAACGTATCCCAGAACGGGTGTCAAAGAACAAAAAGCGTATCCACAAAAAGGGAGATCTGTGGCAAAACTGGACGCAGGCAGGGGTGCGGCTGGCCGATAACTGAATCAGGAGGAACAAAAAACTCACGTTAGAACGGAGAGGTACGGACAACGTACTGGTTTCTACCGCCAAGAAATCAGCCACAGATCATGCGCACCTGCCTGCGCCTATCACAGAAGAAAACAAAACAAAAGCATCAAGTGGTCAAACATGACATTTTGTTTTTTGCATTAAGTGCTGGTAACTCCAAATGGCAGAAAAAGATCCTCGTAATGTCCAGTGTCAATCGCTATCCCAAGGGAGATAGGGAGACAGGGACACACACTATTTTCTTTCACACAAATATTACCTAAACTAAAGTAGGCCTCTGTTTAGAGATCAAAAGCGTTAACTGTTTGGAAAAATTAATTAGTGTTTATTAGTGACATTTTAGGATTGTTTACTGGTTAATATAACAATATTTTTCCAGATCACTTTGCTATTTCCTCTTGCATTATTTATAATATTGAAAATAACTTTGGCCTTCCAAACTATACTTGTTAATGTCTAGCTGAGGTGAATTTCTGCACATCTGTGGTCAAACCACAGGTTTCTTGAGCAGAATATCAAATCATCAATGCTCTACATTTGCTGTCCATCCAAGGAAAAGCATTCTTATTATTTTCAGCTTCCCCTCTTTATCAACTTATTCTATACATTTTCAAGCTAAAAAAAATCACAACCTGTTAATGTGTCATTGTCCATATTAGAACAAGAATATCACTCCAGTCAGTCTCTCTAAAATCTACATCAATATTTTAACTTGAAGAAGCCTAACTTTTAAGAGTTTATAGAAGAGTAGTATGCTATTACGATCCGACATTCCTGTTAGAGTTGCTGATCCTCTCCTTATTGAAAGTGTGACTTCATGAACCATCTCTGATCTGGGTTCTTTGTTTGAGTTTACATCTTAAAATTCGATCCCTCACCCGACACAATATCAGCTAGTTAAAGAATAAAGATTCTGACAACAAATGTTATTTGTTTAGCTTTGTTTATGTATGAGAAACAAAATAAAAAAAAAACATAAACAATATGAAACAACATTTAAATCAAATTTTGATTAAGGTGTCAAAGTTCAAGAATGTAGAAGAATACTAGTGAGAGACCTTTGTCTTAACAGCTGGTTTGAGTCCACAGCAGAGGCTAGATAAAAGGATGGGTCTGATGGTCGGATCTCTTAGACCATAGATGAGAGAACTTAAACATCTTGGCATGAGAAAAACAAATATGTACATAACATTCATCATACGCATGAAACTGACTCGATCCATGAATTTAACAACTGTCACAAACACAGGCACAAAGATGGTGGAGGACAGACCTAGGATCAGCTGGATCATGTGCAGCAGCAGAGTATTTTGAACCTTCCTAGCTAAGGTTTTGCTCTGGGTGGCTGACCTGGCTGCAATTACCACCCCTATTAAACTAGAAACAATGATAAAAGCTGCTGAGGTAAACAGTAAGATGTTGAAAGCTTGATCATACTTGACAGCAACTGGAACCAGAGTCATGATAAACGTGTCACAAACTGTCTTCATCTGCAGACTCTTTAATTCTTCAAATGGAAACTGACACATCAGCACAATACGAATCATAATACTCATAAAACAGAAAGTCCACACTAGAAGGATGGCCACTGCTGTGGATCTCATGGTGACGATGGTGGAGTGCCTGAGTGGAAAACACACAGCCACATATCTCTCCAGAGACATCACTGCCAGAGTCAGAGGAAATATGCTTTCTGTGAGCATAGCATAGGCGACCAGTAATCCACACAAAGGAAATGACAAGAAAACTCTGCTGTTAGCAATAATATACAGAATCTGACTCATCATCATATAGAGTGTGTCTGCAATCAGAAGGTTAGTCTGAAGAATGTAACGTGACGTCTCTCGAAACACTGGTTTACTCCTCAGAGTGAACAAAATGATGACATTAACAGTTAACAACACAATACACGGAAGAGCAGTGAACACAGAGACAATGATACGCTCTGACTCTTTCTGAAACTGCGCAGCCACACTGCTGTTAGACATCATCATACATCTGCAGGGTCAGAGAAATATACCTCAAACACATCTATTGCTGATAAAGAAAGACCATGAAACAAGATAGTCACCTTCCCTGTCTAAGAGTCAGCTAGAAACTGCTGTGTCTCCTCCATGTGGGAGGATCAGGTCAAAAGCTCAGAAGCTCCAATTTAAACTAGTGCTCCGGAAGGATACTTCAGGTGTTCACATGGAAACCAGGTGAGCGACAAACACAGTGAGATTACATCATCACCCTTGGATTTTTTGTCTCAGATTTATAAAAACACTTAAGTATTTTAGCTACCCCATAATACAACAAAATTTCAAACAGGAGACAAGTTTAGGATTTTAAAATATATTTGAATGTTGTGACGTTGCGAACTATCTTTGGCAGTTATACCCTGTCATCAGAGTTTGATGAATGAATTTTAAATTCCTCCCTGATAGGGTCTGAACACTGGTGGTGGTACGTTTGAAGTGCATTGGTAATACTTTTTAAATCATCATCAGAAACCTCAAAAACAACCAGACTCTTTGTGAACGGCCCTTTTCTGCAACCGGCTGGGACGGAAGGAGAGCAAGTAGAGGGAGACAGTTTTGAGAAGAACAGTTGGAGCAGAGTATCAGTCTAGACAGTTAGAGGAGAGATCTAGAATCCAGTGAGCCAGTCGAGGGGCTTGAAGGTAATGCAGAGATGAGGATCGGCGCTCATCACGGAGTATTTATTTAAGAGCAGAATAGCTTCTGGACAGATGCTCCTGAAATCTGGCATTTGAATAGAAGCGATTCAGCTACGTATTGAGGTGACTAGTTAAATGACGACAGTGGTGAAAAAGAATGAATGTCACTTAGTGCTGCAATGTGCTTCACTGCTAGTGTTGCAAACATGACATGCAATGGAAAATGTAGATCTTGTATAGTGCTGAGTTATTGTTCTAGGGAGAAAAAACCAAGACAAACCTGGAGATCCAGTGGCCTAGAAAAGGAAACGAAGATGGCGTTGTAACAGACCATCTCAAATGACTTATGACTTATGGAGAGGAAGTTACAGCCGCATTTACATGGGGATCAGTTTTGAAGGAAACCAAAATATCTTTACTTACTATCTAATTCTCAATTAATCAACAAAAGGCGCTCCATGACGGAGGTATAAAAGAACAGTAAGTCATAAATCACACAACTTAAGGCTTGGGAACACCGTGCCGACTGTGGGGCGCCTGGCGCCGCAGAGCAGTCCTCTGTGGTCTGATGTAGTTTGCCCCCATCCCTCGAAAAATTGCCTCGGAAAACAAGAGATTGTCGGCAGAAGTATACGTTCTACGCATGTGCGACAGCGAGTGACGCTGCAGCGTATTGACGACAGAGAGAAGTGAAAACCGTAAATGCTTTGAGACTAGTCTAGAAAGGTCGGTGTTTTCACCCGTTGAACGAAAGATAAAAATAGGATGGATAACGACACAAAAATGAAGCGACTGGCATTGTCAGCCCTTGGTCTTCTTGTTGTGCAAGAAAGACGTCACAGAAAAACGCATTCTGTATGTGTCGAACAAGATATAGGGAAATAATTGTGATTTCATCCATGCCAATCCTGTTTATCTAGTGTTTATAATAGTCACTTCCGTTTCATTGTCCTGCATTGTTTCGCTAGCTAAACATATGAAGATATATCCTCAAATTGATCCACATATGTGTATTCATTGATTAATGGAATATATGTCCTCGTTTTGTGTACTCAATTGTTAACATTGATAATGTTATCTTTTATTCAGAGTTCAAACATCTTCTTGTATGTTGTCTTTCGACTTTCGTCTTTCCCAGGGAACAGGGTTCAAAGGTTAGGCTCTGGGCATCTGTTTCTTAACTTTGTATGGAACTTGGCGCAACTCTGTGTCAGAAGTGCTGACTTTGAAAGACATGTATTGGGAAAAGAAGGATGTAGCCATGTGGAAATGCTGTTCTTGTTGAGATAAGAAACGTATACCATTCTAAAGATGTCAAGACACAAAATTTATGGTCTACAGACCTGGTTAGAGATAACAAGTGTGAAGGAAGACTGAAGATTCTTTGTTTAGGTCAGTGTTCAGGTCAAACAACATCTGTTGTTCATAATGGAGTCAGATTTTGCAAAACATCCCACACCCCGAGTTTGTAATTGTATACTCAACTTACTTCACATGTTTTGGGAGTGTCTAGAGGTCTTTAAAAGAAAGGATGTGCTAAAAGATTAGCTGCCACTCTCTGGAAGAATCTGGTTGGTGAACCAGGATGTCGGACCGAGCTCGGAACTTCTGTTATTTCTGAATAATTTGCATTCTTTGTTAACTGTTGTATTTAAGGTCTTGTAAGGCCTACTTTTGTAATCATTCTTTGCTATTAATAAATTGACTGTTTTAATTCTAAAATGTTACTCTTCCTTGGATCAAACGAATGCGCAGAACTCATTAGACAGGAAAGAGATTTGAGTTTGCTTCACCTTGCACCTGACCAATCAGATTGACCATTGAGCCTGACTGCGATGAGAAGACTGAACTCGTGTACCCCCCTCTTTTGTGGTCCGACTAGGACCGACTAGCACGCAGATTCCAGACTGGGGGAGACACACAGCAGGGACTCGGGTCGTCGACCACACGGGACTGCCCGACGGCACCAAACGCCCGATAATCGGCACGGTGTGTCAAGGCCTTAAGACACCCGTGATCAACCCAAAGACAAAATATCCAAAGTTCCAATGTTTATGTCCACAAAAATCCCAAAAAGGTAGAGACCAATGTCCAAGTCCGATAAATCCAAAAGAAAATAAACCCCACACGGTGCAGAGACGCTGGTCAGCCTGCCGTGAAGTCGTGTCTTCAAAGCACACAATCACGGCATAAGCGACTGATGAAAAAGAAAACCATCTGTACTTATTCAAGTTCCTGTGTGTCCAGTCAATGTTCTTTGGAAAAAAAGAATAATCCACACTTTATGTCCTCAGTTAGTTTTTTTTTATCCAGATCATGCTTCTGTTCCATGTCTTCCCTCAATCTCACACAGGTGTCTCGTTCTCGTTTTGTCGCTTAACCAAGTGAACCAACGATTCTTTTTTCTACCTTAACAGGCCCTAACCACTTGGGTTCAAAGCAGAGAATTTAATCAAGGCTTTTGAAACAGTGTGCGCCTAAACCCAGACCGGGTCTCCGACCACAAAGTATACATCTTCTGGTCTCATAAGCAGCTGTACTGGGCAATGGAGCTGACTGTATAAGTCTTTCAAGTGGACCCTTCAGGTTTCGACCAAGTGCCAAGGTAGCAGGACTAACGCAGGAGGTCTCGTGAACTGCAGTGTTGATTGCCATCCTGAATTCTGGATCGAAAAGGCAACATTTGAAGCATGTTAGTAAGTCGAGCTTGGTTTTCAAATGAGTTGCCCTTTAAGGACAGCGTTCACTTTATCTGGGCCCATCTTGATAGATCCCAGTGACATGTCCCATGTGCTACTCTTCAGTCAGAGAAATGATCAGGATGTCAACCAGGTACAAAAAAACAATTCAACATGTCAGTGAGTAGGTCATTGAAAAGGAACTGGAAGACAGCAGTGGCATAAGTGAGTCCAAATGGCAGAAAAAGATGCTTGTAATGTCCAGTATCAATCGTTATCCCACGGGAGATTTCAAGTGTAAAGAAAGCTGGCCTGGTTTCAGTTAGCATGCACGCTTGGTGGAGACAAGGAGTGGCTCACCAGAAGGGTTCCAGTCAATGATGAGCCTGGGCTTTTTAAAATTGAGTCAAACCAAGCTGCAGGGGCTCCTGCTCGGATGTACCAGGACCAACCTTTAGGTTAGGCGGTTGAAGTGTAGATTGGGTGCTGACACACAGGGGGAATAGCAGTGCCATACTGCCTCAAGCGATGACGACCCTCATAGTCCATCACACTGCTCACTGACATGTTGATATGAGATCTGTGTTCAATGAATGAAATAGGTCAGACCAGATAGTCGTTTTTAACATTGTCGTTTTCAACTGACTGTTGATTAATTATGTTGTTTTGTTTCCAAAATTTGCGGTGAAGAAGTACCTCCCACAACCCCCTACTCTTCCTGAGCCTGTCTGTGTGTGTACTTAAATAGAGCATTTCCATGCTTTTAAAGTAACTTAAGTGCTTTACACTAAGTTACGCATTCACCTATTCACACACACAATCACACATTGACTGCAATGCAGCGTGACAGCTCAACCATCAGTACAGATCAGGGTGAAGTGCCTTGCTCAGGGACACAGCTTTGCAATCACATCTGGAGCTGGTTCTAAACCTGCTACTTCTGAGGCCAGTTGCCATTCCACTTTACCATCTCTACAATAGAAACCAATGTGTGTGTACACACATTAGTAGAGTGGGAGAAAAAAATTGTGTGTAGATGTGTAAGGGCTCTTGGAAAAAACCCGATTATATTACTATAATCATTGCTCTGTGTGTGTATAAGAGAATTGAAGTTGTATTGTGAAGGATTTCAGCAATGCAGAATCTCTACTCGTGTGAGCTGAAGAAGAATTAACCTCTTACCCCTTTTGTGTCAGGAGTTCAAAAGTCTTGAGACCCAGGTGCGGAAGTAAAAACAATGTTCCAAGTAGGAACGGTTTAATAACAAAGGTAAAAATGAGGTACGGACAACGTCGGAAACAGGAAAAAGTCCAGAGCATGGTATATTTGTCCAGAGACATACAGGGAAGCCAAACCTAAATCAGGAGACAAAATACTCTGGCGTATTCTTCCGGGACGAGATGCTCCTTAAGACTGGGAAGAAACTGCCAAGAAATCAGCCGCAGATCATGCGCACCTGCCTGCGCCTGTCACAGAAGAAAACAAAACAAAAGCATCACGTGGTCAAACATGACAGTACCCCCCCCCCTCTACATAGCGCCACCTGGCGCTCTACCTAGTTTCTCTGGGTGTTCCTGGTAGAAATCCTTAAGCAGAGAAGGGTCAAGGATAAGGGACCGGGAGATCCATGAGGTCCTCCGGACCATAACCCTCCCAGTCCACCAGGTATTGGTACCCCCGACCTCTGCGTCGAATGTCCAGGATCTTGTTGACCCTATAAGCTGGGTGGTCATCAATAACGAGCGACGGTGGTGGAGGCTCAGTTGGAGGACAGAGTGGACTGGAGGCGACCGGTTTCAGGAGGGAGACGTGGAATGTAGGGTGGACTTTGAGCGACGGGGGAAGCCTGAGGCGCATAGCAGTGGGACTGATGATCCTCTCAATCACAAAAGGCCCTACGAACCTGGGGGCCAGCTTACATGACTCAACTGGAAGGGGGAGGTCCCGAGTGGAAAGCCAGACCCTCCGGCCAGGTGAGTAATCCGGAGCTGGCACACGGTGCTTGTCAGCGAGACGTCGATTACGGGTGGCGGTGCGGGACAAGGCAGCCCTGGTATGGTACCAGACTGACCGACAACGTCGTAGGTGGGCACGGACAGAGGGAACCGCTGCTTCCCTCTCCTGACCTGGTCTGGGTTCATTCATTTCCAGTCGACAACCTCTGGTTCCTTCTTCAATATATTGGCGTCCCTGTTGGTGAGGTACCTTGCTGGAGAGTGACAACAAAGCGCTGACCAGGAGTCTGAATCACAACTAAGAGGTGAGTTATTCTCTTTTTGATTTCAAAAAGAGTTTTGCCTCGAGGAAGTGTGAAGGCTTGCTGATCTGTGTTTTGATTAGTCGTTTTAAACTCCCCACAAAAAACACGAACCATTAAAGAGGTGGAAGAGTGAATTCCTAGGGTCAACGTAGAAAACAGGGCAGTCTGTGTGACCTTTATTAGAAAACAGGGCACAGTGAAATAGTCTGTGTGACCTTTTTTAGATCAAGCTTGGGGCTAGTTGAAATAAAGGCCAGACCGTGGTTAAGATAAAAAAAAAAAGGTTTTAAACCGGAGGATACGTGCCATAAAGGTACCGAGTAAGTCCAAGATAACCAAACTGAGGCTGTCAGGGAAGCTTATCGGGAAGATAATCGGAGCCTGCTGATAAGGTTTGGGCTAAAATAGATATATGACAGTTTTATTATTGTCTCTAGAAGGGTCATAGAAATCGAAGTAGCTAGTTGGATAAAAGTAATAAAACTTTTGGCAGCTGAGCTGCGTTGGTTGTGAAACCCGGAACAGTAAATCGCGGTCTTAGAAAATAGGGAAAATTAATGATGTGAGGATTTCACATCAAATGTTGTATTAGTAATAATAAACCAAAAGCTGCGTAGAAAAAAAACAGAAGAAGTGTGTGTGTGTGCGCACAAGTGAATACATGTGTGTGTATGTTGGAACGGCTCCAATCAAAGCAACAGGAGAAAAAGTGAAGAAATAAGAGTGTTTGTACGCGCGAGTGAATGTGTGCGGAGTTCGTTTCTAAATAAGAGATTTCCAAACCCTCTCAACAGATCTGCATATAATCCATAAATAACCAAAATATTATAACCAACGTATATAATCTGTCGTTACAAAATATTAAAAAGCAACGCATATAATCGTTCATATAAAGTTGTGTGTACTGTTAATGTGTGTTAAATGTTGCACTGATGAAATGCTGAAACTTGATGTGAAACACAGCTGTTGAATAGCACAAGGGAGTGCTGACAAGAAGAAAAATATTGAGCCTGTCTGTAGAAAGAGGTCTAGAGAATCTGAAAAAATAGGAGTGTGTAGTAAGTGTTGAAAATATTGGTTGGAACTTGGAAAACATTGTGTTTGGACATTGTGACGCAGTTGGAATTGTATTAAGTGCTGAAAAATATTGGTTCGAACTTGGAAAACATTGTGTTTGGACATTGTAATGCAGTTGGAATTGTATTAAGGCGTTGTTGGAGTTACAGGCCTGAAGGGAGATCGAAATAGTTTATTCTGAAGTGTGTGACGCAGTTAAAAATTGAGATCTGGTGCACTTGGAGAAACAGGTATGAAGGGAGAAATTTGGGCCTGGTAATATTCTGGTGTGTGTCGCAGTTAAAAATTGAGGAGAAGGGCGTTGCCCGTAGGGTCCTCCAGACAACAAGGTTGAAACGGTTTTCACAGAGGACTATCGACCAGAGTGGTCAAAACTAGACTGAGGCCGAAATACGAAGATAAGGAAAGACACCAGAGGGGTGGGACTAGAGGATATAACCAACCCACTCCGATTACAGAGATTCTCCATTTTGAATTGAAAACGTCATTTTGAAGTCAAGTTGATGTCATTTTGAATCAGTCATCATTTGTAGTCCAACAGAAGCCATTTTTGAAGTTTAACAGTAACCATTTGGAATAACAAACTATTTTGTAGGCCAACAGAAGCAATTTTGAAAAAGTCACCATGTTGAATAACAAACTATTTTGTAGGCAAACAGAAGCCATTTTGGAAAACAAGTAATTTTGAAATAGAAGCCATTTTGAAATTTAAGGCAAGACATTTTGAAAGTTCTTCCAGTTTGAAGTTTAAGTTAATTTTAATTTTAAAACAAAATAACATAAGAGTAAACAAGTAATTTACTGATAAGTAAAGTAAATTAAACAACACTAACAGAAATAAATAAGTAAGTTAAGAATTCTAGATTGTTATGCCGAACGGAACGAAACGATAAATAAAAAAACAGGTGGTGAGTCCTACTGGATCAAACTAGACAAGGTAGGAGAAGAAAACACGCGTGATTTAAATTGGAAAGCCAGCAAGGAGCTAGAAGATGAAATAGACAAAAAACATGAGCAGACAATGCGTGGAGCTGGGGCAGAAACAAAAAGGGTAAGAGTAGGTCAGAAAGATAAAAACTATGATCTAAGATATAGACCTAATATCAAACCACCGGACAGGTATACCGATCCTGGTCAATATCCAATATTGATTAAGGGATCAAAAGCCCACTACATTCCTTGGCAGACCCAGGATCTGACTGGGTTGGTGACCCGACTTCCAGACATCCATGAAGGAGCAGGAAAGTGGATAAAGAAGTTTGAAGAAGAAACTGTGGGTAAGATGCTTGCCATTGGGGACGTAAAAGTAGTCTGGGCACAAAGCTTTGGAATACCCGCCATGGAGAACGTTCTGTACCAAAGTGGAAACGAGTGGATGGTAGAGGCCATGTCAGATGGGACTGAATTCAATGCCTACCGACCAACGCCATGGAAGGCGTTGACGGATGAATATCCCACAAAGATTGACCCCAAAGCACTAAAGGGGGACCCCATCAAAGACGATGAGAACGCAGCAGCCTATCTCACCAAGCAACTCAAGCGGTGGAAGCAAGAGACAGAGGAGGGTGCTGAAAATAGCGCTCTAATGTCAACGTTGTTCCGCATATCTGTTGTCGAGGCTCTACCATCAGCCGTACAAAACAAACTGGAGGACATGGTTGGTCTCACATCCATGGCATACTGAGTGTTCCGTAATCATGTGGTAAAAGCCATTGAAAAGTACAGAAAGGACGAAAAAAGAACCAAAGAACAAGAAAGACAAGTCCAGAGAAAGCTGGCGCAAATGCAACTTGTCGAACTCCAGGGAAAGACCAAAGCAAGTTTTCAAGACCCCGTGGTGGAAGCCACGACACCTTCCCTGCCCCCAGAACTGCTAACGAATGCCCAACAAGAGACTGAAAGTTACCCACAACAACCCTATGGTGGCCGATATAACCAGCCATATAACCAGTCAAGACAAGCCCTGTACCGCCCATCACAAAGATGGGAGTATAGACAGCGAAGTCAACCTGCAGTAAAGACATGTTATAACTGCCAAAGACGGGGGCACATAAAAAGAGATTGTCCAAACAATGTTCCTGAAAGGATGGACGGAGGAAGAGAAAACCAACAAAGGCCACGATCATGGGACGGGCCAAGGAACCCATGGGCTGGACCGAAATTTGGATACTAGAGGGGCCAAGAGAATCCTAAAGGGGAGAGTCAACTTTTAAATCACTCGCCTAATCTGGGCGATAGTCCAATGGTTAACGTTAAAATTGAAGACAAACAAATTCCGATGCTGCTAGACACAGGAGCAACATACACATGTGTTAAACCAATTGATGCCACAGATCTCCCCATGTCCGGAAAAATGAGTAAAACCAATAGGATTCTCGGGAACAACACAAATCCTCGAAATGACCGATCCAGTGAGACTCGCCACAAATAATGACGAAGTCCGTATACCGATTTTGGTGTCGGACCAAACACCCATAAACCTATTGGGAAGAGACGCGCTGTGCAAATTAAAAAGATTTTAATATATTATTTATATTATTTTCTCTCTAATGAGAGAAAAACCGCAGGTTGTAACTATACCAAAAGAAAAAAAAAAGGGGTGATGGGGACCAAGAGTCTGGTGGTCCCAGGAGATCTGGTCTACATAAAGGTCTTCCAGCGGAAGTGGCACGAGCCGAGAAGAGAGGGCCCATACACGGTGGTCAGAGCCACACCAACGCGAAAGACAACCTCGGGTCCGACGGGAGGAGCCTCCAGTGTGACGCCCAACCAGCCAATCCAAAAGAATAATGAAAGAAGCACCTCAGATAAGTACGATTCAAACAAGCCTGTTAATGGTCGCATAATAACAGATATGGTATGAGAATCCTACGAAATTAGACCAGAGTTGTGAAAAGATAACAATGACTAACTCTATTGCATTATTCATGATAATACAAACTGTAGCGATTGCGGACAGTTATTGGATGTGTGGAGATAACATTTTGTTCAACGCGTTGCCACTTTACTGGGTGGGATTATGTGCACTAGTTCGACTCAGAATGTCTGCAACGGTTGTGTATGGTGGAATAAACGATGCATTCAAAATAACTGGCAAAGGAGATACTTTAACAAGACAGAAAAGGGAAGTTGATGAGAACACACTTCCAGAAACATATCAACTTTATGTTATAAACTGCATTTTCAGTAGCCATGACAAAGATTAAAGACTTAAAAGAAGAATTAAAGAAGAATGCAGGAGTAAATAATTAGGCCTGGGATTGGTTAGAAGAGAGATTAGGCAAATGGGGAGGTTTATTTGCTAAAATAGGAATAACTGCAGCAATAATATTAACTGTTATTTTCTTTTTGGCTTGTTGTTTCGTACCCATGATGAGGAGGCTGTTGTTAAGAAAAATTGGCAAACGGGTGGACGTCGTGACTGGGGCTCGACATGCGGGGCTCAAGTTATGGTGACAATACCAGACTTGTATCCCATCCCGGATTACATGGAGGACATTGATAATGACCACGCTGGAGATGACGACGATGATGAATGAATATAATCGTGATTGATGATATAATGTGTTTGTATTAAAAAAAAATAAAAAAAAAGGGTGGAGTATACACCCGCTATGACATTGTGACAATATGAAAGTATTCCTGAAAACTGTGACATTATGAAACTGATATTGATTGTGTATTATTTGAACCATGAAAGGACAAGTATATGTTCCTGTGTTTTTGAAGATTCATGTTTATGTTCATTATTCCTTGTATTATATGTGCCTGAAGTTATTCTATTGAATTTCAAGTGTTCATTTGAGTGTTATATCAAGCGTTTGAAAAACTATTACAAGTTATGTTTAAATTGAATATGCTAAAGCAAGAGCTAACTGCTAATTATTTTCTTGTTCAGTCGTACATCACAGAATTAACTTTTTGTCTTTGGCACTTCCGGAAGTGACCTACTAAACTGTCCTGCGACGGTACATTCCTAAGGGGTATACACGCATTTAAAGGTAATCCACAAAACTACTCAAAGCTAGTCTTTGAACATACACACATTTAAGGTTACAACCTACAGACAGTTACTCTCGGTCATATAACTTATACATGATCTAAGACCAATAAATACATTATCAGTAGTGTTAGTTGAAACTAACAACGGGATGGATATGTTGTGGCGTAAAGGGTTATTGGTCCAAGATCACTGACATCATCCTAATGACTTTTGCAGCTACTAGAGAAACCAGAATTACACACACACACACATTTGAGAGACAAACATCTTATATAATGAGGTTGGGAAACATCTTGTGAAATCACCTTGGCCGAGTGTCCAGGCATCGTCATGCCGAGGAGGTCCGGAAGGCGGACCCCACTGTGCACTGTATAAAGTTAATGAGTAAAATACATGTGCGGGTCTTAATCATCAAAGGGGATATTCTTTAATTTATTCATACAAATGTGTTATACGTGCTATGCTTATATAACTGCAATACTATGCAACATTCTGTTTTCTGGAAAACTACTGAGGTGAACACACACACGAAAATTGCGACTCAGCACCGAAGGATCCGAGGTCAACGAGAGGAACCTCCCTGTTTCATAACCATCGGCATGTCAGTTGATAACGGTACCCTGGTAACCGTCAGAACAGGAACATAACAATTAAACGTTGTAAGACTTTGATGATTTCTGGATTCTAAGCTTGTACGGATTGCTTGTGAATTATCTGCTGGGTTTCGACCCACAGTTAACAAAATCCATCATCCCGTTGACCTGGTCTGGGTTCACTCATTTCCAGTCGACAACCTCTGGTTCCTTCTTCAATACAGGTCCGCCGTCTCCAATGCGGAAGGCAACTTGAACAGAGCGATGAAGTGCATCCAAAAACGGTCTACCACAATGAGTATTACCGTGATGCCAGATGAAGGAGGGAGACCAGTGACAAAGTCAACGGAGATCTGTGACCAGGGACGACTTTGAACCGGAAGAGGATGCAGGAGACCAGAAGGAGGGCGTCGAGAAGATTTTCCTCGAGCGCAGATGAAACAAGCAGCTACAAACTCCCTGACATCCTGAGCCATGTCCGGCCACCAGAATCTCTGTTTAAGAAAAAATAAGGTTCTGGTTACTCCTGGGTGGCAGGTTACCTTATGGTTGTGTCCCCATTGTAGGACTTGTGACCGGACCGCCTTGGGAACGAACAGTCGGTCAGGTGGAGCAGAGTTTGGTCCAGGATCCCTTTCCAATGCCTCCTGGACAAGTCCTCGTTCCAGCGAGCAGCCCTTAGAAAACACTTCTCTGGCAGGATGGTGTCACCCTTGTCGTCGGCCTGGGGAGGTTCAAACTGACGTGAAAGTGCATCAGGCTTCACGGTCTTGCTGCCGGGGCGATAGGTCAGGGTAAAATCAAAACGTCCAAGAAAAAGTGCCCAGCGGGCCAAACGTTTTGTATCACGCAAATAAGTCAGGTTCTTATGGTCCGCAAGGACTAGAAAAGGTACCTCAGAGCCCTCCAACCAGTGCCTCCACTCATGAAGAGCTGCCACCACCGCCAGGAGTTCCCTGTTTCCGATGTCACCGTCGTAGTTGCCCTCCGCCGGTGACAACTTCCGTGAGAAGAAGGCACAAGGGTGCACCTTGTCGTCTTCAGAGCAACGCTGGGAGAGCACTGCGCCAATGCCAGTGTCAGAGGCGTCAGCCTCGACGATGAACTGTCTTGTAGGATCCGGATGGCGCAGGATAGGTGCAGAGGAGAACAAGGAGCACAACCTGTGAAAAGCC
Source organism: Callionymus lyra (assembly GCF_982586985.1). Lineage (NCBI taxonomy): Eukaryota > Metazoa > Chordata > Actinopteri > Syngnathiformes > Callionymidae > Callionymus > Callionymus lyra. Next base: position 18,385,311 of record NC_141831.1, read on the forward strand.
TCCTCGGCCTCAACCGACCAGAGGAAGGGACTCTTAGTGGATGTTAGCCTTGTGAGAGGAGCAGCAACCTGGCTATAGCCCCTGATGAACCTTCTATAAAAATTGGCAAAGCCCAGGAACTGTTGGAGCTGTTTACGGGAGCCCAGTACCGGCCACTGACTTAGGCTCGATTCCAATTCTCAGTTTGACCACTACAACTACGCCCTACCACTAGGTTTGCGCGTGCCCGCGAAGTGTAGTGGAGTCCCAATTCTACTTTCGGCGTAGTGATAGTGTTCAAGGTAGTGCCAGGTCTCCCTACTAGAGGTAGTGATGTCGGAGGCACACTTCGCAACCGAGTGCTGACGGAGAAGGAACCATGGCGAGCAACCTTGTGCATAAATGTGAGTATTCTTGCTTTAAAACTAGTGTTTCTTCATAAAATTCATGTGAAAGCATTGTTTTTGCTGATATTCCATGTTGCTAAAATATAAACACACGGTGAAGATGCTAACGTTAGCAATTGTTTGTTCGTAAACTTGAGTATGCATTATTTCGACGATATTCCATGCTAATAAACGTTTAAAAGTTGTTAACTTTTAACAGTGAAGACGTTAGTTGTTTGTGTATTTCATGTGAAAAGTATTGTTGTTTTTTACACGTAAAAACGATGTTTACTCGACGCTACTTTTAAGCATTCTTTCGACGATATTCCATGCTAAAATACACGTTTAAAAGTTGTTAACTTTTAACAGTGAAGACGTTAGTTGTTTGTGTATTTCATGTGAAAAGTATTGTTGTTTTTTACACGTAAAAACGATGTTTACTCGACGCTACTTTTAAGCATTCTTTCGACCATATTCCATGCTAAAATACACGTTTAAAAGTTGTTAACTTTTAACAGTGAAGACGTTAGTTGTTTGTGTATTTCATGTGAAAAGTATTGTTGTTTTTTACACGTAAAAACGATGTTTTTCGACGCTACTTTAAGCATTCTTTCGATGATATTCCATGCTAAAATACACGTTTAAAAGTTGTTAACTTTTAACAGTGAAGACGTTAGTTGTTTGTGTATTTCATGTGAAAAGTATTGTTGTTTTTTACACGTAAAAACTATGTTTTTTGACGCTACTTTAAGCATTCTTTCGACGATATTCCATGCTAATAAACTTTTAAGAGATAACAGTGAAGTTGCTATTTCTTTTTGTATTTAATTAAAGCAAAGTATTTGTGTATGTATTATTTGTATTTTTGTATGTATTATGTGTATTTTTTGTACACTCTTTACTATACACTCTATACTTGGCCATTAAAAATATTTTAAAAAAAAAACATATCCGATATTACACAGGGACGCCAGAGGAAACCAGGAGGCTAATAAATTTCCGCACGGAAAATGAGGACCGGTTCAAGAAGTCCAAGTACACCTCTAAAGCACTATGGATGTGAGTTATGAGTTTAATAATTCATTAGCATGTTCTTTTATTCTGTTGAATCTGTAAGTTTACATTGCTGGTTGTGTCTATTTCAGGGAACTGTTGCGAGAGTTGGGCCTGGAGGAGAAGGTCACGGCCCAACAGGTTTCCAAAAAATGGGAAAACCTGAAAAGAAAATACAAGGTAGTAGTTTCATTCATGACTACTTATAAATACAATAAAAACAAAACTCATGATCGTTATTAGTTCTATATTAATAAAAATGTGTTTGTCCTTTCTCCCTGTGTCTCCATTTCTTTGCATGTGCGGCAGGAACTACGGACACCGAAGACGGGGAGTGGCACGGACAGGGGCGAGACGACTGCTGCCAACTGGCAGTATTTCGACCTAATGCACGAAGTGCTAGGTGGCAGGCCGTCGGTCGACCCCCCCCGCCTGATAGCCTCGGTCGTTTGTCCCACGGTAATGCTGCTCACTCATAAAAGCAACACTATTGATCATTTTCATTATTTTAATGTCTGAATTATAATTTGTGTTGCCATGTTCTACAGGATGCTGCTGAATCCTCCGAAGCGGGTCGGAGCACCTCCGTAGCTTGCCCCGACACACAACAACGCTCCCCAAGTCACAGCACATCGGGAGTTCGGACACCTCGCCCACACTCCCCAGGTCTGACATCTGGCGCTGGTCCAGCAAGGAGCCCAGCAAGGAGCCCAGGAACACCCATGAGGAAAAGAAAAAGAAATCCTGTTCTGGAATACCTAAAAGAAGCAAACCTGCGCGAGGAACGGCGGTTCTATGAGCAGGCCGCAAAGGAGGACACACATAATGAAAGAACAGAGGCCCACAATGTCCGATTTGGTAACCTTTTAGAAAGGCTTGTGGACCACATAGTGTCCTGAGTGTTGTGTGGTCGTTGTGTGTTGTTTTTTTATATATTTAATTTGAACACTTTTTGATTTTGCTTGTTTGCTGTGATGTAATGAAGATTTTTTTTTTCAATTTCTAGTTGTGTCATTCTTAAATACATATGTACATTCTATTAAATGTTAATATTTATATATTAGTACAATAAATGCAAATACAAATGTTAATATAAACATTTTAATGAGAAACACTTGAAAACTCACAACATTTTAAACTCAAGGAAATTTTGCACAAAAGGGCACAATTTTACTCAGGAACATCTTCAAACATTTGGGCAGCCAGTCTGTCTCTGGCAGCTGACCCAGATGTTTCTTGGCGTGCTTCAGGTTGAGGTTCGGGGAGGACATCTACAATCTCAACCTCTGGCTCAAGTGTGTCCCCATTGTCCAGGCAGATGTTGTGCAAAAAGGCACATGATGCAATTACATCGCAAGCAAATGTAGATTTTACCTCCAGTGCCCTAAACAGAGTTGATCGCCACCTTGTCTTCATCATACCAAAGGCCCTCTCTATAATGCTTCGGCCCCTGACATGATGAAAGTTGAACCGCCGCTGGACTGGCCCATTCACCGGCTCCTTGTAGGGTGGAAGCAGACAGAAGGGGCTCTCCAAACAAGGATACCCACCATCACCCAGAATGATGTAGCCAGGTGGGGGATAGCATCTCGTCCTATAAAATGGGCTGTTTTTCAAGATTCTAGCATCATGAACAGACCCAGGGTAACCAACAAAAATGTCCAGAAACCTGCCACGAGAATCACAAATTGCCTGCATGTTCAGGGAATAAAACCCTTTATAGTTCAGGTAGTCCAATCGGTGCTTCTCTGGTGGTTTGATCCGTATGTGGCTACAATCAATTGCTCCAACCACATTGTTGAATGCAGGACATCTGGACAAATCAGCAAAACCCTGACCAACTGATTGCAGCTCTTCCGGTAGTGGAAAGGAAATTATTCTGGTTAAGTTTTCCAAGATGTCCTGTGCCACTCTGTGGATGATTCGATGGACGGTCGTTTTCGGAATACCAAAGATCCTGCACACCACTTTATAGGACAGTCCATGAGCCAGCCAGTAGACGTATACGAGAACCTCTAGATCTTTTCCCCAGCCATGTGACTGATCTTTTCGTAGAAGCCTCTGCAGACTGGTCAGTGCCCTTCTGGTAAGGCGGAAATCATTCCGTAGGTCAGCTTCCACGTTGAACCATAACCGTAGTATGGGCAAGTTGAAGTTGGTTCTGCAGTACACTGAGAGAGAACCAGTCTGAGGAGGAAAATTACACAACATTAGAAATGTGCATCCAAATAAAATAGTTTGAGTAAAAGCTGCTCAAAATATGTTCAAATAACTTCAGGTTTATGTAAGCGAGATGGTAAACCTATTAATGACTGATAAATACAGCTACAATACGCTCTAAACATGGTTTACTACCGTTTGCATACTTGTATTAAAACAACAACAAAGAAGCACGTAAATAGATCGCTTGTATTGACCATTGCTAGCACGTTTAGCATTCCGCTTACAATTGTGGTCGTAAAAAGTTCATTAAACTCAACATACACCGATCAACACAGCTACAATACGCTCTAAACATGGTTTACTGCCGTTTGCATACTTGTATTAAAACAACAACAAAGAAGCACGTAAATAGATCGCTTGTATTGACCATTGCTAGCACGTTTAGCATTCCGCTTACAATTGTGGTCGTAAAAAGTTCATTAAACTCAACATACACCGATCAACACAGCTACAATACGCTCTAAACATGGTTTACTACCGTTTGCATACTTGTATTAAAACAACAACAAAGAAGCACGTAAATAGATCGCTTGTATTGACCATTGCTAGCACATTTAGCATTCCGCTTACAATTGTGGTCGTAAAAAGTTCATTAAACTCAACATACACCGATCAATACAGCTACAATACGCTCTAAACATGGTTTACTACCGTTTTCATACTTGTATTAAAACAACAACAAAGAAGCACGTAAATAGATCGCTTGTATTGACCATTGCTAGCACGTTTAGCATTCCGCTTACAATTGTGGTCGTAAAAAGTTCATTAAACTCAACATACACCGATCAATACAGCTACAATACGCTCTAAACATGGTTTACTACCGTTTGCATACTTGTATTAAAACAACAACAAAGAAGCACATAAATAGATCAACCAAATACATACCGTGAAAATTTGAAAAAGCGCTTCGAGGTCTCGATGATATCTACCTCTTTGAAAAGGTCGGCGTCGTCGTCTTGTTGAACTAAAACGTAGACATACAGTCATGAGCAAAGCCAGTGTTGCTGTTGCTGTTAAAGGCATGTTCTCATTCTATTCAGCTCTCAGTCGCTTCTGCTGACGTTTTATTCAGTCAGCGGCAACGATTGATGACGTAACGTAGGGTAGGGCGGGCCCAAATCTGAAGAGTGATGCGAAGGGCCTACCGGGTGGCGAAGTGGTAGTGGTAGTGGTAGTGGTAGTGGTAGTAGTCAAACTGAGAATTGGAATCGAGCCTTACTGCCTCAATCTTCTTAGGGTCAGGCTTTAATTGGCCCTGCTCTAAAATGAAGCCCAGAAAACATACGGAAGATACCCCAAAGTCGCACTTCTCAGCCTTAACGAACAATTTGTTTTCTATTAGGCGTTGTAGGACGCGACGAACATGGCAGAGATGTTCCTCAGAGATTCTGGAAAAAATAAGTATATCGTCAAGATACACGTATACAAAGTCATTTAGGAAATCTCTGAGTACATCATTAATCAGTCCTTGGAACACTGCGGGGGCGTTAGTTAGACCGAACGGCATTACCAGATATTCAAAATGGCCGAGAGGGGTCTTGAATGCAGTCTGCCACTCATCTCCCTCTCTAATGCTGACTAAATGATAGGCATTACGTAAATCAAGCTTAGTAAAGATCCTTGCCTTATTCAAGGGATCAAACAAGGGATCAATTAGTGGAAGAGGGTACCTATTCTTGATGGTAATGTTATTTAGTCCCCGGTAGTCAATACATGGTCTGAGAGTCTTGTCCTTCTTGGCAACAAAGAAAAACCCTGCACCTAGGGGAGATGAGGAAGGTCGGATCAACCCAGCTGCCAGTGACTCCCCTATGTAAGTCTCAAGAGCCTGTCTCTCCGGGCGAGATACATTGAAGAGCCTACTGGAGGGTAGAGGAGAGCCAGGGAGCAAGTCTATAGCGCAGTCATGGGGCGGTGGCAGGGATAGAGCCCTTTCCTTACTAAAAACCTCACCCAAACTGTGATACTCTGGATGAACACAGGAGAGGCAAGGAGGGGAAGACACAGGAAGCTGAGGGGCTGAGGTTACAAGAGCAGAACGAAGACACTGTGAATGTGTCAAAGTGAGTGTTGTGAAGACGGAGCCAAGGCAGACCAAGAACTAACGGAGAGGAGGGAGAGGAAATCACAAGGAAATAAATAGCTTTCTAGAGCTTTTAGAGTGGTTATCCGAAATAGCGAGGGACAAGGACCTAGTCTCGTGAGTCACGTCGGTAAGGGGTCTGCCGTCAATGGCATAGATCGGTCGGGGAACGCCGAGTTGAACCAAGGGAATGTTAAGGGAAAAAGCGAAGTCTTTGTCAATGAAGTTGTCGTCGGCGCCAGAATCTTTTAGAAGAACCTCAGCAGTGGAAGTCATGTCAAACGTCAAAAGTGCAGGTAGAGTGATCCGGTGAGAAGGGTCAGGAGAAGAGAGGGTGTGTCCCACCTGAGTACTGACCTTCGGACGACTAGGACAGAAACGTAGTCTGTGACCAGGCTCTCCACAGTACAGACACAATCCCCTCGTTAGCCTGTGTGAGCGCTGTTTAGGAGTCAAGCGCGTTCGACCAAGTTGCATAGGCTCATCAGGTGGCGGTGTAGAAGTTGTAGGAGTCGTAGGAGTCATCTGAGGAACTGGTCGGTTAAAGGAGGAAGGAAGAAGAGAGAAAACATCCTTGCCAAGTTCCCTGCAGCGTTCCCTCAGCCTATTATCAATCTTAATAGATAAGTTAATAAGTGCCTCTAAACCTTCAGGTTCATCCCGAGTGGCGAGCTGATCCTTGACAGAGTTACTTAACCCCTGAGTAAAAGCAGTTATTAGCGCGGGCTCATTCCATCCACTCTCGGCGGCTAATATTCGAAAACTTATTGAATATTGCCCCACCGATTCATCACCCTGTTTTAAACAAAGTAATTTTCGAGCAGACACAGCGGGAGAGGGATATGGCAGGTCGAAAACACGGCGCATTTCGTCAGTAAAACAATCATAATTTGATAAAACCGGATAGTTAGATTCCCACAGAGAAGTTGCCCAGTCAGCTGCTCTACCCCGGAGGAGATTTATTAAATAAGCGATCTTAGCGCGACCAGTAGAATACGACGATGGCTGCTGGCTAAAAACTAATTGGCACTGGAGCAAGAAACGTGTACATCCACCCACATCTCCATTATAATGCTTAGGAGAAGGTAAAACTGGTTCACGTAGAGCAGGCTGTCCTTCAGTGTGAGAATGAGCGGAGGCAGTCTGCGCGCGCACAGAGGCTGCGGCGGCTGCAACAGGTGCGGGAGGGGCCAAACGAAGAGTGAGCGCATCCAAAGCAGCTGACAGTTTGACGAGCGCTGAGTGACTGTCACGTGTCACTTCCTTGAGAGTACAGAGTCTGGTTCCTTGAGAGCCGAGAGCTCGGCGGAGCTCATTTTAATCCGCTGGGTCCATTTACTGGCCAGAGTATTCTGTCAGGAGTTCAAACGTCTTGAGACCCAGGTGCGGAAGTAAAAACAATCCAAGACGGTTTAATTACAAAGGTAAAAATCCAAAACGTATCCCAGAACGGGTGTCAAAGAACAAAAAGCGTATCCACAAAAAGGGAGATCTGTGGCAAAACTGGACGCAGGCAGGGGCACGGCTGGCCGATAACTAAATCAGGAGGAACAAAAAACTCACGTTAGAACGGAGAGGTACGGACAACGTCGGAAACAGGAAAAATTCCAGAGCATGGTATTTTTGTCCAGAGACATACGGGGAAGCCAAACCTAGATCAGGAGACGAAATACTCTGGCGGATTCTACCGCCAAGAAATCAGCCACAGATCATGTGCACCTGCCTGCGCCTATCACAGAAGAAAACAAAACAAAAGCATCACGTGGTCAAACATGACATTTTGTTCTTTGCATTAAGTTGTAAATAAGATTTCTTGACCCAGTTCTGCACATTGGTCGTAGTTACTGGTGTGTGAAAAATAACTGCATCGCCTGCATACATTTGGATATCAAAACTTAAGCACACGTCTGTAAGATAATTTATAAAAAAGTATTCAATTAAAGATGCCCTAAAATACTCTCCTGGGGGAACCCTGCTGGTGAGTCCAAATGGCAGAAAAGATCCTCGTAATGTCCAGTGTCAATCGCTATCCCAAGGGAGATAGGGAGACAGGGACACACACTATTTTCTTTCACACAAATATTACCTAAACTAAAGTAGGCCTCTGTTTAGAGATCAAAACTGTTAACTGTTTGGAAAAATTAATTAGTGTTTATTAGTGACATTTTAGGGTTGTTTACTGGTTAATATAACAATATTTTTCCAGATCACTTTGCTATTTCCTCTTGCATTATTTATAATATTGAAAATAACTTTGGCCTTCCAAACTATACTCGTTAATGTCTAGCTGAGGTGAATTTCTGCACATCTGTGGTCAAACCACAGGTTTCTTGAGCAGAATATCAAATCATCAATGCTCTACATTTGCTGTCCATCCAAGGAAAAGCATTCTTATTATTTTCAGCTTCCCCTCTTTATCAACTTATTCTATACATTTTCAAGCTAAAAAAAATCACAACCTGTTAATGTGTCATTGTCCATATTAGAACAAGAATATCACTCCAGTCAGTCTCTCTAAAATCTACATCAATATTTTAACTTGAAGAAGCCTAACTTTTAAGAGTTTATAGAAGAGTTCCTACATTCCTGTTAGAGTTGCTGATCCTCTCCTTATTGAAAGTGTGACTTCATGAACCATCTCTGATCTGGGTTCTTTGTTTGAGTTTACATCTTAGAATTCGATCCCTCACCCGACACAATATCAGCTGGTTAAAGAATAAAGATTCTGACAACAAATGTTATTTGTTTATCTTTGTTTATGTATGAGAAACAAAATGAAAAAAAAACAAAAACAATATGAAACAAAATTTAAATCAAATTTTGATTAAGGTGTCAAAGTTCAAGAATGTAGAATAATACTAGTGAGAGACCTTTGTCTTAACAGCTGGTTTGAGTCCACAGCAGAGGTTAGATAAAAGGATGGGTCTGATGGTCTGATCTCTTAGACCATAGATGAGAGAACTTAAACATCTTGGCATGAGAAAAACAAATACATACATAACATTCATCATACGCATGAAACTGATTCGATCCATGAATTTAACAATTGCCACACACACAGGCACAAAGATGGTGGAGGACAGGCCTAGGATCAGCTGGATCATGTGCAGCAGCAGAGTATTTTGAACCTTCCTTGCTGAGTTTTGGCTCTGGGTGGCTGACCTGGCTGCAATTACCACCCCTATTAAACTAGAAACAATGATAAAAGCTGCTGAGGTAAACAGTAAGATGTTGAATGCTTGATCATACTTGACAGCAACTGGAACCAGTCATGATAAACGTGTCACAAACTGTCTTCATCTGCAGACTCTTTAATTCTTCAAATGGAAACTGACACATCAGCACAATACGGATCAGAACATTCATAAAACAGAAAGTCCACACTAGAATGAAAAACCCCAGGACTGCTCTGTTAATTTGTTTGCACTATCATCTTCCTTCGGTTTTGTATTTGTAATGTTGTACTTTAATAAAAGATTGAAACCCTAACATTGTGCGTATCTGTTATGTAGGTAGGTAGGTAGAACTTTATTGATATTGAATAGTTTTTTTTTCCAATTAGACACAGCAATACAGCAATTATTCATAAAAATAAAAATAAGAACAAGAACAAAGAAAAGAACAAGATGATACAACTAAGTCTAAAGATAAGGAACATAGATCAAAGAAAAATAACAAAGACAAAGGATACAAAGACTAACATGCATCTGGGAAGGAGCATTTGTGCACTCCATTTTTATGTCTCGTGTGTCTTTCACGTGCTGTGTCTCAAATCGCATACTTCTCTTAGTATACTAGAAGTTAGTATGCATCAGGATAGTGTACATACTAACTAGTACGCAAATTCTCCACAGATAGTATGTCTCAAATCCAACACTGCTGCTACGCACTAACCGGAATTGAGGTGACAGCTTCTACTTCTATTTAACGATGTTTCAACCAGCTGTTTGAACACTATCGCCGACACCTGCTGGCAGCACGTTTTGCAAGTTTGGAAAAAGAAATAAAGAAAAAAATATGAGAATCGATATATTCGCGAGATATTTAAGCTGGTATCAGCCCCGAAGACGTGTCATCCTCCTACTGCTGCTGAAAATGCACCTGTAAGTATATGCATATATATGCATATATATATATGTTGTAACTTCCGTTTAAAACGTCATTAAGATGGCGGCCGTTTAGGGTGGTTAGTGTCCATCGAACCATACTCAGTTTTGTGGGCGTTTTAGTACGCCAATTTAGTGTGCATGGCGCACTAAATTTCGCATACTAAGAATTGAGACGCACTTACGCACTAAAAATATTAACTTTGAGTACGCTAGTATGCGATTTGAGACACGGCACTTGTGTTTCCTGTTTTTATTTTGAAACCTGTGCTGTGTCTCAAATCGCATACTAATCTTAGTATGCTAGAAGTTAGTATGCATCAGTTTAGTATGCATACTAACTAGTACGCAAATTCTCCGCAGATAGTATGTCTCAAATCAAACTCTGCTGCTACACACTAACTGGAGATCACATGACAGCTTCTTCTTCTACTACTATTTAACGATGTTTCAAGCAGCTGTTTGAACGCTATCGCCGACACCTGCTGGCAGCACGTTTTGCAACTTTGGAAAAAGAAATAAAGAAAAAATATGAGAATCTAAATTATCGTGAGATATTTAAGCTGGTATCAGCAGCGAAGACGTGTTTATCCTCCTACTGCTACTGAAAATGCACATTTAAGTATATGCATATATATGCATTTATATATGACGTAACTTCCGTTTAAAACGTCACTAAGATGGCGACTGTTTAGTATGGTTAGTGTCCATCGAACCATGCTAGTTTTGTGGGCGTGTTAGTACGCCAATTTAGTATGCATGGCGCACTAAATTTCGCATACTAAGAATTGAGACACACTAACGTACTAAAAATACTAACTTTTAGTACGCTAGTATGCGATTTGAGACACAGCACTGCTCCCTTCTGTGTCTGTGTGAGTTTCATTTCCGGTCCCTTCTCCTGCTGATTAGTAATTGTCATCACCTGGTCTTGTGTTCTCCTGCTCCGCAGCTGCCACTGATTGCCGGCAGTCTTCTTATACTGCTCACTCTCCCTCAGTCATTGTCATCCTGTCACACTCGGTGCCCCGTGTTGTCTAGTGTGTTTCGCGTTTAAGACTCCTGGTAAGAGAGCGTTTTGTCTTCCCAGTTTTTGACTCTGGTACGTTTTCTCGCCTTTCTGCCTGCCTGTGCCCCTGACCTGTTTTTTTGAATCTCGTTCCTGTTGATGTTTTTTTCCTGGACTGCTTCTGACGATCCCTCTGCCTGCTCCTGTAAATAAAAATGTCAACTTTGACAAACAGACACACTCTGCTCCTGGGTTTCCTTCCGCATCCTGACAGAACGAACCGACCCAGCGAAAAGTTCCTCCCCCGAGTCCGGCGCGACTTATCGTGAGCAAGTCGTGAGGAACACTTCCTCCCTTGCCGAGCTGAGGCACCGCATGGAGGCATTGGCCGCCCAGCACGTTTCCCAGCAGCAGACGCTGGCTCATCAAGTGGCCACCATGGCGGCACAGATCCAAGCTCTGGGCGAACAGTTGGCTGTGCTCTCCGCCCAGTTCCTGCCCCCCGGCCGCTGTTGGGACTTCCACAACACCTGCTATCCCGTCGCCCCTGCCCGGTCAGTCAGATACCACCACCACTGCTGTCGCCGCACCATCAACCGGCCGCCCCTTTTTTCTGGTGAAGTGGAGTAGCATATATCATCTCAGCGGAGGCCTCGGCCACGGCTGAGTGGAAGCGGCGGTCGGCCATCTGTGACTCCGTGGAAGAGTTCACCAAGGCCCTTGAGCGCATTTTTCAGCGAGTCCCTCCAACAATTGCAGAGGTTCCTGGGGTTTGCTAATTTTTACAAAAGCTTCATTAGGTATGACAGCAAAGTCGCTGCACCCTTTACCATGTTAGCCTCCTTTGTCAGACAGTTCCACTGGTCCCTGAGGCAGAAACGAAAGTAGAATTTGGCTCTCAAACCTCTCAAGTCATTGCACATTGTCACTTTGCAGATATAATTGACTGAAGCAAAATTAAGGACAGGAGTAGAGTACCAGTGAGAAATATCTTTACAGCTCTTCTCAGTCTGCAGCAGATTAGACAAGATCTGCAGGTCTTTTTATTCCCTAGTTTGGTGGACATTTTGATATACTCGTCTCATACTATTGTAGATGTATGACTTTGGACTTTTGTTGTTGTATTTTGAGGAAATTATTTAAATTACATTTTTACTTTTTCTGCCATGACAAGATAAATATAACTAAATAGATCTAGAACTGATTAAAGTGTGTCCTGAGCATTATTTTAACATCATTTTTCTTTACAAAGTTTGAATGTCATCTCTGAAAGAAATAACCACAGAACAAAAATATTCATTACCACTTCTTTATTCAACCTTTATAAACCAGGCAATAACAGCAGGACATATTTTTGCATAGATGTGGCCTGGCAAACCTATGGAGAAGTTGAAATCAGTGTAAAATTAATGGTTTAACTCGACTCATGAAGTCAAAATTATAAGGAGGCTTTTTTAGAATGTACTAAACAGAGTTTTTAGTTTTTTTCAGTTTTTATATCTATTTTCAGTCCGCAGAAGAGGTTAGACAAGAGGATGGGTCTGATGGTCTGATCTCTGAGACCATAGATGAGGGAACTTAGACATCTAGGTAGAAGAATAACAAACACATATACAACAACCATCATACGCACAAAACTGAGCCAACTCATGACTCGAAAAAGAGCCACAGTTACAGGAACCAATATTCTAGAGGAGAGACCGAGAAACAGCTGGATCATGTGCAACAGCAGCGTATACTCAGCTTTACGGACCGACTTTTTGTCTGTTGAGGCTGACCTTGCTACAATTATAACTGCAACAAAACTAGAAATGACAACAAAACCTGCTGCAGCAAATACAAAGATATTATAGGCCTGATCGTACACTGCAGCCTCTGGAATCAGAAACATGACAAATGTGTCACAAACTCTTTTCATCTCCAGACTCTCTAATTTTTCAAATGGAAATTGACACATCAGCACAATGCGAATCAGAACATTCACAAAAGAGAAAGTCCACACTAGTAGGATGGCCACTGCTGTGGATCTCATGGTGACGATGTTGGAGTATCTGAGTGGAAAACACACAGCCACATATCTTTCTATTGACATCACTGCCAGAGTCAGAGGAGAAATGCTTTGAGTAAGGACAGAAGTTAGAACCAGAACTCCACAAAGGGAATATGAAAAGAAAACTCTGCTGTTAGCCAAGATGTACAGAATCTGACTCATTACCATATAGAGAGAGTCTCCAACGAGAAGGTTAGTCAGAAGAATGTACCGTGACGTCTCTCTAAACACTGGTTTACTCCTCAGAGTGAACAAAATGATGACATTAATAGCTAACAACACAATACATGGGATACCAGTGAACACGGAGACCATGAATCTCTCCAACTCTCCCTGATACTGCACAGCCACACTGCTGTTCGACTCCATCATACAACTGCAGGTTCAAAGAAATAAACTTCAACAACATCTATTGCTGATGAAGAAAGACCGTAAACCATGACCATATGCTCACCTTCCCTGTCCAAGAGCAAGCTGCAACCTTATGTGTCTCCTCCATGTGGGAGGCTCCGCTCCAATTTAAACCTGAGCTTGAGAAGGAGGCTTCAGGTGTTCACATGGAAACCAGGTGAGTGAAAAATACGGTAAAATTATAATTAGATTGTAAATTCTCGTGTTCCTTGTCTGTTTGAGATCTTTTCCCCTCACTTGAATTCTGGTTCGCTTCATACAGACCGTGACACATATTACGTATTAAACGATTATATTGAAGAACCATTGTGATCTTTTCACTCACACACACACCAGACAAAATATCTGTGTATATGTATGTCTGATCATGTGACATCCATGGGATAAGATAAATGTCAAGAAAGCATAAAACTGCAAGTCTCATTTACTATTATTTCGACATTATTGTTTAGAATACAACATTAGACCATGATTATCTTATAATTCTTATAATCGTATTTTATACAATATGTATCTTGCACTGTAGTTTGGAGAAGCATAATCATGGTTCATCTTTATCATACAATAGGTCTGTTAATGTAAACATATTTCTGTGGATGCATACCTACGCAACTGCAAACATGTCCAGTCAAGTTTCTCTTCTCCTCCAGATGTATAATTGCAATTGAGTACAGTATAACAACAGATATTTTCCTAACGTTTAAGTACTTCCAGGGTCGTACTGAAATAAAGTAATGGCGTCCTAATGTAGTAAGTGTGTGTGTCTTCTGATTAGAATATTTTGTGGATCTGCCCTTTATTATGGTAACCGTCCCAAACAGAAAATGGGTCCTGTTGTTGGGCACGTGACAGCAGCAGCACGCTACTTATGGTTTAAGACCCAATCCCATTTACCCCCTTAACATCTTACGCTCATCCCTCATCTTGAAAAGAAGATCAGCCGCTGTCCTTTACCATACGACTTAAAATAACATCATGTTTTTTGCAACAACTGCAACAGAGTTGATGTCATTAGTTTGGGCTTCCAACATGTATTTAAAGAGCAGCTAATGTGGTCTCTTCAGTTTGTCTCTGTTTGCACAAAAATTTCCTAATTTAAATGTTTACATTAGAAAATGTGCTTAAGAATGCAGCCTTAAGAGGTCACAAGCAATTGTCTTTTTGAGCCGGTCCCAAGCCCAGGTAAATGCAGAGGGTTGTTGAAGGTTGAAGGTTACAACCTCAGTAAGCCAGTAAACTTGACTTCTTCAGGTCAGTCTGAAAAGATATTGTATTGTTCCATTCTTTTCCTTATGTTATTCTTTATTTATATTTCATGTTACGCATATTGTAAATTATGGTTATTCTTACTATTATAATTCTCTAATAAAACATAGAGGATGCATGTTATTCCATTTTGTGATGCTTGTATAGTGCTTTTATTTTTATTGTGTATACTTTTGTGTTTCTCTTCCATAACTTTTGACTAATTTCTTTTTTTGTTTTTCAGGGCCTGAGTATATTTAAACATTATTCTCTGTTGTGACTCAGGACAACCGATAGAGGGTGTCAAAATGCTGGAAGGAGGCGCTGGGGCAGAAGAACATGGTGTATTATAGGTCAGTATTGTATTACAATAACATAGGTGAGTTTCTGTAAATAAAAGCTGGACTACTTTTGTTTGATGTTGTGAGCCCCTGGTCACCTGTCTGGCTAAACTTTCCTACTGATTCAGAACAGTTATATACTGTTTTAGCCATTAAGCCCAGAGATCCCATTTTGTTTGTTCATAGGATATAGGTTAGCGGGACTAGATAAGCTTATGCTTCTCCCGCTTTCCCTTCGCATGTAATATGTGAATTATGATGTGATGTTGATGATTTAAACTGTCATCTCCAAAATAAACAATATTCATTTATTCATTCTAGGTTCATTGCACAGGACTCGCATGTAACACTATAAGGAGTGGATTGACTCCTGCAACAACAAAAAAAGTAGCACAGTCTTTGCTCTCGCTCTAACTGAATGTTTATTTCTTGAACATATATTGACTAAATGCAAACATTTATTTTTTTGTTTGGACGATAATCTACTCACAATCTACTATCATGGGCCCAGTTTTGCTAAAGCTACTGTAAACACTTTAGCTGAGGAAGACAGAACTACGCTGTCAGTCTTCCCCTTATTTGCCAACAGTTTCAGAAGTAGAAACAGACTTACATAGAACACCATCATAGACTTTATGACCTTTATTCTGATAAGGGTGCTGTCTAAATGCACCAGGTGCTGATCGAGGACTTGACCTCTTCCGGGCATCTTCCAGACGATCGATATTCGTAGAGATGTCGTTCCCGAAGAGGAGATCATCTGACATAGCCGCACTGAGGAGAGTGTGGCGTTCTTGGTGACTCATGTCAGACAGCCCCAGCCACAGGCTTCGGCTTGGGAGCATGTTTCCTTGCCATTATCCCATGTTATGTCCAAGATTGGCTCGGAAGTGGAGGTGCATGCAGGTGCCGACAACCCGATGCGCGCTGCCGCCGATGTAACGATGTAGGGCAGGTCCTCAACCGGGAAGCGATGTTCTGCCGCGGTTACGGTGTTGGGAGTTGTAGGGGATTCGACCTCCTGGAAAAAAATTTACAGAGTGGATTGAGACTAGAGAGTCCAAGTCACGACCTGGGAGGCCAGCTCATCAACGGATCGACGGAGGAATACAAGAGGCCTGCGAGCAACCCTGTTGGCACCTGTGGGGATTTTGTGTTCCGATGAACCGACCCCTCCCCAGCCTTGTACGTGGTGGTGGAATGAAGGACAGACACATGGATGAGTTTAAGAAAAATGCTCGTTTAGTGAATTATGCAAAAGTCAGAGACAAACTTACGTGAACACGGGCGCTAGCAAGCAGAGAGATCTATCGCAGACGTCTTCGAATGCCAGAACACAAAGATCAGACAAAATGGTGGATCTTTATAGTAGAATATCCAGGTTAACGCCTCTAGTCAATTGTACATGTAGGATTGGTCAGTAACTGTAAACACTTGATTCTAATGATGGCCGTCGCACGTGGTCGTCGTGGAAATTTACCAAAGGTTGTTGTCTTCTAGAGAGAGTCTGTTCCCAGCGACTTGCTGGTCTGTTGTGACTTTCAGTGTGAGTTCTCAAACAGGTTCCCACAGAATTGCTGGGATTGTTTAATCTTTCTGTGTGTGTGCAAGGCTTAATTTGACCTGGGCCTGTGAGTTGTTGCAGTCAGTGAATGCAATGCAAGAAAATGATTATTTAATATGAATTAAATATAAAAGATTATCAGTTAATCAAGTGACTATTTGAAATGTTTGTTAAATCTAGATGATTGGTTACAGTAAAGTTGTAATTTCCTTACAGTACCTTAAATTTAGTATTCTCTTGGTGAAATTCCCAGAGTGGCGTTGTCTGGCAACTATAATTGTGAATTCTTATATATTTACACCAACCCATCCGTGCTTGTGCCGCCACACAAGCAAGACACTGTTTGTGATTACCCCAGACACACTATACCTGTGGAAACATTTTACCTCAAAGCTGCCTACACGCACAATTGTTCACAGCTGATATGGTCTGTATGCAAAGATATTTTTGGCTGCAAACAAAAAAATAAATAAATTCAACCACAGATTTAGTTTTTTGTTCATTATAATGTATTGAAGAACTCAGTCCTCTGCTTCTCTCTTGAATTCTGCGCATTTGTTTGATCCAAGGAAGAGTGAAACTTTGGATTAATACAAAACATTTATTTAGGGTCAAATTATTTTTGAAAAATAGGCCATGCAAGACAATTACAAAAATCAAGATACAAAGATAACAAAAATGCAGATTATTCAGAAATGTAGAAACTATTAAAAAAAACTTCAAATTACAAAAAAAAATTCACTCAAGTCCGAGCATTAGGTCCACTCTTCGTCAAATCCTGGTGCACCCACCAGATCCTCCCAGGAAGTGGTCCAGAACCTCCAGACTTGTCTTCCTTTCATTTGCCTCAATGGCGCTCCTCTTTCATTGGGTTTATGACCATTAACCCATAGCTGGATAAGGGCTCTATCTGACTCCATCTCTTAACATAAACAAAGTTAATGTTTTGTGTCTGTTTTCTCTTCTTATAAAACCTTACTCATACGACTATAAATTGAAACTTGGAGTGTAGGAACAGAAAAACATTCAGGGTCACAGATTTCACACACTTTCAAAGCAGGATGTTAAAACTAATATACAGTAGTTCAACCTTGGTTTTTTTTTAATGATAAAAGCAAATGTCATGAAGGTAAATACAATAATATATTTCAAAATGAGTTCTAATACAAAAGGTAATATTGTTAACATTAGCTTGTGAGTCTGAGGATATATCTTCAAATTTTAATTATTTCTTTATTATTTCCATTAAAATACCAGAATGTGTATGGATGTAATGCACATTGTTTTGGAAGCAGACTGCATTTTGTAAAAGGCACTAAAAATTTGGTTTTACAATAAATTATTTTATTTAGTTGTTTTCCATGTTAATACAGGATATAAAATAATTGTACCTGTTGTCCAGATAAGTTCACAGATAAATGTCAAAACCTTGTTATTATGATCACAAAAAATCTGACAGAACCTCTTACTAAAACATGAAAAAACAACTCTAAGATGGAATTTAATTTCAGCTGTAATTAATTTGTGAAAGAAACATGAACGCATCATTCTGAAGTACATTTGCTGGAAGAATTTTCTTGATATGTGTACTGCTGGACATCATGGATCTGGCCTTTGATTGCTGTCTGAATGTGAACCAAATGTTTATTATTCCAACAATAACAAACACAAAGAAGGGGAGTCACAGATTGTTTGTGCTGAGGATCAAGAAAACCAGAGTCTGTATCAAGGTCCAGGACAGTAATAAGTAATAAGACAGTAGTACTATGGAAGGATCTTAGTCTTTACAGCTGGTTTGAGTCCACAGCAAAGGTAAGACAAGAGGATGGGTCGAATGGTCTGATCTCTGAGACCGTAGATGAGGGGACTCAAACTTCTAGGTAGAAAAAAAACAAAAATATACATGACAACCATCATACGCACAAAACTGATCCAACTCATGACTTGAAACAGAGTAACAATCACAGGAATATATATTGTGAAGGACAGACCAAGCAACAGCTGGATCATGTGCAGCAGCAGAGTTTTCTGAACCTTCCGAAATGACTTTTTGTCAGTGGAGGCTGACCTTGCTGCAACTGAAACTGAAGTTAAGCTCATAATAATAATAAAGCCCACAAAGGAAAACAGAAAAATGTTATATCCTCGATCATATTGAGCAGCAACTGGGGTCAACACAACTGCAAATGTGTCACAAACTCTTTTCATGTCCAGACTCTCTAATTCTTCAAATGGAAACTGACACATCAGCACGATACGAATCAGAACATTCACAAAAGAGAAAGTCCACACTATAAGGATGGACACTGCTGTGGATCTCACGGTGACAATGTTTGAGTGTTGTAGCGGATAACAAACAGCCACATATCTCTCCAAGGACATCACTGCCAGAGTCAGGGGAAAGATGCTTTCTGTGAGCATAGCATAGAGGATGAGTAATCCACACACAGGATATGAAAAGAAAACTCTGCTGTTAGCCAAGATGTACATGATCTGACTGATCATCATATAGAGAGTGTCTGCAATCAGAAGGTTAGTCAGAAGAATGTACCGTGATGTCTCTCTAAACACTAGTTTACTCCTCAGAGTGAACAAAATAATGATATTAATAGTTAACAACATAAAACAAGGCACACCAGTGAACACAGAGACCATGATTCTCTCCAAC
The DNA here is from genome assembly GCF_982586985.1 of Callionymus lyra. NCBI lineage: Eukaryota > Metazoa > Chordata > Actinopteri > Syngnathiformes > Callionymidae > Callionymus > Callionymus lyra. The sequence goes on from NC_141831.1 coordinate 18,404,432, forward strand.
TCTCCCAGATACTGCACAGCAACACTGCTGTTAGACGTCATCATACAACTGCAGGGTCAGAGAAATAAACTTGAACGACATCTATTGCTGATGAAGAAAGACAATCAAACATGACCATATAGTCACCTTCCCTGACAAGAGTCAGCTGCAACCTGCTGTGTCTCCTCCATGTGGGAGGATGAGGTCAACAGCTCTGTAGCTCCTATTAAACCCTGAGGCTTTACTTGTCCACATGGAGACCAGGTGAGTGACAGACACAGTGCGAGTACATTTTTTGTCTGGGGGGCAAGCACTTCTGTTTCCTACACACCTTCTTGAACTAAGTAGAATATTTCTGTTTTTCGTGTTATGATTAACCCAACACGTCCTCACACCCGAGGCGTCAAACCGTCCGACGCCGTGCAATTCCCCCCAGGCACTAGGGTGACGTTAGAGGGGGGACAAAAACGTTGGGTTTAGCCTACCCGGGTCACCCAGTAATATACAGAGCATCCCCGACGTCGGATTCAAACGATCCGGGTAACATTTGACGCGTCGCCCAACTATTCGTTGCCATGGTAACGTGACGTAACGTAACACTGTTGTCATTTGGCTACCGTAATTCTAAAACTATGAAGCGCACTTGAAATGTTTAATGTCAACAGTACGATTTCTACCCCAGAGGCTCTCGCGGAGTAATACATGCTTAAAAGGTCCTGTAAAAGTGACTATTTTGTATATTTTTAGGTGTTACAACTCCACAATGTTGACATTGTTTTATGAATGAGTAAAATAAAGTCTGGATGTGCTACTTTGCTTGATCCTCTTTATAATCCGGTGCGCTTTTCTATAAAAATAGAATCTTTCATTGACATTGCGTTTATGGACATGTTTTCTTTTTATTTAGCTGCGATTATGAGCGTCTACGTGACGTTTGTCAACATTAATCGCGATCCTGCAAAGGTGACGTCACACACGCTAATAAACGGGAGTTTAGAAAAACACACATTGACAAAGTAATGATCCAGTTCCTAATAAATGTTCCTTGTTTATTTAACTTGAAAAATGCGCATTTAATCTGTATTTGACCTTAATTTTTTACAAAGCTCAGACGTAGAAAATGATCGTGCACGGAATGTAGAGCCGTCACACCACAGGAATAAAACTTTTATAAATATTGTGCTTGTTTGTTTAAAAGCGTCATGGAATACAATTGTAGATGTGATTGTATAAAGACCGAGTTCAGTTCTGTAGTTTCAGCTTGTTGTTATAACTTGACGGAACAAGGTGCGCGTCACTCGTCTATTGATATAATCAGAATCAGAAACCTTTATTTGTCCCGCGAGGGGAAATTCGGTTTAACAACAGCAAGAGCAATATACCAAAAAAAAATAAAACACAGTGGAGATATTTAAGATATAAATAGAGATAAACCACTGCTTTCTTGACATCACCACACTTGCAGTAACTTTCATAATTTCATAATTTTGTCATTCCACGTGAAATGGGTAAGCATTAAAAATGATTTAATTCATCAGTAATCATCATTGTTTAAAATAGCAACTGAAGAGCTATTTGTAAATTAGACTCAAACTATGAAATAGCAGACAGCACGTCTAAAAGCTTTGTGAGACCCACAGTACATGTTTGAACTTTAAAATATACATATTTATGTTATTGATAGGTGACTCAAGACTGCTATTATACTATCAGAAAACTACACACACCAACAACAACAAATACTGAACGACTAACAGGGTTCTTCGTTTGTAGTGGCCTGTGCTACATCAAAGGGTTAATTCTCTAACTTCAAGAGGCATGAAGGCCCCTGTAAAGCTGATATTTATATGACACATTCAGATGTTATTGATTACTAATGTATGATTATGTTTGTACTTATGCAATACATATTATTGATTACGTGTGATTATAGATGTAATTATTCCAATAGTAGTAAACTTTTAACTTTTGACACTGGATAAGCTAGTATCATCTTCTCTTTATTTATCTTTGTTTTAGTTCTTATTTTATTTTGATTTATTTTTTATGAAAAATTGCTGTATTTTTTTGTGGCTATTGGAAAAAAACAATTTCCCGAAGTAGACCTGCTGAGGAATCAATAAAGTTTTACCTTACCTTACCTTACCTTACCTATTAACTCGAATATGAATATTGTACATGAGCTGCTTTTTATCACCCTGTCATAATAAAAGATATGAACTGTTATCATAAAAACTTTATTTTAATTTTTTTAAGCATTCATTGGTGTCAATTATAGGCATCTCTGAAGTTACAACTGCATTGATCATGTTGGGATGAATACTATGGGAGCATTATTCAAAATGATATCAAATTGTGCTTTATTACAGGTTTCATATCAAACAATTTGTGTGTAGTAGTTTCTGGTCCGAGTCATGGTTCGAGTGACGTCACGCTGACTTGCTGCTGCTCCTAAAATGACCCTTCAAAGCCTCACCAGTCAAGCCCATGGTGCATCTTAAAGAATAAGACAATAAGAATGAGCACCTGTACTTGGACTATTTCTGTTCTTCACTTGCTAAATAAACTCTTACCTTGTTGTGACACTGCCATGCGAGACAACTCTTTCAGGGAATCACAACGACTTGGTTCATCTCTTTCTCAAGAATCTTTCACTTCCTGCCGTCTCCTTACTGCCATAACAATGTCAAATCCTCTTTGTCCGAAAGTCAACAGAACCTGGAAAACATTGTATTAATGAAGTCGTATGATTCTGATCATTTGAAGTGTAAAATCTATTGAAAAAGCCTCTTCAGTCTGGTACCTACCAGCTTGACGGGCACGACCAAGTGTTTCCAACAACAGAAGCCAGAAAACCTTGGCCATAAGCGTCAGCATGTCAGTGCGTCCTGCCACAGAAATGTATTTATCATTATTACCAAACATGACTATTTTAATGACCAAAGTCTGTATGATGTAACCATCTCACCTGCTTTTGACATGTGTTTGGTGGTCAGAGAGGAAGGGATTGACCCCTTCCACCTCCGATGGTTAGTCCAGCACCTGATATGCAGCACTCCATCTCACCTAGAAAAGAACATAGAATTGAATTTTAGATTATTTCCATGATGGGATGTGCTGTAGGTTTACAAGTTTGTGTTCACTATGTTACAAATATTACTCACTTACTTCACATTTGAAATCACTTGGCAGGAACCACAGAGATAAGGTTTCATGTCAAGCAGGTCTGGAGTTCTGGGCACTTCCATGCAAAAACAAAACAAAAACATACTAGTGCTGCCTTTTAAATATAATAATTAAATAAATACAAGCAAGTATACTTGATCATTCAGAGATAAGCTCTCCATGTTTCCTTCATCCATTGTTTTATGGTGTTTCCATCTGGTTTACCTCTTTATGCTGGAATTTCAAATACTTTTCATTATTATTTGATATATATTCTTTCATTTATAGAAAACGACAACAGATCAAATCCCTCATCCAAAAGGGTTAAAATAAACGTATACCTATATACTTAAATACGTTAAATATGTTATCTGTATTGATATGCGGAAGCGATAAATGAAATCAATATCTTGAATATTAATAAAATAAATCGCCTACCATGACCTACCAATATAGCAAACTTTTTATAAGAATATAAATATATTTTCGTCCTTTCAAAATAACAAATAAAATACGTGTGTGAGTCGCATTTTAATTAAAAAAAGCTATTCAGTGTTTTAGCGAACTAGCTCTCGTGTTAACGCACCACAGAAAGTTACATTACACGCAATGAAACATTATTTATGAGTCTTAAAGCAATAATTATATCTTACCTCAATAGACGAGTGACGCGCACCTTGTTCCGTCAAGTTACTGCACAAACGTGAGGACAAAAACGCTTGTTCTGAGACAAATAACAACAAGTGACGTCAACATCCAGAGGTTTGGAGGAAGTTGTGTGTTTGGAGGAAGTTTGAAAACTTTTTACCTGACGCTGAAACTACAGAACTGAACTCGGTCTTTATACAATCACATCTACAATTGTATTCCATGACGCTTTTAAACAAACAAGCACAATATTTATATAAGTTTTATTCCTGTGGTGTGACGGCTCTACATTCCGTGCACATTCATTTTCTACGTCTGGGCTTTGTAAAAAATTAAGGTCAAATACAGATTAAATGCGCATTTTTCAAGTTAAATAAACAAGGAACATTTATTAGGAACTGGATCATTACTTTGTCAATGTGTGTTTTTCTAAACTCCCGTTTATTAGCGTGTGTGACGTCACCTCTGCAGGATCGCGATTAATGTTGACAAACGTCACGTAGACGCTCATAATCGCAGCTAAATAAAAAGAAAACATATGTCCGTAAACGCAATCTCAATGAAAGATTCTATTTTTATACAAAAGCGCACTGGATTATAAAGAGGATCAAGCGAAATAGCACATCAAGACTTTATTTTACTCATTCATAAAACAATGTCAACATTGTGGAGTTGTAACGCCTAAAAATATACAAAATAGTCACTTTTACAGGATTTTTAAAGCATGTATTACTCCGCGAGAGCCTCTTGACTTCCGCGATGCGTGAACAATCCAAGCTTTAAAAAATACAAATGAAGCATTTTTTACCGATTTATGGTGATTATTAAGCACAATCGGGGGTAGAATCGCACTGTTGACATTAAACATTTCAAGTGCGCTTCATAGTTTTAGAATTACGGTAGCCAAATGACAACAGTCTTACGTCACGTCACGTTACTATGGCAACGAATAGTTGGGGGACGGGTCAAATGTTACCCAGGTCGTTTGAATCCGACGTCGGGGATTGCTCTGTATATTACTGGGTGACCCGGGTAGGCTAAAACCGACGTTTTTGTCCCCCCTCTAACGTCACCCTAGTGACGCCTGGGGGGAATTGCACAGTGTCGGACAGTATGATGCCTCGGGTGTGAGGACGTGTTGATTAACCATATTACTTAAGGAAGCCTGAACTGATGGACCCCAAAAGAAGTTGCCCTGACCATACGAAGGACATTTCACTTTGCATTACTTAATGTACCACTACGTTCTACTGTGTTAACCTTTCATGAAAATAGTAAGTAAGTAAGTAATATTTATTTATATAGCGCTTTTCGAGACCAGGGTTCTGACAAAGCGCTTAAACAATCAAAACAATACTCAAAAAAGTACATACTTTAAAGATCAAGATAATACTGAGAACAACACAGGAGTTCGAGAAATTCAAGGAAAAGCCTGAACAAATAGAAACGTCTTAAGATGTTTCTTAAAGGAGTCAGTAGACTCCATCAAGCGCAAAGAGAGAGGAAGATCGTTCCAAAGCTTAGGAGCAACAGCCTGAAAAGATTTTTCTCCTCTGGTCCTGAGCCGTGTGCGTGGAACCATAAGTAGATTTTGATCCACAGACCTCAGAGCCCGAGCTGGGGTGTAAGGCTGGATCAGATCAGTGATGTAAGGAGGAGCCTGACCATGAATAGCTCTGAAAGTAAGAACCAGAATTTTAAAGTTGATCCTGAAAGAAACTGGAAGCCAGTGAAGAGTTTTAAGGACCGGAGAGATGTGAGTTCTTCTACTTGAGCGGGTCAGAATTCTCGCTGCAGAGTTCTGAATCAACTGCAGACAAGACAGCTCCTTCTTGTTAAGACATGAAAACAAACTGTTGCAAGCTCCAGATCATGTTCCGACAACATTTTCCTAAGTTTAGAGATTTTTCTCAGTTGAAGGAAACAGTTTCTGGTCAGTTTTCTGCAATGTAGAACAAGAGACATGTCTTTATCAAATACAACACCCAGGTTTCTCAGGCTCAGTTTGACAGACTGACCTAAGTCACCCAAGTACTGACTCAACCCTGGAATCTTATCATCAGGAGCAATCACCAGTGTTTCCGTTTTGTCCACATTTAGCTGTAGAGTGTTTTCACTCAGCCACTGTTTGATTTCTAGCAAACAATTGACTAAGCTGTTCAGCCTCTGGGGCTCAGTTGGATCAAAAGAGCAGTAGAGCTGGATGTCATCAGCAAAAATGTGATAAGAAACATCTGGAAATCTCTGAATGATTTTACCGAGGGGAATCAAGTACAGCAAAAACAATAAAGGACCCAGAACAGAACCTTGAGGGACTCCACACAACAGATCTGCCGATTCAGACCTCATTTGATTGGCAGATACACTAAAACTGCGCCCAGAAAGGTAAGATGAGAACCATTCTAACACAGACCCAGACAGTCCCACTTCATCCCTCAGTCTTCTCAGCAGGATCTGGTGATCAACTGTGTCAAAGGCTGAGGACAGATCCAAGAGAACCAGAACAGTGAATTTACCAGAGTCAGCCGACATCATGATAACACTGGACACTTTCAATAAAGCTGTCTCCGTAGAGTGATGTTTACGGAAGCCAGACTGAAACTTCTCATGGATGTCGCTCTGATCCAGGAACAAAGACAGCTGCTCAGACACCACCTTCTCCAAGATCTTGGACAAGAAAGGGAGCTTAGAAATAGGCCTGAAATTACTGAGGTCAGTTGGGTCTAAGCCTGGCTTTTTTGAGCAGAGGCTCCACAATGGCATGTTTAAATGCATTGTGAAAAACCCCTGTGGAAAGGGAGAGGTTCACCATATTGGTAACCCAGGGGCCAATTACATCAAATACTTTGATAAAAAGCCTACACGGAAGGACGTCATCTGAGCAAGAGGAGGGTTTCATCTTGTTCACTAGTGCCGAAATATCACCCAAAAATACAGCAGTGAAGGAGGACCAAGAGGAGGAGAGGGGCTCAGAGACAGTAGGGGTTCCAAACAAAGGGGGAGAGATTTTCTCTTTGATCAATTTAATTTTGTCAATGAAAAATCTCAACAATGCATTGCTGTCAGCTTCACAGAAGACAGGCGTGATTTGAGGAGCAGGAGACACGAGAGAATTAATCGTGTCAAACAAAACTTTGGGGTTTTTCCTATTTGCTGCTACCAGTTTTCTGATGTAATCAGATCTAGCAGTTTCTACCATCTCATTGTAAGAAGTCATCAGATCCCTGAGGTGAAGTCTATGCACCTCAAGTTTCGTGGAATTCCAGAGACGCTCAGTCTTTCGACAAAGTCTCTTCAGACTCAGGAGATCTTCATTTGTCCAAGGGCACCGTTTTTTCTGAATTTTCGTTACATTGAAAGTTCGATTTAACAGGTGCCACTTGATCCAGTATTTCAACACAATGATCAGTGAAACAGTGAATCAAACTGTCCACGTCTGGGCAGTCATCAAAGGAAAAACTGTCTGCAGTATCGGCTGAGATGACACGCCTCTGAGACCTAACTTTCAAAGGCTTAGGTTCAGAGATGAAGTCCAGGTTAAACAAGACAAGAGAATGATCACTCAGATGGACATCATGTACAGATACATTAGAAATGTCCAGGCCAAGAGTAAAAACTAAGTCTAAAATGTGGCCTTTTTGATGAGTGGGTTCAGAAACATGTTGCTCAAAATTAAAGGCTTCTGTTAAAGTTAAAAGTTCTTTAGCAGAACAAGATGTGACGTCATCAACATGAAGATTAAAGTCTCCAAGAATAAGGACAGATTCCATTTGAATAAAAGATAAGAAGTCACTAAAGTCTTTCAAGAACATCGCCGCAGGACCAGGCGGACGGTAGATTGACACACAATAGAAAGGTCTTGTAGAACCAACCAAGATCATCTGAGATTCAAAAGAAGTGAATTCCTGTGTCTGAATCACTTTGCAAGAACAACTCTCCCTAAAAACAGTAGCAAGACCTCCTCCACGACCAGAGAGGCGAGGCTTTCCCAGGACAGCACTCCCTACTGGACAGAGTTTGTTCAGATGAATAAACTCTTCCTCTCTCTGCCAAGTCTCAGAAAGACATAATAAATCCAAATTAACTCTTGTGAAAAGATCATTAAGAATAAAGGATTTATTAGTAATGGAGCGAACATTAAGAAGTCCCACATTCAGCACCGATGATGTCACTGACGACGCCGCGTCACTGACAGGCGCGCAGAGCGGGATCTTTTGAAGCGAATAGCGGTCACGTGGGTACCAGCTCTCACTGAAGTTCAACTCGGTAGTAAAAGCCGAATTAAAGAGAGGAAATGAAAAAAATCTTACCACCTTTAGTTGAGGTCTGGACAGACGGCAGCGCTGATGTGTCGTCAAACTCTGCCGCGAGAGGAATGTCGATCAAACATCGATGACGTCCGATGACGTCAGAGTTGTTCCGAGCGATCGCGACTGCGCGTCTCATCCTGACCTGAACTCCAGACCAACTCGATCGCTTGTGGAAATCGCCCGGTACCCGAGAGATCAAACGATATTCCACAGAGTCCGAGTCGATGAGAAGCGGAGCCGGAAACATATTCACCGGACATTGGTAACGGTCGCGGTTATAATCGTCCATCGACTCTCTGATGTTGAAAAGAGCATCACGATCATAGATCCGAGATGCTTGAGACATATCTTTAGTGATATGAGCATAATATCCGGACAAATAGTTGTTAAAACGACTGTTTTTGGCAATTATTGCAGGAGCTTACGTTCAAGCAGCCGATCAAAGGCTCACTGGAACCGGAAAATGCTTCAGGGTCAGTGAATATCCATACTTAGCAATCTAGTGGGAAACATGAACCATGGTACGTTTGTATAATCAAACAATACTAATCCTTCGGTACACTAGTTACAGGTAGTCGACTGTAGACATGGAACTATCATCTTGCCATGTCTGTTCAATCCTGTGACCTGATTCCCATTCTGTAATGAGTGTTAAAGCTATAAAGACAACAGTTGGATAGTTGAGGAATGTGGAGTAGAGCCAAATTATAGGCAGCATTGAGTTACTATTCATCGACCATTCAGAACCATTGAAGACTTTCAACGGGCTATACAGTTTAAAACTTCTTATCATCCATCATCCCATTTCTTTAATAAATCTATAAAATTTTTCATCATTGTACACATATTCTTTTTGCTGTTTTAAGTTTTGATCAATTTAAGATCCTCTTTTTCAGTAAAGAACATTATTCACGCTACGATAGTGCTTTAGATCATGAGATTGATTAAAAAAATCTTGCTATATAATTCACTAATAAGATGATTTAATTAATTATTTTATAGTTTCCTTTGTACTAGAATTTAAAGGTTGTGCTCTGACTTCAGGTATACTTACCTATAGGTATTTTAAAGTTAATGTTACACCCAGCAACTCCAGGCCTGCTCGAGCTCCTGCTTATAGTCTTCTTGCTTCTGCTTCAAGTCTCCATGCTTCCTGGTCGCTGAATCGTCTGCCATACCTCCTCGTCCAGTGCCTGCATCTTCCTGCTCCAGTCATCCTGTCCTTCTGCACTCCAAGTTAAGTTCCCTAAGTTTTGCCCTGTCCTAGTTTTATTTTGCTTTGTTCTAGTTTTATCATTTAGTACTTCAGTTCCTTTGGGCAGATTGTGTTTTGTTTTGTGCATTAGCTTAGTTGTGTTTTTAGTTTTAGTTTTCTGTTAGCATAAGCATCCTTAGTGCCCCCGCCTGCCTGCTGCTTATTTGTGTTGAATAAATTGATCCACACTGAACTTGTTTCTTGGGTTTTGCTTGCGCCTGGGTCTCTCTGATTTTCGGTAACAGTTCATTCTACCAGAATCTACACGTTCTGAAATTATAAGGCTACAATCATTACAGTAGTAATATATACTGCATGTCCTGTGTTGTTGTGTGAAGGATTTAAGAAGTAGACAGAGGCTTTATTGAACAACTCCCAGAGTTCATTCCTGCTGTGCAGATAACAACACACTGGATCCGGAAGCTGAACTTTGACCTCGCTATTCTCGCGATCCAAACTGTTACCATAACAATGTGAACACGAACATGCTTGCCATCATTTTGGCTTAACTGAGTTAACTAAAGAACTCAAGCCACTAGATATTGGTGTAAAATGGGTGTTCAAAGTTAAAGTAAGTAAGTAAGTAAGTAATATTTATTTATATAGCGCTTTTCGAGACCAGGGTCACAAAGCGCTTTAACAATCAAAAACAATACTCAAAACAGTACATACTTCAAAGATCAAGACAACACCGAGAACAACACAGGAGTTCGAGAAATTCAAGGAAAAGCCTGAACAAATAGAAACGTCTTAAGATGTTTCTTAAAGGAGTCAGTAGACTCCATCAAGCGCAAAGAGAGAGGAAGATTGTTCCAAAGCTTAGGAGCAACAGCCTGAAAAGATTTTTCTCCTCTGGTCCTGAGCCGTGTGCGTGGAACCATAAGTAGATTCTGATCCACAGACCTCAGAGACCGAGCTGGGGTGTAAGGCTGGATCAGATCAGTGGTGTAAGGAGGAGCCTGACCATGAATAGCTCTGAAAGTAAGAACCAGAATTTTAAAGTTGATCCTGAAAGAAACTGGAAGCCAGTGAAGAGTTTTAAGGATCGGAGAAATGTGAGTTCTCCTACTTGAGCGGGTCAGAATTCTCGCTGCAGAGTTCTGAATCAACTGCAGACGAGACAGCTCCTTCTTGTTAAGACATGAAAACAAACTGTTACAATAGTCCAGACGAGAAGAAACAAACGCATGGATTACAAGCTCCAGATCATGTTGTGACAACATTTTCCTAAGTTTAGAGATTTTTCTCAGTTGAAGGAAACAGTTTCTGGTCAGTTTTCTGCAGTGTTGAACAAGAGACATGTCTTTATCAAATACAACACCCAGGTTTCTCAGGCTCAGTTTGACAGACTGACCTAAGTCACCCAAGTACTGACTCAACCCTGGAATCTTATCATCAGGAGCAATCACCAGAGTTTCAGTTTTGTCCACATTAAGCTGTAAAGTGTTTTCACTCAGCCATTGTTTGATTTCTAGCAAACAATTGACTAAGCTGTTCAGCCTTTGGGGCTCAGTTGGGTCAAAAGAGCAGTAGAGCTGGATGTCATCAGCAACAATGTGATAAGAAACATCTGGAAATCTCTGAATGATTTTACCAAGGGGAATCAAGTACAGCAAAAACAATAAAGGACCCAGAACAGAACCTTGAGGGACTCCACACAACAGATCTGCCGATTCAGACCTCATTTGATTGGCAGATACACTAAAACTGCGCCCAGAAAGGTAAGATGAGAACCATTCTAACACAGACCCAGACAGTCCCACTTCATCCCTCAGTCTTCTCAGCAGGATCTGGTGATCAACTGTGTCAAAGGCTGACGACAGATCCAAGAGAACCAGAACAGTGAATTTACCAGAGTCAGCCGACATCATGATGTCACTGGACACTTTCAATAAAGCTGTCTCCGTAGAGTGATGTTTACGGAAGCCAGACTGAAACTTCTCATGGATGTCGCTCTGATCCAGGAACAAAGACAGCTGCTCGGACACCACCTTCTCCAAGATCTTGGACAAGAAAGGGAGCTTAGAAATAGGCCTGAAATTACTGAGGTCAGTTGGGTCTAAGCCTGGTTTTTTGAGCAGAGGCTCCACAATGGCATGTTTAAATGCATTGGGAAAAACCCCTGTGGAAAGGGAGAGGTTCACCATATTGGTAACCCAGGGGCCAATTACATCAAATACTTTGATAAAAAGCCTACAAGGAAGGACGTCATCTGAGCAAGAGGAGGGTTTCATCTTGTTCACTAGTGCTGAAATATCACCCAAAGATACAGCAGTGAAGGATGACCAAGAGGAGGAGATGGGCTCAGAGACAGTAGGGGTTCCCAACAAAGGGGGAGAGATTTTCTCTTTGATCAATTTAATTTTGTCAATGAAAAATCTCAACAATGCATTGCTGTCAGCTTCACAGAAGACAGGCGTGATTTGAGGAGCAGGAGACACGAGAGAATTAATCGTATCAAACAAAACTTTGGGGTTTTTCCTAAAGTGCGAGCTGCATTAGAGCAGTGGATGACAGAAGGTGAACACACTTTCACCAAGACTTTGAAACTTGGATGTTGCAGATAAGGAATTTGAGGGTTTTTTTCGACGCAGAATGAACAATGAAAAAAACGATTGTTTTTTTACGTGTTGTAACTGAACAATTTTGTGTTTTTTTTTTTACGTTACAGCTGAACTGGGTGGAAAGTTATTGTGAACACCAACATTTGATTGACTGACTTATCAAAACACATTTTTTGAACAATGTGTCTTATAATCTGGTTCGCTTTATATGTGAAAAAGGTTTGAAAATGGATTAATTGACAGTGGCCCTTATAATCCAGTGCACCTTATAGTGTCGAAAATATGGTAAATTAATCAACGCTAGAATGTAATCTAGCATATTAAATTGCTTGTGTGAGGGACAGATGATTGCAATTTACACAAATACTGCATACACAAAAACACAACAACAAGCCCTGCACACAGTCACCTTGACTGTACCTTAAAACTCTGCATTGGCTGCCAGATTCTTTCAGGATCTGTTTTAAAATTCTGGTTCTTACTTTCAGAGCTGTTCATGGTCCTCTTTTCATCAATGATCTGATCCAGCCTTACACCCCATGTCGGGCTCTGAGGTCTGTGGATCAGAATCTGCTAATGGTTCCGCGCACACGCTTCCGGACCAGAGGAGAGAAATCCTTCCAGGCTGTTGGTCCTAAGTTTTGGAACGATCTTCCTCTCCCTCTGCGTTTGATTATCTTGGGGCTGCTGTGTTTGTCTCTTTGTTATCTTGGCCTTTTAAAGCATGTGTTTTAACTGTGTATTGTTTTGATTGTTTAAGCGCTTTGTAACCCTGGTCTGAGAAAAGCACTTTAAAAATAATAATTACATAATTATTTACTCACTTCAGACAAGCTCAGTTCAGTTCAGGACAACGATGGAAATGTGAGGAAAACATGTTTTTTTTTGCCTGGGAACGAGAATGGGGTCTGAGTTCAGTTGCCCAGGGCCTAAAATAACTGAGTAACTCCTGTATCCAATACTTTAATGTGACTAATGTAGAATTGTAAAATATTTTTTTAAGGCACTTTTATTGAAAAAATAAAAATTGAGATTGACTGATAAAAAAAACACCATTGTGATTTATGTAATCTAGTAATGTAGTATTTTTAATGTAGTTTTTATTTCTTCCAAAATGCTTTTTACCAGCTTATTTCCCTTTCCTATATACAAATATAATAACCGAATTACTAATTAATTTGTCTTCATAAAAATATAGATGAAAAAATAAAGATAGTATAACAAGTATGACAAGGGAGCATTTTCATAACATTGATTAACATAGAAAGTGAGTCTAAAAAAGATTAATGATTAAAGAAGTTTCATACATATTCTTTAAACAAATCAAGCCCTCATGCAGAAAAGAAAAGTTTTTTGTTTTTTTTAACTTGTTTATTGTCAATTCACATCAATCATAGATGACATATCCATAATATGTAGTATACATACAACAAGGTCCTCCTATTCAAGTCACCTACCTATCAGGTAGATACAAGAAACACAGCAATACAAAGGCAAATAAAAAATAAAAAAGAATACCAAAAATAAAATAAAAAAACAAACAAACAAACAAAAAAAGAAAACGAAAACAACAACAACCTTTACCTTGAGACAAGGGAGAAAAGTTTTAATCAGCTGTTTTTAAATCCACATTTAAAATAACAAACATTACATTAAAACAGAGCATATTTCCAGGATAAAGAGTCTTAAAATAGGCATTGCTGGACCTCATTGTGGATCTGGCCATTGATGCCGTCTAAATGTAAATTGAAGCTTGTGTTATTTTAACTACTTAACACAAAAACAAAGAAGATCAAGAAACCAGAGTATGAGTCAGAGTCCAGGACAGGAGAAGTAAAACAGAACTAATAAGAAATCATTACAGCGAGTCCACAGCAGAGGTTAGACAAGAGGAGGGGTCTGATGGTCTGATCTCTGAGACCGTAGATGAGGGGACTCAAACATCTGGGTAGAACAAAAACAACTACATACATGAAATTCATCATACGCACAAAACTGATCCAACTCATGACTTTAAACAGAAGAAGGGAAATAGGAACGAATATGGTGGAGGACAGACCGAGGACCAGCTGAAGCATGTGCAGCAGCAGAGTATTCTGAACCTTCCGCGAAGAAGTTTTGTCTGTGGAGGCTGACCTGGCTTCAATTAAAACAGCAATAAAACTGAAAATTATAATCAGACCCGCAAAGGAAAACAGAAAAATATTATATACTCGATCATATTTAGCAGCAACTGGAGTCAGCATCATGACAAATGTGTCACAAACTCTTTTCATTTCCAGACTCTCTAATTCTTCAAATGGAAACTGAGACATCAGCACAATACGGATCAGAACATTCACAAAAGAGAAAGTCCACACTAGAACGATGGCCACTGATGTGGATCTCATGGTGAAGATGGCTGAGTGTCTAAGTGGAAAACACACAGCCACATATCTTTCTATTGACATCACTCCCAGAGTCAGAGGAGAAATGTTTTCTGTTATCACAGCATAGAGGACCAGTAATCCACACACAGGATATGACAAGAAAACTCTGCTGTTGGACAAGACATACAAGACCTGACTGATCATCATGTAGAATGTGTCTGCAATCAGAAGGTTAGTCAGAAAAACATAACGTGACGTCTCTCTAAACACTGGCTTACTCCTCAGAGTGAACAAAATGATGACATTTATAGTTAACAACACAATACATGGGATACCAGTGAACACAGAGACCGTGATTCTCTCCAACTCTCCCTGATACTGCACAGCCACACTGCTGTTAGACACCATCATACATCTGCAGGATCAGAGTTAGAAACTTCAATGCTGATGAAAAAGACAATCAAACATGACCATATAGTCACCTTCCCTGTCCAAGAGTCAGCTCTTATTTAAACCTGAGATGGAAGGGAGGTTCCAGGTGTTCACCTGACTAGTTGAGTGACATAACCACCCTCAGATATTTCTTGACATGGAGTAACAGATGAGAACACAACAAGTTATATTGACCATATTATCACTTTGCCAAAATCGATGATTGTCTGATTTTTTTTATAAAAAAGCATAAAAATGACCCATTATTTATTCCATTTACTGTGGATAAAATTTACTTTTCTGGTTTTATTGATGCCTTTCTATAATTTTCTGATTTCCCAGTGATAGGTCATAAACCCACCATACCTACCCCTATTTGTGGTTCATTTTTTAACTTGATACTTTTCATGTTTGGTATTTTTGGTTATTCTTTCTTCAAACAACACTCAATAAGGGTTCAGGAACTGAGAACATTCATCATTGAAGCTTGGGATTATCATTTCCCATTCTTGCTTGATATAGTCAGCACTGGGTGACTACATCAAGGTGGTTACTTGGTCTCTCCCGATATTGAGGGTATTTCTTTATAGAAAAACTTGATTCTTTGAACTAAAAGTGTTTGTTGAAAATGAAACGACAACCTCTGCCTCACTTGTTGCTGACCCTACATGCATTTATTATTTATTATTAACTATTTCCTTAAGTGCCATTCCTAAGGAAGAGTTGTTCGTTATATCTTTAAATTCAAATTGTCATATTCTCACCACATCATGCCACATACTGTTGTATTTTGCGCTTCATAATTTTGAATCAGCTTGGGCACAGAGAAGGCGACGGTGTGTCTGGATGTAGTTGATATATGACTTTCAGTTGGATTTTATAGTTTTAACTTGAACTTTTAGATAAGGTGACAAGCTGTTTTGGCTGAGGGAAAATATCCAAATCCACTTAATTGGTCAACCTGTTGACACTCCTCCTGGACACATTCCCACCCAAACAAACCACAGCATGAAACGGGACACTGGCAACTAGAAACTGGTAGAACATGCAGACAACAACAATGACACTTCCGCTTCCGGTAAGCCTTTGATTGGCCTGCTTGAACGTGAGCTCTTGCAATAATTGCCAAAAACAGTCGTTTTAACGACTACTTGTCCGGATATTGTGCTCATATCACTAAAGATATGTCTCAAACATCTCGGCTCTATGATCGTGATGCTCTTTTCAACATCAGAGAGTTGTCAGAAAAACTGTTTGCAAAAGTTTTTACAGACAAATTCAGTTCAATAGCAAAATATTCAGACTCACACCAGTAAGAGATTTGTCTTCACTCCGGAGGGACAGCAGAACCAAGACGGATGTCAGATCTCACAGACTGCCAACGAAAGCTCTTTGTCCCCCCTCCTTTATTCAGTTTGTCCATAGTAAGATTCATTGTGCAGGTTACATCACAGCATCGGCATCAGCAGTTCAAAACAGTCTTACAGATAACACTCAAGGTTAGGGTGCATACCATAGTCATCTGCTCTTTCTCTGCTGCCCCCTCCCGACTCGTCCCCTCTCTTTCACTTGCCCTTGCTGACCCCTGATGGGATACATCTTGTGAGGAGTTTCAAACACATACACATTGTGCTAAAGCAATCAGTGGTTTCAAACACATATGCATTGTGGCAAAACAAACACATTAATATTGTGATAAAGAAGTAAGCAGTTTAAAACACATTAATATTGTAATAAAGCAATATTTCTTTCACAAGAGTCGATGGAGGATGTTAGGGGTTTTTGTGTTCCCATGAACCGACCCCTCCCCAGCCTCGTACATGGTGATGGAATGAAGGACAGACACATGGATGAGTTTAAGAAAAATGCTCGTTTAGTGAATTATGCAAAAGTCAGAGACAAACTTACGTGAACACGGGCGCTAGCAAGCAGAGAGATCTATCGCAGACATCTTCGAATGCCAGAACGCAAAGATCAGACAAAATGGTGGATCTTTATAGTAGAATATTCAGGTTAACGCCTCTAGTCAAATGTGAATGTAGGATTGGTCAGTAAGTGTAAACATTTGATTCTAAGATGGCCGGTTGCACGTGATCGTAGTGGAAATTTACCAAAAGTTGTTGTTTTCAAGAATCTGTTCCCAGCGACTTGTGTCCTTCAGAGTGAATTCTCAAACAGGTGTCCAGACGTCCTGGAATCTGGGATTGTTTAATCTTTCTGTGTGTGCAAGGCTTTGTGACCTCGGCCTTTGAGTTGTGAACCTGAGTTTAGTTTAAGTGAATGCAATGCAAGAATAGGATTATTTAATATGAATTAAATATGTAAGATTATCAGTTAATCAAGTGACTATTTGAAATGTGTGTTAAATCTAGGTGATTGATTACAGTAAAGTTGTCATTTCCTTACACTCCCCCTGATTGCATCATGAACTAATGATGCAATAAAACAAAGACAAGTCTGATTTCAAAATAATGATCGCGAATCTGATTATAAACTAAACATGCCAAACTATCATCCGTATAGTGCCACACAAAGATTACATATGGTGAGAAAGCAACAGAGGAAACACAGATGAATTTAATGGAAACAATTATACATTATGAGCATTTCTCTCAAATCACAAAAAAAAGAAAAAATCCAAAAAAAAAAAAAATAATAATAATAATTCCAAATTATGCTATGAATTAAAACTGAAGTAATAGAATGCCAAATCATCAAAAAACATATTCACAATAACTAACTCAAATCTAATAAGTCTATTTTGATAATAATTAGAGATAAGTAGAGATTTTGATAAAATATATATTGATATGGAGCCAGTATCCACTGCTTTGAAAAACCTCTTTAACGAGGTAAAAAGAAAGCAGCGGCCCCGTTTTCGGCGACTTGGATGTGGGCTCTTCGTGTGAGGTGTTGTTGACGTACTCCCCCGTCAACAGTGCATCATTGAGCTCGTCCTGCAACATAGGAAAGACATGAACAGCATCGCATTCTTTGGACAAATGAGAAACAATACATCTTTAAATCATGCTTTTTATTTAGAATTGACTCATACTACTTCATGCAGACAAAATTAACCCCTTCCTATTTACTACCCAAGTCAGAGAGATAGTAAAACACAGTCGTACCTTATTCTCGAGCTGTTTTCTACACCAAAAATTTAAACTAATTGAATGCAATCTGGACAGAGCTCCCTTCAGCAGTGTTGATCGACAGAACCGTGCAACAAGAATCACCAAACACGTAACAAACCTATTATCCAGCTAAGTATCTATCTAAGTCCTCCCCCTGAGGGACAAATAGAACAACCTAATTTATTTGTATTTAAAAAATGTTTTCTTGAATAACTTTATATCCAAATCTATTGTCAAATCATTTAATTAATCATAATACTCTTTGTATTAACTCTCTTAAATTAGATTAATTAATTATTAATTTAATTAAATTAAAATATATGACATTATTAGCTAAAAAAAATATTCTAAGCTTTGTTTAATCTTTATTATTCCTCTTAGATTTGGTTTGAAAGTCTATTGCTAAAGTAAATGGATAATATCAAATATAAAAAAGTGACTGTCAAAAGTAACCATTTCTGCATCCGTTTATTTATTCAAATTTGTTTTTTCTATATTAGCATTTCTATTGTTGGATTTCCGGACCTAAGTTTAACCAATTAATAAAAGACTAACTAAGACTTAATTTATGAATAATTAAAAAATTAAAAAATTAAAAATTAAAAAAAAAAAAAGTAAAAATCTACTCTATAAAATATTTTTCCGATTATAATTATAATGATTCATTCTTTTCTTTTTTTTTTCTTCTCCTTTGTTAGATATAGAACTCCTCTAAAATTTGTAACCTTATTTTCCATTATTAACCAATTCAATTTAATTTAATTTTAAGTGTCTTATCGTTACAACCAATTTATTATCTTTATTTTAAAGTTCCCCAAAGAACTGTTAAACTCTAGTATTTCAAATTGGTATTTATTTTAGGTTTATTCAGGTTCATTTTGTCATGTGGATGAAGACTAGTAATTTTCAATGCTTATGTAATTAAATTCCTTCAATAAATTACGCTAGTCCATATTTTAATTTAGAACTCAACTTGTTTATTTTCCATCAATCTCTTGCTCTAGTTCTTATTTTTTGATCAACTTAGATTAAAGGTAGATGTACCCTTAACAAAGTTAATTTAAAGATTGATATGATTCTGTAGTTTCTAAATAGATTATTTACTATTTTCTTTCCTGAAGGCATCATTTATTAATTTATTAATTTATTCTTACATTTTCCAGAGTCAATTTCTTTTCCCTGCTTTATATTTTTTGTTAATGTTTATAGTTGCCTTAGAATGTTAGAAACACATTTCCATTTCTTATTGAACTTTTTCAATTAATCAATTTCAGTTTTTAATTCCAAGTTTCACTTTTCATATTGTCTATTGTATTATTGGCTGCTATTCATGTAGATAAAAGTATTCTATTTTAATTTATTTAAAAAATACATCTTCTTAAATTGATTAATGATTAATTCTGAGAAATATGTTTAATCATAACAATATGTTTTCTGTTCTTTGAAACTTCCTCAATGTTTGGACATTTTCCAGCCCATTTGATTGTCCTTTTAAATATATAACACCAATATGTACCTTCTTTTAGCTTTAAGTAAAGTCTTATTAGTTTGTGGGAAGTTGTATTTTTCGCAAATCATGATTTCTTGTGTTTGGTAATTTAAACATCTTAACTATTTCAAAACATGTCCAAAGAGTAGTTTCCTAAAACTACATTTGTTCATATATATATTTAAAAGTATGCTAGTCAAGTTTTTAGTTTTACTCATGCTGGCTCATGTTTCTTGTTCACCTTCTAAGAAGGAGATCTTTTGATATATTTAAAAGTCTGCAGTGGACAGTGGCTTCTTATTTCTCCCTCACTGGAGGGCTTCTCAACACCACCTCTAACAGGATAAGAATGATCAGAAGTTATGAGAAGGTCAGTTATGCATCTATTCAGGCGGTGATGAGGATATTGTGTGTGTGTCATGGGTTGTGTATTCATAACTTTGATCTGTGGATGTCTGTTAAAGTTTGTCATGTGTTTTATTTGAATAAACCTTGAAGTTAGCAGAGAGTTCAAATTATCAGTATGTTTTGACTTCATGGAGAGAGAGAAACAGAGGCGGGTGTTCGAGAGAATTCTTTCACTCTCTCACACACAGGGAGCAGGTTGTAGCAGAGACACTTTTTTATCTTATTCAATTTAAAATTTAAGTCATGTGTTTGTTTGTTTGTCTGTGAGATCACTGTGTTATTTGTAATATCTATGTGAATGTCTAAGATTGTTGTGTGAGTTCAAATCTGTTTATGAATGTTATAGTTAATTAGATCAGGTGTGAGTCAGACCTCTTTGATTATTTACCCACAACAGAAATACAGTATCTATTCTAGATTACTATTTTGCTTATCTTAACTAGTTTCTTTAATTAATATTCACTTCAATGAGATTTCCTCTTGGTCTATAGGTGTTTGGTTTATGCAACTAGAGAGAAGAATGTCATATTAATATTTCTCAGTGTTTCTTTTAATTTATCTCTTAATCTATTTTTTTTTTTGACCTTTCCTCCTACAGTATTTTAGTCTTTTTTTTTTCCATTTTCACTATTTTAAGTCTAATTACCAAAGAACAATAACATAAATTTCACTCGCATCAATATGGAGTGGCTTAGTATAGTATAGTCTAGTCTCTATAGTATATTCTTTATTGTCTATTCTCTATAGTCTAGTTTCTGGAGGTGACAAGTCAGCAGCCCTAGACAGAGTCACTTTTAATTAGTTTAAATAAAATTCTGCATCAGTCGACCTCACACGTTTTCGTTTTGTTTTCTTATGGCTGCTTTCATCATAGCTCTGAGTGGAGCAATCAGAGTATGTTATTCTGGGATTAATTTTTTACTGTTACATCTTAAGATATCATGTCTCTAACAGGCTAGATTTGTATGCTTTTTTCGTCAAATCGCAAACAACTTTGCATTTCTTAATCATGTGTCTCAGGGCCATAGCTTCTCCACCAGCAACCACAGCAGGAGCAACACGAGGGACAGAAGTGTCAGAGAGAGCCTAGAGAACACCTTGTTCGTTTGTTAGTTCAGCAGCCACACCATCACGACCCACAAAAATGTCATTGCAGACAAGAGTCAAGTTCATGTTTGTGACCAGATCGTGCCATTTATCTTCATAATCACGTTCATCATCATCCCAGACATAGTTCATAGTGCAGTGTGGGGGTACCAAAGGTGGATCATAGGAATGAAGTCTCAAAAGTCTTTTCAAGATCAGGGAAATCAGATGTTCAATCACATTGAACCAGTACAGCTGCCTGCCTCTCTGGAGCAGAAGTTCATTCTTGGTGGAGAGTTGGGCGAGGTTGAGTTATTGTTTGTTCAGCTCAAATTGCTTCAATTTGCGCCATTGTCAACCAAAATTCTTTGTTTGTCTCCATACCCTCGTCCTCTTCTCCTGCCACACCCATGCACTCCAGCCAGTGGCCAATCGGGAGCTATGATAGGACCCTAGAACTATCATCAACTATCATCTCTCTATTTTTAGAGAAGCTCTTTCATGTCTTTAAGTGGAATCTTAATTAGCTGTATCAAGCTCAATGAGAGCACTTTGTTTAACTATTTTATTTATTATGAATTCTCAGAAATCATTGATGTGAGTAACCCACTCATAAGATTTACCATTAGGTTAAAACAGAGTAAAGTTTCTTATTTTTCTTCCCTGTCAGGAGCCTTAACTTGTCACCTGTAGTAAAAGTTACTTTTGTCTTAAAAAGAGGAGTTCAATAAATGAATAGAACAAATTAATAATATTAATAATATGAATAATAATGCTAATAATAATAATAGCTAAAGAAGCAATTACCATAATAAACAATTAAATGAAAATATAAAAGAGGAAGAATCTAAAAATCTAAATTAAGAACCAAAACTTTAATTAACTAATTCAAAATATTATAAAATCAGAGATAAGTAAAACAAAATAGTAAATTAAGATATTAATAATAAAAATAATAAAATTAAAATTAATGGAATAATTTGAAAATAAATGCAATTAGATCTAATCACATATATACTAATTAATTAAAATGATTAAAGTCAAAACAATTCTCAATTAACAACTTTTATTTATTTAACTTCCTAATTAGTTGCATATATATTTACAGTATGTGTATATATATATATATATATACACTATTTAAAGTAATAATTGAAAAACTAAGAAAACAGAATAAACTGCAATTGATTCAATAATTAAATAATTACACCAATTGAGTCAGAACAAAAGTCAATTAAGAAGTAAACAAAGAGCAAACCAGCAGGGGGCAGCATAGCAAATACAACACCAAAGATCAGAAATTGAGAGTAGAAAAAGAGAAAACAGGAACTAGATAACAACAAACGTATACATGTGCAAGCAGTCAATGACACACTTGTTTTAGATAAGCAGTATTAGCAAGACAAAACACCAAAAGTTACACGCAATGTGACCAATTGTAAGTTGATCAATTGACAATGTGAAATAGGAAGAGAGGATGGTCAAGATCATTAATACGTGTGCCAACAATCAATCAATGGTAATTGTGTTATTGTTATTGAACACAGCAGAAGAAGGAGGAAATTGAAATGTGAGTTGGTTTGTTTTCTTCTTAAACCAATTATACCACTAATTAACTGTATATATTCATATATACCTTAATTAAGAAACAGGATTAATAGTAAAAGTCAACAAAGAATGTTACTTTATAAAGAGAAAAGATAATTATATCAAACCCAATAGTGAATATAATTCAAGATGACGTAAGAATGTGTGTGCGTTTAAAGAAGACATGAATACAATGGGTGGGTCGGTGAGGAAAAGAGGGAAGTCTCAAAAGTTCAACCTCCAAGCGAAACCACTCCCACCAAAAAGGAAACTTTCTTTCGGAGCTCAGTTGGCCTTGCAGTAGCTGACCAGACAAGTCTGCCAAGCAGCAGTGTTCTTATCAGCAAGAGATAGTGTCCAAAGACACACGAACCTGCACTCTCAGCTGAGTCACAGAAAGTCTGAGATTTCACACAAATGAATGCTAATTTTTTACAGGTACCGCAGCGAGAAAAAAAAATATTCAAAAGATAAAAATATACAGACACAGACAATTTAAACAAAACAATATGTCATGACAATACGACGACAACAGTATTTTACCAAAACAGGTCAGAGAGACACACTATGCTACGTGGTACGAGACTCTTACCAGCCTGTCATGTCTAAAGTGTCGAAGTCATAATGGCGGGAGCCCCTCGACCGCTCAATTAGCTTCCAAACACCCTGGATAGGAGACCCCTCAACTCATACATCTATTTCAACCCCTGTCGAACTAACTCTAACCTAATCACCAATGAGACTTTGTCCATCACCGTGATTGTTCGGAAAAAATTAACTAGCCCTAACTATACTGCCAAATACCTGTGGAGCCCCTCGACGCAGAAACAATGAGATCTAACTGGCCTACACACCCACAGCTGGCAGAGTCTTCAGACCAGGATATTGAGAGAGACCCCTTAAATCACCACATATCCCCAAATTTATGATAGCTACTCGGCTTACCGAAAAGGTACGTCTACCATAATCAACCATAGGCCAAGTATCCTAACTAGTTTAGGAATCTAAAATTAAAAATGTCAGACGCCCCGTAGAGGGAGCAACTTATACTTCCACCCCTACTCTGAATTCCCAAGGGTTACCAGGTCGTGGAACCGTCTCCTCTGCCTATCAATTCAACTTAAATTCTAATCAACGTTTTTTCTTCAAAACTTCAACCCGGGACACGATAATGTCGTCTACACTTAAAACAACAACAAACAACAAAAGACCATGCAATACCCCAAAAAACGGGCATTAGCTTATTAAAGCACTATTGAAATATATAATCTAAATTTGTGACAGAACCAGAGACTTACGTTTATTCTTCCAGGCAACCAAAACTAATATAAAATATAAATATAAGTAATCTTTCCTAACCAAAAATATAAACTTAAAAAATATATGTAAAAAATAAGATAAAATCTTTCTCACCTGATTCCTGAAGTAAGGTATAGTTGCCGCGCGGCCTGGTTGCCTTGAGAAAAATCAGCTCAGAGCTCGTCTCGGAATCGAAAAGGCCTTCAAACCATCAGTCCACGCCAAAGGTCACGGCAGCAAGTTGTGGGTATTTTGTGTTCTGGTGAACCGACCCCTCCCCAGTCTCGTACGTGGTGGTGGAAAATGAAGGACAGACACATGGATGAGTTTAAGAAAAAATGCTTGTTTAGTGAATTATGCAAAAATCAGAGACAACTTACGTGAACACGGGCGCTAGCAAGCAGAGAGATCTATCGCACTTTGAATGCCAGAACGCAAAGATCTCACAAAATGGTGGATCTTTATAGTAGAATATCCAGGTTAACGCCTCTAGTCAATTGTACATGTAGGATTGGTCAGTAACTGTAAACACTTGATTCTAATGATGGCCGTCGCACGTGGTCGTCAAGGAAATTTACCAAAGGTTGTTGTCTTCTAGAGAGAGTCTGTTCCCAGCGACTTGCTGGTCTGTTGTGTCTTTCAGTGTGAGTTCTCAAACAGGTTCCCACAGAATTGCTGGGATTGTTTAATCTTTCTGTGTGTGTGCAAGGCTTAATTTGACCTGGGCCTGTGAGTTGTTGCAGTCAGTGAATGCAATGCAAGAAAATGATTATTTAATATGAATTAAATATAAAAGATTATCAGTTAATCAAGTGACTATTTGAAATGTTTGTTAAATCTAGATGATTGATTACAGTAAAGTTGTAATTTCCTTACAGTACCTTAAATGTAGTATTCTCTTGGTGAAATTCCCAGAGTGGCGTTGTCTGGCAACTATAATTGTGAATTCTTATATATTTACACCAACCCATCCGTGCTTGTGCCGCCACACAAGCAAGACACTGTTTGTGATTACCCCAGACACACTATACCTGTGGAAACATTTTACCTCAAAGCTGCCCACACGCACAATTGTTCGCAGCTGATATGGTCTGTATGCAAAGATATTTTTGGCTGCAAACAAAAAAATAAATAAATTCAACCACAGATTTAGTTTTTTGTTCATTATAATGTATTGAAGAACTCAGTCCTCTGCTTCTCTCTTGAATTCTGCGCATTTGTTTGATCCAAGGAAGAGTGAAACTTTGAATTAATACAAAACATTTATTTAGGGTCAAATTATTTTTGAAAAATAGGCCATGCAAGACAATTACAAAAATCAAGATACAAAGATAACAAAAATGCAGATTATTCAGAAATGTAGAAACTATTAAAAAAAGTTCAAATTACAAAAAAAAATTCACTCCAAAGTCCGAGCATTAGGTCCACTCTTCCTCAAATCCTGTACACCCACCAGATCCTCCCAGGAAGTGGTCCAGAACCTCCAGACTTGTCTTCCTTTCATTTGCCTCAATGGCGCTCCTCTTTCATTGGGTTTATGACCATTAACCCATAGCTGGATAAGGGCTCTATCTGACTCCATCTCTTAACATAAACAAAGTTAATGTTTTGTGTCTGTTTTCTCTTCTTATAAACCCTTACTCATATGACTATAAATTGAAACTTGGAGTGTAGGAACAGAAAAACATTCAGGGTCACAGAGTTCACACACTTTCAAAGCAGGATGTTAAAACTAATATACAGTAGTTCAACCTTGGTTTTTTTTAATGATAAAAGCAAATGTCATGAAGGTAAATACAATAATATATTTCAAAATTAGTTCTTATACAAAAGGTAATATTGTTAACATTAGCTTGTGAGTCTGAGGATATATCTTCAAATTTTAATAATTTCTTTATTATTTCCATTAAAATACCAGAATGTGTATGGATGTAATGCACATTGTTTTGGAAGCAGACTGCATTTTGTAAAAGGCACTAAAAATTTGGTTTTACAATAAATTATTTTATTTAGTTGTTTTCCATGTTAATACAGGATATAAAATAATTGTACCTGTTGTCCAGATAAGTTCACAGATAAATGTCAAAACCTTGTTATTATGATCACAAAAAATCTGACAGAACCTCTTACTAAAACATGAAAAAACAACTCTAAGATGGGATTTAATTTCAGCTGTAATTAATTTGTGAAAGAAACATGAACGCATCATTCTGAAGTACATTTGCTGGATGAATTTTCTTGATATGTGTACTGCTGGACATCATGGATCTGGCCTTTGATTGCTGTCTGAATGTGAACCAAATGTTTATTATTCCAACAATAACAAACACAAAGAAGGGGAGTCACAGATTGTTTGTGTTGAGGATCAAGAAAACCAGAGTCTGTATCAAGGTCCAGGACAGTAATAAGTAATAAGACAGTAGTACTATGGAAGGATCTTGGTCTTTACAGCTGGTTTGAGTCCACAGCAAAGGTAAGACAAGAGGATGGGTCGAATGGTCTGATCTCTGAGACCGTAGATGAGGGGACTCAAACTTCTAGGTAGAAAAAAAACAAAAACATACATGACAACCATCATACGCACAAAACCGATCCAACTCATGACTTGAAACAGAGTAACAAACACAGGAATATATATTGTGAAGGACAGACCAAGCAACAGCTGGATCATGTGCAGCAGCAGAGTTTTCTGAACCTTCCGAAATGACTTTTTGTCAGTGGAGGCTGACCTTGCTGCAACTGAAACTGAAGTTAAGCTCATAATAATAATAAAGCCCACAAAGGAAAACAGAAAAATGTTATATCCTCGATCATATTGAGCAGCAACTGGGGTCAACACAACTGCAAATGTGTCACAAACTCTTTTCATGTCCAGACTCTCTAATTCTTCAAATGGAAACTGACACATCAGCACGATACGAATCAGAACATTCACAAAAGAGAAAGTCCACACTATAAGGATGGACACTGCTGTGGATCTCACGGTGACAATGTTTGAGTGTTGTAGCGGATAACAAACAGCCACATATCTCTCCAAGGACATCACTGCCAGAGTCAGGGCAAAGATGCTTTCTGTGAGCATAGCATAGAGGATGAGTAATCCACACACAGGATATGAAAAGAAAACTCTGCTGTTAGCCAAGATGTACATGATCTGACTGATCATCATATAGAGAGTGTCTGCAATCAGAAGGTTAGTCAGAAGAATGTACCGTGATGTCTCTCTAAACACTAGTTTACTCCTCAGAGTGAACAAAATAATGATATTAATAGTTAACAACATAAAACAAGGCACACCAGTGAACACAGAGACCATGATTCTCTCCAACTCTCCCAGATACTGCACAGCAACACTGCTGTTAGACGTCATCATACAACTGCAGGGTCAGAGAAATAAACTTGAACGACATCTATTGCTGATGAAGAAAGACAATCAAACATGACCATATAGTCACCTTCCCTGACAAGAGTCAGCTGCAACCTGCTGTGTCTCCTCCATGTGGGAGGATGAGGTCAACAGCTCTGTAGCTCCTATTAAACCCTGAGGCTTTACTTGTCCACATGGAGACCAGGGGAGTGACAGACACAGTGCGAGTAAATTTTTTGTCTGGGGGGCAAGCCCTTCTGTTTCCTACACACCTTCTTGAACTAAGTAGAATATTTCTGTTTTTCGTGTTATGATTAACCCAACACGTCCTCAAACCCGAGGCGTCAAACCGTCCGACGTCGTGCAATTCCCCCCAGGCACTAGGGTGACGTTAGAGGGGGGACAAAAACGTTGGGTTTAGCCTACCCGGGTCACCCAGTAATATACAGAGCATCCCCGACGTCGGATTCAAACGACCCGGGTAACATTTGACGCGTCGCCCAACTATTCGTTGCCATTGTCACGTGACGTAACGTAACACTGTTGTCATTTGGCTACCGTAATTCTAAAACTATGAAGCGCACTTGAAATGTTTAATGTCAACAGTGCGATTTCTACCCCAGAGGCTCTCGCGGAGTAATACATGCTTAAAAGGTCCTGTAAAAGTGACTATTTTGTATATTTTTAGGTGTTACAACTCCACAATGTTGACATTGTTTTATGAATGAGTAAAATAAAGTCTGAATGTGCTACTTTGCTTGATCCTCTTTATAATCCGGTTCGCTTTTCTATAAAAATAGAATCTTTCATTGACATTGCGTTTATGGACATGTTTTCTTTTTATTTAGCTGCGATTATGAGCGTCTACGTGACGTTTGTCAACATTAATCGCGATCCTGCAGAGGTGACGTCACACACGCTAATAAACGGGAGTTTAGAAAAACACACATTGACAAAGTAATGATCCAGTTCCTAATAAATGTTCCTTCTTTATTTAATATGAAAAATGCGCATTTAATCTGTATTTGACCTTAATTTTTACGAAGCTCAGACGTAGAAAATGATCGTGCACGGAATGTAGAGCCATCACACCACAGGAATAAAACTTATATAAATATTGTGCTTGTTTGTTTAAAAGCGTCATGGAATACAATTGTAGATGTGATTGTATAAAGACCGAGTTCAGTTCTGTAGTTTCAGCTTGTTGTTATAACTTGACGGAACAAGGTGCGCGTCACTCGTCTATTGAGGGAATCGGAATCAGAATCAGAAACCTTTATTTGTCCCGCGAGGGGAAATTCGGTTTAACAACAGCAAGAGCAATATACCAAAAAAAATAAAACACCCAGAAATAAAATAATAAAAAGAAAAAGAAAATCTAAATAGAATGGAAAATAAATCTGCACTATATTATATATACACAATCATAGGTAAGATATACAGTAACTATTGCTTTAATGCCAAATGATTTCAAATGTGAAGTAAGTGAGTAATATTTGTAACATAGTGAACACAAACTTGTAAACCTACAGCACATCCCATTATGGAAATAATCTAATATTCAATTCTATGTTCTTTTCTAGGTGAGATGGAGAGCTGCATATCAGGTGCTGGACTAACCATCGGAGGTGGAAGGGGTCAATCCCTTCCTCTCTGACCACCAAACACATGTCAAAAGCAGGTGAGATGGTTACATCATACACACTTTGGTCATTAAAATAGTCATGTTTGGTAATAATGATAAATACATTTCTGTGGCAGGACGCACTGACATGCTGACGCTTATGGTCAAGGTTTTCTGGCTTCTGTTGTTGGAAACACTTGGTCGTGCCCGTCAAGCTGGTAGGTACTAGACTGAAGAATCTTTTTCAATAGATTTTACACTTCAAATGATCAGAATCATACGACTTCATTAATACAATGTTTTCCAGGTTCTGTTTACTTTCGGACAAAGAGAAGTCGACGTTGCTATGGCAGTAAGGAGACGGCAGGAAGAGAAAGATTCTTGACTCCGACCAGAAACTACTACACGCAAGTCTTCGCTGAGGACGAGACCATCAACGTCGTGCAGATTGACTCTGGTGGTTACTCGTGACATTTGTGACGATCTGTGAACAATTGTTTGATATGAAACCTGTAATAAAGCACAATTTGATGTCATTTTAAATAACCTCCCATAGTATTCATCATCGCAGGTAATGTGTTTTGAAAATGACTATTGGTCATTTAAAAGTTGTAAAAAGGTCTCTGTTTACCCCAGTTTGAGATCGACATAGAGTTCAACATGAACAATATTCAGGCAAAGCAGACACCATATGTTAATGAATCATGAGTGAATAAATGCTTTATTTCAAACATGTTACATAAGGAAGTAAACTTAAGACAAACAAACAAAACCAATGAGATTAGTCAAACAATAATTATAGTCAAAACAATAATAATATTTACCCAACATCGAAAAAGTAAGAAGGATGAAGTATAAGCTAGTCTATACCTACCCCTTCACTACTCAATTATTAAACATCAACACCCAAAGTACAATCATCAACAAAATACAAACATAAACAAACAAACATTCAGCAAAAAACAGTGGAGATATTTAAGATATAAATAGAGATAAACCACTGCTTTCTTGACATCACCACACTTGCAGTAACTTTCATAATTTCATAATTTTGTCATTCCACGTGAAATGGGTAAGCATTAAAAAATGATTTAATTCATCAGTAATCATCATTGTTTAAAATAGCAACTGAAGAGCTATTTGTAAATTAGACTCAAACTATGAAATAGAAGACAGCACGTCTAAAAGCTTTGTGAGACCCACAGTACATGTTTGAACTTTAAAATATACATATTTATGTTATTGATAGGTGACTCAAGACTGCTATTATACTATCAGAAAACTACACACACCAACAACAACAAATACTGAACGACTAACAGGGTTCTTCGTTTGTAGTGGCCTGTGCTACATCAAAGGGTTAATTATCTAACTTCAAGAGGCATGAAGGCCCCTGTAAAGCTGATATTTATATGACACATTCAAATGGTCTCCTACTATCCTGTGAGAAGTTTGGTGTCAATGAGTCCAAAAATGAGGGAGAGGTTGTCATTCTTCTGTCAAGATGGTCTCTGAGTGTAACAGAATGAACAGACTTGATCTTCCAGAAATGGACTTAGGCAACTTTTTTTTCTACTTGAACCTCAGAGCAGATATTTGGATATGTTATACTAGACTCCATTCTGAGTTGAACTGTGGTGGTTGGATGTTGCTATGAACTTCCTGTGCCCAATGGTATCATGGGAAACTTGGAGAAATCTGGACTTTGAAGCTCTATAAATCGACCATTATTAATTTAAATGATCTGAAACTTTTAGAGGTTCTTCATGTTCCATTTGTACACATATGTTTTCAAGGGCGTTTTTCTAGGTGCTTCCTGAAGCTACTTCCGGTTTGGGAGGGGCATTATCATTATGGTTCGATCAGCATATGATTTTAGAGGTGTCCGAGGTCACACAGACCAGGGGTCACAGAGGTCAAATAAGAGCAAAAGAGCAACAGTCATGAAAAACACGTTTTTTGGCCCCAGTTCATTCCCAGACGAATGAACTGGGGTTCTACAAATGAGCATGATGTTCACTATAGCCTCAATATCAAGCCTCTGTTAATTAATGTACATGTTATTGATTACTAATGTATGATTATGTTTGTACTTATGCAATACATATTATTGATTACGTGTGATTATAGATGTAATTATTCCAATAGTAGTAAACTTTTAACTTTTGACGCTGGATAAGCTAGTATCATCTTCTCTTTATTTATCTTTGTTTTAGTTCTTATTTTATTTTGATTTATTTTTTATGAAAAATTGCTGTATTTTTTTGTGGCTATTGGAAAAAAACAATTTCCTGAAGTAGACCTGCTGAGGAATCAATAAAGTTTTACCTTACCTTACCTTACCTTACCTATTAACTCGAATATGAATATTGTACATGAGCTGCTTTTTATCACCCTGTCATAATAAAAGATATGAACTGTTATCATAAAAACTTTATTTTAATTTTTTTAAGCATTCATTGGTATCAATTATAGGCATCTCTGAAGTTACAACTGCATTGATCATGTTGGGATGAATACTATGGGAGCATTATTCAAAATGATATCAAATTGTGCTTTATTACAGGTTTCATATCAAACAATTTGTGTGTAGTAG
The DNA here is from genome assembly GCF_982586985.1 of Callionymus lyra. Taxonomy (NCBI): domain Eukaryota; kingdom Metazoa; phylum Chordata; class Actinopteri; order Syngnathiformes; family Callionymidae; genus Callionymus; species Callionymus lyra. The sequence continues at coordinate 18,435,744 of NC_141831.1, forward strand.
TTTCTGGTCCGAGTCATGGTTCGAGTGACGTCACGCTGACTTGCTGCTGCTCCTAAAATGACCCTTCAGAGCCTCACCAGTCAAGCCCATGGTGCATCTTAAAGAATAAGACAATAAGAATGAGCAGCTGTACTTGGACTATTTCTGTTCTTCACTTGCTAAATAAACTCTTACCTTGTTGTGACACTGCCATGCGAGACAACTCGTTCAGGGAATCACAACGACTTGACAGACACTTGGTTCATCTCTTTCTCAAGAATCTTTCACTTCCTGCCGTCTCCTTACTGCCATAACAACGTCGAATCCTCTTTGTCCGAAAGTCAACAGAACCTGGAAAACATTGTATTAATGAAGTCGTATGATTCTGATCATTTGAAGTGTAAAATCTATTGAAAAAGATTCTTCAGTCTGGTACCTACCAGCTTGACGGGCACGACCAAGTGTTTCCAACAACAGAAGCCAGAAAACCTTGGCCATAAGCGTCAGCATGTCAGTGCGTCCTGCCACAGAAATGTATTTATCATTATTACCAAACATGACTATTTTAATGACCAAAGTCTGTATGATGTAACCATCTCACCTGCTTTTGACATGTGTTTGGTGGTCAGAGAGGAAGGGATTGACCCCTTCCACCTCCGATGGTTAGTCCAGCACCTGATATGCAGCACTCCATCTCACCTAGAAAAGAACATAGAATTGAATTTTAGATTATTTCCATGATGGGATGTGCTGTAGGTTTACAAGTTTGTGTTCACTATGTTACAAATATTACTCACTTACTTCACATTTGAAATCACTTGGCAGGAACCACAGAGATAAGGTTTCATGTCAAGCAGGTCTGGAGTTCTGGGCACTTCCATGCAAAAACAAAACAAAAACATACTAGTGCTCCCTTTTAAATATAATAATTAAATAAATACAAGCAAGTATACTTGATCATTCAGAGATAAGCTCGCCATGTTTCCTTCATCCATTGTTTTATGGTGTTTCCATCTGGTTTACCTCTTTATGCTGGAATTTAAAATACTTTTCATTATTATTTGATATATATTCTTTCATTTAAAGAAAACGACAACAGATCAAATCCCTCATCCAAAAGGGTTAAAATAAACGTATACCTATATACTTAAATACGTTAAATATGTTATCTGTATTAATATTCGGAAGCGATAAATGAAATCAATATCTTGAATATTAATAAAATAAATCGCCTACCATGACCTACCAATATAGCAAACTTTTTATAAGAATATATATATATTTTCGTCCCTTCAAAATAACAAATAAAAATACGTGTGTGAGTCGCATTTTAATTAAAAAAAAGCTATTCAGTGTTTTAGCGAACTAGCTCTCGTGTTTACGCACCAGAGGTTACATTACACGCAATGAAACATTATTTCTGAGTCTTAAAGCAATAATTATACCTTACCTCAATAGACGAGTGACGCGCACCTTGTTCCGTCAAGTTACTGCACAAAGGTGAGGACAAAAACGCTTGTTCTGAGACAAATAACAACAAGTGACGTCAACATCCAGAGGTTTGGAGGAAGTTGCGTGTTTGGAGGAAGTTTGAAAACTTTTTACCTGACGCTGAAACTACAGAACTGAACTCGGTCTTTATACAATCACATCTACAATTGTATTCCATGACGCTTTTAAACAAACAAGCACAATATTTATATAAGTTTTATTCCTGTGGTGTGACGGCTCTACATTCCGTGCACATTCATTTTCTACGTCTGGGCTTTGTAAAAAATTAAGGTCAAATACAGATTAAATGCGCATTTTTCAAGTTAAAAAGGAATATTTATTAGGAACTGGATCATTACTTTGTCAATGTGTGTTTTTCTAAACTCCCGTTTATTTGCGTGTGTGACGTCACCTCTGCAGGATCGCGATTAATGTTGACAAACGTCACGTAGACGCTCATAATCGTTGCTAAATAAAAAGAAAACATATGTCCGTAAACGCAATCTCAATGAAAGATTCTATTTTTATAGAAAAGCGCACTGGATTATAAAGAGGATCAAGCGAAATAGCACATCAAGACTTTATTTTACTCATTCATAAAACAATGTCAACATTGTGGAGTTGTAACGCCTAAAAATATACAAAATAGTCACTTTTACAGGACCTTTTAAGCATGTATTACTCCGCGAGAGCCTCTTGACTTCCGCGATGCGTGAACAATCCAAGCTTTAAAAAATACAAATGAAGCACTTTTTACCGATTTATGGTCGTCGTTTGAGGTCGTTAAGCACAATCGGGGGTAGAATCGCACTGTTGACATTAAACATTTCAAGTGCGCTTCATAGTTTTAGAATTACGGTAGCCAAATGGCAACAGTCTTACGTCACGTCACGTTACCATGGCAACGAATAGTTGGGCGACGCGTCAAATGTTACCCAGGTCGTTTGAATCCAACGTCGGGGATTGCTCTGTATATTACTGGATGACCCGGGTAGGCTAAAACCGACGTTTTTGTCCCCCCTCTAACGTCACCCTAGTGACGCCTGGGGGGAATTGCACGGTGTCGGACAGTATGATGCCTCTGGTGTGAGGACGTGTTGATTAACCATATTACTTAAGGAAGCCTGAACTGATGGACCCCAAAAGAAGTTGCCCTGACCATACGAAGGACATTTCACTTTGCATTACTTAATGTACCACTACGTTCTACTGTGTTAACCTTTCATGAAAATAGTAAGTAAGTAAGTAAGTAAGTAATATTTATTTATATAGCGCTTTTCGAGACCAGGGTCACAAAGCGCTTAAACAATCAAAACAATACTCAAAAAAGTACATACTTTAAAGATCAAGATAATACTGAGAACAACACAGGAGTTCGAGAAATTCAAGGAAAAGCCTGAACAAATAGAAACGTCTTAAGATGTTTCTTAAAGGAGTCAGTAGACTCCATCAAGCGCAAAGAGAGAGGAAGATCGTTCCAAAGCTTAGGAGCAACAGCCTGAAAAGATTTCTCTCCTCTGGTCTTGAGCCGTGTGCGTGGAACCATAAGTAGATTTTGATCCACAGACCTCAGAGCCCGAGCTGGGGTGTAAGGCTGGATCAGATCAGTGATGTAAGGAGGAGCCTGACCATGAATAGCTCTGAAAGTAAGAACCAGAATTTTAAAGTTGATCCTGAAAGAAACTGGAAGCCAGTGAAGAGTTTTAAGGACCGGAGAGATGTGAGTTCTTCTACTTGAGCGGGTCAGAATTCTCGCTGCAGAGTTCTTAATCAACTGCAGACGAGACAGCTCCTTCTTGTTAAGACATGAAAACAAACTGTTGCAAGCTCCAGATCATGTTCCGACAACATTTTCCTAAGTTTAGAGATTTTTCTCAGTTGAAGGAAACAGTTTCTGGTCAGTTTTCTGCAATGTCGAACAAGAGACATGTCTTTATCAAATACAACACTCAGGTTTCTCAGGCTCAGTTTGACAGACTGACCTAAGTCACCCAAGTACTGACTCAACCCTGGAATCTTATCATCAGGAGCAATCGCCAGTGTTTCAGTTTTGTCCACATTTAGCTGTAGAGTGTTTTCACTCAGCCATTGTTTGATTTCTAGCAAACAATTGACTAAGCTGTTCAGCCTCTGGGGCTCAGTTGGATCAAAAGAGCAGTAGAGCTGGATGTCATCAGCAAAAATGTGATAAGAAACATCTGGAAATCTCTGAATGATTTTACCGAGGGGAATCAAGTACAGCAAAAACAATAAAGGACCCAGAACAGAACCTTGAGGGACTCCACACAACAGATCTGCCGATTCAGACCTCATTTGATTGGCAGATACACTAAAACTGCGCCCAGAAAGGTAAGATGAGAACCATTCTAACACAGACCCAGACAGTCCCACTTCATCCCTCAGTCTTCTCAGCAGGATCTGGTGATCAACTGTGTCAAAGGCTGAGGACAGATCCAAGAGAACCAGAACAGTGAATTTACCAGAGTCAGCCGACATCATGATGTCACTGGACACTTTCAATAAAGCTGTCTCCGTAGAGTGATGTTTACGGAAGCCAGACTGAAACTTCTCATGGATGTCGCTCTGATCCAGGAACAAAGACAGCTGCTCAGACACCACCGTCTCCAAGATCTTGGACAAGAAAGGGAGCTTAGAAATAGGCCTGAAATTACTGAGGTCAGTTGGGTCTAAGCCTGGTTTTTTGAGCAGAGGCTCCACAATGGCATGTTTAAATGCATTGTGAAAAACCCCTGTGGAAAGGGAGAGGTTCACCATATTGGTAACCCAGGGGCCAATTACATCAAATACTTTGATAAAAAGCCTACACGGAAGGACGTCATCTGAGCAAGAGGAGGGTTTCATCTTGTTCACTAGTGCAGAAATATCACCCAAAGATACAGCAGTGAAGGAGGACCAAGAGGAGGAGAGGGGCTCAGAGACAGTAGGGGTTCCAAACAAAGGGGGAGAGATTTTCTCTTTGATCAATTTAATTTTGTCAATGAAAAATCTCAACAATGCATTGCTGTCAGCTTCACAGAAGACAGGTGTGATTTGAGGAGCAGGAGACACGAGAGAATTAATCGTGTCAAACAAAACTTTGGGTTTTTTCCTATTTGCTGCTACCAGTTTTCTGATGTAATCAGATCTAGCAGTTTCTACCATCTCATTGTAAGAAGTCATCAGATCCCTGAGGTGAAGTCTATGCACCTCAAGTTTAGTGGACTTCCAGAGACGCTCAGTCTTTCGACAAAGTCTCTTCAGACTCAGGAGATCTTCATTTGTCCAAGGGCACCGTTTTTTCTGAATTTTCAAGTTCGATTTAACAGGTGCCACTTGATCCAGTATTTCAACACAATGATCAGTGAAACAGTGAATCAAACTGTCCACGTCTGGGCAGTCATCAAAGGAAAGACGGTCAAACATAGCAGAAAAACTGTCTGCAGAATCGGCTGAGATGACACGCCTCTGTCTGCAGTATCGGCTGAGATGACACGCCTCTGAGACCTAACTTTCAAAGGCTTAGGTTCAGGGATGAAGTCCAGGTTAAACAGGACAAGAGAATGATCACTCAGATGGACATTGTGTACAGATACATTAGAAATGTCCAGGCCAAGAGTAAAAACTAAGTCTAAAGTGTGGCCTTTTTGATGAGTGGGTTCAGAAACATGTTGCTCAAAATTAAAGTCTTCTGTTAAAGTTAAAAGTTCTTTAGCAGAACAAGATGTGACTTCATCAACATGAAGATTAAAGTCTCCAAGAATAAGGACAGATTCCATTTGAATAATGGAAGATAAGAAGTCACTAAAGTCTTTCAAGAACATCGCCGCAGGACCAGGCGGACGGTAGATTGACACACAATAGAAAGGTCTTGTAGAACCAACCAAGATCATCTGAGATTCAAAAGAAGTGAATTCCTGTGTCTGAATCACTTTGCAAGAACAACTCTCCCTAAAAACAGTAGCAAGACCTCCTCCACGACCAGAGAGGCGAGGCTTCCCCAGGACAGCGCTCCCTACTGGACAGAGTTCGTTCAGATGAATAAACTCTTCCTCTCTCTGCCAAGTCTCAGTAAGACATAATAAATCCAAATTAACTCTTGTGAAAAGATCATTAAGAATAAAGGATTTATTAGTAATGGAGCGAACATTATGAAGTCCCACATTCAGCACCGATGATGTCACTGACGACGCCGCGTCACTGACAGGCGCGCAGAGCGGGATCTTTTGCAGCGAACAGCGGTCACGTGGGTACCAGCTGTCACTGAAGTTCAACTCGGTTGTAAAAGCCGAATTAAACAGAAGAAATGAAAAAAATCTTACCACCTTTTGTTGAGGTCTGGACAGACGGCAGCGCTGATGTGTCGTCAAACTCTGCTGCGGGAGGAATGTCGATCAAACATCGATGACGTCCGATGACGTCAGAGTTGTTCCGAGCGATCGCGACTGCGCGTCTCATCCTGACCTGAACTCCAGACCGACTCGATTGCTTGTGGAAATCGCCTGGTACCCGAGAGATCAAACGATATTCCACAGAGTCCGAGTCGATGAGAAGCGGAGCCGGAAACATATTCACCGGACGTTGGTAACGGTCGCGGTTATAATCTTCCATCGACTCTCTGATGTTGAAAAGAACATCACGATCATAGATCCGAGATGCTTGAGACATATCTTTAGTGATATGAGCATAATATCTGGACAAATAGTCGTTAAAACGACTGTTTTTGGCAATTATTGCAGGAGCTTACGTTCAAGCAGCCGATCAAAGGCTTATCGGAAGCGGAAAATGCTTCAGGGTCAGTGAATATCCATATGTAGAGTAGAGCCAATTTATAGGCAGCATTGAGTTACTATTCATCGACCATTCAGAACCATTGAAGACTTTCAACGGGCTATACAGTTTAAAACTTCTTATCATCCATCATCCCATTTCTTTAATACATCTATAAAATGTCTCATCATTGTACACATATTCTTTTTGCTGTTTTAAGTTTTGATCAATTTAAGAGCCTCTTTTTCAGTAAAGAACATTATTCACGCTACGATAGTGCTTTAGATCATGAGATTGATTAAACAAATCTTGCTATATAATTCACTAATAAGATGATTTAATTAATTATTTTATAGTTTCCTTTGTACTAGAATTTAAAGGTTGTGCTCTGACTTCAGGTATACTTACCTATAGGTATTTTAAAGTTAATGTTACACCCAGCAACTCCAGGCCTGCTCGAGCTCCTGCTTATAGTCTTCTTGCTTCTGCTTCAAGTCTCCATGCTTCCTGGTCGCTGAATCGTCTGCCATACCTCCTCGTCCGGTGCCTGCATCTTCCTGCTCCAGTCATCCTGTCCTTCTGCACTCCAAGTTAAGTTCCCTAAGTTTTGCCCTGTCCTAGTTTTATTTTGCTTTGTTCTAGTTTTATCATTTAGTACTCCAGTTCCTTTGGGCAGATTGTGTTTTGTTTTGTGCATTAGCTTAGTTGTGTTTTTAGTTTTAGTTTTCTGTTAGCATAAGCATCCTTAGTGCCCCCGCCTGCCTGCTGCTTATTTGTGTTGAATAAATTGATCCACACTGAACTTGTTTCTTGGGTTTTGCTTGCACCTGGGTCTCTCTGATTTTCGGTAACAGTTCATTCTACCAGAATCTAGACGTTCTGAAATTATAAGGCTACAATCATTACAGTAGTAATATATACTGCATGTCCTGTGTTGTGTGAAGGATTTAAGAAGTAGACAGAGGCTTTATTGAACAACTCCCAGAGTTCATTCCTGCTGTGCAGATAACAACACACTGGATCCGGAAGCTGAACTTTGACCTCGCTATTCTCGCGATCCAAACTGTTACCATAACAATGTGAACACGAACATGCTTGCCATCATTTTGGCTTAACTGAGTTAACTAAAGAACTCAAGCCACTAGATATTGGTGTAAAATGGGTGTTCAAAGTTAAAGTGCGAGCTGCATTAGAGTAGTGGATGACAGAAGGTGAACACACTTTCACCAAGACTTTGAAACTTGGATGATGCAGATAAGGAATTTGAGGGATTTGTCGACGCAGAATGAACAATGAAAAAAACGATTGTTTTTTTACGTGTTTTAACTGAACAATTTTGTGTTTTTTTTTTTACGTTACAGCTGAACTGGGTGGAAAGTTATTGTGAACACCAACATTTGATTGACTGACTTATCAAAACACATTTTTTGAACAATGTGTCTTATAATCTGGTTCGCTTTATATGTGAAAAAGGTTTGAAAATGGATTAATTGACAGTGGCCCTTATAATCCAGTGCACTTTATAGTGTCGAAAATATGGTAAATTAATCAACGCTAGAATGTAATCTAGCATATTAAATTGCTTGTGTGAGGGACAGATGATTGCAATTTACACAAATACTGCATACACAAAAACACAACAACAAGCCCTACACACGGTCACCTTGACTGTACCTTGTCTGATTTTTTTTATAAAAAAGCATAAAAATGACCCATTATTTATTCCATTTACTGTGGATAAAATTTACTTTTCTGGTTTTATCGATGCCTTTCTATAATTTTCTGATTTTCCAGTGATAGGTAATAAACCCACCATACCTACCCCTATTTGTGGTTCATTTTTTAACTTGATACTTTTCATGTTTGGTATTTTTGGTTATTCTTTCTTCAAACAACACTCAATAAGGGTTCAGGAACTGAGAACATTCATCATTGAAGCTTGGGATTATCATTTCCCATTCTTGCTTGATATGGTCAGCACTGGGTGACTACATCAAGGTGGTTACTTGGTCTCTCCCGATATTGAGGGTATTTTTTTTTATAGAAAAACTTGATTCTTTGAACTAAAAGTGTTTGTTGAAAATGAAATGACAACCTCTGCCTCACTTGTTGCTGACCCTACATGCATTTATTATTTATTATTAACTATTTCCTTAAGTGCCATTCCTAAGGAAGAGTTGTTCGTTATATCTTTAAATTCAAATTGTCATATTCTCACCACATCATGCCACATACTGTTGTATTTTGCGCTTCATAATTTTGAATCAGCTTGGGCACAGAGAAGGCGACGGTGTGTCTGGATGTAGTTGATATATGACTTTCAGTTGGATTTTCGAGTTTTAACTTGAACTTTTAGATAAGGTGACAAGCTGTTTTGGCTAAGGGAAAATATCCAAATCCACCTAATTGGTCAACCTGTTGACACTCCTCCTGGACACATTCCCACCCAAACAAACCACAGCATGAAACGGGACACTGGCAACTAGAAACTGGTAGAACATGCAGACAACAACAATGACACTTCCGCTTCCGGTAAGCCTTTGATCGGCCTGTTTGAACGTGAGCTCTTGCAATAATCGTTTTAACGACTACTTGTCCGGATATTGTGCTCATATCACTAGAGATATGTCTCAAACATCTCGGATCTATGATCGTGATGCTCTTTTCAACATCAGAGAGTTGTCAGAAAAACTGTTTGCAAAAGTTTTCACAGACAAATTCAGTTCAATAGCAAAATATTCAGACTCACACCAGTAAGAGATTTGTCTTCACTCCGGAGGGACAGCAGAACCAAGACGGATGTCAGATCTCACAGACTGCCAACGAAAGCTCTTTGTCCCCCCTCCTTTATTCAGTTTATCCATAGTAAGATTCATTGTGCAGGTTACATCACAGCATCGGCATCAGCAGTTCAAAACAGTCTTACAGATAACACTCAAGGTTAGGGTGCATACTATAGTCATCTGCTCTTTCTCACCTGCCCCCTCCCGACTCGTCCCCTCTCTTTCACTTGCCCTTGCTGACCCCTGATGGGATACATCTTGTGAGGAGTTTCAAACACATACACATTGTGCTAAGGCAATCAGCGGTTTCAAACACATATGCATTGTGGCAAAACAAACACATTAATATTGTGATAAAGAAGTAAGCAGTTTAAAACACATAAATATTGTAATAAAGCAATATTTCTTTCACAAGAGTCGATGGAGGACTTTACTCGCGACTGTTACCAACGCCACGTTAGCGTGTTTCCTCCATTGCTTCTCATTGACTCGAGTTGGTCTGGAGTACAGGTCAGGATGAGATGCGCAGTCGCGATCGCTCGGAAGAACTCTGACGTCATCGATGTTTGATCGACATTCCTTTCACTGAAAAGTGCAATGACACGTCAGCGCTGCCGTCTGCCCAGACCTCAACGAAAGGTGGTAAGATTTTTTCATTTCCTCTCTTTAATTCGGCTTTTACTACCGAGTTGAACGAGTTGAGTGACAGCCGTCACCCACGTGACCGCTCCTGTTCTCTTCAAAAGATCCCGCTCTGCGCGCCTGTCAGTGACGCGGCGTCATCAGTGACGTCATCGGTGCTGAATGTAGGACTTCTGAATGTTCGTTCCATTACTAATAAATCCTTTATTCTTAATGATCTTTTCACAACAGTTAATTTGGATTTATTATGTCTTTCTGAGACTTGGCAGAGAGAGGAAGAGTTTATTCATCTGAACGAACTCTGTCCAGTAGGGAGCGCTGTCCTGGGGAAGCCTTGCCTCTCTGGTCGTGGGGGAGGTCTTGCTACAGTCTTTAGGGAGAGTTGTTCTTGCAAAGTGATTTAGACACAGGAATTCACTTCTTTTGAGTCTCAGATGATCTTGGTTGGTTCTACAAGACCTTTCTATTGTGTGTCAATCTACCGCCCGCCTGGTCCTGCGGTGGTGTTCTTGAAAGACTTCAGTGACTTCTTATCTTCCATTATTCAAATGGAATCTGTTCTTATTCTTGGAGACTTTAATCTTCATGTTGATGACGTCACATCTTGTTCTGTTAAATAACTTTTAACTTTAACAGAAGCCTTTAATTTTGAGCAACATGTTTCATGAACCCACTCATCAAAAAGGCCACACTTTAGACTTAGTTTTTACTCTTGGCCTGGACATTTCTAATGTATCTGTACACGATGTCCATCTGAGTGATCATTCTCTTGTCCTGTTTAACCTGGACTTCATCCCTGAACCTAAGCCTTTGAAAGTTAGGTCTCAGCGTGTCATCTCAGCCGATACTGCAGACAGTTTTTCTGCTATGTTTGACCCTCTTTCCTTTGATGACTGCCCAAACGTGGACAGTTTGGTTCATTGTTTCACTACTCACTGTGTTGAAATACTGGATCAAGTGGCACCTTTTAAATCGAACTTGAAAATTCAGAAAAAACGGTGCCCTTGGACAAATGAAGATCTCCTGAGTCTGAAGAGACTTTTTCGAAAGACTGAGCGTCTCTGGAAGTCCACTAAACTTGAGGTGCACAGACTTCACCTCAGGGATCTGATGTCTTCTTACAATGAGATGGTAGAAACTGATAGATCTGATTACATCAGAAAACTGGTAGCAGCAAATAAGAAAAACCCCAAAGTGTTGTTTGACACGATTAATTCTCTCGTGTCTCCTGCTCCTCAAATCACGCCTGTCTTCTGTGAAGCTGACAGCAATGCATTGATTTTTCATTGACAAAATTAAATTGATCAAAGAGAAAATCTCTCCCCCTTTGTTTGGAACCCCTACTGTCTCTGAGCCCCTCTCCTCATCTTGGTCTTTCTTCACTGCTGTATTTTTGGGTGATATTTCAGCACTAGTGAACAAGATGAAACCCTCCTCTTGCTCAGACGACGTCCTTCCTTGTAGGCTTTTTATCAAAGTATTTGATGTAATTGGCCCCTGGGTTACCAATATGGTGAACCTCTCCCTTTCCACAGGGGTTTTTCCCAATGCAAGGAAGAGAAGGTGGTGTCTGAGCAGCTGTCTTTGTTCCTGGATCAGAGCGACATCCATGAGAAGTTTCAGTCTGGCTTACGTAAACATCACTATACGGAGACAGATTTACTGAAGGTTTCCAGTGACATCATGATGTCGGCTAACTCGGGTAAATTCACTGTTCTGGTTCTTTTGGATCTGTCCTCAGCCTTTGACACAGTTGATCACCAGATCCTGCTGAAAAAGACTGAGGGATGAAGTGGGACTGTCTGGGTCTGTGTTAGAATGGTTCTCATAATACCTTTCTGGGCGCAGTTTTAGTGTATCTGCCAATCAAATGAGGTCTGAATCGGCAGATCTGTTGTGTGGAGTCCCTCAAGGTTCTGTTCTGGGTCCTTTATTGTTTTTGCTGTACTTGATTCCCCTCGGTAAAATCATTCAGAGATTTCCTGATGTTTCTTATCACATTTTTGCTGATGACATCCAGCTCTACTGCTCTTTTGATCCAACTGAACAGTTTAGTCAATTGTTTGCTAGAAATCAAACAATGGCTGAGTGAAAACACTGCAGCTAAATGTGGACAAAACTGAAACTCTGGTGATTGCTCCTGATGATAAGGTTCCAGGGTTGAGTTAGTACTTGGGTGACTTAGGTCAGTCTGTCAAACTGAGCCTGAGAAACCTGGGTGTTGTATTTGATAAAGACATGTCTCTTTTTCGACACTGCAGAAAACTGACCAGAAACTGTTTCCTTCAACTGAGAATCTCTAAACTTAGGAAAATGTTGTCGGAACATGATCTGGAGCTTGTAATCCATGCGTTTGTGTCTTCTCGCCTGGACTACTGCAACCGTTTATTTTCATGTCTTAACAAAAATGAGCTGTCTCTCCTGCAGTTGATTCAGAACTCTGCAGCGAGAATTCTGAACTGCTCTAGTAGAAGAACTCACATTTCTCCGATCCTTAAAACTCTTCACTGGCTTCCAGTTTCTTTCAGGATCAACTTTAAAATTCTGGTTCTTACTTTCAGAGCTGTTCATGGTCCTCTTTTCATCAATGATCTGATCCAGCCTTACACCCCATGTCGGGCTCTGAGGTCTGTGGATCAGAATCTGCTGATGGTTCCGCGCACACGCTTCCGGACCAGAGGAGGGAAATCCTTCCAGGCTGTTGGTCCTAAGTTTTGGAACGATCTTCCTCTCTCTTTTCGCTTGATGGAGTCTACTGACTCCTTCAAGAAACATCTTAAGACGTTTTTATTTGTTCAGGCTTTTCCTTGATTTTCTGGAACTCCTGTTGTGTTATCAGTTTTATCTTGCCCTTTAAAGTATATACTTTATTGAACATTGTTTTGATTGTTTAAGCGCTTTGTGACCCTGGTCTAGAAAAGCGCTATACAAATAAGAATTACTTAAGACTTTCCTGCAGATGTGAAGGAAAAAAAAAGTACAGTATACTCTGAACTGGTCTGTATTGATGGAAGAGTCCAGTGCCACACACCAAGGTAGTTGTCAACTATCTCCACCTCATCACCTCTGATGGACACTGGACATGGGTTTGTCCTGGACCTCCCAAGGTCCAAGACCAGCAATCCAACAATGGCAGTGCTGCAGCATACTTCTGGAAAAGACTCAGAGTTGTAGCAGAAGTTTGAAGTGTAGATGGTAAAGAGGAAAGGGCCAGTACTGTCCTGAGGTTCTCCTGAACTGCATGATGCCTTCAGCCTGAAGTACTATGATGTCCTTCAGCCTGACCTACTGTGGTTGATCAGTGAGGAAGTCTGAGATTCAGATTCTTGATCATTTTAAAAGCAGCAAATAAGCAGACAAAGTGACGCACCCCTGGGCTTAGAATATATTTAAAAAATATTTTTGGCTGGAGCTGTGATTTTTTAAATGAAAACAGTGTACCTTGGCCCAGAAAAGGTTTGAAAACACTGGTTTGTAATATGGACGGCAGATTATTAAAACTCCAGGTTATCTTTATACCCTTGTACTAAGAATTCATGCCACACTTGATACAGGCTGACGCTATAGGTTACCTGTGAGGCTCTGCCTCTTGCTGGAAAAGATTAATGCACTCACCATTCAGCCGGCAGCAGTATTCCGCCCTTATACAGTATAAGGTCTCACCGACCTAGAAATTGCTGTATTTGAAACTCAGGAAGGCGGACTGCTGTCACACTAATATAACTATGGTTTTATGGATAGTTGGGGTTTCTACTTCATTAGTGCTTTGCCCTCTACAGGATCTCACTTTGACTTACACCCGTCACAGCAGTGGGAAACATTTACTCACAGAAGAGCGCCCCATAAACATGTAAAAGTCGCAAAGCGTTAAGGGTGCCTCTGCACTCAGCACTGCAAGACAGGGACCCTGCAGTCACATCTAGAAAAAGGTTTGGCCAAATCAGAGGCTGAAAAGGATCTGTCAGGATGCTGAAGGAAACCCAAGAGCAGAAAGTGTCTGTTCGTCAAACTTGACAATTTTATTAGGGATCGTCACAGGTAGTCCAGGATAAACAGGTACGATATCTGGAAAACAGGTCAAGGGCACGGACAGGCAAAAAAAACGAGAAAACGTACCAGGGTCAAAGCCGGGAAGGCAAAACAATCTCGAATCGGGAGTCTAAAACGTGATACACGAACTAGACAAACACAGGACAAGTGTGAAGAACCGACAAAGACAGAGGGAGATTGAGCAGTATAAGAAGGCTGCCAGCAATCAGTGGCAGCTGTGGAGCACGAGAACACAAGACAGGTGAAGACAATAACAATCAGCAGGGGGAGGGACGGGAAAGGAAACTCAGACACAGAACGGAGCAGGTTTCAAATTAAAAACAGGAAACACCAAGAAAGACACACGAGACATAACAGGATCAAGCCAGCACATTGTCACACTTGGCTACTTCGCTGCTCCAACTGCAGACTCGTCCGTGCTGCAGATTCCCCCCCAATAAAAGAATTCACAGCTAACATCATGGAAAACCATCTGATGAAAGCATATGCTCTATATGTGACTGTGTATCATATTGTACATCATGAGAGACGGTTGGTCCTGCCCACTGATGAAGCCAGCCTGGATATATCAACCGGAAGTCCGCCACATCTGATATGCTGCTGATGGAAGAGTAATAAAGCAAGCGCTGTAAAGGAAGATCTTGTCGTGCCCCGCACCACAGGGTTGTCCTTGGACGCAGCCAAAGTAGGAAGCCAACCCCTTGTCCAAGCCATTTAGGGAAACGCTTCCATGTTCAATACAAAATTATGATTTTCCTGAAGGGTAGTGCAACCTTTCATTATAGCAGAGTGAGTAAAATACAGTTATTTTGAGGGAGGAGAGGCCTTTTTTAGGGGTGGCATACTGCACCATGCTGGGTGGCGAGTTCATTGATCTTTCTTAGCAAGCGAAAGAGAGCATGAATAAAAAAAATCCTAAATTCCTTGAAATTGAAGGTTGAGAAACAATATTTTTTAAACTGTTGGATTGTTTTCTTACAAAGTGGGGAGTCTGTTGTATATGGTCCTTCTACGCTGAAAAATAACATTCACCTGTTTCCAATTAACTTGTTCACCAGAGGAATGTTCCAAACAATGGTTATTTTAGCATTCATCAACTTTGACAGTCTTTTGCTGTCCTTGTGTAACGGTTTAGCTAGCAAGGTGACCCAGAAGCGGATGATAATAGAGGTTCACAAAACACAATGTAAAACACAAAACCTCCCCAAGATGGCATCAGTTCAGAGTCCAATGCTGTGTCTCAAATCGCATTCTAGCGTACTAAAAGTTAGTATTTTTAGTGCGTTAGTGCGTCTCAATTCTTAGTATGCGAAATTTAGTGCGGCATGCACACTTAATTGGCGTACTAACATGCCCACAAAACTGAGCATGGTTCGATGGACACTAACCACACTAAACAGCCGCCATCTTGGTGACATTTTAAACAGAAGTTACGTCATATATAAATGCATATATATGCATATACTTACAGGTGCACTTTCCGCAGCAGTAGAAGGATAAACACGTCTTTGGTGCTGATACCAGAGTAAATATCTCGCGATTATTTCGATTCTCATATTTTTTCTTTACTTCTTTTTCCAAACTTGCAAAACGTGCTGCCAGCAGGTGTCGGCGATAGCGTTCAAACAGCTGATAACATCATTAAATAGAAGTAGAAGAAGAAGCTGTCATGTGATTTCCGGTTAGTGTGTAGCAGCAGTGTTTGATTTGAGACATACTATCTGTGGAGAATTTGCATACTAGTTAGTACGTACACTAAACTGATGCATACTAACTTCTAGTATACTAAGAGTAGTATGCGATTTGAGACACAGCACAGATCTCAGTCTTTACGAATCCACTCAAAAACCAAAAGTCCAAGAAAACCAAGGGCGAGTGTGGTTGCAAGGCATGAGATCTACTACAAAAAACACAAAAGGGCAAAATTTTAATCCAGTACTCACCAAAGGAACACAAAGAGCTGAAAGGAAAAAAACAGAGGTTGTGGTCCAAGATGCAAAGTCGGTTCACTATAAAAACAACTGAGAGGTTTACTGATGGTCCAGAGAAAGCGTGCTGATAGTCCACAGCTGTGGATCTCAAGTATGTCCAGCTGCAGAGGCAGAGGATTCAGACCCGTCGATACAGACAGGAAGTAGGTTTAGACAAGCGTTCGGGGTGTGGCCAATCCCGGAAGTGGCCTCAGACTAACTACGCCTTTTTTTTAAATTTCGTTAAAGACTTATCGAAGACGAAGATGGAGGGATTTGTACAAGACACAATAATAATAAAAACTGTGACAACCATGACGGAAAACATGGTAAAATAAACAAATGCCATTTTTTAAAATTTCTTTTAAATGTTTACTGTTATTTCATGTCATAACAATTTCACGTAGTTAAATGACAAGTTCTACGTTTTTTAAAATGTTAACTGTCATTTTATGTTAGTGTTTTAACGTAGTTAAATGACTATTTTTGTGTTTTTTAAAATGTTTATTGTCATTTCATGTCAGAGTTTTCACGTAGTTAAATTACTATTTTTACGTTTTTTTTTAATGTTTATTGTCATTTTATATAAGAGTTTTTACGTAGTTTCAGCAATGCTTCTGTTAACTTGTTTTTCTAGATATATAACCTCAGCCAAATGTAGGTTTACAACATTGTTTTTGTTTATTAATTAGTAAGTAAGTGAGTTATTATTATTTGTGAAGCAATTAAGGTTCAAGCAATATATATACAGTATATACTGTAAATATATATACCATTATATATACACACACCAAATAAGCTTCGACGAAAAGTTAGTAATTATTATTATAAGTTCACTGTGTGTGACCCTGGTCTAGAAAGGCTCTCTACAAGTACTAATTACATACTTACTTACTGTTGTATGTTGTTTTTTTTAATTTTCCTAATTCTAAACATTGTATGTGTTAACTATCTTTAAATCCCTTCAGTTACACATCTCAATACAGATGAACAGCCAAATGACCATTGAAAAATACAACAAGTGTTTATTCTATCACTGCCCTTTTTGAGAGGTCACCAAATTCAGACCAGCACGGATGGACAAAATTGAACAGCACATACAAAGCCACTTCAGAAAGGCAATCATCATGGAGGTGTGTAAGTAAGTAAGTAAGTAATATTTATTTATATAGCGCTTTTCGAGACCAGGGTCACAAAGCGCTTTAACAATCAAAACAATACTCAAAACAGTACATACTTCAAAGATCAAGACAACACCGAGAACAACACAGGAGTTCGAGAAATTCAAGGAAAAGCCTGAACAAATAGAAACGTCTTAAGATGTTTCTTAAAGGAGTCAGTAGACTCCATCAAGCGCAAAGAGAGAGGAAGATTGTTCCAAAGCTTAGGAGCAACAGCCTGAAAAGATTTCTCTCCTCTGGTCCTGAGCCGTGTGCGTGGAACCATAAGTAGATTCTGATCCACAGACCTCAGAGACCGAGCTGGGGTGTAAGGCTGGATCAGATCAGTGATGTAAGGAGGAGCCTGACCATGAATAGCTCTGAAAAATGTATTCAGTATTAACACTCTTTGTCTGGTGTGCATCACATCCAAAGTATGTCCTGGCAGCTGATGCGAAACAAGGTTTGGCAAAAAAAAGTGTGGTAAAGCTCACATTATCAATTTATCTTTCTTTTGTTTAATATATATATATTTTTAATATATTTATGTAGCACACTCCACAACACATTGGTGGGCTTTACTGTGGAGTCTTCATGCAGATGGTGAGATAGTTTTAAGCATTTCAAATTCGAGTTCTACTTAACACGTTTATCATTTAACTTGTTTCCAATTTATCTTTTTTATTGTTTTTTTTTAGTACTCCTTGCGGCACCGTACAGCTTCACAGCAGTATGTGCAAATGAAAATATTAACCTCTGTTGTTTTTTTTAAACAAACATTGAGTTCTTCCATTACATATTTGTCTTCCACTCTGACCTTCCAACAATAATGAAATGGTGGACCCTGGTTCTGAGGGAGAACTTTGGGGACTTCCATAAAAGACAAGTCCTACAATATTGAATTACTGTGTGAAGAACCCCTGAGTTATCTATCAGCCCTCTAACGGCTTCGCTATTGGTTAACCCCGAGGCACCGCCTCGTCTCTGAGAAAGCTTAATGAACTCGCCACCCAGCAGGGGGCAGTCCACTTCCTATAAAGGCGGGAAGCACCCGCCGCACTTTCTCCAACTGAAAACTCAGCGAGAAGGGCGGCCGCTGGGCGACGAGGTTAGAGGGCTTCGCACCAACTCGTAGAACCTGAGGTTATGATAGATAACTCAGGGGTTCTACGTCATTGGTGCTCCGCCCTCTAACGGCTTCGCTATTGGTTTAACCCAAAGGCGAAGCCTGACGGGATAAATGTACCCCAGGCTGGACGTCGCTCCTGGAGCAGCATCGCTAGGGCCCCGCCGGCCCAGGATCCAAATCCACTGGAGCCGTGGGCCCTGAGGGGGGCACAGCAGCGCTCAAAACCGTATGAGCTACTGATCCCGCCGTTACGTCGAGGAGATAGGCCTTAGCAAAGGTAGACGTGGACGCCCAAGAGGCAGCTGAGCAGATATCCTCTGCTGCCACACCCCGCAAAAGAGCCACTGAGGCTGCCACGCCACGGGTGGAATGTGCCCTCAGACCGCTAGGAGCGGATCCACCCGCTGCTCGGTAGGCCCGGATAATGGCCGATCTCACCCAATGAGAGAACCTCTGGGAGGAGACCGCCTCTCCCCGCCGGCATCTACCGTGGCAGACAAAGAGGGCATCAGAGCGCCTAAACACGGCCACCCGCCGCAAGTAACAGGCCAACGCCCTCACTGGACACAACAGGTGGAGACGTTCCTGACCCGGGTCCGAGTGGGGCGGCGGGTGAAAGGCCCGCAGCGTGAAGGTCGTCGCCCGGAACAAGGAACTCAGAATCTTTGGGCGGAACGCTGGGTTAGGACGCAAAGACACTGAAGACTCCTCGACGCCAAAGGAAAGACACTCAGGGCTAATGGAGAGGGCACAAAGCTCACTTGCTCTCTTCGTGGTTGTTAGTGCCAGAAGGAGCGATACCTTGAAAGACAAGATATCCAGTGGGACTTGGTCAAGAGGCTCGAAGGTCGGGCCTGTGAGAGAGTCCAGTACCAACTGGAGATCCTACTGAGGGCTGGAAGGCCTTGCAGGAGGTCGAAGCCTGCAAGCACCCCGCAGGAAACGTGCCACCAAGGGGTGGGCGCGAACCGAAGCACCCTCAAATGGCTGATGTGAACACTCTCAGTGTCGCCACAGTCCGCCCGTTATCCAGCAAATGTTGCAGGAAAGACAGGATAGCGGAGACCAAACAAGAGCTGGGGTCCAAGGACCTGTCTGAACACCAGCGGGAGAAAATCCCCCACTTTGAGGCATAAAGCCTGTGTGTTGACGGGGCCTGGGCGTTCTCCAGCGTGTGGAGAACGTCCAGGTCCAAAGTCCCGATCAGCTCGTCCCGTGCAGGAGCCACACCTTGAGAGGCCGGCCCAGCACCGGGGGCGCTGTCAGAGTCCCCCCTGCCTGACACAGGGCAGCGGGGCCCCAAGGGATGGCCCACGGGGCCCCGACCGCCATGCGCACCAGCGCAGAGTCTGGTGCTACTAGTATTAACCTCAGCCCCCCCCGCCTCGCCCTCCGAATCAAGGGGAGAAGGAGCCGCGGAGGAGGGAAGGCGAACAGTAGACCGACCGGCCACCTCGAATGGGCTAAAGCGTCCACGCCTAGTGGGGGGCAATCCGAAGCCCTGAGGGAGAACCAAAGAGGGCATTTGAAGTTCTCCTTGCTGGCGAAGAGGTCTGCAACCGGGTGACCGAACCGAGACCAGATCTCTCTCGCCACTGCCTCGGACAGACCCCATTCGTCCTGGACGGCCCCCCTCGACAGTCTGTCCGCTACTGCATTCAGCTCGCCCGGTACGTGCTGAGCTCTGAGCGAAAGCAGGTGACAGTCTGCCCACAGCCAAATCTTCTTTGCCACACTCAGAAGGGCTGGGGATCTGACTCCACATTGGCGATTTACATACGCCACGGCGGTGGAGCTGTACAGGAGAGCCATGTTGGACCGGCCCGGTTCCCCCGACCGCTTCGACGTCCCCCGGCTCGGAACCGAACAGGGTGCTCGGATCCGCCTCATAACACCGCCGGTCGTCCTCCTCATCGTAGTCGGCCCACGACCTGACTGGAGGACGCGGCGTGCGCCGACGGGCCTCGTATGCTCCCCGTCTCTTACGGACCTCCTCGGGAAGCATACGGCAGGCCCTAGACAGACGAAGCAGAGAACATGCGTGTCCCCCCTCCCCAGGGGGGTGTCACAGGTCAAGCACAAAGACATATCTACGTCAACGTTCATGCTCACGTCCGTCATGCTGTATCCAGGAGCTTTCTCGCTGAGTTGAAAATGGAGAAAGTGCGGCGGGTGCTTCCCGCCTTTATAGGAAGTGGACTGCCCCCTGCTGGGTGGCGAGTTCATTAAGCTTTCTCAGAGACGAGGCGGTGCCTCGGGGTAAACCAATAGCGAAGCCGTTAGAGGGCGGAGCACCAATGACGTAGAACCCACGTCTAATCAATTCATTGCAGGACAGAAAACCATGATGACAGAGAGATTAGTTTTATATTTCATAGTTTGGGTTATGTTTGTTTGTTCCTTTTTGTTGTTTGGATGTTTTATGTAAATAAAGTGTTATGAACAGTGCCACTGTGTCTTTCAATAATGTCATTAATATATAAGGTAAGGTAAGGTAAGGTAAAACTTTATTGATTGAAAATTGTTTTTTTCTAATAGTCACAGAAAATACAGCAATTTTTCAAAAAAAAAAAAATCAAAATAAAATAAGAACAAGAACATAAAGAGAAAGAACAAGATGACAAAATCCAAGTCTAAAGATAAAGACAAAGAACATAGATCAAACATAGATGTGTCGTTAACATCTAAATGAATCTTCACAGCAATGCAAAAATGAGTACATCAGATGATAACTCCTGTTGAAAGTGTCTCATATTTAAGCACTATATTGGTTTTATTCAGATACAAAGAATGACACTGACAAGATATTGTGTACAGTTTTCCAGTGACCGTTTGGTAAACTGTTCAGGATTTTACACCAATAACACACTAATTTATGTTTGATTTTGAGACAATATGCAAAAACCTTTATCTTAAAACATTGAGGGATTCTCTATAATGGTAAAAATAAACAAGTGAGTTAATAGTTCATAGCAATACAATAAGTACTTGTTTATGGTAACCCTTGCTGAGGACATAAACAACGAAAACAAACAAAAATGGAACGTGTCACACCTGTATATGTGCCTGTCATGCGCGGTATAGTTTTCAAAAGATGTTATTTTTTATTTAAGTCACATTACGTAGCAGGTATCATTAGATAATCTATTATATTCCAGAAGTACCTTTAAAGCGCTGTTTACTAACTAGTTGTGGTGTTTCTAATTATAAATAAACTAAATACGTGTTGAAGGTTCAACTAACTCCCCGTTTAATTCAACTTAATCACGCTTTGTTGTTCGATATGAAAATCATGTTTATCATTTGAATATGTTACAGATTGGTTTAAAAAACATGCTCGCAAACAGGTATTTAAAAATGTCGCTGTTTAACAAAATCACTCGTCTGAAACAACTTCCTGTCCGGATTTACGTTCCGTCTGAAATTACCGGCTGCAGATGGACCCTCCTCTTGGATCTTGCCAAGCACCGCTTTCACAAACTGACAAGAGAGCAACAAAAGCACAGGAAATCCAGGGAAAAGACTTAGCCCACAAAATAAAAGCCCCAGGAAGGGGAATGGGACACCCTGTCCCAACTTTTGAAAAATAAACATCTTTGTGGTATATTTCATTTAATATAAGTTGAGGGTGTGGAATCAGTGTATTCGGATTCTGTTTACAGTTTACAAAACGTCCTAACTTCATTGGCATTAGGATTTGGAAGTCTGTATAATCATCCTTAAAGAAAAAAAAATCTCGGAGCTTGGCAGAGAAGACCTTATGTCTACTCATGATGAACCAGTATCTTTTAAAAAATATCATTAACTCTAACAACAGGATCACACAAAACCCGTTTTCTGCCTTTATGTCTCTAAAATTTCATCCGCTTTTATTATTTGATCCTGATTTTGAAGTGTCAAGCTTTATCCTTATTTAGTGTCTTGAGCTAGGCACTGCTGGACATCAACATGGATCTGCCCTTTTATGGTGTCTGAATGTGAAATAAAGCTTTTGCTGTTTTAAAAATGTCAGACACAAACAAATAGGACATCAGAGTCAGAGTCCAGGACAGGAGAAGTTAATTAATGAGAGATCTTGGTCTTTACAGCTGGTTTGAGTCCACAGCAGAGGTAAGTCAAGAGGATGGGTCTAAGGTTCTGATCTCTGAGACCATAGATAAGAGGACTAAAACCTCTAGGTAGAAGAAAAAACAATGCATACATAACATTCATCATACGCACAAAACTGATCCAACTCAATACTTGAAACAGGAGAAGAGACACAGGCATAAATATGGTGGAGGACAGACCCAGGGCAAGCTGAATCATGTGCAACAGCAGAGTATTCTGAACCTTCCTCACTGACTTTTTGTTTGTTGAGGCTGACTTGGCTGCAAATAAAACTGCTATGAAACTAAAAATGACTATAAAAGCTGCCATTGAAAACACAGAAATGTTATACACTCGATCATACTCGGCAGCAACTGGATTTAACATCATGATAAATGTGTCACAAACTCTTTTCATCTGCAGACTCTCTAACTTTTCAAATGGAAACTGACACATCAGCCCAACACGAATCATAACATTCACAAAAGAGAAAGTCCACACTAGAACGATGGCCACTGCTGTGGATCTCATGGTGACGATGGTGGAGTGTCTGAGTGGAAAACACACAGCCACATATCTCTCCAGAGACATCACTGCCAGGGTGAGAGCAAAAATGTTTTCTGTGAGCATAGCATAGAGGACGAGTAATCCACACACAGGATATGACAAGAAAACTCTGCTGTTAGCCAAGATGTACGTGACCTGAGCGATTATCATGTAGAGATTGTCTGCAATCAGAAGGTTACTCAGAAGAATGTAACGTGATGTCTCTCTAAACACTGGTTTACTCCTCAGAGTGTACAAAATGATGACATTAATAGCTAACAACACAATACACGGCAGACCAGTGAACACAGAGACCATGATACGCTCTGACTGTCCCTGATACTGCACAGCCACACTGCTGTTATACACCATCATACATCTGCAGGGTCAGAGACATAAACTATCTATCATCTATTGCTGATGAAGAAAGACAATGAAACATCACAGCATAGTCATCTGCCCTGTCCAAGAGTCAACTGGAACCTTCTGTGTCTCTCCTCAATGTGGGAGGATCAGGTCGACATTTCTCAAAGCTCCTATTTAAGCCTGCGCTCCAGAAGGAGGCTTCAGGTGTTCACATGGAAACCAGCGACCTCATGTACTAAGGCAGTGGTCCCCAACCTTTTCCAACTAAGGGCCCACTTTTAAGTCTCAAAAACCTTTGCGGCCCACCTCCGACCCCATAAATACGAAGGCATTATAATGTGTTCTCAGAGCACTTCTTTTTATTGAAGATTGAACATAAAGGACTGAAATCAATAAAGGAGAAACATATTGGAAGCTCCACAGTAACCAACACAGCATCTGTAACATGTTGCAACACCACATACTCGAAGAAAAAACAATATAATGAAAATAATATTTGAAAATGTTTAATATGATTTTAAACTTAACGAGTTTTAACATTTAAAAAAATATTATGTGTATTTTTATATAATTACATCCACCCTCCCTCAAAAAAATTATACTATTCTGGAAACAATTTTGCGGTGCGCGGCCCCCTGGTAGGAATCACTGTACTAAGGGGTTATACGCACAAAAAGCGTGCTTAGCCACCTTTCAGGTCAAAGTCCATATGTATCAATACTGAAAGGAGCGGTAAAAAGTTTGTAATTCCTGCATGATTCATACATTCCACGTAACAGCATGATTGGGAACAGTCTACAAGCTGGTTCTGTGCGTTAAAACAATCAAAACACGGAGTCCGTTCCGTCGCTCCAACACGACGCTACATCTGTCCCAGGTCTTATTCTTAGCTTCGTGGAGAAAGATGGACAATTAAGAGTGTGTCATGGGTCATTTATTCGTCGCTCCAAGTCAAACAAAATACAAGCTTTACGATCGCGACCGGACACACTTTGTCCCAGCGACTGTACAGGTCAATAGTCCCTGGAGAAAAGTTCCCGATCTGAAAAAACATCGCTGTATTTAAGGCAAATTTCCCGTCCGGGAGGTCGTCTCTTTCCAGCCAAATGGTCCTTTCAAGTTCCCTGTGTCCCGTCCTAATTTGTTTTCTTGTAATCTAATCATTCAACTGTTCTCGTAGGGGGTTTCCGTCTTTTAGCCCCCTTTTCCCGGGCGTGTCTTGCTCCGTTCTTTGATCTACGATTCAAGATATAATTTGCAGATAAACAGATGTTTTAAATTACCGGTGTCGTATCTCTAATTCTGATCCAAACTTGCCTCGAACCAGTGTGAACCAGTCTGGGTTGAATGTTGATTGTGAATGTGTAGTCACGTACCCGCTCTTAGATCAAGCAAGTAATTTATACTTGATATTTTGATTATCTTTTAGCATTAAATTGAAGTATGGCGTATACGTATAGTATATAATAGTTTTAATCTAACAACTCCCCCTGTTGACGTGGCCTTTATAGGTCACGTCATAAACAAAAAATCCAAATTTCTAAATAAATGGTTGTTCCGCAGCAACATTTTATCAATTATCCCTTTTATCTAATATTCATCATCTTCCCAACAACATATTATCATCATGTACCTGCACACGCTATATGTATAACCGTAAATTTAATAATCTGTCTGCAATATTAATATTTTTTTCAATCTCCTCTGAGTCCATCTTCTTCAACCTACACACAAATAACCTTCATTCAGGAGTAGCTCTGACCATGAATTTTTTATTAATGTATTAAAATTGGGTATTTTCCCCATGTACTTATCTGCGTGTTTCTTCGGATAGGGGAATGTGGTTGATTATACTTCAACCACACTACTCTTTTGAGTGTGTCTACTAATCCAGGTCAGAAAATCCTGCGTTCCCTTGACTTGATTTTTTATATCCTCCATTGATTTTGACCCTGGTTGGGGAGAGTAAAACACACGTCCACTGCTCTACTGCCTGTTATCTGGCAGTATGAGCCGACCACAATACATCTTCTTTTACCCCATTTGTTTTGTTGTTCGTATTTATATTATTTCCATATTGGATCTATTAACTTTTTTTTTCTACTTTATTTCTACTTTTAATATATATTTTATTTCTTCTTTAGTTTATTTTAAATCTAGTTTAGTTCAGTTTTAGTTTTAATCTAAAAGAGTTCATTCTTATCATTAGTGTAGTTTAAGTTTAGGTTCATTCTT
Source organism: Callionymus lyra (assembly GCF_982586985.1). Classification (NCBI taxonomy): domain Eukaryota; kingdom Metazoa; phylum Chordata; class Actinopteri; order Syngnathiformes; family Callionymidae; genus Callionymus; species Callionymus lyra. Next base: position 18,460,951 of record NC_141831.1, read on the forward strand.
AGTTTTTGTTTGCTTTTCTTTTCATTCTTCTTTTTTTTAATTAATTTTTCGTTTTTGATTTACCCGGAGCGTCCCCCATTAGGACAATAAAACCAGGAATCCCCAAATTAGGAACATCACTGTCACCAATACTGTCCACTGTTCATTCATTGCTCATTCCATTCATACATCAACCTCCCCTAGAGGACACATAACATATTTTTATGTTACCTGTCCTTTGGGCTATTGTTGTCTGATCATCTCATAGATCACCTTGATCCAACTCCCCCTGTTTAACTACACCATCTCCGCTGTAGTCCTCCTTGTGGAACCCTGCTGTGTCCCATTCCAGGTATCTCCACCTGAATGCAAATTCAAACCTGGATCCTCCATGACCTTAGTTAGGTCAGTCTTTAGGATTCCTTTGTCTCCTTCAACTATATTCTGCACATATACGTTAAATACAAGCAAAACATACAACTTTTATTTCAGCAGAATTTAAACTGGGGTGTTATGTTGTCTGACCTCACCTGTGCTGGACCTTAAAATCATTCCTTTACCATTCAATTAAAAACTACATCTATTTTATATGAAATCTTTTTAGGTTTCTTTTCAAATGAATGTCACCACTATTTATTTGTGTTGCAAAGACTACTCTGTCAGAACCATTCCTTCTAAATGAGATTGTTCAAGCATTGCACAGTAAGGATGCAAAAGTAACCATTTTCACTCTCATTGATAAATTCAACTTCAACTAACCAATACCTGATAAAAAACGTATATATCTCATGGGCTTCGTAATGCAATGTTGTACCTCTTTTTCAAAGTCAACTCTAATCCCTTGTGCATCACCGTCTTGCCCTGAAAAACATATTTTCTTTGACCAATTGTTTTTTATCATTACTTATCCACAGACCTTTCTTAACTGATTATTTCAGCAATCTGATTTACACATCCACTTCTACTCAAAATGATTCCCCTTACTTACAACTGATGAACACAGGAGTCACTCCTCCCCATGAGCCTGTCATCATCCTCCCCCCCTCGCTGCACCACGGATCATGTGGAATTGTTTACAACCTGTGCAATGTCAGCAGGGGGTCTGTGTCCTTCGTTTCATACTGTCCTCACAACACAACTTGTTCCAGCCTCTGTGCAGCACTGTAGCAATCTGGTTTAAAACATCTCCTGTCCTGTAATTACACAACTTAACATATTCAGTTAGTAATCCATCATGGTTGCTGAGATGTAATCAGTATAATCCCTCTTTTTTCCACTCTTCACCACGAGAGGAAACTGTCCATAAAGGCTTGTTCCCAATCTATCTGATCTCCCTTTTAGTGTCCATTTCTCACCTTTTCTAGTTTTAACTATGTTTAGAGGGTTTTACTGGTGCACCTGGGTCAAGTCTATAATTACAATGTTTTTCTTGTTCCTCATTCTCACTGCTGCTTCCTTTCTCACTGTATTTTTTCTTTTTTAATGTACTTGTCTTATTACTATTCAACTGATCTGCTAAGTGTTTTAAATTGATAATTTCTGTTTTATCTATTTTATTACCCTCTTGATCCATCATCAGCTGCCCTCCTGTAACATTGAACACTGGTGCCCGGTTGCTTACTTTCTCTTTTATTCCCATTTCTTGCAATTCAACAGACAGTTGGGCATAAGGTTCAAAATAATTGTTTGTCTGACAGTTGTAGATCTAATCTATCTCCTATTAGCATAGAAAGTCAGTTTTTTGTTTTTTTCTAAAAAAGCTAGTCTTTTTACTAAACAACATGCTTGTTCTCCTCCTAATGACTTCAAGTTCTTAGAGTAATGTTTTTCACAGTTTCTCCAAGAATATCTTCTTCAGTCATCTGCATGCCCCAATCAGGCAGATTCCCAACCTTTCTCTGCTTTTTAGCCCATTCATTTTCAGAATTTTTTTAAATTTTGAGTAATTTTTTCAACAATTTTCTTTTTTTTTTTTTTTTACACCAACTGTTTGTCTCCCTCTCTACAAGAGACCTGTCACGCTTGAATACCTATATTATATTCACAAAATGTATAAAAGAAAACTTATATGATATGAAAAGCAAAAACGCCTTTTTAACCCAATAGAAGTTTCTAATATAATTGACCAGAAAACTACTTTTACCTATAACTTACCAAGAAAGGTGTTTTTACCCTTTTTAAAAAAAACTCATAGAACTTACAAGAAAAAACTATTTTTTAACTTAATAGAAACTTAAGAATTTCTTCACATGAAACTTGAAAAACACGCATTAGCATTAACGTCGCATTAGTCAAGAAAGCCTGTTTTTTTTTTTATCACAATATAGGTACTCACTTTGCAACCAACGTAAACATAAGAAACGACCAGAGTATTTCAACTTATTTCAATAAACTTACGGCACCAAACTCACAAGAAACGCTTTTTTTCCCCCCAAAAAAATAACACGCTTGAATACTTATATTATAATGACCAAAAAACGCCTTCAACCAATAGAAGACTACGGTAGTTGATCATAAAACTATTTTTACATATAACTTGGTAATTATTAAGACCAATTAAGCGGTTTTTACTCTTTCTTTAAAAAAAAAAAAAGACTTGCAGCACAAAACTTACAAAAAAAACCCTCTCCTTTTTACCCAATAGAAATTCAAGAAAGTTATCTATACATTTCTTGACACAAAACTTGAAAAACAGACATTAGCGTTAACGTTGCATTAATCAAGAAAGTTTGTTTTGTTTTTTTATCATAATATAAGTACTCACTAGGCAGCTTAACCTTATAAAAAACTGAATTATTTAACCAAGAAAAGCTTTTTTAAAGAAGCATTCCATCCGTACTCTCGGGGTTCAAGCGATCTCTAAAGGGGTGAAATAGATGCCTCTATAACATAACAAAAGAGCGCATTTTGCCACTCGAAAGAATTCCCAAGCCAATTTTATTCAATCTATGGTTATTATATAGACTGAGAGTCGTAATGGAACACCACACCACACCACACCAAATCTAGCTATCTTTTGCTTTGTCTTAGAAGCGGAACCATCTACAACCCATTCAACTCACACAGCATCAGACATCGATTAACTCAGCCAGACGAAACTAAATGCAGAAATTTAGAGAGGTTTTCTGCTTAGCTTAGTTTGGCCGTTTGTTTGGCAGAGAAAACTTCAATCAGTTACTGCTCCCTGACCAAAACTCTCCACTACGAATCTGGGTCATGGCACCATTTAAAACGATCAAAACGGAGTACGTTCTGTCGCTCCGTCCCTGGTCTTATACTTCGCATCGTGGAGAAAGATGAACAGGTCAATAGTCAGAAACATCGCTATATTTAAGGCAAATTTCCCATCCGGGAGGTCTTATCTTTCCAGCCAAATGGTCCTTTCAAGTTCCCTGTTCTCTAATTCTGATCCAAGCTTGCCTCGAACCAGTGTCAATCAGTCTGCGTGGTAGACAAACGTTTAAGCTCTTAGATCAAGCGAGTCATTTATACTTTATATTTTGATTATCTTTTAGCATTCATTTAAGTATGGCGTATCTTGGTACAGTGCCATCAGAGGCAGCGGCATTAACAACTACAGGGAAAGAGGTACTTCTCAATCTTAAAGTACAAATATTTGCTGAATTCTACACCAATTTTGGTCCGTTCAAATCGTCATACATGAAGCTATGATGCAGGGTGCTTGGAAATTTTAAAAAATGCTGGTTTTACTACTAATTTTGTCAGCAGACAAGCAACTGTCTGAAAATGCCGGACTGAGCGGAATATACAAACGAGATCTCGTGGGATCAAATTTCACAGGTAAAATGTAATTGAGAGATAATAGTATGGGCAGGTTGTTATTAATGGGAGGACTGGGTGGCCTCTTCATATCTTGTTTAATTTCTCATCTCTCACTACTTTTGTCATATTTTGAAGGTTTACCAAAGACAGTAACATAATGAGAAAATGGAAACTGGCAGTGAAACGGGAAGGTTTTGTGGCAAATGAGAGGTCCCTGTTCTGCATTGAGCACTTCAAGCCAGATGGCTTTGACAGAACGGGGAAAATTGTTCAGCTGAGACATGGAGTCAAACAATCCGTCTTTAATTTCCCATCTCATTTACGAAAGGTATGCGTGTCATTTTAATTAATTCATTCACTTCTATGATTCATATGTCCATGAAAGCCATACTTTTCTAAACTTTTTTCTGTCTGCATGTTTAGGAATAAAGTGCAGTACTTTATCCAATGCGAAAAAATGTTGTTTTTTTTAATGTTTTTTATGTTTCCTACATTACAGCAAGTACCATCAAGTACACCAAAATCTTCAAGGAAAGCAGAAGAAAGCCTGCCAGTGGACTTGCCTCAGCGTACACCTGAAGCTGAACCTGGTTCTGATGTTGTGAGTACCTGCTTGTAATATTTTTCAAAACACTCAAACACCAATACCTTCATATTAAAATCTTTATCTCATTAGCCCTCTGCCGCTCATTTTAGGCACACTGAAATACACATGAGTACATGTACTGTATGTGTCCCTGTAACTGAGATGCTCAGGGTGAAGGCAGTGGGACTGAGAAATTAACAATGGGGGCCAGCTTCATAACTGAGTAATGAGTTATAAATACCAGAATATATGTTCCTCCCTCTGTCCAATAGGACCACAATTACGCTCTGCCTGCTTCTCCCACTGCCTAAAAGCCAGACTTAGGGAAGCTCTGGCTAGAGTGTAGACTGTAGATTCTGGAGCGGGAGAAGAGAAATAGCAGAAATAAGTTTATACTTACTGAATTTCAGATCTTCGGGTAGACCTCTTGGCAAAAAAGGCCATGAGTACACCAGAAAGCAAAGGAATTGCCCTGATGCTACACCTTTATGGTCTGAAGGCATATAGATTCCTGAGAGTGTCTCAACATCTTCCTCTCCCATAAAAGAGCTCACATGAATCATGCTGCCTGATTCACACTTATCTGGAAATGGGTCTAGTTCAAAAGACCTTGTCTCTGCCTCCTTGGTTCTAAACAAACATAAGACAAACTGTAATTTAATTATAACCATTGGATCATTCACCTTTGGTGACCACAGATGGTTTGCCTGGGTAGTCTTAAAACTTGGACAGACGTTTGTACCCTGTTTCAACCCATTTATGGCCTGGCCTATGGAGTAAGCTTGGCCAACAGTGTTAATATTTGTGACCTAGGAGACCCTGGAAACAGTAAACTGGACTGGTCCTGCAACTGAGACAATATGTATAAGAAAGTTCAGAGTAGACTGTACTTTCTGAGGAGGCTCAGATCATTTACCATCTGCAGGAAACTCCTCTGTATGTTCTACCAGTCCGTGGTGGCCAGTGTCCTGTTTTATGCAGTGGTGTGTTGGGGTGGGAATTTGTCAAAGGAGAGTGTCAACAGGTTGGACAGGTTGATCAGGAGGGCTGGCTCTGTGGTCGTCATGAAGCTGGACGCACTGGTGACAGTTGCAGAGAGGAGATCACTCGACAAACTACTGTCCATCATGGATGATGACAGTCATCCTCTGAACACTGTCATCAATGAGCAGAGAAGCAGATGGAGTGCATGAATGCTCCTCCCCAGATACAACACTAATAGACTCAGGGACTCATTCATTCCTTGTGCTATTAGATTATATAATTCTGAGTTTGGGGGCAGGAGTGGAGTGAAAAGATGATGTTAATCTTCATATGCTTTTTCTTTAATATTTTTCTTTGATCTATGTTCTTTATCTTTAGACTTAGATTGTGTAATCTTTCACTTTCTTTTTATTAAAACTTTGTTCTTGTTTTTGTTTTTTATGAATATGTCTACTTTTGCTATGTGCTGACTGGAAAAACTATTTCCCATCCATCCATCCATCCATCCATCTTAATGTCCTTGGTCAGGTGGGAAAGAATCTAGAACAAGTGGATTTAAATATCTCAGAATGTTTCAAGGTATGACAGTTAAAGATTGAACAGCTGCAGAAGGAAGAGGATGGACCAAAGAAGAACCTCAGCAGGGAACCTAAATAGCATACAAGTAGAGTTTGTAAATAAAACCTCACCCTGACAAGTGTGAAAGTGAAGAGAAGCAAACATTCCTGTTCAAGCAAGCTGCAACCTCTGACCTGATTTGTGGAAAGTCATGTCAAGTACTTTTGTACTGCACATGACTTTTCCCCTCTAAGTGAGCATTTGTGGAGCTCAACGCTTCTCTCACCTCTGAGTTACATCGTTGACTCAGAAAACCCACGCCATTAATCACCGGACCCTTCGTCAAAAGAACTCAAGCATTAGGGCTGCACGACATTGAATATTAGTGCGATATTCAGAATCTTTTTTTTTCTACTATTATTTTTTTTTTCTTTAAGCTCTCTTTTCTTGTCCCTTCAGAAAGAGTCTTCTGCAATGGGTATGCAATTCTTATCTGTGGGTACTGAAGACATATTCTAAATTACTTCCCCATATGTGCATTCATTGATGAGTTGAATGTATGTCCTCTTTTGTGTATTCAATTGTTTAACATTGATAATGTCATCTCTTGTTCAGATCTTAAACATCCTGTATTGTGTTTTACGACCGCTCCCTTCCCAAAGCAGGGGTCGAAGGTCCAGGGTTCAGGGGCTCTGGCCATTTGTGTCTTAACTTTTATGGACCTTGGTGCCATTGCGTTAAAAGTGCTGACTGTGAAAATAACATATGTATTGGGAAAGGAAGTATGTAGCCAAAATGGAAATGCCGTCCTTGTTTAGACAAGGACGTTCCCGACTCTTAAAGTATCAAGACACAGAATTTATGGTCCACGAACCTGGTTTGAGATAACAGGTGTGAAGGAAGTCTGGAGATTCTTTGTTTAGGTTAGTGATCAGGTCAAACAATATCTGTTGTTCATTATGGAGTCAGATTTGGGGAACTTACTTAACTTATTCTGGTAGTGTCTTGAGGTTCTTGAGGGCTTTAAAAGAAGGGACGTTCTAGAAGATTAGTTGCCACTCTCTGGAAGGATCTGGGTGAGCCAGGATGTCTGACAGAGACTGGACCAAGCGCTGGAACTTCTGGTATTTCTGAACAATTTGAATAATTTGCATTTCTTTGTTGAACTGTTATATTTGAGGTCTTGTACGACCTACTTTTGCAATCATACTTTATTATTAATAAATTGACTGTTTTAATTCTAAAATGTTACTCTTCCTTGGATCAAACGAATGAAAACGCAGAACTCATTAAACAGGAAAGAGATTTGAGTTTGCTTCAGTACTCTTGAATATATTGATTTGAAACATCAACGTCCGTTGATGGACAAGCTTTTCACTCAGTTTTCTCTTAGACCTGGAGACACAATAACTTCCTTGTCTATCCAAGAAGCAGGATACTTTCCACATACCTTATTTATTGATTTTATACTATGGTGGCACTTTCACAATATGCTATACAATACCATATAATACTATACAATACAAAACAATACCCAATTTCCCGAAGGAGATCTCCAGAGAGATTAATAAAGTTTATCCATCTATCTATGCTGTCCTCCAAAATTCTCTAATAAAAACCAGGGACTGCAACCGATTCGGGTATCCACTCCAGATTACAGAGTACATGAGTAGATAATACAGTATATATTGGCTATAAAGGATCAACATTTGAAATGTAGTTGTTAAAATTTGAACTTTACTAATAATGTATCTTCTTTAACAAGGTCTTAAATGTGGTCTCGCTGGAGCCGACAGTTTCCTGGAAGGAGAGGATGGATGAGGCACAGGAGAGAAAGCGGGAGAAGTATCAGGAGTTGGTGGAGGAATGTGAGAAATGGAGGAATGAGGGAAAAAAAACTGATTATGTGTCCGAATTGAGTGCATCAGAGGATGTTTTGAAAACTTTTGGTCAGAAGCACGAGTAGCACAGCTGCGAGTTGTTTATCTTCTGCCTCAGCTTAGAATGGAGAATCAGGAGAGGCCTCAATCAAAGCTTTGACCATCCCCAACTGGATTTAACATATAACGTTTTAACACATAGCCTCCCTTAATAGTCTTATTTACAGAAAAAAAGTACATTTTAGTTGGTTTCCACAATATACCATGAAAAATAACGGTTGGATTTTTAGAGACTGAGTTTTCTTTGTCTGTGCATTGAAACTGATTTGAAAATGTTGTCTTTTTTACGCTTACTAGAATAAATCATGGAACAAAATTAGTTTCTTGGCAATGGGAAAATGAGCAATGCAATTTCACATCAAGCAATACAAAATATGAAACGGGATGGAAAAGTCCTGAAATAGGAATAAGTTAGAGCTGTGGACCACTGATCTGGAAGGTCAAGTCCAGCATGTTGTAAAATCAGTTTCTTTGTTGTTAAGAGCACAGGTCTTTGCCTGAATGAGTATTTGGTGGTCTTCTAGAATTTAGCTTCTGTAGCATGTCAGCCATCTTGCTTCCCTAGTATCCAATGTGCTGATCATTCTTTTGTCTTGAAAGGGTGTTTTACAGTGCGAGATGTGGCATTAATCAAAATCACTCTTATCAATTAAAGTTTTTATTTTGGGTCTGGATGTCAGAACAAGGGAAACAAGTTGTATCTTGTCTTCATAAAATAAGCAATACAGAATGGGAAATAAGCTTAAAGAAAATAAATGCAAGAGCATTGTTTTCTAAAATAACGTATATTCTTGGTCCCAAGTTTGTATGAAAAGGCTGACAGTCATGTTTCTGATTTTAGACCCGCAAAGACAGATGGTCTAAACAGAGTCAAAATGAAAGCACAGAATCAAACTCATTTTTGGACAATATTCAAGCAATGTAAAAAATGTATATTCTCTCACGCCATTCTCTGATGGTATACATTCCATAACATTCTCCAAGCTTGTTGTTAAGGTACACTGACAACGAAGAGATCTAAGATCACTAGTGCTGGGCATCAAGAAAACGTGTCTGTTTCAGGGTCCAGGACATATGCAGGAGGAAAGTACTAGTGAGAAATTTTAATCTTTACAGCTGTTTGAGTCCACAGCAGAGGTTAGACAGGAGGAAAGGTCTGATGTTCTGATCTCTGAGACCATAGATTAGTGGACTAAAACCTCTGGGTAGAATAAAAATCAACAAACACAACATTCATCATACGTACAAAACTAATCAAGCTCATGAATTGAAATGGAAGAAAAAACACAGGAAGTAAGATGGTGGAGGACAGACCTAGGATCAGCTGCATCATGTGCAGCAGCTGAGTACTCTCCTCACTGACTTTCTTTCAGTGGAGGCTGACCTGGCTGCAATTAAAACTGCAATGAAACTATAAACTACTATAAAACCTGCCATGGCAAACAAAAAAAAGTTATATACCTGATCATACTCAGCAGCAACTGGAGTCAGCATCATGACAAATGTGTCACAAACTCTTTTCATGTCCAGACTCTCAAATTTTTCGAATGGAAACTGACACATCAGCACAATACGGATCAGAACATTCACAAAAGAGAAAGTCCACACTAGAACGATGGACACTGCTGTGGATCTCATCGTGACGATGGTGGAAACCAGGTGAGTGACAGACACAGTGAAAGCACATCACCACCCTCAGGGAGTTATTGTCCTGGATAAACTAATAAAAGAAATTTGAGCGATAATGACAATAACATTATTACAAACGTGCAAAACCAAAAAAGATTTTCTGCCATGTATCCAGAATTACACCTGACTCACAAAAAAACAGTCGCAGTGGAAGTTTCTGACTTAACAAAATTTAACAAATGATATTGATCATAAAATTACTTTAAACTAAGATAAACAAAATCAGAGAGAGCACAGTGGGGTCTCGGCTAAGCCCCAGCGGAAGAGGTTGGATGGGCTTGGGAGTACATCATACACAGACTGTATAAGGAACTTGATCCGATGTGGCTCAGATCTCCATAGCTCTGACCATGAGATCTTCCGGTCAGCTGCCTCTTCCCATCGGGTCCATGCGCCCTGCTGCCGTATCCCTACTGTCCTTCTGCAGCGGGCTTCCTCCACCCCTGCTCGGACTTCCTCCTGGATCAGCTGTCGCCTCTCCTTTCCCTGGGACTTGTTGTAGCGAGGTCTTGGGTTACTTCCGAGACCTGCCCGTCCAGATGCTACTGTTCCCACCAGCTCAATGTGTCGCAACCGTGCCTCAGCCTTGTTGACAGCCTCCTGAGCCTTCCACTTCCTGCCGGTCCTCACTTCTATGCCTGGCGAGGAGACCTTGTTGTCGCTGGAGTCCCTGTACAGCAGCACCTCTGGCTCGGGTAACCATAAACTCCTCCGTCAGACTACTGAAGGGCAGTTTTAGTTTGTTGTTTTTCCCGTACAGGGCAATGCTGCTGAGGCTTTGTGGTAGGCCCAACCACTTCCTGAGGAATCAGCTGACTTTCCTCTCGAAGCACTCCACGGTGGTCATTGGCACATTATACACCAGCAGTGGCCAGAGAAGTCGTGGCAAGATGCCATGCTGGTAGATCAATGCTTTAAACGTGCCTGGAAGCCCCGACTTATCCACCCCTGTGAGCCAGGTTCCCAACTCCTCTGTTGTTGATCGGAGTGCTGCGGTGTCCTTTAAGGTGCAGTTGTAGATCTTGCCCAGGCTCTTTACTGGCTTCTCTCTCACAGTTGGGATCCGGACACCCCCTATTGTAAAGCCATACGAGATTCGAAAAATCTTTTTTTTTAATGTGTTTTATGTTTCCTACGTTACAGTACCATCAAGTACAAAAAAATCTTCAAGGAAAGCAGGAGAAAGCCTGTGTAGTCTTTCACTGTTTGTTTTTGCGATCACCTCAGTTTACGACTAGGGAATGCAGACCCTTCCCCGTGCGGCCATCTTACACATGGCATGGTGAGACCAGCATGGCCAGAAGAGCAGAATGACTAGATGACTTTTCAGAGTATTAAATGTCTATTTCTTGTTCAATAAAATATTTTCAGGAAAGGAGACGCCAAAGAAGGAAGGTACATGAAATATATATCCAAATATAAAAGTCTTTTGATGTGTATATGCTGTTTGAACATACATCTCAATATTGTGTTTTCATAACATGTAATGTTTGATTTCATTCTTATCCTTAGAAAGAGCTGGGGAAGTTATGATAAGTTGGCATTTTATGTGAGCCTCAGATCTTTCAATAACGTCAAATAAAAGAAGTTTCAAAGTGAATTCGAAGGAGGAGAGAAAACCAAAGGACAGAGGGATGCACCATCTCCAGCCATTGGGTGATGAGGAATCAGATGTCACCCACCAATCAGGAGCACGAGTGGATGGCTTTGAAAAGAGCCGCCCGAAATGGCTCATTCTCTTGACACTCCTGCCTTCTTCCTCCGGACAATTCGCGCAGGACTCTTGGGGTCTCATCCCCTTCTCTCTTCACCCCCGTTCCTGACTCCTGCCCCTCCCCTTCCTGCAACTTGGTGTGGCAAGTCTTCCTGGTGCTTACCTTCTCAAGACGAAAGCAAGCTGCACGCAATCCAAGCTCCAGCACCAAGCCAAGCAAGGCTGAATCTCTATGGCTCCACCAAGCAACCAAACTGCTCTTCCAGAAAGATCTGTGCATCAAAGACTTGTGACCTCTTGAGTCGAGTAAAGATATGTCTCTGGGTTGGTTACACCAACTCACTCAAGGAAGATCTTTGCCAGCCTGCAATAAAGGACCAGGAACGGAACCAAGAAGACCCGACATCGTTGGATCCAGAACCTTCAATCATGCTCCTCCTCATCCTCCTCACCTGAACCTCCTCGTCATCATCACGCCTTCCCCTCTCCTCTCGACGACGTAAGAAACTGTAACATTGTCACACTATCATTGATTGATGTTTTGGGATTTTTCAAATTGATCAGAAGTAGCAAGATAAGTCGTAAAGCTTTCACAGAAGTTGACAATTATCAAAGCCTTCAAGTCTGTTACTTCCTGAGTAATTAATATTGTTCCATCCATGATATCAAAGCAAGCATCATCATTCTATTACATTATTCTCAACTGCTCTCGCTTTTCTCTTTGTTTCTTTCAATAAATCCTATAAAAAGTATGTCAGTTTTGAAAATGTTTCATATTTTTGTATAATCAATTTAAGAGCCTCTTACTCAGTAAAAAACATTAATCACGACAGCAAGTAGTGGTTTCAGTTAATGAGATTGATTCAAACTAGTGTTTTATAATTTATAAATAAGGCCAATTAAATAAATAAAATGTAATAGTTTCCTTTGGACTAAGACGCAAACATGGTGGTCCAATTTCAGGTAATTTTACCTAGAGGCAATTTTAAAGTTAAATCGACCAGAACTAAGATGTTCTGAAAATAAACCTTACAAGGGCTATAATCTATTACAACTGCCAGTGGACTTGTCTCAGAGTTTACCTGAAGATGAACCTCGTTCTGATGTTGTGAGTACCTGCTTGTAATATTTATCGAAACACTCAAACATCAATACCTTCTGTTAGATTAAAAATTATTATACACTATACATATACGCCATACTTAAATTAATGCTAGAAGAGAATCAAAATATATAGTATAAATTACTAAAGCTTCTTTCAAGAGCTTAAATGTTTGAATACACATTCACAATCAACATTTCACTCAGACTGATTGACACTGTCTCAAGGCAAGCTTGGAACAGACGTAGAGTCATGACAACGGTTATTTAAACGTGTTTGTCTGCCCTTTTCACACCTTGGGTCGTGGATCAAAAGAACGAAGCAGGGACACATCTATGAGGGGGGGGGCTAGGAGACAGGAACTCCCACTGAAGAACATTTGAATGATTAGAAAAGGAAACAAAGTAGGAAGAACTCTCCACAGGAGATCGTGACACAGGGAGTTTGAAGGAAACAATAGGGCGATAGGGGGAGGACCTCTCGGCCCGGAAATTTGCCTTTAATATAGCGATGTTTCTATCGTACGGGACCGTCTTTCCCGGAGCTATCGACCTGAAAAGCTGCGGGAAAAGAGCGTGTGCGATCGATCGTAAAAGTTGTATTTTTTTTACTTGAAGCGGCGAATAAACGACCCGTTACACTCTGCATTGACCTTTTTTCTCCATAAAGCAAAGTATTAAGACCCGGAGGTGACGTCGTGTTGGAGCGACGGAAACGGACTCCAGTTTCAACCGTTTTACTTCATTTTAAAACCTTTATCTCATTAGCCCTCTACCGCTCATTTTAGGCACACTGAAATAAACATGAGTACATGTACTGTATATGTCCCTGTAACTCAGATGCTCAGGGTGAAGGCAGTGAGACTGAGAAATGAACAATGGGGGCCAGCTTCATAATTGAGTAATGAGTAATAAATACCAGAATATATTTTCCTCCCTCTTTCCAATAGAACCACAATTACGCTTTGCCTCTTTCTCCCACTGTTCTAAAAGCCAGACTTAGTGAAGCTCTGGCTAGAGTGGAGAATCTGGAGCGGGAGAAGAGAAATAGCAGGAATAAGTTTATACTTAGTGAATTTCAGATCTTTGGGTAGACCTCTTGGCAAAGAAAGGCCATGAGTAAATCAGAGAGCAGAGGGAGTTTGCCCTGATGCTACACCTTTATGGTCCGAAGGCATATAATTTCCTGAGAGTGTCTCAACATCCTCCTTCCTCTCCGGGTTTTAGTTTAGTAAGTTTTGTAAGGTTGTAAATAGTTATTATTGAATCCTTGACATGCAATCTGGGAATTTGTGTGATCTAGTGTAATGTAATGTAATAAAACGTTTTTGTAAATCTATTGTCCCAAGTCCAGTTGCGTAACTTCTGTCAAATTAGTTTAATTTCTAAGAGGGTTTTATTTAAAAATCTATTCCTAGATATCGTATATAGTATCAACAATCAACTGTCATTTGTACGCTGCACTACTTGTTACATTGCAGTGATCCTAATCATAATTTTATCTCACGTTTTCTAAATATAATATTTTATTTTAAAACATTATGTAATATTGTGACATTATCACTTCAAAATGTTTTGTTTATTATAGATTCTATAGTAAAATATTCCTTCTAATAATGTATGTCTATCTGGTCTGAGGTTTGAAAATAAAACCCTGTGAAAAAAAGCTTGAAAAATTGGCGATTTATGATCACTTTTATAGTGTAAACATAGCATTCCTCTATAGACGTAATGCACTGTAGGAGCGAGTGGCACTGTACCAAGATGGCCGCCCTGTATACACACCGCTCTAGTAGGCCGCAGAAGTCAATGCGGCATCTATGTATATAGATGTCTATAAGTGTGCATGTAAGCCTGACTAAGACCACGGTTGCTGCTCAGAATGAACATCAACTTAAAAAGGGTTTTCTGAGTGTTTGTGATGATGTTAGAGCGATGTAGTTGATGGATGAATGTATTATGAATGTGTTTAAGATGTTTAATGGAGTTTTATATGTGTTTACGTTGTTTTATATATCATTTGTGATTTGAAATGAGGGTGCTCATGTTATATTATTTTTGATAGAGAGAGGATGCTGATGTGAACTTGGGGCGCGCAACTTATGTGTTTTTCTTTTACACAACAGAATAAAAGAGAGATTGAACCCACAAGTGGCTCACGATTATTGAACACAATACAGAGAAAACAGAGATCAGGTATACTGACATCTATCAAGAAGGTTTAGAAGCCCTGCTGTCTTGTTCCACCCCTCTAACAAAAATCCCATTCTGTTTTGTCATGTTTTCATGTATTATATCTACATAATACATTATATCTACGTAATGTGGTTTCTTTTTTGTTTTTATATTGTAATATTGCACTTAATATTGGATGTAATTGTTTTTATCTGTAACTTTGTTTTGCTGTCCATGCTGACCAGAGGCCTATTGCACAAAAGTAGGATTGAGACATCCAGGATGAGTAAGTAAGCTGGGTTCGAACCCAAAACCAGAGTGTCCAGGATTTCTTGGTTGCACAAAGGCCAAGCCAGGATGAGCAGACACGGATTCATCAAGCCAGGTGAAACCAATCGTGGCTAAATGCAAATCACGGCTCCCTTAACTAGACTCTGCGATCAATCACAGATTTACTGATGCACTATGGCAAAAAGTGCAACAAGACATCCCTTTAGAAGCCTATGAAGAACTCAAAGATAAAATAAAACTTGGACAGACGTTTGTACCCTGCTTCAACCCATTTATGGCCTTGCCCATGGAGTAAGCTTGGCCAACAGTGTTAAAATTTGTGACCTAGGAGACCCTGGAAACAGTAAATTGGACTGATCCTGCAACTGAGACCAAGTTCATAAGAAAGTTCAGAGAAGACTGTACTTTCTGAGGAGGCTGCGATCATTTACCATCTGCAGGAAACTCATCTGTATGTTCTACCAGTCTTTGGTGGCCAGTGTCCTGTTCTATTTCGTCCTCACTGACCGCCAGAGGCGGTGCTTCAAGCACTGAATGTATCCAGCAATGCAGTGTGTTCGCTCCCTCTCCCGACATTTGTACTCTAAATATTTATATATCATTGAATATCAGTACAACCTGTTGTACCTGGGCAATCTATTGCACTCGCTTGGTTATATTTTTACATTTGTTGGTGACGGCAGTGTGTTCGCTCCCTCTCCCGACATTTGTACCGCTGACATACAGCTACCATTATTGAGTACCTGTGCAACCTATTGCACTCGCTTGGTTATATTTTTCTAATTTTTTGGTGACGGCAGTGTGTTCGCTCCCTCTCCCGACATTTGTACCGCTGATATACAGCGACCATTATTGAGTACCGGTGCAACCTATTGCACTCGCTTTTGGTTATAATTTTGTTTGTTGGTGACAACAGCGTATTCGCTCCCTCTCCCAGCATTTGTGCTAATTCTATCTCATTATGTGACACTTTTTGCCTGCGTTTTTTCGCTCGGCAAATTATTGTTTACATTTAATGGCGCCAACTCGGTTGTCCCATTATTCAGTTACCCTTAGCCGGTGAAGGCAGTGCTCTCGCTCCCGGCAAAGGTGGGATTTTGTAGTTGGTGGCAGCGTTTCCGCTGGGACTAACTAATTTTGTTTGAAACACTCGTTGGTGAAGGCTGTGTTTTCGCTCCCTCTCCGGGACTGGTGAAAGACAGTTGGGTGATCCTGCTCCTCTTGCAGCCATCTTGGAACTGGAGGAAGATGTAATCTCCATGGCAGCTTCAGCAACTGAGTTCGCCAAATATGGAGAGGATGTGGTGCCACAGCATGTAGCCTCCCACGCCTCCGCGGCGGGCTCCCGTTCTTCAGCCCACAGCTCTACTGTTGGTTCTGAAGACGGCTCAATGGGGGCCATCATTCCTACGGTCCTGTCTCGACTACAGTTGGATATACCGCAGGCTCAGCCAGCTTCGGCCAGTGCTTTTTTAAGTCGTGGATCACTGCTCCCGCCAACTTTACTGTGCCTCCATCTGACAAATATTTGAGGGAGCTGCATGCATGCTGGAGGGACTCTAGAGCCTTCTCTCATACAACTTCAGACGGCCGGACCCTGGCAGCCATACAGGATGCACCCAAGTTTGGCTTGGGACGCATACCAGCGTTTGAACCGACAATATGCCTTATTTGTTTCACCTGATGAGGCTCTGAGACCGGATGCGAGGTGTCCTTGTCCCCAGTGTTGGGTGACGGATGATTTGCTCTTCAAAGCTTATGACGCAGGGGCACGCATGGGACTCATAGGCAATTCTATGTCCCACCTAATGCTTGCTTTATCAGCATCGCTACAAGAGACTTCACTGGATGCTTCCGTCCATAATTTCAGTGACGTTTCCCTGCAGGCATTCGCGCTGATGTCAAGAGAGCTGGGGTAGTTGGTGTCCACTCTCATCCAGGCTCGCCACCAGGTTTGGCTGGCACATTCACCTCTGATGAGGCATGCAGGAGAAACCTCTGCAGTGTTCCAGTAGAACCAGGGGAGCTGTTTGGACCTGCAGCGCTAGAGGCACTTGAACGCACTATCCAAGATAGACTGACTCAACAGCAGCTGTCTGCTAAGGTTCACAAGCGCTACATAAATAAATATTACTTACTTACTTACTTACTTACCTTTCAGGGGCGTCATTTTCAGTTCACGGTGCTCCCGTTCGGCCTCTCCCTTTCACTGCGGGTATTTACCAGGGTTGTGAGGGCAGCCCTCTCGCCCCTGCAGTCGCAGGGCATGAAGATACTACCCTATCTAGACGATTGGCTCATCTGTGTTCCGTCCCTGGACACCACAAGCCTTCTTTCCCATGTGTCTCGACTAGGTCTCGGGGGGAACTCTACAAAGAGTTGCCTGGTTCCCTCGCAGAGCTCAAGGATGACACTCGATACCGTCTCAAGAGAGACGTTTTCTCCTTCAGGGCATGCAGATGGTATCGGTTGCATTCCGTCGAGAGGCCATCACAACAGATGCCTCCCTTTCGGGGTGGGGTGCAGTGTGGCAAAACCAGACAGAGCGGTCTCACTCGGAGCATATCAATGTTCTAGAGCTACGAGCTGTGTATATGGCCCTGCAGTACTTTCTTCCCTTCCTAAGAGGACGACATGTGCTTGTGCGGTCAGACAACTTGTCGACTGTATCGCACATAAACCACCAGGGGGGCACCAGCTCTGCACAGCTGCTGCAAGCATCCTGGGACCTCCTGTTGTGGGTGGCTCCACGCCTGGCCAGCCTGCGAGCAATGCATTTGCCAGGGGACCGGAATCAGGTTGCAGACCTGCTCTCTCTGGGCAAGCCTCCGCCGGGGGAGTGGCGGCTTGATATCTGGGCCATCTTTGGCAGAGCAGAGGTAGATCTGTTTGCCACAGAGGAGTCGACCCATTGCCCCCTCTGGTTCTCCCTGAAAGAGGAGAGCAGTCCTCTGGGCCAGGATGCTCTTGCGCATGACCATGGCCAGAAGGTCTCCTCTATGCTTTTCCCCCAATCCCTCTGATTTTCTACACTACAGAGGGTCCTCCAGCAGGGTCACCGTCTGGCCAGGGAGAACATGGTTTCCACTGCTGCGCAGGCTCTGCCGCAGCTCACCATGGCACCTCCCCGACAGGAAGGATCTCCTGTCTCAACTAGAGGGCTAGATTCGCCTGTAGCTTTGGGTCTGGCCGTGGCAGGACCCAAGCCGCTCCTGATAGAGTGTTCAGATGCTGTCTGCGATACTATACTAAATGCCAGGGCGCCTTCTACCCCGCTACTACCTACTCTGCTATGGTGGCCCTAGGAAAGGCTGTGCTCCTTCCAAACAGCGACTGTCTCACTGGCTCGTGGATGTTATTACCTACGCATATAAAGGAAGTGGTCACCCCCTGCCATCTGGGTTGAGATGCCACTCTACTAGAGCAATGTCTACGTCATGGGCGGCCCTACGCGGGGTACCCCTGGAGGACATCTGGTCATGTTACCCGACTCTGCTGCTTCCTCTTAATGAGGTATGTACTGGGATTCCTCGTGACTTTGTTGTTATGGATCATTCACTGCTTGAAGCACCGCCTCTGGCGGTCAGTAAGGACGAAATAGAACGAAATTTACGTATGTAACTACAGTTCTATGAGTCCTGGATGACCGCCAGAGCGTTCTGTCACTCAGAATCCTTGTGGCTTCGCGAGAAGATTCTGCAGGAACAGATCCTCTGATGTCACCAGTTGGATGTCACCGGAAGATATACCCTATCCGGGGTTATCAGGGGTCACAGGTGACTTTGTTGGTATAAAAACTCGAACAGCGCATGCGCAAGATGGATACATTCAGTGCTTGAAGCACCGCCTCTGGCGGTCATCCAGGACTCATAAAACCGTGGTCAGTGATCTGATCCAGCCTTACACCCCAGCTCGGTCTCTGAGGTCTGTGGATCAGAATCTACTGATGGTTCCAAGCACACGGCTCAGGACCAGAGGAGAGAAATCTTTTCAGGCTGTTGCTCCTAAGCTTTGGAACAATCTTCCTCTCTCTTTGCGTTTGATGGAGTCTACTGACTCCTTTAAGAAACATCTTAAGACGTTTCTATTTGTTCAGGCTTTTCCTTGAATTTCTCGAACTCCTGTGTTGTTCTCGGTGTTGTCTTGATCTTTGAAGTATATACTGTTTTGAGTATTGTTTTGAGACCCTGGTCTCGAAAAGCGCTATATAAATAAATATTACTTACTTACTTACTTACTTATGCTGTGGTGTGTTGGGGTGGGAATGTGTCCAGGAGGAGTGTCAAGAGGTTGGACAGGTTGATCAGGAGGGCTGGCTCTTTGGCCGTCATGAAGCTGGACTCACTGGTGACAGTTGCAGAGAGGAGATCACTCGACAAACTACTGTCCATCATGGATGATGACAGTCATCCTCTGAACACTGTCATCAGTGAACAGAGAAGCAGATGGAGTGCATGAATGCTCCTTCCCAGAATGCAACACTAATAGACTCAGGGACTCATTAATTCCTGTGACCCTGGTCTCGAAAAGCGCTATATAAATAAATATTACTTACTTACTTACTTACTTGTGCTATTAGATTATATAATTCTTTTGGGGCAGGAGTGCAGCGAAAAGATGATGTTAATCTTTGTATGTTTTTTCTTTGTTATTTTTCTTTGATGTATGTTATTTATCTTTTTAGACTAAGATTGTGTAATCTTGCACTTTCTTTTTATTGAAACTTTGTTCTTGTTCTTTTTTTTTATGAATCTGTCGTCTGTTGCTATGTGCTGACTGGAAAAACAATTTCCCATCCATCCTTCCATTCATCATCCATCATAATGTCCTTGGTCAGGTGGGAAAGAATCTAGACAGAACAAGTAGATTTAAATATCTCAGAATGTTTCAAGGTATGACGGTAAAGATTGAAAAGCTGCAGAAGGAAGAGGATGCATGGTGACCAAAGAAGAACCTCAGCAGGGAACCTAAATAGCGTACACGTAGAGTTTCTAAATAAAAACTCACGCTGACAAGTGTGAAAGTGAAGAGAAGCAAGTGTTCCTGTTCAAGCGAGCTGCAACTTCTGACCTGAGTTGTGGAAAGTCACGTCAAGTACTTTTGTACTGCCCATGACCTTGCCCCGCTAAGTGAGCGTTTGTGGAGCTCAACGCTTCTCTCATGCTTCTCTCACGGTGGAACTGTGGGAGGATCAGATGCATGCCTTGAGAAAGGTGTCTGTTGTAAGACCCGACACCATGTTGTAATACAAAGTGAATTCAGGAAAAAAATGATGATGTGTCCAAGTGAGTGGAGCAGAGGATGTTTTGAAAATTCATGGTCAGACGCAAGAGTAGCACAGCAGCGAGTTGTTTATCTTCTGCCTCAGCTTAGAATGTTATCAGGAGAGGCCTCAATCAAAGCTTTGACCATCCCCAACTGCATATTACGTTTTAACACATAGCCTCCCTAAAATAGTCTTTATTTACAGAAAAAAAGTACATATTAGTTGGTTTCCACACTATACCATAAAAAAAAAAAGTTGGTTTTGATGTTCTTACTTCTTGGAAATGTAGACTCTTTTTTAGTTTTAGGAATTGTTTAAGAAATTGTATTGTGATTCCATTCAATAACTGAATGGAACAGAATTAGTTTCTGGGAAAATGAGCAATGCAATTTCACATCAAGCAATACAAAATATGGAACAGGATGGACAAGTCCTGAAATAGGAATCAGTAATAGCTGTGGACCACTGATCTGTAGGCTCAAGTCCAGCATGTTGTAAAATCAGTTTCTTTGTTGTTAAGAGCACAGGTCTTTGCCTGAAAGAGTATTTGGTGGTCTGCTAGCGTTTAGCTTCTGTAGCATGTCAGACATCTTGCTTCTCTTGTATCCAATGTGCTGTTCCTTCTTTTGTCTTGAATGTGTCTTTTATGTAATCTGATTCAGTCTCTGAAGATTAGTTCAGAGCTCAGAGATTAATCCATAATCTTTGATTTGCTGTCAACCCAGGATCTCAAGCCGCTGCTCCCTCTGCTGTTGCAAGGCCATATTGGACATTCGAGGAAGGAACCTTTTATTCTAAGGAAAGTTTCATAGTGTTGAGATGTTAAAAAAGGTGTATTTACAACAGTGCGAGGCGTGGCATTAATCAAAATCACTCTTTTCAATTAAAGGTTTTATTTTGTTTCTGAATGTCAGAACAAGGGAAACAAGATGTATCTTGTCTTCATAAAATAAGCAATACAGAATGGGATGTAAGCTGAAAGAAAAGAAATGCAAGAGCATTGTTTTCTAAAAAAACATATATTCTTGGTCTCTAGTTCGTATGAAAAGGCTAACAGGTATGTTTCTGATTTTAGACCGGCAAAGAGACAGATGGACTAAACAGAGGAAAAATTAAACCACGGAATCAAACTCATTATTCGACAATATTCAAACCTGTAATAACATGAAAATTGTATATTCTCTCGCTATTCTCTGATGGTAAACTTTCCATAACATTCTTCAAGCTTGTTGTTTTAAGGTACACTGACAACGAAGAGATCTAAGATCACTAGTGCTGGGCATCAAGAAAACGTGTCTGTTTCAGGGTCCAGGACATGTGTAGGAGGAAAGTACTAGTGAGAAATTTTAATCTTTACAGCTGGTTTGAGTCCACAGCACAGGTTATACAAGAGGATGGGTCTGATGTTCTGATCTCTGAGACCATAGATTAGTGGACTAAATCCTCTGGGTAGAATAAAAATCAACAAACACATAACATTTATCATACGTACAAAACTAATCCGGCTCATGAATTTAAATAGAAGAAAAAACACAGGAATTAAGACGGCGGAGGACAGACCTAAGATCAGCTGGATCATGTGCAGCAGCAGAGTATTCTGAACCTTCCTCACTGACTTTCTGTCAGTGGAGGCTGACCTGGCTGCAATTAAAACTGCAATGAAACTATAAACTACTATAAAACCTGTCATGGCAAACAAGAAAATGTTATATACTTGTTCATACTGAGCAGCAACTGGAGTCAGGATCAAATTATATGGATTGCAACTGACTGTCATGTACAGATTTTTTAATTCTTCAAATGGAAACTGACACATCAGCACAACACGGATCAAAATATTCACAAAAGAGAAGGTCCACACTAGAAGGATGGCCACTGCAGTGGATCTCATGGTGACGATGGTGGCGTGTCGTAGTGGAAAACACACAGACACATATCTTTCCAAAGACATCACTGCCAGAGTCAGAGGAAATATGTTGTCTGTGAGCATAGCATAGAAGACCAGTATTCCACACACAGGATATGACAAGAGGACGGTGCTGTTAACCAAGACATACAGAGTCTGACCAACCATCATGAAGATAGAGTCTGCAATCAACAAGTTAGTCAGAAAAATGTACCGTGACGTCTCTCTAAACATTGGTTTACTCCTCAGAGTGTACAAAATGATGGCATTAATAGTTAACAACACAATACAGGATAGACTAGTGAACAGAGTGATCATGATTCTCTCCGACTCTCCCTGATGATGCACAAACACACTGCTGTTAGACACCATCATACATCTGCATGATCAGAGAAATAAACTTCAATGCTGATGAAGAAAGACAATCAAACATGACCATATAGTCACCTTCCCTGTCCAAGAGTCAGCTGCAACCTGCTGTGTCCCCTCCATGTGGGAGGATCAGGTGAACATCTCTTATTTAAGCCAGAGAAACCAGATGATTGACAGAGACATCACCACCCTCAGAGAATTCTTGTCCTTGATAAACAACTAAGAATACAATAAGTGGTATCGACAAGAACATTATTCAAAACTTTCAAAATTAAAAAAGATTGTCTGCAATGTATCTAGAATAAAATCTGACTCAAAGCAAATCCAGTTGCAGTTTGTAGCAGTTTCTGAAACTGTCACACGCTGAGAATTCAACAAGTGACAATGATCAGAACATTACTTACATAAACAAGATGGATGATTGTCTGCCATGTACCAAAAATGTATTGAAGTTCTGCTTATGCTGTCTTGTCTGTGTCTTTATTATTTTTTTAATTATTAAATCATGGCCTCTGTATTGGGCTAGACTTGTCTGGCAGCACAGCGTACTACAAAAGTGTACATTAGTTGTCTCAGCAGGTAGATTGGTTTGACAGAAAAAAAGCAAAATCAGTTTGTATCCTTGTTTTTTTTTCCATTCTGCCTTGTATCGATTGATTTTAAAATTTGTTGTAAAGAATGAATTTGAAAAATATTCATCAGTGGCCCAGATTTCTCTGCACTATTAAACTTAAAGTGTCACGCAATCTTTCCCTAAAGGCCAACTGGAATAAACCACTTAACTGTAATTTTCAAGGCCATCTGCATTTTCAAGAATGAATTCTGGTATGGATATGACAAGCTTTTTCCATCAGTTTGAACATAGACATCAGTCATAATCATTTCCTTTATTCTTCTGCCTTAGCTTAGAATGTTATCAGGAGATAACAACCACCAACATTGCATTTAAGGACACATTTAGTTTTAACATATAGCCATTATTTTTGTTTCCTGCCAAGGAAATACATTTAAAGACTTTTTAAACTATTAAAATTTGCCAGAGTTCCTGACATTTGTTTTCCTGGCCTTCCACCCAGAGGTAACAGAAGGGTATGTGTATGTGGTCGGGGGACCACTGCAGATGATCCAAGTCTCAAAAACGAGTATGGTCTTCACTAGGCACATGTCACCCCTCAGTTCATTCAGCAACAATGGCTCCCAATGACTGCCCACAACAAATTCTAGTCACGGATGCTAGCCAACAAGGTATCGATCTACTGGTCCACCAAAGCCTCCAGCCCTGGTCCCATCCACTGTTCCCTGACGTTATAGTTCCAATAGCCACAGCAGTTACAGCATTTTTCATAAAAAATAAATCAAAATAAAATAAGAACAAGAACAAAGAGAAACAGGGTAGAGGGTAAAATCATTCATAGATTTCCTGATGTTTCTAAAACCATTTTTGCTGAGGACATCCAGCTCTACTACTCATTTGATCCAACATTCATCCATCATTTGAGCCCCAGAGGCTGACCAGCTTAGTCAATTATTTGCTAGAAATCAAACAATCGCTTAGTGAAAACACTTAATAGCTAAATGTGGACAAAACTGAAACTCACAACACAATTAATAGTTTTATAATCCATGCGTTTGTGTCTTCGCGTTTAGACTATTGTAACAGTTTATTGTCGTGACTAAACAAGAAAGAGTTGACCCGCCTGCAGTTAATACAAAACTCTGCAGCGAGAATAGAGAAATCCCGCTCTAGTAGAAGAACTCACATTTCCCTGATCCTTACATTTCTCCATTGGCTGCCAGTTTCTTTCAGGATCCATTTTTAAATTCTGGTTCTTACTTTCAGAGCTATTCATGGTCAGGCTCCTCCTTACATCAGTGATGGGCTCTTAAGTCTCTGGATCAGAATCTGCTGACGGTTTCGCACACACACTTCTGAGCCAGAGGACAGAGATCCTTCCAGGCTGTTGCTCCTAAGCTTTGAAACGATTTTCCTTGACCTGAGCCTGCAGACCACAACTCATCCAAGCAACAATAAGACGCAGGACTTCAAACTACTACGCTGAGACAACAACAGTGTTATGAAAGGGTTTTTTGTCGTGCTAGTAACCTCTAACTAACCTGGGCAATGAAACAATGATTGGCCCCATATTCTACGCTCTATACTCACCACCCTGTTCCTAACCATTTTCATCATCTGAGCACCATGGGCATGGTGGGAAACACCGGCCACAAGGGACATCATGGACGGTAAAAAGGACTGTATAGAAAGAGCATACCAAGCCCACGTGACCTAAAAGAACGACCAAGACCAGAGAAAACGCCAGGGCATTGACCCTTGGGTAAAATGCTCTGTTAAAAATGTCAAGAAGTAATCCTCTCTGATCATCCAAGTCTGATGATAAAATGTAAAGAAAGTTTTAGTACTTCTTTCAAAGGCAAATGGTGATATGATATGTTCCAAATAGGTATAGAATCATGAAAGTCTACTCTATACTCAACTTCCTTCTGGTCTAAACTATTAGGTGTGACACGTAGAACTCAGGAACCAAGCATGGCCGTCTCAAGATGTGACTCCTTTTTGTCTACCTATGCATAACAAAGTCAGTCCAGAAACAGCACTCTCTTTGGATGACTCCGCCTTGAGTAAGAATAGGATCAAGAGAGCAGTTGGTTGGATGGGCAAGGACGACCCCACTTACATTGATGCCATTGGTGTCCCTAGGGGTGCCCCGGACTGGTATAAGTTGGCTGATCGCATAGTTTCAGGATTCAAGAATTTTCCTGTTATCTCCACCATCTTCCCCGTAACACCCAACAAAAATATAGACCATATTAATTACATCCATTGCAATGTCCAACGTCTTGGTAATTTCACAGAAACAGGTTTCTCGGCTATTCACAAACAATTGTATGCCAATTCTTTTATGCTCTTACAAACCAGGGTAGCTGTGGACATACTATTGGCTGAAATAGGTGGAGTGGGTTCTATGCTCGGACAAGAAACTGAATGTTGTGCGTACATCCCACACAACACCTGTGCTAATGGTTCTTTCACTTTAGTAATTGAAAAGTTGAGGAAACTGAAGAGCACTGGGGTGTGGAAAATCCACTAAATGATTTCTTGGACAGAGCTTTTGATAAATGGAAAATCGCAAGAAGTCACGGTACTTTGAAGAAAAGTGTTTGGCTAAAACATGTATGTTTTTTTTATTAATGATAAACAGGAGGGAAATGTTAAAGAATGTATGTTGCTTATACAGTCTTATCACAATAAACATGTAGTCATGCTTTCTGCGACTCGAAGTTTACCATTTTGGTAATAAAAAACACGACGTCACTTCCTGTTCATATACTTCGCTTCGTGGAGAAAGTGTGTCACGGGTCGTTTATTCGCCGCTTCAGGTCAAACAAAATACAAGCTTTACGATCGGACACACTTTCTTCCGGCGACTGTACAGGTCAATAGCCCCGGGAGAAAAGGTCCCGATCTGTAGAAACATCGCCATATTTAAGGCAAATTTCCCCCCCAGGGGGTTGTCCTTTCCGCCCAAATGGCTCCTTCAAGTTCCCTGTGTCCCGATCCCACGCAGAAAAGACATCCCGATTTATTCTCTTTCAATCATATCATTCAAATGTTCTCGGGTGGGGGTTTCCGTCCCCCAATCCCCATTTCCCAGATGTGTCCTGCTTCGTTCTTTGATCTACTATTTAAGGTGTGACTGGCAGACAAACAGATGTTTTAAATAACCCGTGTCATATCTCTAATTCTGTTTCAAGTGTATCAGTCTGGAGTGAAATGTTGATTGTGAATGTGTATTCAAACGTTTAAGCTCTTAGATCAAGCGAGCAGTTTATACTTTATATTTTGATTATCTTTTAGCATTAGTTTAAGTATGGCGTATATGTATAGTGTATAATAATTTTAATCTAACAGTAACCAAGGGGCCAATTACATC
Organism: Callionymus lyra; assembly: GCF_982586985.1. NCBI lineage: Eukaryota > Metazoa > Chordata > Actinopteri > Syngnathiformes > Callionymidae > Callionymus > Callionymus lyra. The sequence continues at coordinate 18,487,248 of NC_141831.1, forward strand.
TAACACTTTCATGTCCACAAAATTTGGAGGAACAAGTGATGAATACAATGACCTTAGGGCTCTTTTTATCCTAAAATGTATTACACTTATGAATAAGTATGAATATATTTTTGCCACTTGGAAATTATTACTTTGAGCATTTTCCCATTGATGAGCTATGATGAAGTCCAAAGATGTACCTGAGATACTTGTTCCAATGTCTTTTAAATTAAAGTGATAGTTTACACTTTAAATTTAAATTTTACTCATTTTCTACTCACCCTCATGTAGACTAAGGGTTAGGAATATTTTCAGAATAACTGTTCTTTTTTAGAGTTATTTTAATGTAGCGACTGGAGCAGAGTTGTCTTCACGTAATCTTTTTCCAAAAATAAACACTTAAAAACATCCAAATCCTTCTATGGTGCTCATCTGTAACGACCTTGGCCCCAGTGCTGATCCTTGTGATATGGGGATTTTGTATGATGTACTTGTACATACTCCTGGTAAACACAATGTGTTTTAATTTGCAAAAAACATCACATTATTTTCATTTTTTAAAAACGTTTTGTCGGTTGCAGAAATGAAGATTCAATTTGAATCTGATTTTTTTTAAATCTATTGACCCTTGGACCTCATTTCAGAATGTAGTGGATCAAGGGGCAAAATGCCTATTTGACCTTCACCCGTTACCCTTAAATCTCCGTCTTTTTTCAATGTAAAATTTATTCATTCATGTTTTATCGTATATTCACTTCTGGGGGTCACGTGAGGGCTGGATCCTTTTCTGCCATAGCACCATCAACAATGTGACAATCAGATCACTTCTGAAGTTCAGTGTTGGGTCACTTTGACTGAAAGTGTGAGCAACTCTTCACCTTTCCCCAATGGTGACAGGTTTCATCATATAAAGAGCAGAGGTCAGGTGTGAAATAACTCAGATGATAATTTCCCTTGAGCACTTGTTTAAAACACATAAATTATTCTGATGTTTCCCTCAAGCATTCAGCTGTTAAACAAAGATTACATTATATTGAAGTTTGAATTAAATATATTCTTGATTCCACAAGCCAATACATGGGTCATATAATCATTCAAAATGATTTTACCAGATCAGAAACACTAAAAGCAAACATTATAAAATGGTTAAAACAAAACCATGAGGTTTTAGAAACTACTTATTTTCCTGTCACTGTGTGTTCTGGTGTTCCAAGGACGATGCTGTGGTGTCGATTCCTGTAGTCCTTAACCCTTGTGTTATTTTAGGGTCAATGTGACCTGAAGGCCCAAGAACAAATGTATTTGTGGTATCACTTGTGTGCATTGTTCACCTTGACCCTGAGAAAACACAAGGGATTGTCTTGGCCTTTTAGAGTGTTTAAATGTGTTTTTTTTTTAAACTGTGTATTGCTTTTGATTTTTCAAGCGCTTTGTGACCCTGGTCTAAAAAAGTGCTTTACAAATAACCGTTACTTACTTACTTACATAGTTAATTATTGAGCTTCCTGACGTTGTCGTTGTTAGCTAAAGCTTACCATTGACTTTACACAGATTTAATCATATATCTTGTTTTCATACCACAGACACATGCCTCATAATGTCATATCTATAAACCAGACACTAGAGTCACAATGTGTAATAAGCAAAGTCAAACTCAAACATCAATGTTCACCTATAGAGAAACTAAAAAAACAAAAGATGCCCTGTTGTTTAGTAAAGTTGAGGTTTAAGTTAACATTTAGTTTTTTTTAATGTAAGAGTTACAGTGACTTTATTTAATTTAAAAAACTTGAAAAACGTGTACACCTTGTAAACACAATATATACAATACAATAAAATTTTCAATTTGTTTTCCTTTCTAATATTGCCTGTTTTGTTCCTATGTAAAAGGTAATTCACTTCATTACACATTGATGTGGTTTGCTTCAAGCATTTCCCTTTTTAAAAGTGATTTATGTCAAACACATACAAAACACAATTTTTGCTCAATCTTTATTCAACATCATTTCAATATCAACAATGTAAAAAGCATTTTTACAGCTATTGCGAAAATGAAGTGAAAAAATCTGTCTGTGTTTATGCTCATTAGGACACTCAATTGTTAAATTTAACAATTGTCGAAAGTGCAATGTATAACCCACAATTAGTCTGTTGCAGTTGTGAGGTTCTGCCAGATCAATGCAGGAATCCACATCGCTAGTACCACCTGGCAGACTGTTTTTTTTGCTCACTTTATAGTCTTCCAGGTCCATCATGGATGAGTCCTTGTTCTTGTACCTCCTGAACACAGGCAGGCATGGTTTGTTCAAAATTATAGAAACAGCGAGAGATTTCTAATGCTGTTGTTTTGAGGCTCTATGTGTGTACGTTCATATGTGTGAAGCAGTTAGAGTGAGGAAAAGTGTGAAGGCGTCTAAGATCACTAGTGCTGGGCATCAAGAAAATGTGTCTGTTTCAAGGCCCAGGACATGTGTAGGAGGAAAGTACTAGTGAGAAATTTTAATCTTTACAGCTGGTTTGAGTCCACAGCACAGGTTAGACAAGAGGATGGGTCTGATGTTCTGATCTCTGAGAACATAGATTAGTGGACTAAAACCTCTGGGTAGAAAAAAAAACAACAAACACATAACATTCATCATACGTACAAAACTAATCCAGCTCATGAATTGAAATAGAAGAAGAAACACAGGAAGTAAGATGGTGGAGGACAGACCTAGGATCAGCTGGATCATGTGCAGCAGCAGAGTATTCTGAACCTTCCTCACTGACTTTCTTTCAGTGGAGGCTGACCTGGCTGCAATTAAAACTGCAATGAAACTATAAACTACTACAAAACCTGCCATGACAAACAAAAAAAAGTTATATACCTGATCATACTCAGCAGCAACTGGAGTCGGCATCATGACAAATGTGTCACAAACTCTTTTCATGTCCAGACTCTCAAATTTTTCAAATGGAAACTGACACATCAGCACAATACGGATCAGAACATTTACAAAAGAGAAAGTCCACACTAGAACGATGGACACTGCTGTGGATCTCATTGTGACGATGGTGGAATGTCGGAGTGGAAAACACACAGCCACATATCTCTCCAGAGACATCACTGCCAGAGTCAGAGGAAAGATGTTGTCTGTGAGCGTAGCATAGAGGACCAGTAATCCACACACAGGATATGACAAGAGGATTCTGCTGTTAGCCAAGATGTACAGAGTCTGACCAACCATCATGTAGAGAGTGTCTGCAATCAACATGTTAGTCAGAAGAATGTATCGTGATGTCTCTCTAAACATTGGTTTACTCCTCAGAGTGAACAAAATGATGACATTAATAGCTAACAACACAATACACGGCAGACCAGTGAACACAGAGACCATTATTCGTTCCAACTCTCCCTGATACTGCACAGTCACACTGCTGTTAGACACCATCATACAACTGCAGGATTAAAGAAAAAAATGTTAACAACATGTATTGCCAATGAAGAAGGAAAATCAAACATGAACATAAAGTCAACTCTCTTGTCCAAGAATCAGCTGCAACCTGCTGTGTCTCCTCCATGTGGGAGGATCAGGTCAACAGCTCTTATTTAAACCTGAACACTCCAGGTGTCCACATGGAAACCAGGTGAGTGACAGACACAGTGAAAGCACATCACCACCCTCAGGGAGTTATTGTCCTGGATAAACTAATAAAAGAAAATTGAGCGATAATGACAATAACATTATTACAAACGTGCAAAACCAAAAAAGATTTTCTGCCATGTATCCAGAATTACACCTGACTCACAAAAAAACAGTCACAGTGGAAAGTTTCTGACCTCACACCCTAAAAATTGAACAAATGATATTGATCATAAAATTACTTTGAACTAAGATAAACAAAATCAGAGAGAGCACAGTGGGGTCTCGGCTAAGCCCCAGCGGAAGAGGTTGGATGGGCTTGGGAGTACATCATACAGACTGTATAAGGAACTTGATCCGATGTGGCTCAGATCTCCATAGCTCTGACCATGAGATCTTCCGGTCAGCTGCCTCTTCCCATCGGGTACATGCGCCCTGCTGCCGCATCCCTACTGTCCTACTGCAGCAGGCTTACTACCCTACTGCTCGGACTTCCTCCTGGATCAGCTGTCGCCTCTGCTTTCCCTGGGACTTTTTGTAGCGAGGTCTTGGGTTACTTCCGAGACCTGCCCGTCCAGATGCTACTGTTCCCACCAGCTCAATGTGTCGCAACCGTGCCTCAGCCTTGTTGACAGCCTCCTGAGCCTTCCACTTCCTGCCGGTCCTCACTTCTATGCCTGCCGAGGAGACCTTGTTGTCGCTGTAGTCCCTGTACAGCAGCACCTCTGGCTCGGGTAACCATAAACTCCTCAGTCAGACTACTGAAGGGCAGTTTTAGTTTGTAGTTTTTCCCGTACAGGGCAATGCTGCTGAGGCTTTGTGGTAGGCCCAACCACTTCCTGAGGAATCAGCTGACTTTCCTCTCGAAGCACTCCACGGTGGTCATTGGCACATCATACACGAGCAGTGGCCAGAGAAGTCGTGGCAAGATGCCATGCTGGTAGATCGAGGCTTTAAACGTGCCTGGAAGCCCCGACTTATCCACCCCTGTGAGCCAGGTTCCCAACTCCTGATTGGAGTTGATCGGAGTGCTGCGGTGTCCTTTAAGGTGCAGTCGTAGATCTTTCCCAGGCTCTTTACTGGCTTCTCTCTCACAGTTGGGATCCGGACACCCCCTATTGTAAAGCCATACTTATCTAAACTTTTTTACGTCTGCATGTTAAGGAATAAAGTGTAGTACTCTTTCCAATGCGAAAAATCTTTTTTTTAATGGGTTTTATGTTTCCTGCATTACAGTACCATCAAGTACAAAAAAATCTTCAAGGAAAGCAGGAGAAAGCCTGTGTAGTCTCTCACTGTTTGTTTTCTTCTTACACATGGCATGGTGAGACGAGCATGGCCAGAAGAGCAGAATGACTAGATGACTTTTCAGAGTATTAAATGTCTATTTCTTGTTCGATAAAATATTTTCAGGTAAAGAGTCGCCAAAGAAGGAAGTCACATGAAATATATATCCAAATATAAAAGTCTTTTGATGTGTATATGCTGTTTGAACATACATCTCAATATTGTGTTTTCATAACATGTAATGTTTGATATCATTCTGATCCTTAGAAAGAGCTGGGGAAGTTATGATAAGTTGGCATTTTATGTGAGCCTCAGATCTTTCAATAACGTAAAATAAAAGAAGTTTCAAAGTGAATTCGAAGGAGGAGAGAAAACCAAAGGACAGAGGGATGAACCATCTCCAGCCATTGGGTTATGAGGAATCAGATGTCACCCACCAATCAGGAGCACGAGTGGATGGCTTTGAAAAGAGCCGCGCAAAATGGCTCATTCTCTTGACACTCCTGCCTTCTTCCTCCGGACAATTTGCGTAGGACTCTTGGGGTCTCATCCCCTTCTCTCTTCACTCCCGTTCCTGACTCCTGCCCCTCCCCTTCCTGCAACTTGGTGTGGCAAGTCTTCCAGCTGCTTACCTTCTCAAGACGAAAGCAAGCTGCACGCAATCCAAGCTCCAGCACCAAGCCAAGCAAGGCTGAATCTCTATGGCTCCACCAAGCAACCAAACTGCTCTTCCAGAAAGATCTGTGCATCAAAGACTTGTGACCTCTTGAGTCGAGTAAAGATACGTCTCTGGGTTGGTTACACCAACTCACTCAAGGAAGATCTTTGCCAGCCTGCAATAAAGGACCAGGAACGGAACCAAGAAGACCCGACATCGTTGGATCCAGAACTTTCATTCATGCTCCTCCTCCTCCTCCTCCTCCTCACCTGAACCTCCTCGTCATCATCACGCCTTCCCCTCTCCTCTCGACGACGTAAGAAACTGTAACATTGTCGCACTATCATTGATTGATGTTTTGGGATTTTTCAAATTGATCAGAAGTAGCAAGATAAGTCATAAAGCTTTCACAGAAGTTGACAATTATCAAAGCCTTCAAGTCTGTTACTTCCTGAGTAATTAATATTGTTCCTTCCATGATATCAAAGCAAGCATCATCATTCTATTACATTATTCTCAACTGCTCTCGCTCTCTTTGTTTCTTTCAATAAATCCTATAAAAAGTATGTCAGTTTTGAAAATGTTTCATATTTTTGTATAATCAATTTACTGAGCCTCTTACTCAGTAAAGAACATTAATCACGACAACAAGTAGTGGTTTCAGTTAATGAGATTGATTCAAACTAGTGTTTTATTATTTATAAATAAGGCCAATTAAATAAATAAAATGTAATAGTTTCCTTTGGACTAAGACGCAAACGTGGTGCTCCAATTTCAGGTAATTTTACCTAGAGGCAATTTTAAAGTTAAATCAACCAGAACTAAGATGTTCTGAAAATAAACCTTACAAGGGCTATAATCCATTACAACTGCCAGTGGACTTGTCTCAGAGTTTACCTGAAGATGAACCTCGTTCTGATGTTGTGAGTACCTGCTTGTAATATTTTTCGAAACACTCAAACATCAATACCTTCTGTTAGATTAAAAATGATTATACACTATACATATACGCCATACTTAAATTAATGCTAGAAGATAATCAAAATATATAGTATAAATTACTAAAGCTTCTTTCAAGAGCTTAAATGTTTGAATACACATTCACAATCAACATTTCACTCAGACTGATTGACACTGTCTCAAGGCAAGCTTGGAACAGACGTAGAGTCATGACAACGGTTATTTAAACGTGTTTGTCTGCCCTTTTCACACCTTGGGTCGTGGATCAAAAGAACAAAGCAGGGACACATCTATGAGGGGGGGGGGCTAGGAGACAGGAACTCCCACTGAAGAACATTTGAATGATTAGAAAAGGAAACAAAGTAGGAAGAACTCTCCACAGGAGATCGTGACACAGGGAGTTTGAAGGAACCAATAGGGCGATAGGGGGAGGACCTCTCGGCCCGGAAATTTGCCTTTAATATAGCGATGTTTCTATCGTACGGGACCGTCTTTCCCGGAGCTATCGACCTGAAAAGCTGCGGGAAAAGAGCGTGTGCGATCGATCGTAAAAGTTGTATTTTTTTTACTTGAAGCGGCGAATAAACGACCCGTTACACTCTGCATTGACCTTTTTTCTCCATAAAGCAAAGTATTAAGACCCGGAGGTGACGTCGTGTTGGAGCGACGGAAACGGACTCCAGTTTCAACCGTTTTACTTCATTTTAAAACCTTTATCTCATTAGCCCTCTACCGCTCATTTTAGGCACACTGAAATAAACATGAGTACATGTACTGTATATGTCCCTGTAACTCAGATGCTCAGGGTGAAGGCAGTGAGACTGAGAAATGAACAATGGGGGCCAGCTTCATAATTGAGTAATGAGTAATAAATACCAGAATATATTTTCCTCCCTCTTTCCAATAGGACCACAATTACGCTTTGCCTCTTTCTCCCACTGTTCTAAAAGCCAGACTTAGTGAAGCTCTGGCTAGAGTGGAGAATCTGGAGCGGGAGAAGAGAAATAGCAGGAATAAGTTTATACTTAGTGAATTTCAGATCTTTGGGTAGACCTCTTGGCAAAGAAAGGCCATGAGTAAATCAGAGAGCAGAGGGAGTTTGCCCTGATGCTACACCTTTATGGTCCGAAGGCATATAATTTCCTGAGAGTGTCTCAACATTCTCCTTCCTCTCCTATAAAAAACTGTGCAAAACATTTCTGTTTAAGGGGTTTTAGTTTAGTAAGTTTTGTAAGGTTGTAAATAGTTATAATTGAATCCTTGACATGCAATCTGGGAATTTGTGTGATCTAGTGTAATCTTTTAACTCATGTTTTTCGTTTGTAATAAAACGTTTTTGTAAATCTATTGTCCCAAGTCCAGTTGCGTAACTTCTGTCAAATTAGTTTAATTTCTAAGAGGGTTTTATTTAAAAATCTATTCCTAGATATCGTATATAGTATCAACAATCAACTGTCATTTGTACGCTGCACTACTTGTTACATTGCAGTGATCCTAATCATAATTTTATCTCACGTTTTCTAAATATAATATTTTATTTTAAAACATTATGTAATATTGTGACATTATCACTTCAAAATGTTTTTTTATTATAGATTCTATAGTAAAATATTCCTTCTAATAATGTATGTCTATCTGGTCTGAGGTTTGAAAATCAAACCCTGTGAAAAAAAGCTTGAAAAATTGGCGATTTATGATCACTTTTATAGTGTAAACATAGCATTCCTCTATAGACGTAATGCACTGTAGGAGCGAGTGGCACTGTACCAAGATGGCCGCCCTGTATACACACCGCTCTAGTAGGCCGCAGAAGTCAATGCGGCATCTATGTATATAGATGTCTATAAGTGTGCATGTAAGCCTGACTAAGACCACGGTTGCTGCTCAGAATGAACATCAACTTAAAAAGGGTTTTCTGAGTGTTTGTGATGATGTTAGAGCGATGTAGTTGATGGATGAATGTATTATGAATGTGTTTAAGATGTTTAATTGAGTTTTATATGTGTTTAAGTTGTTTTATATATCATGCGTGATTTAAAATGAGGGTGCTCATGTTATATTATTTTTGACAGAGAGAGGATGCTGATGTGAACTTGGGGCACGCAACTTATGTGTTTTTCTTTTACACAACAGAATAAAAGAGAGATTGAACTCACAAGTGGCTCACGATTATTGAACACAATACAGAGAAAACAGAGACCAGGTACACTGACATCTATCAAGAAGGTATAGAAGCCCTGCTGTCTTGTTCTTGTCTTATCTACATGGAATAAGCTGCAGAAGCAACTCAAGTTCAGAATCTAGTGACTTTTAACAAATCTAAGGCTGTTGTCATTTGATGTCATTGTGAATGTTTTTAGTCAGTAATGTGGTTTCTTTTTTGTTTTTATATTGTAATATTGCACTTAATATTGGATGTAATTGTTTTTATGTGTAACTTTGTGTTGCTGTCCATGCTGACCAGAGGCCTATTGCACAAAAGTAGGATTGAGACATCCAGGATGAGGAAGTAAGCTGGGTTCGATGAACCCAAAACCAGAGTGTCCAGGATTACTTGGTTGCACAAAGGCCAAGCCAGGATGAGCAGACACGGATTCATCAAGCCAGGTGAAACCAATCGTGGCTAAATGCAAATCACGGCTTCCTTAACTAGACCCTGCGATCGATCACAGATTTACTGATGCACTATGGCAAAAAGGGCAACAAGACATCCCTTTAGAAGCCTATGAAGAACTCAAAGACAAAATAAACTTGGACAGACGTTTGTACCCTGCTTCAACCCATTTATGGCCTTGCCCATGGAGTAAGCTTGGCCAACAGTGTTAATATTTGTGACCTAGGAGACCCTGGAAACAGTAAATTGGACTGATCCTGCAACTTAGACCAAGTTCATAAGAAAGTTCAGAGAAGACTGTACTTTCTGAGGAGGCTGCGATCATTTACCATCTGCAGGAAACTCATCTGTATGTTATACCGGTCTGTGGTGGCCAGTGTCCTGTTCTATTTCGTCCTCACTGACCGCCAGAGGCGGTGCTTCAAGCACTGAATGTATCCATCTCGCGCATGCGCTGTTCGAGTGTTAATACCAACAAAGTCACCTGTGACCCCTGATGACCCCGGATAGGGTATATCTTCCGGTGACATCAGAGGATTTGTTCCTTTTCATCTTCTCGCTGTGCAGATTGAACGCATGTCACTGAGCAAGATCAAAGGACTAGTTCTTTGTGCGTTGCTGGTAGTCTCGTGACTTCTGTCGGAGCTGCGAACCCTTCGCCCTCCAGAGGCTGCAACGAACTTTGACACTGAGAAGTTGTAGCGGCTCTCCGTGGACACTTCGGCCTCGGATCGTCATCGTTTGGCTAAGTACCAACTTTTCTTATTACATTTTGTTCGCTCTTAATATTTATATATCATTGAATATCAGTACAACCTGTTGTACTCGCTTTTGGTTTAGTTTTGATTTCTTGTTGGTGACGGCAGTGTGTTCGCTCCCTCCCCCGACATTTGTACCGCTGATATACAGCTACCGTTATTGAGTACCTGTGCAACCTATTGCACTCGCTTGGTTATATTTTTACATTTGCTGGTGACGGCAGTGTGTTCGCTCCCTCTCCCGACATTTGTACTCTAAATATTTATATATCATTGAATATCAGTACAACCTGTTGTACCTGGGCAATCTATTGCACTCGCTTAGTTATATTTTTAAATTTTTTGGTGACGGCAGTGTGTTTGCTCCCTCTCCCGACAATTTGCACCGCTGACATACGGTTACCGTTATTGAGTACCTGTGCAACCTATTGCACTCCCTTGGTTATATTTTTACATTTGTTGGTGACGGCAGTGTGTTCGCTCCCTCTCCCGACATTTGTACCGCTGATATACAGCGACCGTTATTGAGTACCGGTGCAACCTATTGCACTCGCTTTTGGTTATATTTTTATATTTGTTGTTGACAACGGCGTATTCGCTCCCTCTCCCAGCATTTGTGCTAATTCTATCTCATTATGTGACACTTTTTGCCTGCGTTTTTTCGCTAGGCAAATTATTGTTTATATTAAATGGCGCCAACTCGGTTGTCCCATTATTCAGTTACCCTTAGCTGGTTAAGGCAGTGCTCTCGCTCCCGGCAAAGGTGGGGTTTTGTAGTTGGTAGCAGCGAGTGGTAGTTTCCGCTGGGACTAACTAATTTTGTTTGAAACACTCGTTGGTGAAGGCTGTGTTTTCGCTCCCTCTCCCAGCGTTTGTTGTTTTCTCTATGTGGCCTTCCGTTCTCTGCAGCCTGAAGATGGCCATGATATGTGTCACTCATGGCGTGGTCTCTAGCATCTGAGGGAAGGTCTTTCAGAAGATCCCTGCATGAACTGCAGCTTCATGCCCCGGGGTGAGACTGAGACTAGAGGCCCCACTTCTTGGAAGAAGGTTAAAGACTCTGGACTTGCTTCCAAGGTGGACCAATTAACGGAGGAGGTAATTCAGGTGAAATCCTTCTTCCTGGCCTTCAAGTCTGGGACTGGTGAAAGACAGTTGGGTGATCCTGCTCCTCCTCCAGCCATCTTGGAACTGGAGGAAGATGTAATCTCCATGGCAGCTTCAGCCACTGAGTTCGCCAAATATGGAGAGGATGTGGTGCCACAGCATGTAGCCTCCCACGCCTCCGCGGCGGGCTCCCGTTCTTCAGCCCACAGCTCTACTGTTGGTTCTGAAGACAGCTCAATGGGGGCCATCATTCGTACGGTCCTGGCTCGACTACAGTTGGATATACCGCAGGCTCAGCCAGCTTCGGTCAGTGCTTTTTTCAGTGGTGGATCACTGCTCCCGCCAACTTTACTGTGCCTCCATCTGACAAATATTTGAGGGAGCTGCATGCATCCTGGAGGGACTCTAGAGCCTTCTCTCATACAACTTCAGACGGCCGGACCCTGGCAGCCATACAGGATGCACCCAAGTTTGGCTTGGGACGCATACCAGTGTTTGAACCGACAATATGCGTTATTTGTTTCACCTGATGAGGCTCTGAGACCGGATGCGAGGTGTCCTCGTCCCCAGTGTTGGGTGACGGATGATTTGCTCTTCAAAGCCTATGCCACAGGGGCACGCATGGGACGCATAGGCAATTCTATGTCCCACCTGATGCTTGCTTTATCAGCATCGCTACAAGAGACTTCACTGGATGCTTCCGTCCATAATTTCAGTGACGTTTCCCTGCAGGCATTCGCACTGATGTCAAGAGAGCTGGGGTAGTTGGTGTCCACTCTCATCCAGGCTCGCCACCAGGTTTGGCTGGCACAATCACCTCTGATGAGGCATGCAGGAGAAACCTCTGCAGTGTTCCAGTGGAACCAGGGGAGCTGTTTGGACCTGCAGCGCTAGAGGCACTTGAACGCACTGTCCAAGATAGACTGACTCAACAGCAGCAGTCTGCTAAGGTTCGCCTTTGAGGCGCGTCATTTTCAGTTCAGGGTGCTCCCGTTCAGCCTCTCCCTTTCACCGCGGGTATTTACCAGGGTTGTGAGGGCAGCCCTCTCGCCCCTGCAGTCACAGGGCATGAAGATAATACCCTATCTAGACGATTGGCTCATCTGTGTTCCGTCCCTGGACACCACAAGCCTTCTTTCCCATGTGTCTCGACTAGGTCTCGGGGTGAACTCTACAAAGAGTTGCCTGGTTCCCTCGGGGAAGACAGGTTGGGACTGCTGTGCCCTCTGAGGACCTATGTAGCTGCAATCGCAAGTATAAGACGGTCAGACCAGCTCTTCCTCTGCTATGGTGGCCCTAGGAAAGGCTGTGCTCTTTCCAAACAGCGACTGTCTCACTGGCTCGTGGATGTTATTACCCACGCATATAAAGGAAGTTGTCACCCCCTGCCATCTGGGTTGAGGTGGCACTCTACCAGAGCAATGTCTATGTCATGCGCAGCCCTACGCGGGGTACCCCTGGAGGACATCTGTGAGGCAGCGTCATGGGCCTCACCAAGCACTTTTTTCAGGTTCATCGGGTGAACGTCGCCACTCCTCAACCATTAGGTGTGGTCATGTTACCCGACTCTGCTGCTTCCTCTCAATGAGGTATGTACTGGGATTCCTCGTGACTTTGTTGTAATGGATCATCCACTGCTTGAAGCACCGCCTCTGGCGGTCAGTAAGGATGAAGTAGAATGAAATTTACGTATGTAACTACGGTTCTATGAGTCCTGGATGACCGCCAGAGCGTTCTGTCACTCAGAATCCTTGTGGCTTCGTGAGAAGATTCTGCAGGAACAGATCCTCTGATGTCACCAGTTGGATGTCACCGGAAGATATACCCTATCCGGGGTTATCAGGGGTCACAGGTGACTTTGTTGGTATAAAAACTCGAACAGCGCATGCGCGAGATGGATACATTCAGTGCTTGAAGCACTGCCTCTGGCGGTCATCCAGGACTCATAGAACCGTGGTTACATACATAACTTTCATTTTATGCTGTGGTGTGTTGGAGTGGGAATGTGTCCAGGAGGAGTGTCAAGAGGTTGGACAGGTTGATCAGGAGGGCTGGCTCTTTGGCCGTCATGAAGCTGGACTCACTGGTGACAGTTTTAGAGAGGAGATCACTCGACAAACTACTGTCCATCATGGATGATGACAGTCATCCTCTGAACACTGTCATCAGTGAACAGAGAAGCAGATGGAGTGCATGAATGCTCCTTCCCAGAATGCAACACTAATAGACTCAGGGACTCATTCATTCCTTGTGCTATTAGATTATATAACTCTTTTGGGGCAGGAGTGCAGCGAAAAGATGATGTTAATCTTTGTATGTTCTTTCTTTGTTATTTTCCTTTGATCTATGTTATTTATCTTTTTAGACTGAGATTGTGTAATCTTGCACTTTCTTTTTATTGAAACTTTGTTCTTGTTCTTGTTTTTTATGAATCTGTCGTCTGTTGCTATGTGCTGACTGGAAAAACAATTTCCCATAATAATAATAATAATAATAATAATAATAATCTCTATTTATATAGCGCCTTTCTAGACCAGAGTCACAAAGCGCTTTGACAGCCATTCACACATACTGATGGGAGTAACCATCCATCCATCCATCCTTCCATCCATCATCCATCATAATGTCCTTGGTCAGGTGGGAAAGAATCTAGACAGAACAAGTAGATTTAAATATCTCAGAATGTTTCAAGGTATGACAGGTAAAGATTGAAAAGCTGCAAGAAGAGGATGCAGGGTGACCAAAGAAGAACTTCAGCAGTGAACCTAAATAGCGTACAAGTAGAGTTTGTAAATAAAAACTCACGCTGACAAGTGTGAAAGTGAAGAGAAGCAAGTGTTCCTGTTCAAGCAAGCTGCAACTTCTGACCTGAGTTGTGGAAAGTCACGTCAAGTACTTTTGTACTGCCCATGACTTTGCCCCGCTAAGTGAGCGTTTGTGGAGCTCAACGCTTCTCTCATGCTTCTCTCACAGTGGAACTGTGGGAGGATCAGATGCATGCCTTGAGAAAGGTGTCTGTTGTAAGACCCGACACCATGTTGTAATACAAAGTGAATTCAGGAAAAAAAAAACTGATGATGTGTCCAAGTGAGTGGAGCAGAGGATGTTTTGAAAATTCATGGTCAGACGCAGGAGTAGCACAGCAGCGAGTTGTTTATCTTCTGCCTCAGCTTAGAATATTATCAGGAGGGGCCTTAAATCAAAGCTTTGACCATCCCCAACTGCATATTACGTTTTAACACATAGCCTCCCTAAAATAGTCTTTATTTACAGAAAAAAAGTACATATTAGTTGGTTTCTACACTATACCATAAAAAAAAAATGTTGGTTTTGATGTTCTTACTTCTTGGAAATGTAGACTCTTTTTTAGTTTTAGGAATTGTTTAAGAAATGGTATTGTGATTCCATTCAATTACTGAATGGAACAGAATTAGTTTCTGAGCCGTGGGAAAATGAGCAATGCAATTTCACATCAAGCAATACAAAATATGGAACAGGATGGACAAGTCCTGAAATAGGAATCAGTAATAGCTGTGGACCACTGATCTGTAGGCTCAAGTCCAGCATGTTGTAAAATCAGTTTCTTTGTTGTTAAGAGCACAGGTCTTTGCCTGAAAGAGTATTTGGTGGTCTGCTAGCGTTTAGCTTCTGTAGCATGTCAGACATCTTGCTTCTCTTGTATCCAATGTGCTGTTCCTTCTTTTGTCTTGAATGTGTCTTTTATGTAATCTGATTCAGTCTCTGAAGATTAGTTCAGAGCTCAGAGATTAATCCATAATCTTTGATTTGCTGTCAACCCAGGATCTCAAGCCGCTGCTCTCTCTGCTGTTGCAAGGCCATATTCGACATTCGAGGAAGGAACCTTTTATTCTAAGGAAAGTTTCATAGCGTTGAGATGTTAAAAAAGGGTTTTTACAAAGGTGTGGCATTAATCAAAATGACTCAAGAAAATGACTCAAGAATTTTAAGTATTGCATTTATTTGCATTGTATACACTAACATGATGAACATTCATGTTTTATAACTGCAGAAAATGTTTGTTTTTTTTACTTAAAGTGCAAAGACAATTGTGCCTTAACAGAACAGTCTTCACACAAGTCTCTGTAATTGCAAGGCCACATTGGAAATTCAAGGAATTTCTAAGGAAAGTTTCATAGTGTTGAGATGTTAAAAAAGGTGTTTTTACAACAGTGCGAGGTGTGGCATTAATCAAAATCACTCTTTTCAATTAAAGGTTTTATTTTGTTTCTGAATGTCAGAACAAGGGAAACAAGTTGTATCTTGTCTTCATAAAATATGCAATACAGAATGGGATATAAGCTGAAAGAAAATAAATGAAAGAGTATTGTTTTCTAAAATAACATATATTCTTGGTCTCTAGTTCGTATGAAAAGGCTAACAGGTATGTTTCTGATTTTAGACCGGCAAAGAGACAGATGGACTAAACAGAGGAAAAATTAAACCACAGAATCAAACTCATTATTCGACAATATTCAAACCTGTAATAACATGAAAATTGTATATTCTCTCGCTATGTTCTGATGGTAAACATTCCACAAAATTCTTCAAGCTTGTTGTTTTAAGGTACACTGACAACGAAGAGATCTAAGATCACTAGTGCTGGGCATCAAGAAAATGTGTCTGTTTCAGGGTCCAGGACATGTGTAGGAGGAAAGTACTAGTGAGAAATTTTAATCTTTACAGCTGGTTTGAGTCCACAGCACAGGTTATACAAGAGGATGGGTCTGATGTTCTGATCTCTGAGACCATAGATTAGTGGACTAAATCCTCTGGGTAGAATAAAAATCAAAAAACACATAACATTTATCATACGTATAAAACTAATCCGGCTCATGAATTGAAATACAAGAAAAAACACAGGAATTAAGATGGTGGAGGACAGACCTAAGATCAGCTGGATCATGTGCAGCAGCAGAGTATTCTGAACCTTCCTCACTGACTTTCTGTCAGTGGAGGCTGACCTGGCTGCAATTAAAACTGCAATGAAACTATAAACTACTATAAAACCTGTCATGACAAACAAGAAAATGTTATATACTCGATCATACTCAACAGCAACTGGAGTCAGGATCAAATTATATGGATTGCAACCGACTGTCATGTACAGATTTTTTAATTCTTCAAATGGAAACTGACACATCAGCACAATACGGATCAAAATATTCACAAAAGAGAAGGTCCACACTAGAAGGATGGCCACTGCAGTGGATCTCATGGTGACGATGGTGGCGTGTCGGAGTGGAAAACACACAGACACATATCTTTCCAAAGACATCAATGCCAGAGTCAGTGGAAATATGTTGTCTGTGAGCATAGCATAGAGGACCAGTAATCCACACACAGGATATGACAAGAGGATGCTGCTGTTAACCAAGACATACAGTGTCTGACCAACCATCATGAAGATAGTGTCTGCAATCAACATGTTAGTCAGAAAAATGTACCGTGACTTCTCTCTAAACACTGGTTTACTCCTCAGAGTGTACAAAATGATGGCATTAATAGTTAACAACACAATACACGACAGACTAGTGAACAGAGTGACCATGATTCTCTCCAATTCTCCCTGAGGATGAACAAACACACTGCTGTTAGACTCCATCATACATCTGCATGATCAGAGAAATAAACTTCAATGCTGATGAAGAAAGACAATCAAACATGACCATATAGTCACCTTCCCTGTCCAAGAGTCAGCTGCAACCTGCTATGTCTCCTCCATGTGGGAGGATCAGGTCAACATCTCATATTTAAGCCTGAAAACCAGATGATTGACAGAGACAGTGAGAGTACATCACCACCCTCAGAGAATTCTTGTCCTTGATAAACAACTAAGAATACAATAAGTGGTATCGACAAGAACATTATTCAAAACTTTCAAAATTAAAAAAGATTGTCTGCAATGTATCTAGAATAAAATCTGACTCAAAGCAAATCCAGTTGCAGTTTGTAGCAGTTTCTGAAACTGTCACACGCTGAGAATTCAACAAGTGACAATGATCATAACATTAGTTACAAAAACAAGATGGATGAATGTCTGCCATGTACCAAACATGTATTGAAGTTCTGCTTATGCTGTCTTGCCTGTGTCATTATTATTTTTTTAATTATTAAATCATGGCCTCTGTATTGGGCTAGACTTGTCTGGCAGCACAGCGTACTACAAAAGTGTACATTAGTTGTCTCAGCAGGTAGATTGGTTTGACAGAAAAAAAGCAAAATCAGTTTGTATCCTTGTTTTTTTTTCCATTCTGCCTTGGATCGATTGATTTTAAAATGTTCCCATTTAAATTCTTGTTGTAAAGAATGAATTTGAAAAATATTCATCAGTGGCCATTTTCCTGTTATCTCCACCATCTTCCCCGTAACACCCAACAAAAATATAGACCATATTAATTACATCCATTGCAATGTCCAACGTCTTGGTAATTTCACAGAAACAGGTTTCTCGGCTATTCACAAACAATTGTATGCCAATTCTTTTATGCTCTTACAAACCAGGGTAGCTGTGGACATACTATTGGCTGAAATAGGTGGAGTGGGTTCTATGCTCGGACAAGGAACTGAATGTTGTGCGTACATCCCACACAACACCTGTGCTAATGGTTCTTTCACTTTAGTAATTGAAAAGTTGAGGAAACTGAAGAGCACTCGGGTGTGGAAAATCCACTAAATGATTTTTTGGACAGAGCTTTTGATAAATGGAAAATCGCAAGAAGTCACTGTACTTTGAAGAAAAGTGTTTGGCTAAAACATGTATGTTTTTTTTATTAATGATAAACAGGAGGGAAATGTTAAAGAATGTATGTTGCTTATACAGTCTTATCACAATAAACATGTAGTCATGCTTTCTGCGACTCGAAGTTTACCAATTTGGTAATAAAAAACACGACTTCACTTCCTGTTCTTATACTACGCTTCGTTGAGAAAGTGTGTCACGGGTCGTTTATTCGCCGCTTCAGGTCAAACAAAATACAAGCTTTACGATCGGACACACTTTCTTCCGGCGACTGTACAGGTCAATAGCCCCGAGAGAAAAGGTCCCGATCTGTAGAAAAATCGCCATATTTAAGGCAAATTTCCCCCCCAGGGGGTTGTCCTTTCTGCCCAAATGGCTCCTTCAAGTTCCCTGTGTCCCGATCCCACGCAGAAAAGACATCCCGATTTATTCTCTTTCAATCCTATAATTCAAATGTTCTCGGGTAGGGGTTTCCGTCCCCCCAGTCCCCCTTTCCCAGATGTGTCCTGCTTTGTTCTTTGATCTACTATTTAAGGTGTGACTGGCAGACAAACAGATGTTTTAAATAACCCGTGTCATATCTCTAATTCTGTTTCAAGTGTATCAGTCTGGAGTGAAATGTTGATTGTGAATGTGTATTCAAACGTTTAAGCTCTTAGATCAAGCGAGCAGTTTATACTTTATATTTTGATTATCTTTTAGCATTAGTTTAAGTATGGCGTATACGTATAGTGTATAATAATTTTAATCTAAAAGTAACGAAGGGGCCAATTACATCTAACACTTTAATGTCCACAAAATTTGGAGGAACAAGTGATGAATACAATGACCTTAGGGCTCTTTTTATCCTAAACTGTATTACACTTATGAATAAGTATGAATATATTTTTGCCACTTGGAAATTATTACTTTGAGCATTTTCCCATTGATTATCTATGATGAAGTCCAAAGATGTACCTGAGATACTTGTTCCAATGTCTTTTAAATTAAAGTGATAGTTTACACTTTAAATTTAAATTTTACTCATTTTCTACTCACCCTCATGTAGACTAACGGTTAGGAATATTTTCAGAATAACTGTTCTTTTTTAGAGTTATTTTAATGTAGCGACTGGAGCAGAGTTGTCTTCACGTAATCTTTGTCCAAAAATAAACACTTAAAAATATCCAAATCCTTCTATGGTGCTCATCTGTAACGACCTTGGCCCCAGTGCTGATCCTTGTGATATGGGGATTTTGTATGATGTACTTGTACATACTCCTGGTAAACACAATGTGTTTTAATTTGCAAAAAACATCACATTATTTTCATTTCTTAAAAACGTTTGGTCGGTTGCAGAAATGAAGATTCAAAAACTGATTTTTTAAAAATCTATTGACCCTTGAACCTCATTTCAGAATGTAGTGGATCAAGGGGCAAAATGTCTATTTGACCTTCACCCGTTACCCTTAAATCTCCATCTTTTTTCAATGTAGAATTTATTCATTCATGTTTTATCGTATATTCACTTCTGGGGGTCACGTGAGGGCTGGATCCTTTTCTGCCATAGCACCATCAACAATGTGACAATCAGATCACTTCTGAAGTTCAGTGTTGGGTCACTTTGACTGAAAGTGTGAGCAACTCTTCACCTTTCCCCAATGGTGACAGGTTTCATCATATAAAGAGCAGAGGTCAGGTGTGAAATAACTCAGAAGATAATTTCCCTTGAGCACTTGTTTTAAAACACATAAATTATTCTGATGTTTCCCTCAAGCATTCAGCTGTTAAACAAAGATTACATCATCTATTGAAGTTTGAATTAAATATATTCTTGATTCCACAAGCCAATACACGGGTCATATAATCATTCAAAATGATTTTACCAGATCAGAAACACTAAAAGCAAACATTATAAAATGGTTAAAACAAAACCATGAGGTTTTAGAAACTACTTATTTTCCTGTCACTGTGTGTTCTGGTGTTCCAAGGACGATGCTGTGGTGTCGATTCCTGTAGTCCTTAACCCTTGTGTTATTTTAGGGTCAATGTGACCTGAAGGCCCAAGAACAAATGTATTTGTGGTATCACTTGTGTGCATTGTTCACCTTGACCCTGAGAAAACACAAGGGATTGTCTTTGCCTTTTAGAGTGTTTAAATGTGTATTTTCTTTAAACTGTGTATTGCTTTTGATTTTTCAAGCGCTTTGTGACCCTGGTCTAAAAAAGTGCTTTACAAATAACTGTTACTTACTTACTTACATAGTTAATTATTGAGCTTCCTGTTAGAGTTTAAGACGTTGTCGTTGTTAGTTAAAGCTTACCATTTCCTTTTTTTTTTATTTTACACAGTTTTAATCATATATCTTTAAAAAAAAATGTTTTCATACCACAGACACATGCCTCATAATGTCATATCTATAAACCAGACACTAGAGTCACAATATGTAATAAGCAAAGTCAAACTCAAACATCAATGTTTCAAGATTGCCCTGTTGTTTAGTGAAGTTGAGGTTTAAGTTAACTTTTTTTTTTTTAATGTAAGAGTTACAGTGACTTTATTTAATTTAAAAAACTTGAAAAACGTGTACACCTTGTAAACACAATATATACAATACAATAAAATGTTCAATTTGTTTTCCTTTCTAATATTGCCTGTAAGAAAGTTTTGTTCCTATGAAAGGTAATTCAGTTCATTACACATTGATGTGGTTTGTTTCAAGCATTTCACTTTTTAAAAGTGATTTATGTCAAACACATACAAAACACAATTTTTGCTCAATCTTTATTCAACATCATTCCTATATCAAAAATGTAAAAAGCATTTTTACAGCTATTGCGAAAATGAAGTGAAAAAATCTGTCTGTGTTTATGCTCATTAGGACACTCAATTGTTAAATTTAACAATTGTCGAAAGTGCAATGTATAACCCACACTTAGTCTGTTGCAGTTGTGACGTTCTGCCAGATCAATGCAGGAACCCACATCGCTAGTACCACCTGGCAGACTGTTTTTTTTGCTCACTTTATAGTCTTCCAGGTCCATCATTGATGAGTCCTTGTTCTTGTACCTCCTGAACACAGGCAGGCATGGTTTGTTCAAAAGTATAGAAACAGCAAGAGATTTCTAATGCTGTCGTTTTGAGGCTCTATGTGTGTACGTTCATATGTGTGAAGCAGTTAGAGTGAGGAAAAGTGTGTTGGCATATACATTCTGCAACAGAATCAGCGTCTAACCATCCGTTCTTAAAAAACGTTTTTTTACAACAGTGCGAGGTGTGGCATAAATCAAAATAACTATTTTCTATTAAAGTTTTTATTTTTGTTTCTGGATGTCATAATAAGGGAAACAAGCTTTATCTTGTCTTCATAAAATAAGCAATACAGAATGGGATATAAGCTGAAAGAAAAGAAATACAAGAGCATTGTTTTCTAAAATAACGTATATTCTTGATCTCTAGTTTGTATGAAAAGGCTGACAGGTATGTTTCTGATTTTAGACCGGCAAAAAGACGGATGGACTAAACAGAGGAAAAATCAAATCACAGAATCAAACTCATAATTGGACAATATTCAAGCCTGTGACAACACAAAATATATATTCTCTCGCGCCATTCTCTGATGGTATAGATTCCATATCCATTACATTCTCCAAGCTTGTTTTAAGGTACACTGACAACGAAGAGATCTAAGATCACTAGTGCTGGGCATCAAGAAAATGTGTCTGTTTCAAGGCCCAGGACATGTGTAGGAGGAAAGTACTAGTGAGAAATTTTAATCTTTACAGCTGGTTTGAGTCCACAGCACAGGTTAGACAAGAGGATGGGTCTGATGTTCTGATCGCTGAGACCATAGATTAGTGGACTAAAACCTCTGGGTAGAATAAAAATCAACAAACACATAACATTCATCACACGTACAAAACTAATCCAGCTCATGAATTGAAATAGAAGAAGAAACACAGAAAGTAAGATGGTGGAGGACAGACCTAGGACCAGCTGGATCATGTGCAGCAGCAGAGTACTCTGAACCTTCCTCACTGACTTTCTGTCAGTGGAGGCTGACCTGGCTGCAATTAAAACTGCAATGAAACTATAAACTACTACAAAACCTACCATGACAAACAAAAAAATGTTATATACTCAATCATAATCAGCAGCAACTGGAGTCAGGATCAAATTAAATGAATTGCAAATGACTATCATGTCCAGAGTTTTTAATTCTTCAAATGGAAACTGACATATGAGCACAGTATGGATCAGAACATTCACAAAAGAGAAGGTCCACAATAGAACGATGGCCACTGCAGTGGATCTCATGGTGACGATGGTGGAGTGTCTGAGTGGAAAACACACAGCCACATATCTTTCTATTGACATCACTGCCAGAGTCAGAGGAAATATGTTTTCTATTAGCATAGCATAGAGGACCAGTAATCCACAAACAGGATATGACAAGAGGATCCTGCTGTTAGCCAAGATGTACAGAGTCTGAAAGACCATCATATAGAGTGTGTCTGCAATCAACAAGTTAGTCAGAAGAATGTACCGTGACGTCTCTCTAAACACTGGTTTACTCCTCAAAGTGAACAAAACAATACAAGGCAGACCAGTGAACACAGAGACCATGATTCTCTCCAACTCTCCCTGATACTGCACAGCAACACTGCTGTTAAACACCATCATCCATCCGTAGGATCAGAGAAATAAACTTCAACAACATCTATTGCTGTTGAAGAAAGACAATCTGCTTTTTCGAGAAAATAATTCTGGTATGCAATATCATCTGCTCTATAAGTTTTACAACAGACAAGCTTTTCCATCAGTTCATTCTTAATCACTTCTTTGTCTTGTTTATGTCCTATTATACTGCTCAAACTTTTGTTCTTGCTGTCTCTGTGATGCTGAAGAAAACAAACGCTCTCCAAGTGTATGGTTTTGCAAACAGTTTGGAAAATACCTGTATACTTTGAAGAATATAAAACATAACAAGTAAGCATATGTTTAATTAGGTAGTTTGTAACAAATGTTGTCCCAAAATCGATCCAAAGATCAGGAACACTGTTTGTAAATGTTGGTTTGGATGTTGCTACTTTTTGAAATCAAAGAGTCTTCTCACAGTTCTAGAATGCGTTAAAGGAAATGTATTGCCATTCCATTCAATGAAGTGGATATTATTTACTTAGGCCTGGAAATGACTGCTAGTCAACATCTATTGCTGATGAAGAAAGACAATCAAACATGACCATATAGTCAACTTCCCTGTCCAAGATTTGTCTGCTGCAACCTGCTGTGTCTCCTCCATGTGGGAGGATCGGGTCAACAGTTTCTATTGAAGCCAGAGCTCGAGAAGGTTAATTGAGGTTCACATGGAAACCATTAGCATTAGGGAGGGGGATTGGGGCAAAATCATTAAAAAAGGAGTTTCCAGTGTCATTTTGTTGTTAAACATTTTTGGATTTCGGTTTATTTATTTTATTCAGTTGTTTAACTTCCTCTCCTGTGTCATTCTTGTGTGTTGGTGTGCTTCTCAAGTTTGCTTGAATGTAGTTATAATCTTTATTTTGCCTGTCTTGTCTTTTGTTTAACCGTCTTTATTTGAATTATATGTGAGCCCTGTTTATATATATATATATATATATATATATATATATATATATATATATATATATATATATATATTTGTTAAACTGTTTGTCAATAAAAAATATTTTGTAATAACTGAAATACACCTCTGCGAGTTGCAAGATTTTTCCTGGAACATCCACTCATGTCACTTGCCACATGCTGTAATTAATCAACCACTAGCATAAGTTTTAAAGTTGTTAAAACTGTAAAGACTTTTAGTGTGTTTTAATTATCGAGTAAAACGACTAAAAAATGCACCGTCATAAATTGAAAGTGCACTCTATATATTGCACAGAAACTGGATGCTGGAACTCCTGACTACCTAAGACTTGACTAACTAAGACCACAAACTGTCAGGGGAAAAAAAATCCTTTTCCATCACCTGTGTCCTGAGCCCCTGCCTGTTCACCCTGCTTACCAAACACTGGAATACAGCTACAGATATTTTGGTACTCAGCTCAGGAAAAAGCTCACATAGACAAGGTAAACATCCTGCTTAGATAAAAAGATAGATAAACTTCATCGATCCCTCTGGAGGTCTCCTTCGGGAAATTGGATATGAAGATGTTGACATGGAATATCATCTTTTCGCTCCTAAACTCAGAATTAATTAATTAATGATAGAATCCTCCGAAGTACATCGCGTACCTGCAGTGAGTAGATGAGGGGGGCACAGGAAGGTGTGGCAGGTTCTGTGGCGGGCTGCAGTGAAGGTGAGGTGACCTGCTCAAACCTGTTGAAAAAGCTGTTGAGACTGTTCTCCTCCACCGCGTCTACTGCAGAGGACTTGGTCTTGTATCCAGTGATAGTTTTAACACCATCCCAGACCTCTCTTATTTTTTCCCCATTCAGCTTCTCCTCCAACCTTCTCCTGTAGGTGTCATTTGCCTCCCTCAAGCATCACTTCACCTCCTGCTGTTCTGACCTCATGGCGTCCCTGTCCCTGCTGCTTAAAGCCACCTTCGTCCTATTAAGAAAATCCTTGACCTCATTTGTTACTCCGTTTGTTATTAGGGTAACAGCCGACAGTCTTAGCAGGGGCGACAAGGCTAAGCAGAAATTTAAATAATCCATTAGACAGTGCGTCTGACCCTCGATGTCCTCACCATGAGACTTCAGCACCACATCCCGCCCGTAGACTCCATCAAACGTAGAGGGAAAGGAAGAACGTTCCAAAGCTTAGGAGCAACAGCCTGGAAGGATTTCTCTTCTCTGGTCTGATGATGGCTCTGTGTGTGTGGGGAGACATCAGTAGATTCTGTTCCACAGACCTCAAAGCCAAGTCAGGGTGTAAGGCTGGATCAGATCACTGATGTAAGGAGGAGCCTGATCATGAATAGCTCTGAAAGTAAGAACTAGAATTTTAAAATTGATCCTGAATGAAAATGGCAGCCAGTGAAGAGTTTTAAGGATTGGGAAAATGCACGTTCTTCTACTAGAGCTGGTCAGAATTCTCTCTGCAGAGTTTTATATTAACTGCAGGTGAGACAGCTCCTTCTTGTTTAAACATGAAAATAAACTGTTCTCAAGTGCTTTTGTACTGCCCATGACATTGCCCTGCTTAGTGAGCGTTTGTGGAGCTCAAAGCTCCTCTCACCTCTGAGTTACATTGCTAATTCTTTTTAAAAACCCACGCCATTAATCACCAGATCCTTCGTCATCACTTCACCTCCTGCTGTTCTGACCTCATGGCGTCCCTGTCCCTGCTGCTTAAAGCCACCTTCGTCCTATTAAGAAAATCCTTGACCTCATTTGTTACTCCGTTTGTTATTAGGGTAACAGCCGACAGTCTTAGCAGGGGCGACAAGGCTTAGCAGAAATTTGGCAGCCAGATCCTTCGTCGAAAGACGTCTTGCATTAGGGCTGCACAATATTGAATATTAGTGCGATATTGGTCTGAAAAAAAGTACACACAAACAACAAATACCCAAATCAATGTGAATACTTTCAAACGGAGAAACATCCACGTCTTGTCTAAAACTTGCCTTTTCAATTATTCTGCAAAGAAAATGACTCAAGAATTTCAGATATTGCATTTATTTGCATTGTATACACTAACATTTTTTTTCATTTAAAGTGCAAAAGCAATTGTGCCTTAACAGAACAGTCTTGACAGAAGTCTCTGGAAATGCAATTTAGATGAAATATTAGCGAGAAGGTAGTTGATTTCTTCGGTCAAACTCCTTTCAAAGTTTTTAAAAGCCATCGTCAATACAATTGTCTGATAGAGTGCATTATAGAAAAAATACAAAATTGTGGTTAAACTTTCTGCAATAGGTCAAACATTAATGTTCATAACTTTAAGAGATCAGATATATTGCCCCTTAATTCAATTATTTCTCCAATTCCTCTTTTTGAGTTGGTGCCCTGATTTTCAGTTAATTCCATTTACGTATATGCTCCAGATTTGACCTTACTGGAATTTATACGTTTTCAAATTATAAACATAAATTTATAAGGTTTAATCACTACAGAGATTTTTTTTTCGGTTACTTTCTTGTTGTAGAGAATGACCATACAAAATATTCATCAGTGGCCAAGATTTCTCTGCACTGTTCAGTTAAAGTGTCAAAAGTAACCAACTGTATTTTGACTCTCTTCATTTTTTGATGGAAAGATGTTTAGAACTAGACCGAAGAGTAAACCACCTCTGACCTTGTGGGTAATAATTTTGTACGAAGCTGATGTCTTAGTTGGGTATGACATAATTTGCGACATGTGAAACTGGAATGAAGATATAACAGAAACCTTAACTCTCCTCAAACCTCTGAAAGGATTCAGACAGAGAAGAGCTCTATTGTTTTTAAAGCGATAAGTCAGATTCTAAAATGACAATTTCCACGGCCCTATGTATCTTTAGAAAGAGTCTTCTGCAATGGGTATGCAATTCTTATCTGTGGGTACTCTTGAATATATTGCTTTGAAACATCAACCTCCTTTGATGGACAAGCTTTTCACTCAGTTTTCTCTTAGACCTGGAGACACAATAACTTCCTTGTGTATCCAAGAAGCAGGATACTTTCCACATACCTTAATCATTGCTTTTATACTATGGTGGCACATTCACAATATGCTATACAATACCATATAATACCATACAATACAAAACAATACCCAATTTCCCAAAGGAAATCTCCAGAGAGATTAATAAATCCAACACGTCCTCACACCCGAGGCGTCATACCGTCCGACGCCGTGCAATTCCCCAAAACGTCGGTTTTAGCCTACCCGGGTCACCCAGTAATATACAGAGCACTCCCTGACGTCGGATTCAAACGACCTGGGTATCATTTGACGCATCGCCTAACTAGTCGTTGCCATGGTAACGTGACGTGACGACCTCGAACCACTTTGAGGTCGTACACGACGACCATAAATCGGTAAAAAATGCTTCATTTGTATTTCTTGAAGCTTGGATTGTTCACGCATCGCGGAAGTCAAAAGGCTCTGGCGGAGTTATACATGCTTAAAAGGTCCTGTAAAATGACTATATTGTATATTTTTAGGTGTGTCAACTCCATAATGTTGACATTGTTTTATGAATGAGTAAAATAAAGTCTGGATGTGCTATTTCGCTTGATCCTCTTTATAATCCGGTGCGCTTTTCTATAAAAATAGAATCTTTCATTGAGATTGCGTTTATGGACATATGTTTTCTTTTTATTTAGCTGCGATTATGAGCGATCTATGTGACGTTTGTCAACAGTAATCGCGATCCTGCAGAGGTGACGTCACACATGCTAATAAACGGGAGTTTAGAAAAACACACATTGACAAAGTAATGATCCAGTTCCTAATAAATGTTCCTTGTTTATTTAACTTGAAAAATGTGCATTTAATCTGTATTTGACCTTATTTTTTTACACAGCTCAGACGTAGAAAATGATCGTGCACGGAATGCAGACTCGTCACACCACAGGAATAACATGAGATATTGTGCTTGTTTGTTTAAAAGCGCCATTGAATACAATTGTAGATGTGATTGTATAAAGACAGAGTTAAGTTCTGTAGTTTCAGCATCTGGTAAAAAGTTTTCAAACTTGCGCACACACAACTTCCTCCAAACCCCCGGATGTTGACGTCACAATTGTTGACAAAGATCAATTGTCAGGAAAGGAAACAAAGAGGATCTGAGGGCAGTTCAGAAGGAGCTCAGAAGTAAGATCAGGGAGGGAAAAGGAGAGGTACAGGAGGAGGATGGAAGAGAGTCTGGCCAACAACAACACCAGAGATGTCTGGAGAGGTTTGAAATCCATATCCGGACATCAGACCAGGCTCTCTGTAGCGGCGGGGGATACGCTTCTACACCATTCACACCTCTTCATTTACCTTCTCCTACCCCCCGAGCTTGTATTGTTTCAGCCCCCCCGCTGACTCCACCGGGGACAATGCCCCCCCATCCCAGCCTGTCCCTCACACCTCTCCAGGTGAGAAATCAGCTCAGGAGAACCAGGACAACAAAGGCCCCTGGACCAGACGGCATCGGTGGCAAAGTACTCAGGACGTGCTCTGACCAGTTAAGTGAAATTGTTGGACTTCTGTTCAACATGAGCTTGACCCTGGGAAGAGTTCCACTACTGTGGAAGACGTCCTGTGTGGTACCGGTGCCGAAGACTCCCTAAGGATCCCAGCTGCTACAGACCTGTGGCCTTGACATCCCACCTTATGAAGGCTCTGGAGCGGCTGGTCCTTACCTGAGTCCTCTGGTGCGCTCCTCCATGGATCCGTTGCAGTTTGCCTACCAACCTGACATCGGCGTGGAGGACGCCATCATCTTCCTTCTCCACCGAGCACTTTCTCACCTGGAGTCGCCTGGAGGCACTGTGAGCATCCTTTTCCTGGATCTAAGCAGTGCTTTCAACACCATCAGGTCAGACATCCTGAGGGACAAGCTGGAGCTGTCTGGAGCGGACACTCACCTCACCCGGGATGGTGTTTCGAGGACTGTACTGTGCAGTGTAGGGGTCCCCCAGGGAACAGTGTTGGCACCGTTCCTTTTTTCACTGTACACTGCAGACTTCCAACACCTGTCTCCCACCAGTCACCTGCAAAAGTTCTCGGACAACTCCGCCATCGTCGGCCTCATTAAGGACGGGGATGACGGGTCGTACCGGGGACTTGTCCAGGACTTTGTTGACTGATGCCTGGAAAACCACCTCAAGATCAACTCCAGCAAAACTAAGGAGTTAATTGTGGATTTCCGGCGGTGTCCCTCCATCTCCCCCTCACCACTGAACATCCGGGGACAGGACATTGAGATTGTCACGTCTTACAAGTTCCTGGGTGTTCACCTCAACAACCGCCTGGACTGGGTGGATAACACTGCTGCTCTTTATGAAAAAGGGCGGAGTAGACTCTACCTGCTCCGGAGGTTGAGGTCATTTTGTGTCCGGGGGTCACTCCTGAAGTCATTCTATGACTCAGTAGTGGCCTCTGCCATCTTCAACGGTGTGGTCTGCTGGGGGAGCAGCATGACAGCAAAGGATAGGGCTAAACTGGACAGCCTTATTAAGAAGGCCGGTTACGTCCTAGGGCGCCCCCTGGATCCTGTGGAGGAAGTGTCTGGGAGGAGGATACGGAGCAAGCTTGGCTCCATGAGGAAGAACTTATCTCACCCTTTCCAGCACACACTGAGGGCATTGAGGAGCTCCATCAGTGATAGGATGCTCCATCCCCGGTGTGTGAGGGAGAGGTACCGCAGGTCCTTCCTCCCTGCTGCCATCAGACTCCAAAACAAGAACACACCAAGATAAATATTTAACTGCACCTTTCTTGTTATTTTTGTAAATATGATTGTGAATATATAATATAGTGCAGATTTATTTATTTTCTATTCTATTTAGATTTTCTTTCTTTTTCTTTTTATTATTTTTTATTTCTGGGTGTTTTATTTTCTTGGTATATTACTCTGGCTGTTGTTGAACCGAATTTCCCCTCGCGGGACAAATAAAGGATTCTGATTCTGATTCTGATTCAATAGCATTTTGTCCTCACGTTTGTGCAGTAACTTAATGGAACAAGGTGCGCGTCACTCGTCTATTGAGGTAAGATATAATTATTGCTTTAAGTCGACTCAGAAATAATGTTTCATTGCCTGTAATGTAACTTTCTGTGGTGCGTTAACACGAGAGCTAGTTTGCTAAAACTTAGCCTTTTAAACTATAATGCAACTCACACATGTATTTTGTTTGTTATTTTGAGAGGACGAAAATATATTTTTATTCCAATAAAAAGTTTGCTTTATTGGTAGGTCATGGTAGGCGATTTATTTTTATTAATATTCAAGATATTGATTTCATTTATCACTTCCGCATATAATACAGATAACATATTTATCGTATTTAAGTATATAAGTATATAAGTATAAGTTTATTTTAACCCTTTTGGATGAGGGATTTGATCCGTTTAAGTTTTCTTTAAATGAAAGAATAAATATAAAATAATAATGAAAAGTATTTTAAATTCCAGCATAAAGAGGATGGAAACACCATAAAACAATGGATGAAGGAAACATGGAGAGCTTAACTCTGAATGATAAAGTATACTTGCTTGTATTTATTTATTTATTATATTTAAGGGAGCACAAATTCCTGCCAAATAATTTCAAATGTGAAGTAAGTGAGTAAGTAATATTTGTAACATAGTGAACACAAACTTGTAAACCTACAGCACATCCTTTCATGGAAATAATCGAAAATGCAATTCTATGTTCTTTTCTAGGTGAGATGGAGTGCTGCATATCAGGTGCTGGACTAACCATCGGAGGTGGAAGGGGTCAACACATGTCAAAAGCAGGTGAGGTGGTTACATCATACACACTTTGGTCATTAAAATAGTCATGTTTGGTAATAATGATCAATACGTTTCTGTGGCACTGACATGCTGACGCTTATGGCCAAGGTTTTATGGCTTCTGTTGTTGGAAACACTTGGTCGTGCCTGTCAAGGTGGTAGGTACCAGACTGAAGAGTCTTTTTCAATAGATTTTACACTTCAAATGATCTGAATCATACGACTTCATTAATACAATGTTTTCCAGGTTCTGTTGACTTTCGGACAAAGAGGATTTGACATTGTTATGGCAGTAAGGAGACGGCAGGAAGTGAAAGATTCTTGAGAAAGAGATGAACCACCTCTGGAAGTCTCTGTCAAGTTGTTGTGATTCCCTGAAAGAGTTGTCTCGCATGGCAGCGTCACAGCAAGGTAAGAGTTTATTTAGCAAGTGAAGAACAGAAATAGTCCAAGTACAGCTGATCATTTTTATTGTCTTATTCTTTTAAGATGCACCATGGGCTTGACCTTTGAGGCTTTGATGGATCTTCAGAGCATTTTAGGAGAAGCAGCAAGTCAGCATGACGTCACTCGAACCATGACTCGGCCAGAAACTACTACACACAAGTCTTCGCTGAGGATGAGACCATCAACGTCGTGCAGATTCACTCTGATGGTTACTCGTGACATTTGTGACGATCTGTGAACAATTGTTTGATATGAAAGCTGTAATAAAGCACAATTTGAGGTCATTTTGAATAATGCTCCCATAGTATTCATCCCAACATGATCAATGCAGTTGTAACTTCGGAGATACCTATAATTGATACCAATGAATGCTTAAAAAATTAAAATAAAGTTTTTATGAAAACAGTTCATATCTTTTATTATGACAAGGTGATCAAAAGCAGCGCATGTACAATATTCATATTGGAGTTAATAGCTTATCCAGTGTCAAAGGCATTTATGCCTTTAAAGTTAACAACTATTGGAATAATTACATCTATAATAATACGTTAGTAATCAATAACATTTATTGCATTAGTAGATACATAATCATACGTTAGTAATCAATAACATGTGCTGCTTACAGCTAATCAATAATTAACAGAGGCTTGATATTGAGGCTAGTGTGAACTATCATGCTCATTTTTAGACCCCCAGGGGCCGCTGGGAATGAACTGGTGCCAAAAACGTGTTTTTCATGACTTTTGCTTATTTGACCTATGTGACCCTCAGCCATATTAAACCTGGTCTGTGTGACCTCTGACACCTCTAAAATCATATGCTGGTGGAACCATAATGATAACTCCTCCCAAACCGGAAGTAGCTTCAGGAAGCACCTAGAAAAACACCCTTGAAAACATATGTGTACAAATGGAACATGAAGAACCTCTAAAAGTTTCAGATCATTTAAATTAACAATGTTCGATTTATAGAGCTTCAAAGTCCCGATTTCTTCAAGTTTCCCATGATACCATGGGGCACAGGAAGTTCATAGCAACATCAAACCACGACAGTTCAACTCAGAATGGAGTCTAGAATAACATATCCAAATATCAGCTCTGAGGTCCAAGTAGTAAAAAAGTTGACTATAATTATTGTTTGACTAATGTCATTGGTTTTGTTTGTTTGTCTTAAGTTTACTTTCTTATGTAACATGTTCGAAATAAAGCATTCATTCATTCATGATTCATTAACATATGATGTTTGCTTTACCTACATATTGTTAATGTTGAACTCTATGTCGATCTCAAACTGGGGTAAACAGAGACCTTTTTACAACTTTTAAATCACCAATAGTCATTTTCACAACACATTACCTACACTGATGATGAATACTATGGGACGTTATTCAAAATTATTTCAAATTGTGCTTTATTACAGGTTTGATATCAAACAATTGTTCACAGATCATCACAAATGTCATGAGTAACCATCAGAGTGAATCTGCACGACGTTGATGGTCTCATCCTCAGCGAAGACTTGTGTGTAGTAGTTTCTGGTCCGAGTCATGGTTCGAGTGACGTCATGCTGACTTGCTGCTGCTCCTAAAATGCTCTGAAGATCCTTCAAAGCCTCACCAGTCAAGCCCATGGTGCATCTTAAAAGAATAAGACAATAAGAATGATCAGCTGTACTTGGACTATTTCTGTTCTTCACTTGCTAAATAAACTCTTACCTTGCTGTGACGCTGCCATGTGAGACAACTCTTTCAGGGAATCACAACGACTTGACAGAGACTTCCAGAGGTGGTTCATCTCCTTCTCAAGAATCTTTCACTTCCTGCCGTCTCCTTACTGCCATAACAATGTCAAATCCTCTTTGTCCGAAAGTCAACAGAACCTGGAAAACAGTGTATTAATGAAGTCGTTTGATTCTGATAATTTGAAGTGTAAAATCTATTGAAAAAGACTCTTCAGTCTGGTACCTACCACCTTGAGGGGCACGACCAAGTGTATTGATCATTATTACCAAACATGACTATTTTAATGACCAAAGTGTGTACGATGTAACCATCTCACCTGCTTTTGACATGTGTTGACCCCTTCCACCTCCGATGGTTAGTCCAGCACCTGATATGCAGCACTCCATCTCACCTAGAAAAGAACATAGAATTGCATATCAGATTATTTCCATGATGGGATGTGCTGTAGGTTTACAAGTTTGTGTTCACTATGTTACAAATATTACTCACTTACTTCACATTTAAAATCATTTGTCAGGAACCACAGAGAGAAAGGTTTCATGTCAAGCAGGTCTGGAGTTCTGGGCAGTTCTTGCAGGTCACTTCCATGCAAAAACAAAACAAAAAAATACTAGTGCTCCCTTTTAAATATAATAAATAAATAAATACAAGCAAGTATACTTTATCATTCAGAGATAAGCTCTCCATGTTTCCTTCATCCATTGTTTTATGGTGTTTCCATCTGGTTTACCTCTTTATGCTGGAATTTAAAATACTTATACTTATTTATATATATTCTTTAATTTAAAGAAAACTACAACAGATCAAATCCCTCATCCAAAAGGGTTAAAATAAACGTATACTTATATAATTAAATATGATAAATATCTGTATTAATATGCGGAAGTGATAAATGAAATCAATATCTTGAATATTAATAAAATAAATCGCCTACCATGACCTACCAATATAGCAAACGTTTTTTGGAATAAAAATATATTTTCGTCCTTTCAAAATAACAAACAAAATACGTCTATGAGTTGCATTATAGTTTAAAAGGCTAAGTTTTAGCGAACTAGATCTCGTGTTAACGCATCACAGAAAGTTACATTACACGCAATGAAACATTATTTCTGAGTCGACTTAAAGCAATAATTATATCTTACCTCAATAGACGTGCACCTTGTTCCATCAAGTTACTGCACAAACGTGAGGACAAAATGCTATCGATCTTTGTCAACAAGTGTGACGTCAACATCCGGAGGTTTGGAGGAAGTTGCGTGTGCGCAAATTTGAAAACTTTTTACCAGACGCTGAAACTACAGAACTTAACTCTGTCTTTATACAATCACATCTACAATTGTATTCAATGGCGCTTTTAAACAAACAAGCACAATATCTCATGTTATTCCTGTGGTGTGACGGGTCTACATTCCGCGCATGATTATTTTCTACGTCTGAGCTGTGTAAAAAAATAAGGTCAAATACAGATTAAATGCGCATTTTTCAAGTTAAATAAACAAGGAACATTTATTAGGAATTGGATCATTACTTTGTCAATGTGTGTTTTTCTAAACTCCTGTTTATTAGCGTGTGTGACGTCACCTCTGCAGGATCGCGATTAATGTTGACAAACGTCACATAGATCGCTCATAATCACAGCTAAATAAAAAGAAAACATATGTCCATAAACGCAATCTCAATGAAAGATTCTATTTTTATAGAAAAGCGCACCGGATTATAAAGAGGATCAAGCGAAATAGTACATCCAGACATTATTTTACTCATTTATAAAACAATGTCAACATTATGGAGTTGAAACACCTAAAAATATACAATATAGTCACTTTTACATGACCTTTTAAGCATGTATTACTCCGCGAGAGCCTCTTGACTTCCGCGATGTGTGAACAATCCAGGCTTCAAAATATACAAATGAAGCATTTTTTACCGATTTATGGTTGTCGTG
This sequence comes from Callionymus lyra, assembly GCF_982586985.1. Taxonomy (NCBI): domain Eukaryota; kingdom Metazoa; phylum Chordata; class Actinopteri; order Syngnathiformes; family Callionymidae; genus Callionymus; species Callionymus lyra. Next base: position 18,521,526 of record NC_141831.1, read on the forward strand.
TACGACCTCAAAGTGGTTTGAGGTCGTTAAGCACAATCTGGGGTAGAATCGCACTGTTGACATTAAACATTTCAAGTGCGCTTCATAGTTTTAGAATTACGGTAGCCAAATGACAACAGCGACACGTCACGTTACGTTACCATGGCAAAGAGATTAGAGAGATTAATCCATAATCTTTGATTTGCTGTCAACCCGGGATCTCAAGCCGCTGCTCTCTCTGCTGTTGCAAGGCCACGTTGGACATTCGAGGAAGGAACCTTTTTTTCTAAGGAAAGTTTCATAGTGTTGGATGTTAAAAAAGGTGTCTTTACAACAGTGCGAGGTGGCGCATTAATCAAAATCACTCTTTTCAATTAAAGGTTTTATTTTGTTTCTGGATGTCAGAACAAGGGAAACAAGTTGTATCTTGTCTTCATAAAATAAGCAATACAGAATGGTATATAAGCTGAAAGAAAAGAAATGCAAGAGCATTGTTTTCTAAAATAACGTATACTCTTGGTCTCTAGTTTGTTTGAAAAGGCTGACAGGTATGTTTCTGATTTTAGACCGGCAAAGAGACAGATGGAATAAACAGAGGAAAAGTTAAACCACAGAATCAAACTCATTATTGGACAATATTCAAGCCTGTAATAACATGAAAAATGTATATATTTTCTCGCACCATTCTCTGATTGTAAACATTCCATAACATTCTCCAAGCTTGTTGTTTTAAGGTACACTGACAATGAAGAGATCTAAGATCACTAGTGCTGGGCATCAAGAAAACGTGTCTGTTTCAGGGTCCAGGACATGTGCAGGAGGAAAGTACTAGTGAGAAATTTTAATCTTTACAGCTGGTTTGAGTCCACAGCACAGGTTAGACAAGAGGATGGGTCTGATGTTCTGATCTCTGAGACCATAGATTAGTGGACTAAACCTCTGGGTAGAATAAAATCATCAAACACATAACATTCATCATACGTACAGAACTAATCCGGCTCATGAATTGAAATAGAAGAAGAAACACAGGAAGTAAGATGGTGGAGGACAGAACTAGGATCAGCTGGATCATGTGCAGCAGAGTACTCTGAACCTTCCTCACTGACTTTCTGTCAGTGGAGGCTGAGCTTGCTGCAATTAAAACTGCAATGAAACTATAAACTACTATAAAACCTGCCATGGCAAACAAGAAAATGTTATATACCCAATCATACTCAACTGCAACTGGAGTCAGGATCATGACATATGTGTCACAAACCTTTTTCATGTCCAGACTCTCTAATGTTTCAAATGGAAACTGACACATCAGCACAATACGGATCATAATATTCACAAAAGAGAAAGTCCACACTAGAACGATGGCCACTGCAGTGGATCTCACGGTGACGATGGTGGAGTGTCGGCGTGGAAAAAATACAGCCACATATCTCTCCAGAGACATCACTGCCAGAGTCAGAGGAAAGATGTTGTCTGTGAGCATAGCATAGAGGACCAGTAATCCAAAATAGTGCAGTGCCTTATGCTGTCCATAGTTTAAGACAAGTTTGGTTAACCCTCATGGAAACTGTTAAAAGGATAGTCCCCCAAAATTTGAATTTCACTAATTTTCTACTCCCCCTTATGTCAACTAAAGGTTGATTGTCAGTTGTATTCCTCTTCATTTCCGTCCAAAGAGACACCTAAAAACCTCCATACTGCTTGTCTGTAACGTTCCCTTTAGTATTGGCACCTCGACATAAAAAAAAAAAAATTCCCAGTTGTTTTTATTGTTTATAATCAATTATTCTTTTAATTTAAAACATCTTTATTGGAAGAAAGAAATACAATTCCATTATTTGTATTTTCAGTTATGATTTATTATTATTATTGAGTACAATTGTTTATGAACAATAATGAATAACTGAACTACACCTCTACAACTTGCAAATGGACTTAAATGCCTTATTAAAAGGTTATTTTTCCTGGAACATCCACTCATGTCCCTTGCCACATGCTGTAATTAATCAACCACTTGCATAAGTATTAAAGTTGTTTAAAACTGTAAAGACTTTCAGTGTTTTTTAATTAACGAGTAAAACGATTAAAAAACGCACCGTCTTAAATTGAAAGTGCACTCTATATATTGCACAGAAACTGCATACTGGAACTCCTGACTACAGGACCACAAACTGTCAGGAACACAAAATATCCTCTTCCATCACCAAACTCAGCACTGGCTCTCCTCAGGACTGTGTCCTGAGCCCCTGCCTGCTCACTTACGACTGGAATAGAGCTACAGATATTTTGACACTGAGCTCGGGAAAAAGCTCACATAGACAAGGAAAACATCCTGCTTAGATAGAAAGATATTTAAACTTTATTGAGGTCTCCTTCGGGAAATTGGATACGAAGATTAACATGGAATATCATCTTTTCACTCCACTCCTGCCCCTAAACTCAGAATTAAACAGCCTAATAGCACGAGGAATGAATGAGTCCCTGAGTCTATTAGTGTTGCATCTGGGAAGGAGCATTCGTGCACTCCATCTGCTTCTCTATTCACTGATGACAGTGTTCAGAGGATGACTGTCATCATCCATGATGGACAGTAGTTTGTCGAATGATCTCCTCTCTGCAACTTGCACCAGGGAGTCCAGCTTCATGCCAACCACAGAGCCAGCCCTCCGGATCAACCTGTCCGACACTTCTCTTGGTCACATTCCCACCCCAACACACCACAGCATAAAACAGGACTAGGTTATTCAGTGGGTTTTTTCACCTTTTCTCCCAAGTATTTCCATAAAATGATAGAGTCCTCCTAAGTACATTGCGTACCTGCTGTGAGGTGATGCTGGGAAGCAGTTGTGTGGAACTGAGGGGGGCACAGGAAGGTGGGGAAGGTTCTGTGGTGGGCTGCTGTAAAGATGAGGTGACCTGCTCAAACCTGTAGAAAAAGTTGTTGAGACCGTTCTCCTCCACCATGTCCACTGCAGAGGACTTGGTCTTGGGACCAGTGATGGTTTTAACACCATCCAAGAACTCTCTTATTTGTTCCCCATTCAGCTTCTCCTCCAACCTTCTCCTGTAGGTGTCATTGCCTTCCTCGTGAATCGCTTCACCTTCGTCCTGTTAAGAACATACTTGACCTCCTTTGTTACCAACGTTTTATTATTAGGGCAACAGCGGACAGTCTTAGCAGGGGCCACAACGACTAAGCAGAAATTTGTCTGTGGTGTCAAAGCTGTCTCTGATGGCGTCATCCACAGCTGGTGTCCACTTCCTGATTGTCCTAGTGGTCACAGTCTGTCTCTGCACAAGAGTGTACTGTGACTGAAGGTAGACCAGGTTATGATCTTACCTTCCAAGTGGAGGAAAAGGTTTGGGGCATCCTTGAAGTTTGAATAAAGAAGGTCAATTGTCCTGTTATTCCCTGTTGGACAATCCATCGACTGGTGGAAAGTAGGCAGCGTATTGTCCGGGTTGGCATGATTAAAATCCCAAGAGATATAAAAGGAGTCGCTTCCATCGCTCAAACACTCGAAAATACAAACTTTCAATAACGATCTTCTCCCGGCAACTTTACAGATCATCGCTATATTTAAGTCAAATTTCCCGCTCAGGGGGGTCGTCCTTTCCGGCCAAATTGTTCTTTCAAGTTCCCTGTGTCACTGATCCCCCATTGAGAGACATCCTAATTTGTCTTCCTGTAATCTAATTATTCAAATGTTTTCGGGCGGGGGTCATCTTCTCTTCCATCTTTCGTTTCTATGAGGGGCCGTTTGAGACAAAATTCAGTTTTTCTCACACACATACTATCAAGAACTCTCACACGTACTATCAAGACCTCTCACACTTACTACCAAGACCTCTCACACTTACTATCAAGACCTCTCACACTTACTATCAAGACCTCTCACACGTACTATCAAGACCTCTCGCACTTACTATTAAACCCTCTCACACCTTCTATCAAACTTGCTCACATCTACTTTCAAACTCTTTATTAGCACTTAATAGTACGTGTATGAGTATATGATAGTGAGTGTAAGAGATCTTGTACATAAGTACATGAGGACTTGATAGTAAGTGTGAGAGATCCTGGTAGTGCGTGTGAGAGAACTTGATTACACTGGATGCCGCCCCTTTTTTAAGCAACTTCAAAATAAAGTTGTTCAATCAATACTTAATCTCTGGCAGTTTAATACAAATGTTTGGATTGTTGTCCTGTTATTTTTGACATGATCACTTTATTTAATAATATCGCAGCATTAATAACACAATTATTAAACATTTCTGCTGATGTACATCATTTCCTCCTGAAGTCCGTCTAAGCGCCTGACTTTTTATAAACCAGTGGAGCCTGAAGAGTGAATTCAACGCTTAGAAGATGAGCATGTAAGTTTTTTATTATTATCAGCTCTCGTGGTGCACATCAACGTTATATTGTCTCTTTTTAATATACCATTGCAGCAATATTATTGCTTTCGCTAGGAACCTTTTTGCATGGTCCGGTAGGACCGTTACTTGTGTGACACCAGTGAAAACGGTTTAACTTTTTAAAGTTTGTTCCTCCAGTTAATGTTACACGGTTGGATCTGAATTTGTTTGTGAAGAATTAAGTGTCATACAGTACCAGTGTGTGCTTGTAGAATGTTATCGAGGTTTTAATATTTAGACGAGTGTTTGTTTACGTTCGCTCCGGCGCATTAAGTCGAAGATATTTCCAAATGTATCTTTATTTCAACATCCATTTCTGTCTCTAACGTGAAGTGTTTCTGATGTTTAATGTCGTCTCTCATCCCTCGCAGTCTCATCATTTATCATGAATCTAAAATAGCATAAATAATTCCTAGTTTGCAAATACCGTATTAAACGTGACTTCAACACGGAAAACTAACTTCTCATACTTTTTTCTTTTTTTTCAGATTCATGTCATTCAAAAAGAAAGAAACCAACTCATTCATTAACTAAAGGTTAACAAATGTAGAAAGTTTAGATCAGTCCTATTTCTCCTCAGGTGTGACACATGGTAATGTTGTTAATAATAATAGTAAATATTAATACTTCAGTTACTCCTCACAGTAGATGATATTACGATCTGTATGAGAACACCGTGAAAATAGGAGTGATCCTTTAAAATGTGTATTATTTCTCCACAGATGACCAGGACATGCGACAGGAAGAGCTGCAAAATATTTCTTATCCTGGGACCACAATGCTGTAACTCATTTGGTGCTGGATCATCTCAAGAGTCTCTCAGGAACAATGAGAGGTCTTGATAGTAAGTATGAGATGTCTTGATAGTAAGTGTGAGAGGTCTTGGTAGTGAGTGTGAGAGGTCTTGATAGTGAGTGTGAGAGGTCTTGATAGTACGTGTGAGAGAACTTGGTTGTAAGTGTGAGAAATCTTGGTAGTAAGTGTGAGCGATCTTGGTAGTAAGTGTGAGAGAAATTGGTAGTACGTGTGAGAGATCTTGGTAGTAAGTGTGAGCGATCTTGGTAGTAAGTGTGAGAGATCTTGGTAGTAAGTGTGAGAGATCTTGGTAGTAAGTGTGAGAGTTATTGGTAGTACGTGTGAGGGGTCTTGATAGTACGTGTGAGAGAAAAACTGAATTTTGTCTCAAACAGCCCCTCATACGTTTCCCCTTTTCCCGGATGTGTCTTGATTCGTTCTTTGGTCTACAATTTAAGGTGTGACTCGCAGATAAACAGACGTTTGAATTTTCCTGTGTCGTAACTCTAATTCTGATGTTGATTGTAAATGTGTAGTCAAACGACATCATGTCATGTATCTTTCTCCTCTTGCTCGTTCGTCGTCCTCTTTATTATAAGCTCTTTATTATAGTGTTTATTGTAATTGGCCCCTTGGGTTACCAAAATGGTAAAAATCTCCCTTTCTACTGGTGTTTTCCTAATGCATTTAAGCATCCCATTATGGAGACTTTACTCAAAAAGACAGGCTTGGTTTCTAAGCTCCCATTCTTGATCAAGATTTTGGAGAAGGTAGTTTCTGAGCAGCTGTCATTGTCCCTGGATCAGATTGACATCCATGAGAAGTTTCAGTCTGGCTCCCGCAAACATCACTCTACGGAGACAGCCTTACTGAAAGTTTCTAATGACATCATGATGTCAGCTGATTCTGGTAAATACACTGTTCTGGTTCTCTTGGATCAGTCCTTAGTCTTTGACACAGTTGATCACCAGATCTTTCTGAGATGACTGAGGGCTGAAGTGGGACTGTCAGGGTCTGTGTTACATTGGTTCTCATCATACCTTTCTGGGCACAGTTTCAGTGTATCTGCAAATCAAATAAGGTCTGAATCAACGGATCTGTTGTGTGGAGTCCCTCAAGGTTCTGTTTTGGTCCTTTTTGCTGTACTTGATTCCCCTGGGTAAAATCATTCAGGAATTTCCTGATGTTTCTAAAAAACATTTTTGCTGAGGACATCCAACTCTACTGCTCATTTGATCCAACTGAGCGCCAGAGGCTGAACAGCTAAGTCAATTGGTTGCTAGAAATCAAACAATGGCTGGGTGAAAACACTTAGTAGCTTAATGTGGACAAAACGGAAACTCTGGTTATTGCGTCCGATGATAAGGTTCCAGGGTTGAGTCAGTACTTGGGTGACTTAGGAAGGTCTGTCAAACTGAGCCTGATAAATCTAGGTGTTGAATTTGACAAAGCAGAAAACTGACCAGAAACTGTTCCCTTCAACTGACAAAAATTTTGACAAAGCACGATTTATAGTTTTATAACCCATGCGTTCGTGTCTTCTTGTTTAGACTATTGTAACAGTTTATTGTCGTGACTAAACAAGAAAGAGTTGACTCACCTGCAGTTAATACAGAACTCTGCAGCGAGAATTCTGACCGGCTCTAGTAGGACAACTCATTTCTCGCATTTGGCTGATCCTTAAATTTCTCCATAGGCTGCCAGTTTCTTTCAGGATTTGTTTTAAAATTCTGGTTCTTACTTTCAGATCTGTTCATGGTCAGGCTCCTCCTTACATCAGTGATCTAATCCAGCCTTACACCCCAGCTCGGGCTCTTAGGTCTCTGGATCAGAATCTACTGATTCTTGAAACATCCTTCAAGAACAAACTTTTTTATTTGTGCAGGCTTATTCCTACTTTTTTTTTATGATGTCTTGGCCTTTTAGAGTGTTTAAATCTGTATGTTTGTTTAACTGTGTATTGCTTTTGATTGTTCAAGTGCTTAGTTTCCTTGGTCAAGAAAGGCACTTTACAAATAACTGTTACTTACTCTTTGAGCTTCCTGTTATTGTATTGAGTTTAAAATGATGTCGTTGCTATTAAAGCTTACCTTTTTTTTTTTTACCTTTACACAGTTTGAATCATATATCTTTTTAACATTTGTTTTGTATATCACAAACACATGTCTCATATTGTCATATTTATACACCAGACACTAGAGTAACAATATGTAATAAGCACAGTCAAACTCAAATATCAATGTTCACCTATAGAGAAACTAAAAAAACAAAAGATTGCCCTGTTGTTAAGTAAAATTGAGGTTTAATATATGAATAATTTAATTTATTTTACAAACAACATACAGAGTTACAGTGACTTTCTAATTGAAAAAACTTGAAAAACGTGTATACCTTGTGAACACAATATATACAATACAATACAATATTCAATTTGTTTTCTTTTCTAACATTGGCTGTCAGAAAGTTTGGTTCCTATGAAAAAGGTAATTATTTTCAATGCACATTGATCTGTTTTGCTTCATGCATTTCCCTTTTTTGATGTGATTTATGTCAAACACATAAACTTTTTTTTTTTTTGCTGAATCTTTAATCAACATCATTCCTATATCAACAAGGTCAAAAGCATTTGTACAGCTATTGCAAAAATGAAGTGAAAAAAATCCATGTTTATGCTCATTAGGACACTTAAATGTGAAAGTCACACATTGGGAAGAAAGCAAGGTGATTTAACAATGGTCGAAAGTGCAAGGTATAACCCACAATTAGTCTGTTGCAGTTGTGAGGTTCTCCCAGATCAATGCAGGAATCCACACCGCTAGTACCACATGGCACACTGGTTTTGTTGCTCACTATATGGTCTTCCAGGTCCATCATGGACGAGTCCTTGTTCTTGTACCTCCTGAACACAGGCAGGCATGGTTTGTTCGAGGCATAGGCACAGCTGTGGTTCATTCATTGTGACATTTATTTGGACATTAACAGAAATCTCAACACATTCCATAGTTAAATTGAGACAGAAAGCTTTAAGTCACCTCAAGATGTGCTGGTTTGTTTGTCGTGAGTCTATTTAAAGAAAGCATCTATAAGGTAACAAATGCTGTGTCTGGAAAGGAGGCAAACTATTCTTCAGTCTATGACAATAATTTAGTTTAATGAAATTGGAATAGAGAGAGAAACAATATGGATGTGACTAAACTGAACAAATGAAAAGTCAACCAAAATATTGTCAGAAAATGACATGGGCCAGACCCTGATTTGAAGTGAGAGATTTGTAATGCTGTGGTTTGAGGCTGTATGTGTGTACGTTCATATCTGTGAAGCAGTTAGAGTAAGGTGAGCAAAAGTGTGTTTACATATACATTCTGCAACAGAATCAGCGTCTAACCATCAGTTCTGAGTTGAGATGTCCATTTTGACTGCCCTGATGGAGACTCTGACTCGACAGCCGAGGTTCCTCAAGAGGACGGGTCGAATGGTGGAGTCTCTGAGACAGTAGATGAGAGAACTTAAGCAATGAGGAAAGATGAATAAACATATATATAAAACATTCTGAATTCGTACAAAAGTTAAATGTGGCACTGATTTGTAAACTGCCATCAATAACCTATTGTGCATGGTCGACAAAAGACTAAGCCCCAACTGGAACACATGCAGTGTCATTGTGGTACGGATTTTTCTGGCAGAGCTTTGGTTTTCAGAGAAAGAGCTCGCTGCCACAGTCACTCCGAACAAATTGACAACAATGATGGTAGCTGATAAAATGAATATAAACATTTGATACGCCTCATCAAACTGAGCAGACAACGGAACCATGTACAAGTTGATTGCCTCACAGCTGCGCTCCATCAAAAGACTATCCAGCTCATGAAACGGAAAAATACACATCAACCCAACTCGTACAACAACAATCGAGGTACAGTAGGTCCAAATGAAAAAAACGGCCCAGGATGTGGATCTCATAGTGACGATCCTGCTGTGTTGAAGCGGAAAACACACCGCCACATATCTCTCTATCGACATCACAACTAGCGTCACTGGAGAGATGTAGGATGCTAAAATGTTCATTGAAATTAATACACCACAGGCAGGATAAGTCAGACGTACACTTAGCGACGCCAGGAGATACATGATCTGGCTTATTGCTAAATTAAAAGTGTCTGCAAACAGAAGGTTAAACAGCAAAACAAAGCGGGAGGTCTCTCGAAACACCGGTTTACTCCGCAGAATGTACAACATGAAGATATTAACAGTGTAGAAAATACAACATGGAATCATAGTCATAGTTATAAATAGACCTTTCTCTAAACGTCTGTCATTATTTAGACCTTCAGTGCTGTTAGACATCATCAATAAGGTTTGTGGAAATCCAATAGTTTCAGTCTTTTTATCAAAAATAAAGTTTCATAAGCAGAAACCTTGTCGGCAATTGCATGCAAGGAAAAAATTATTCCAAAAACATCCTCCTTCCTCGGCCTACAGCATGTTTGCAGAGCAGGTCTGCGAGCTTCACATCTATTCAGGCTTTAATACAGCAATTTCATCACATGACCATCCCTGGAGAGTTTGTGTGTGTGAGCCGAAATAAACTCCTCAAACAGTTACTAGACTTTTTTCATGAAACACTATTAAACTATTGAACTATAGAAACACTCGGGGAACACCACTGCCAGTTTTCAACTCATCATGGGGGGAAGTGGGTTTTTTTTCTAACTGTTTGGATTTCGTCGATATAATTAAAAGCTTTTACAGATTTTTTTATGTAAATTTTGAAAATTGAAAATGTGTTTTTCTATGAATTATTATAAAACATTTCTGGTTCCATAATTTTGTTAATGCCATACAGAAGTACTTAAGGAAAATGTTGGTGACTTATTTTGATTATAGGTAAAAGTACATTCATATAAAGGTTTATAAAAACTTGACTGTCCAGACTTTTAGTGAAATGAAACTGGAATAGACCAGAAAGAGTTCTGCTAGCCCTGCTGATATCTATCAGCTGCCTCAAGATTCCCAAACCAAAAAAAGGCTTATATCTTCAGCTTGAACGGCATCCCTCACTGTGTGGGTCCACCGACTAATTCTGGGATTACCACCACGACAGGCAAAGATCATTTTATGGCAACTGTTCAAATCAGCCGCAACAAAAATGAAGGCATGGAACATTCAGACTAAATGTCTCCCGCCTAACCCAGAACATGTTTGAAATTCCAACAGGAGACTCTTCCAGACATTCCCAGTGGACATTTAAACACAGACCCACAACTATTGTAAGCAAATGCTGAAAACCTATTGAAATTCATTCTGGATCATTTTTGCTGACAGATAAACACAGAAGATCAAATGACCTCCTTGACAAAGGTGTCTAAACTAATTTCATGATTATTAAATTGACTTGGCGTAGTGTTTGTCTCTCTACTAAGTCAGGACGATTCAAAAATCGGGATTTAACACACAGTTCATTTTCATATACTCTCTTCATATGTTACATTTAAGGCACTTTTCTGTAGATGAAGCAACTGCCTTTTACCACTGATTATCAACTTTATATGTAGGTGTGGACAATTTTCTTAACGCTCTATTATTTGAGAAGTACTAATATTAATATTGTTCTTGATACTTTTGATTTATTTGTATTTATGTGCCCTTTTTAATATATTTGTTCATCTATGATGAAGTAAGTAAGTAAGTATTAGTTATTCTAGACCAGGGCCTCAAAGCGCTTTAACAGTCAAAAACAATACACAGTTAAAATATATACTTTAAAAGGCCGAGACACGTAAGACAAACACAGTAGTCCCAGAAAGTCAGGGAAAAGCCTGCACAAAGAAGAATGTCCTAAAATGTTTCTTGAAGGAGTCAGTAGACTCCATCAAACGCAGAGAGAGAGGAAGATCGTTCCAAAGCTTAGGAGTAACAGCCTGGAAGGATTTCTCTCTTCTGGTCCGATGATGGCTCTGTGTGTGCGTGGAGCCATCAGTAGATTCTAATCACAGACCTCAGAGTCCGAGCTGGGGTGTAAGGCTGGATCAGATCACTGATGAAGGTGGAGCCTGACCATGAATTGCTCTGAAAGTAAGAACCAGAATTTTAGCTGGTCAGAATTCTCACTGCAGAGTTTTGTATTAACTGCAGGCTAAACAGCTTCTTCTTGTATAGACATGGAAATAAACTGTTACAATAGTCCAAACCAGAAGACACAAACGCATGGATAACAAGCTCCACATCGGGTTGTGACATCATTTTCCTAAGTTTAGAGATTTCTCTCAGTTGAAGGAAACAGTTTCTGGTCAGTTTTCTGCAGTGTTTAACTAGAGACATGTATTTGTCAAATACAACACCCAGGTTTCTCAGGCTCAGTTTGATTGACTGGCCCAAGGCACCCAATTACTGACTCAACAATGGAACCTTATCATCGGACGCAATAACCAAATTTTCAGTTTTGTTCACATTTAGCTGCTAAGTGTTTTAACTCTACTAGCCACTGTTTGATTTCTAGCAAACAGTTGACTATGACATGAGCAGTAGAGCTGAATGTCATCAGAAAAAATGTGGTAAGAAACATCAGAAAATCTCTGAATGATTTTACAAAGGGGAATCAAGTACAGCAAAAATAATAAGGACCCAAAACAGAACCTTGAGGGACTCCACACAACAGATCCGCTGATTCAGACTTTATTTGATTGGCAGATAATCTGAAATTGCAGCCAGAAAGGTATGACGAGAACCACTGTAACATAGACCAAGACAGTCCCACTTCGTCCCTCAGTCTTCTCAGCAGGATCTGGTGATCAATTGTGTATTTACCCGATCAGCCGACATCATGATGTCACTGGACACTTCAGTAAGGCTGTCAAGGTAGAGCAGTGCTTCTCAATTATTTGCTGTTAGGCCCCCCCTAAGAAGAAGTAAAAATTTCGCGCCCCCCCAAATATACAAATATACGCTGCCACCGGAAATAATATCATTTGTCAATAAAATTGCACCTCTGCATAACATTATATTCTTATTAACATTAAAGAAGACTAAATAAAGAAATATGGATCAATTTAACAAATAATTACTTTATTAACACAGTAGAAAAAACTTAAAGAGCATAAATTTAGTGCAAACATTTTCTGAGCATTGGATACTGAAAGAAAACTATCAATAAATAATAATTAAATGAAATTGACCAGCAACATTAACTCAGGAGCACAATATATAAAACTATTTGAACCAGCAATATATAAAACACTATGATACTGAATACTTATACATTGTAATTGATCAGCAACATCAACTCAGGAGCATAAAATATTAAACTCTTAAAAACCGAAAATGAATAAGACAATGTGTGCTGATTTGTTTCTTTTATCAAAATGAGGAAGTGAGGAAGCTTAATGGCTACAATGAGCATGTTTTGCAGAGCACAGCTTTTCGAAGCGGGGTTTGAAGCATGACACTGCAACTCTCAGCTCGTGCTCAATGTTTAGCTGGGACCTGTACTTGGTCTTCAGTGCAGCAACAGTCTTTGTCCGCTACTCTTTTCCTCCCCGTTAGATACTTATCCATGCTATTCACTGCACTTCCACGGTTCGTTTACTCCACACACTCCTGCTCTGCTCTGCTCTGTGCTACGGGCTCTTCTTCGGTGCAAAAAGACCCACTCCCTGCGTACACTGACAACGAGAGCGCCACTGCCACCTACCTTAGTGGATGCGCAATTACACTTTATTCTTATACGACACGTAAAAAAAAAAGCATGTTCCCCAGGGTCACTCGCGCCCCCCCCTGGCATCGCTCCAGAAGTCAGACTGAAACTTCTCATGGATGTCGCTCTGATCCATGAGCAACGATAGCTGCTCAGAGACCACCTTCTCAAGATATTGGACAAGAATGGAAGCTTAGAAATAGGCCTTAAATTACTGAGGTCTGTCGGGTCTAAGCCTGGCTTTTTTAGTAAAAGCTCCACAATGGCATGCTTAAATGAATTGGGAAAAACCCCTGGGGAAAGGGAGAGGTTTACCAGTTTGGTAACCAAGGGGCCAATTACATCCAACACTTTAATAAAGAGCCTACACAGAAGGATCTCGGACGAGCAAGAGGAGGGTTTTAAAACCACAAAATTTAGAAGAACCAGTGATGAATACAATGACCTTAGGGCTCTTTTTATCCTAAAACTTATTACACTTACAAGTATGAATATATTTTTTCCACTTGGAAATTATTACTTTGAGCATTTTCCAATTGATCATCTATGATGAAGTCCAAAGATGTACCTGAGATACTTTTTCCAGTGTCTTTCAACTTAAAATGGTAGTTCACCCAAAATTTTCCGTCCGTCTTTCATTGAAGCCTCGACATGAGAAATTGTATATATATATTTTTTTTTCTCATTTAGCATTGAATACAAACAATTTTGGCCCCAGTGCTGATCCTTGTGGTATGGAGATTGTGTATGATGTACTTGTACATACTCCTGATAAACACAATGGGTTTTAGTTTGTAAAAAAAACATGACATTCTTTTTCAAAACCGTTAGGTGGGTTGCAGAATGATTTTTTTTAAAAATCTATTGACCCTTGGACCTCATTTCAGAATGTAGTGGATCAAGAGGCAAAGTGCCTATTTGACCTTCACCTGTGACCCTTAAATCTCCGTCTTTTATCAATGTATAATGTATTCATTCATGATCTACCACATATTCACTTATGGGGGTCACATGAGGGCTAGACACTTTTCTGCCATGGCACCAACAACAATGTGACCATCAGATCACTACTGAAGTTCAGTGTTGGGTCACTTTGACTGAAAGTGTGAGAAACTCTTCACCTTTCCCCAACGATGACAGGTTTCATCATACAAACAACAGTCAGGTGAGAAAGAATTCAGAAGATAATTTCCCTTGAGCACTTGTTTGAAAACACATTAATTATTTAGATGTTTCCCTCAAGCATTCAGCTGTTGTGAATAAGGTTTGAAAGTCACAAACAAAGATTACATCATCTATTCAAGTTTGAATGAAAGGGGTCAGTCTGGGTTCCTGTTAAGGGAATAAAATAACAATATGAGACACTCAGGACAAGCTGGACATCAACATGACTTAAGTTTGATACTGATCAAAATAGACCAGATCCAAGTATGATTCTGCAATGAGAAACTAGTGAGAAAGTAGGATTTAATCCAACTCCGGCTTCATGAAATTAACTTTCCTTCTTTAGAGTTGTATATAAAAAAGAGAATAAGGTTATATCGTTTGCCCTAAAACCTAATCAAACATTGACCTAATCCAGTGGTCACGTATAGGGTCACATATATTTTTGATTCCACAAGCTAATACAGGGTCATATAATCATTAAAAATGATTTTACCAGATCAGAAACACTAAAAGCAAACATTATAAAACGGTTAAAACAAAACCATGAGGTTTTAGAAACTATTTATTTCCCTGTCACTGTGTGTTCTGGTATTCCAAGGACGATGCTGTGGTGTCGTCTCCTGTAGTCCTTAACCCTTGTGTTATTTTAGGGTAAATGTGACCTGAAGGCCCAAAAACAAATGTGTTTGTGGTATCACTTGTGTGCATTGTTCAGCTTGACCCTGAGACAACGCAAGGGATTGTCTTGGCCTTTTAGAGTGTTTAAATCTGTATTTTTTTTAACTGTGTATTGCTTTTGATTGTTCAAGCGCTTTGTAATTATTGAGCTTCCTGTTAGAGTTTAAGACGTTGTCGTTGTTAGTTAAAGCTTACCATTTCCTTTTTTTTTTATTTTACAGTTTTAATCATATATATTTAAAAAAAAAAAATTCATACCACAGACACATGCCTCATATTGTCATATTTATAAACCAGACACTAGAGTCACAATATGTAATAAGCACAGTCAAACTCAAACATCAATGTTCACCTATAGAGAAACAAAAGATTGCCCTGTAGTTTAGTAAAGTTGAGTTTTAAGTTAACATTTTTTTTGTTTTAAATATAAGAGTTACAGTGACTTTCTTTAATTGAAAAAACTTGAAAAACGTGTACACCTTGTAAACACAATACATACAATACAATACAATTTTCAATTTATTTTATTTTCTAATATTGCCTGTCAGAAAGTTTTGTTTCTATGAAAAAGGTAATTCAGTTCATTACACATTGATGTGGTTTGATTCAAGCATTTCCCTTTTTAAAAGTGATGTATGTCAAACACATACAAAACACATTTTTTGCTCAATCTTTATTCAACATCATTCCTATATCAACAATGTAAAAAGCATTTTTACAGCTATTGCGAAAATGAAGTGAAAAAATCTATCTGTGTTTATGCTCATTAGGACACTCAATTGATAAATTTAACAATTGTCGAAAGTGCAAGGTATAACCCACAATTAGTCTGTTGCAGTTGTGAGGTTCTGCCAGATCAATGCAGGAATCCACATCGCTAGTACCACCTGGCAGATTGTTTTTTTTTCTCACTTTATAGTCTTCCAGGTCCATCATGGATGAGTCCATGTTCTTGTACCTCCTGAACACAGGCAGGCATGGTTTGTTCAAAAGTATAGAAACACCGATAGATTTCTAATGCTGTTGTTTTGAGGCTCTATGTGTGTACGTTCATATGTGTGAAGCAGTTAGAGTGAGGAAAAGTGTGTTGACATATACATTCTGCAACAGAATCAGCGTCTAACCATCCGTTCTTAAAAAACGTTTTTCACAACAGTGCGAGGTGTGGCATAAATCAAAATAACTCTTTTCAATTAAAGTTTTTATTTTTGTTTCTGGATGTCATAATAAGGGAAAAAGCTGTATCTTGTCTTTATAAAATAAGCAATACAGAATGGGATATAAGCTGAAAGAAAATAAATGCAAGAGCATTGTTTTCTAAAATAACGTATATTCTTGGTCTCTAGTTTGTATGAAAAGGCTGACAGGTATGTTTCTGATTTTAGACCGGCAAAAAGACGGATGGACTAAACAGAGGAAAAATCAAATCACAGAATCAAACTCATAATTGGACAATATTCAAGCCTGTGACAACACAAAATATATATTCTCTCGCGTCATTCTCTGATGCTATACATTCCATAACATTCTCCAAGCTTGTTTTAAGGTACACTGACAACGAAGAGATCTAAGATCACTTGTGCTGGGCATCAAGAAAACGTGTCTGTTTCAAGGCCCAGGACATGTGTAGGAGGAAAGTACTAGTGAGAAATTTTAATCTTTACAGCTGGTTTGAGTCCACAGCACAGGTTAGACAAGAGGATGGGTCTGATGTTCTGATCTCTGAGACCATAGATTAGTGGACTAAAACCTCTGGGTAGAATAAAAATCAACAAACACATAACATTCATCACACGTACAAAACTAATCCAGCTCATGAATTGAAATAGAAGAAGAAACACAGAAAGTAAGATGGTGGAGGACAGACCTAGGACCAGCTGAATCATGGGCAGCAGCAGAGTACTCTGAACCTTCCTCACTGACTTTCTGTCAGTGGAGGCTGACCTGGCTGCAATTAAAACTGCAATGAAACTATAAACTACTACAAAACCTGCCATGACAAACAAGAAAATGTTATATACTCGATCATAATCAGCAGCAACTGGAGTCAGGATCAAATTAAATGAATTGCAAATGACTATCATGTCCAGACTTTTTAATTCTTCAAATGGAAACTGACATATGAGCACAATATGGATCAGAACATTCACAAAAGAGAAGGTCCACAATAGAACGATGGCCACTGCAGTGGATCTCATGGTGACGATGGTGGAGTGTCTGAGTGGAAAACACACAGCCACATATCTTTCTATTGACATCACTGCCAGAGTCAGAGGAAATATGTTTTCTGTTAGCATAGCATAGAGGACCAGTAATCCACAAACAGGATATGACAAGAGGATCCTGCTGTTAGCCAAGATGTACAGAGTCTGAAAGACCATCATATAGAGTGTGTCTGCAATCAACAAGTTAGTCAGAAGAATGTACCGTGACGTCTCTCTAAACACTGGTTTACTCCTCAAAGTGAACAAAATTATGACATTAATAATTAACAAAACAATACAAGGCAGACCAGTGAACACAGAGACCATGATTCTCTCCAACTCTCCCTGATACTGCACAGCAACACTGCTGTTAAACACCATCATCCATCCGTAGGATCAGAGAAATAAACTTCAACAAAATCTATTGCTGTTGAAGAAAGACAATCTGCTTTTTTGAGAAAAGAATTCTGGTATGCAATATCATCTGCTCTATAAGTTTTACAACAGACAAGCTTTTCCATCAGTTTGAACATTCATTCATAATCACTTCTTTGTCTCGTTTATGTCCTATTATACTGCTCAAACTTTTGTTCTTGCTGTCTCTGTGATGCTGAAGAAAACAAACGCTCGCTAAGTGTATGGTTTTGCAAACAGTTAGGAAAATACCTGTATACTTTGAAGAATATAAAACATAACAAGTAAGCATATGTTTAATTAGGTAGTTTGTAACAAATGTTGTCCCAAAATCGATCCAAAGATCAGGAACACTGTTTGTAAATGTTGGTTTGGATGTTGCTACTTTTTGAAATCAAAGAGTCTTCTCACAGTTCTAGAATGCGTTAAAGGAAATGTATTGCCATTCCATTCAATGAAGTGGATATTATTTACTTAGTCCTGGAAATGACTGCTAGTCAACATCTATTGCTGATGAAGAAAGAAAATCAAACTTGTACTCAACTTCCCTGTCCAAGATTTGTCTGCTGCAACCTGCTGTGTCTCCTCCATGTGGGAGGATCGGGTCAACAGTTTCTATTGAAGCCGGAGCTTGAGAAGGTTAATTGAGGTGTTCACATGGAAACCATTAGCATTAGGGAGGGGATTGGGGCAAAAGCATTAAAAAAGGAGTTTCCAGTGTCAGACCACCACTTGTTCCTTGTTTAGGGATAAATGCAAATTGTGTACCAAAATTATTTCCTTTTATCTAGTTCGATTTTGTTGTTAAATATTTTTGGATTTCGGTTTATTTATTTTATTCAGTTGTTTAACTTCCTCTCCTGCCATTCTTGTGTGTTGGTGTGCTTCTCAAGTTTGCTTGAATGTAGTTATAATCTTTATTTTGCCTGTCTTGTCTTTTGTTTAACCGTCTTTATTTGAATTATATGTGAGCCCTGTTTATATATATATATATATATATATATATATATATATATATATATATATATATATATATATATATATATATATATATATATATATATATATTTTTTGTTAAACTGTCTGTCAATTAAAAATATTTTGTAATAACTGAAATACACCTCTGCGATTTGCAAGTGGACTTAATTAAAATGTTTTTTTTCCTGGAACATCCACTCATGTCACTTGCCACATGCTGTAATTAATCAACCACTTGCATAAGTTTTAAAGTTATTACAACTGTAAAGACTTTTAGTGTGTTTTAATTATCGAGTAAAACGACTAAAAAAATGCACCGGCATAAATTGAAAGTGCACTCTATATATTGCACAGAAACTGGATGCTGGAACTCCTGACTACCTAAGACTTGACTAACTAAGACCACAAACTGTCAGGGGAAAAAAAATCATTTTCCATCACCTGTGTCCTGAGCCCTTGCCTGTTCACCCTGCTTACCAAACACTGGAATACAGCTACAGATATTTTGGTACTCAGCTCAGGAAAAAGCTCACATAGACAAGGTAAACATCCTGCTTAGATAAAAAGATAGATAAACTTCATCGATCCCTCTGGAGGTCTCCTTCGGGAAATTGGATATGAAGATTTACATGGAATATCATCTTTTCGCTCCTAAACTCAGAATTAAACAGCCTAATAGCACCAGAAATGAATGAGTCTCTGAGTCTATTAGTGTTGCATCTGGGAAGGAGTATTCGTGCACTCCATCTGTTTCTCTGCTCACTGATGAGTTCAGAGGATGACTGTCATCATCCATGATTGACAGTTGCAGAGAGGAGATCACTCGACAAACTACTGTCACCAGTGAGTCAAGCGTCATGCCAGCCACAGAGCCTGCCCTCTGGATCCACCTGTCCAACCTGTTGACACTCCCCTTGCACACATTACCAGCCCAACACAACACAGCATAATACAGGACTAGGTTGTTCAGTGGGGTTTTTTTTCACCTTTTCTCCCGAGTATTTCCATTAATGATAGAATCCTCCGAAGTACATCGCGTACCTGCAGTGAGTAGATGAGGGGGGCACAGGAAGGTGTGGCAGGTTCTGTGGCGGGCTGCAGTGAAGGTGAGGTGACCTGCTCAAACCTGTTGAAAAAGCTGTTGAGACTGTTCTCCTCCACCGTGTCTACTTGCAGAGGACTTGGTCTTGTATCCAGTGATAGTTTTAACACCATCCCAGACTCTCTTATTTTTTCCCCATTCAACTTCTCCTCCAACCTTCTCCTGTAGGTGTCATTTGCCTCCCTCAAGCATCACTTCACCTCCTGCTGTTCTGACCTCATGGCGTCCCTGTCCCTGCTGCTTAAAGCCACCTTCGTCCTATTAAGAAAATCCTTGACCTCATTTGTTACTCCGTTTGTTATTAGGGTAACAGCCGACAGTCTTAGCAGGGGCGACAAGGCTAAGCAGAAATTTAAATAATCCATTAGACAGTGCGTCTGATCCTCGATGTCCTCACCATGAGACTTCAGCACCAAATCCCGCCCGTAGACTCCATCAAACGTAGAGGGAAAGGAAGAACGTTCCAAAGCTTAGGAGCAACAGCCTGGAAGGATTTCTCTTCTCTGGTCTGATGATGGCTCTGTGTGTGTGGGGAGCCATCAGTAGATTCTGTTCCACAGACCTCAAAGCCGAGTCAGGGTGTAAGGCTGGATCAGATCACTGATGTAAGGAGGAGCCTGATCATGAATAGCTCTGAAAGTAAGAACTAGAATTTTAAAATTGATCCTGAATGAAAATGGCAGCCAGTGAAGAGTTTTAAGGATTGGGAAAATGCAATTTCTTCTACTAGAGCTGGTCAGAATTCTCGCTGCAGAGTTTTATATTAACTGCAGGTGAGACAGCTCCTTCTTGTTTAAACATGAAAATAAACTGTTCTCAAGTGCTTTTGTACTGCCCATGACATTGCCCTGCTTAGTGAGCGTTTGTGGAGCGCAAAGCTTCTCTCACCTCTGAGTTACATTGCTAATTTTCTTTAAAAACCCATGCCATTAATCACCAGATCCTTCGTCGAAAGACCTCTTGCATTAGGGCTGCACCATATTGAATATTAGTGCGATATTCGTCTGAAAAAAAGTCAAAGTACACACAAACAACAAATACCCAAATCAATGTGAATACTTTCAAACGGAGAAACGTCCACGTCTTGTCTAAAACTTGCCTTTTCAATTATTCTGCAAAGAAAATGACTAAAGAATTTCAGATATTGCATTTATTTGCATTGTATACACTAACATTTTTTTAGATGAAATATTAGCGAGAAGGTAGTTGATTTCTTCGGTCAAACTCCTTTCAAAGTTTTTAAAAGCCATCGTCAATACAATTGTCTGATAGAGTGCATTATAGAAAAAATACAAAAATTGTGGTTAAACTTTCTGCAATAGGTCAAACATTAATGTTCATAACTTTAAGAGATCAGATATATTGCCCCTTAATTCAATTATTTCTCCAATTCCTCTTTTTGAGTTGGTGCCCTGATTTTCAGTTAATTCCATTTATATGCTCCAGATTTGACCTTACTGGAATTTATACGTTTTCAAATTATAAACATACATTTATAAGGTTTAATCACTACAGAGATTTTTTTTCCATTTCTTTCTTGTTGTAGAGAATGACCAAAAAAAAAAATTCATCAGTGGCCCAGATTTCTCTGCACTGTTCAGTTAAAGTGTCAAAAGTAACCAACTGTATTTTGACTCTCTTCATTTTTTGATGGAAAGATGTTTAGAACTAGACCGAAGAGTAAACCACCTCTGACCTTGTGGGTAATAATTTTGTACGAAGCTGATGTCTTAGTTGGGTATGACATAATTTGCGACATGTGAAACTGGAATGAAGATATAACAGAAACCTTAACTCTCCTCAAACCTCTGATAGCTCTATTGTTTTTAAAGCGTTAAGTCAGATTCTAAAATGACAATTTCCACGGCCCTATGTATCTTTAGAAAGAGTCTTTTGCAATGGGTATGCAATTCTTATCTGTGGGTACTCTTGAATGTATTGCTTTGAAACATCAACCTCCTTTGATGGACAAGCTTTTCACTCAGTTTTTTCTTAGACCTGGAGACACAATAACTTCCTTGTCTATCTATGGTGGCACATTCACAATATGCTATACAATACCATATAATACCATACAATACAAAACAATACCCAATTTCCTGAAGGAGATCTCCAGAGAGATTAATAAATCCAACACGTCCTCACACCCGAGGCGTCATACCTCCGACGCCGTGCAATTCCCCCCTGGCGTCCCTAAGGTGACATTACAGGGGGGACAAAAACGTCGGTTTTAGCCTACCCGGGTCACCCAGTAATATACAGAGCACTCCCTGACGTCGGATTCAAACGACCTGGGTAACATTTGACGCGTCGCCTAACTCGTCGTTGCCATGGTAACGTGACGTGACAACCTCAAACCACTTTGAGGTCCATAAATCGGTAAAAAAAGGTTCATTTGTATTTCTTGAAGCTTGGATTGTTCACGCATTGCGGAAGTCAAGAGGCTCTCGCGGAGTAATACATGCTTAAAAGGTCCTGTAAAATGACTATATTGTATATTTTTAGGTGTGTCAACTCCATAATGTTGACATTGTTTTATGAATGAGTAAAATAAAGTCTGGATGTGCTATTTCGCTTGATCCTCTTTATAATCCGGTGCGCTTTTCTATAAAAATAGAATCTTTCATTGAGATTGCGTTTATGGACATATGTTTTCTTTTTATTTAGCTGCGATTATGAGCGATCTATGTGACGTTTGTCAACAGTAATCGCGATCCTGCAGAGGTGACGTCACACATGCTAACGGGAGTTTAGAAAAACACACATTGACAAAGTAATGATCCAGTTCCTAATCAATGTTCCCTGTTTATTTAACTTGAAAAATGCGCATTTAATCTGTATTTGACCTTATATTTTTACACAGCTCAGAGGTAGAAAATGATCGTGCACGGAATGCAGACCCGTCACACCACAGGAATAACATGAGCTATTGTGCTTGTTTGTTTAAAAGCGCCATTGAATACAATTGTAGATTTAATTGTATAAAGACAGAGTTAAGTTCTGTAGTTTCAGCATCTGGTAAAAAGTTTTCAAACTTGCGCACACGCAACTTCCTTGTTGTCCTCACGTTTGTGCAGTAACTTGATGGAATAATGTTTCATTGCCTGTAATGTAACTTTCTGTGGTGCGTTAACACGAGAGCTAGTTCGGCTTAGTTAGGCTAAAACTTAGCCTTTTAAACTATAATGCAACTCACACATGTATTTTGTTTGTTATTTTGAAAGAACGGAAATATATTTAAATTCCAATAAAAAGTTTGCTTTATTGGTAGGTCATGGTAGGCGATTTATTTTTATTAATATTCAAGATATTGATTTCATTTATCACTTCCGCATATAATACAGATAACATATTTATCGTATTTAAGTATATAAGTATACGTTTATTTTAACCCTTTTGGATGAGGGATTTGATCTGTTTAAGTTTTCTTTAAATGAAAGAATAAATATAAAATAATAATGAAAAGTATTTTAAATTCCAGCATAAAGAGGTTGGATGGAAACACAATAAAACATGGAGAGCTTAACTCTGAATGATAAAGTATACTTGCTTGTATTTATTTATTTATTATATTTAAAAGGGAGCACTAGTATGTTTTTGTTTTGTTTTTCCATGGAAGTGACCTGCAGAACTCCAGACCTACTTGACATGAAACCTCTCTCTCTGGGGTTCCTGACAAATGATTTATGAAGTAATATTTGTAACATAGTGAACACAAACTTGTAAACCTACAGCACATCCCATCATGGAAATAATCGAAAATGCAATTCTATATTCTTTTCTAGGTGAGATGGAGTGCTGCATATCAGGTGCTGGACTAACCATCGGAGGTGGAAGGGGTCAACACATGTCAAAAGCAGGTGAGGTGGTTACATCATACACACTTTGGTCATTAAAATAGTCATGTTTGGTAACAATGATCAATACGTTTCTGTGGCACTGACATGCTGACGCTTATGGCCAAGGTTTTCTGGCTTCTGTTGTTGGAAACACTTGGTCGTGCCCGTCAAGGTGGTAGGTACCAGACTGAAGAGTCTTTTTCAATAGATTTTACACTTTTACAAATGATCTGAATCATACGACTTCATTAATACAATGTTTACCAGGTTCTGTTGACTTTCGGACAAAGAGGATTTGACATTGTTATGGCAGTAAGGAGACGGCAGGAAGTGAAAGATTCTTGAGAAAGAGATGAACCACCTCTGGAAGTCTCTGTCAAGTCGTTGTGATTCCCTGAAAGAGTTGTCTCGCATGGCAGCGTCACAGCAAGGTAAGAGTTTATTTAGCAAGTGAAGAACAGAACTATTCCAAGTACAGCTGATCATTTTTATTGTCTTATTCTTTTAAGATGCACCATGGGCTTGACCTTTGAGGCTTTGATGGATCTTCAGAGCATTTTAGGAGAAGCAGCAAGTCAGCATGACGTCACTCGAACCATGACTCGGACCAGAAACTACTACACACAAGTCTTCGCTGAGAATGAGACCATCAACGTCGTGCAGATTCACTCTGATGGTTACTCGTGACATTTGTGACGATCTGTGAACAATTGTTTGATATGAAAGCTGTAATAAAGCACAATTTGAGGTCATTTTGAATAATGCTCCCATAGTATTCATCCCAACATGATCAATGCAGTTGTAACTTCGGAGATACCTATAATTGATACCAATGAATGCTTAAAAAATTAAAATAAAGTTTTTATGATAACAGTTCATATCTTTTATTATGACAAGGTGATCAAAAGCAGGGCATGTACAATATTCATATTGGAGTTAATAGCTTATCCAGTCAAAGGCATGTATGCCTTAAAAGTTAACAACTATTGGAATAATTACATCTATAATCATACGTTAGTAATCAATAACATTTATTGCATTAGTAGATACATAATCATACGTTAGTAATCAATAACATGTGCTGCTTACAGCTAATCAATAATTAACAGAGGCTTGATATTGAGGCTAGTGTGAACTATCATGCTCATTTTTAGACCCCCAGGGGCCGCTGGGAATGAACCGGGGCCAAAAAAGTGTTTTTCATGACTTTTGCTTATTTGACCTATGTGACCCTCAGCCATATTAAACCTGGTCTGTGTGACCTCTGACACCTCTAAAATCATATGCTGGTGGAACCATAATGATAACTCCTCCCAAACCGGAAGTAGCTTCAGGAAGCACCTAGAAAAACAGCCTTGAAGACATATGTGTAGACATGGAACATGAAGAACCTCTAAAAGTTTCAGATCATTTGAATTAACAATGGTCGATTTATAGAGCTTCAAAGTCCAGATTTCTCCAAGTTTCCCATGATACCATGGGGCACAAGAAGTTCATAGCAACATCAAGCATTCATTCATTCATGATTCATTAACATATGATGTTTGCTTTACCTACATATTGTTTATGTTGAACTCTATGTCGATCTCAAACTGGGGTAAACAGAGACCTTTTTACAACTTTTACAACAAAGTTTTGGTTTTTTACTTAAAGTGCAAAAGCAATTGTGCCTTAACAGATCAGTCATCACACAAGTCTCTGTAATTGCAAGGCCACGTTGGACATTCGAGGAAGGAACCTTTTTTTCTAAGGAAAGTTTCATAGTGTTGGGATGTTAAAAAAGGTGTCTTTACAACAGTGCGAGGTGGAGCATTAATCAAAATCACTCTTTTCAATTAAAGGTTTTATTTTGTTTCTGGATGTCAGAACAAGGGAAACAAGTTGTATCTTGTCTTCATAAAATAAGCAATACAGAATGGGATATAAGCTGAAAGAAAAGAAATTCAAGAGCATTGTTTTCTAAAATAACGTATACTCTTGGTCTGTAGTTTGTATGAAAAGGCTGACAGTATGTTTCTGATTTTAGACCGGCAAAGAGACAGATGGAATAAACAGAGGAAAAATTAAACCACAGAATCAAACTCATTATTGGACAATATTCAAGCCTGTAATAACATGAAAAATGTATATATTTTCTCACGCCATTCTCTGATGGTATACATTCCATAACATTCTCCAAGCTTGTTGTTTTAAGGTACACTGACAACGAAGAGATCTAAGATCACTAGTGCTGGGCATCAAGAAAACGTGTCTGTTTCAAGGTCCAGGACATGTGTAGGAGGAAAGTACTAGTGAGAGATTTTAATCTTTACAGCTGGTTTGAGTCCACAGCACAGGTTATACAAGAGGATGGGTCTGATGTTCTGATCTCTGAGACCATAGATTAGTGGACTAAAACCTCTGGGTAGAATAAAAATCAACAAACACATAACATTTAACATACGTACAAAACCAATCCGGCTCATGAATTGAAATAGAAGAAGAAACACAGGAAGTAAGAAGTTGGAGGACAGACCTAGGATCAGCTGGATCATGTGCAGCAGAGTATTCTGAACCTTCCTCACTGACTTTCTGTCAGTGGAGGCTGACCTGGCTGCAATTACAACTGCAATGAAACTATAAACTACTATAAAAGCTGCCATGGCAAACAAGAAAATGTTATATACCCAATCATACTCAACTGCAACTGGAGTCAAGATCATGACATATGTGTCACAAACTTTTTTCATGTCCAGACTCTCTAATGTTTCAATTGGAAACTGACACATCAGCACAATACGGATCAAAATATTCACAAAAGAGAAAGTCCACACTAGAACGATGGCCACTGCTGTGGATCTCACGGTGACGATGGTGGAGTGGAAAAAACACAGCCACATATCTCTCCAGAGACATCACTGCCAGAGTCAGAGGAAAGATGTTGTCTGTGAGCATAGCACAGAGGACCAGTAATCCAAAATAGTGCAGTGCCTTATGCTGTCCATAGTTTAAGACAAGTTTGGTTAACCCTCATGGGAACTGTTAAAAGGATAGTCCCCCAAAATTTGAATTTCACTAATTTTCTACTCCCCCTTATGTCAACTAAAGGTTGATTGTCAGTTGTATTCCTCTTCATTTCCGTCCAAAGAGACACCTAAAAACCTCCATACTGCTTGTCTGTAACGTTCCCTTTAGTATTGGCACCTCGACATAAAAAAAATTAAATTCCAAGTTGTTTTTATTGTTTATCAATTATTCTTGTAATTTAAACATCTTTATTGGAAGAAAGAAATACAATTCCATTATTTGTATTTTCAGTTATGATTTATTATTATTATTGAGTACAATTGTTTATGAACAATAATGAATAACTGAACTACACCTCTACAACTTGCAAATGGACTTAAGTGCCTTATTAAAAGGTTATTTTTCCTGGAACATCCACTCATGTCCCTTGCCACATGCTGTAATTAATCAACCACTTGCATAAGTATTAAAGTTGTTTAAAACTGTAAAGTGTTTTTTAATTAACGAGTAAAACGATTAAAAAACGCACCGTCTTAAATTGAAAGTGCACTCTATATATTGCACAGAAACTAGATACTGGAACTCCTGACTACAGGACCACAAACTGTCAGGAACACAAAATATCCTCTTCCATCACCAAACTCAGCACTGGCTCTCCTCAGGACTGTGTCCTGAGCCCCTGCCTGTTCACCCTGCTCACTTACGACTGGAATACAGCTACAGATATTTTGACACTGAGCTCGGGAAAAAGCTCACAGAGACAAGGAAAACATCCTGCTTAGATAGAAAGATATATAAACTTTATTGAGGTCTCCTTCGGGAAATTGGATACGAAGATTAACATGGAATATCATCTTTTCACTCCACTCCTGCCCCTAAACTCAGAATTAAACAGCCTAATAGCACGAGGAATGAATGAGTCCCTGAGTCTATTAGTGTTGCATCTGGGAAGGAGCATTCGTGCACTCCATCTGCTTCTCTATTCACTGATGACAGTGTTCAGAGGATGACTGTCATCATCCATGATGGACAGTAGTTTGTCGAATGATCTCCTCTCTGCAACTTGCACCAGGGAGTCCAGCTTCATGCCAACCACAGAGCCAGCCCTCCGGATCAACCTGTCCAACACTTTGACACTTCTCTTGGTCACATTCCCACCCCAACACACCACAGCATAAAACAGGACTAGGTTGTTCAGTGGGTTTTTTCACCTTTTCTCCCAAGTATTTCCATAAAATGATAGAGTCCTCCTAAGTACGTCGCGTACCTGCAGTGAGGTGATGCTGGGAAGCAGTTGTGTGGAACTGAGGGGGGCACAGGAAGGTGGGGAAGGTTCTGTGGTGGGCTGCTGTACAGATGAGGTGACCTGCTCAAACTTGTAGAAAAAGTTGTTGAGACCGTTCTCCTCCACCATGTCCACTGCAGAGGACTTGGTCTTGGGACCAGTAATGGTTTTAACACCATCCAAGAACTCTCTTATTTGTTCCCCATTCAGCTTTTCCTCCAACCTTCTCCTGTAGGTGTCATTTGCCTTCCTCGTGAATCGCTTCACCTTCGTCCTGTTAAGAACATACTTGTTACCAACGTTTTATTATTAGGGCAACAGCGGACACTCTTAGCAGGGGCCACAACGACTAAGCAGAAATTTGTCTGTGGTGTCAAAGCTGTCTTTGATGGCGTCATCCATAGCCGGTGTCCACTTCCTGATTGTCCTAGCGGTCACAGTCTGTCTCTGCACAAGAGGAGTGTACTGTGACTGAAGGTAGACCAGGTTATGATCTTACCTTCCAAGTGGAGGAAAAGGTTTGGGGCATCCTTCAAGTTTGAATAAAGAAGGTCAATTGTCCTGTTATTCCCTGTTGGACAATCCATCGACTGGTGGAAAGTAAGTAAGTAAGTAAGTAAGTAAGTAAGTAAGTAATATTTATTTATATAGCGCTTTTAGAGACCAGGGTCACAAAGCGCTTAAACAATCAAAACAATACTCAAAAAAGTACATACTTTAAAGATCAAGATAATACTGAGAACAACACAGGAGTTCGATAAATTCAAGGAAAAGCCTGAACAAATAGAAAGTAGGCAGCGTATAGTCCGGGTTGGCATGATTAAAATCCCAAGAGATATAAAAGGAGTCGCTTCCATCGCTCAAACACTCGAAAATACAAACTTGACGATCGACCGGACGATCTTCTCCTGGCAACTTTACAGATCAATAGCCCCGGGCAGAAAGGTCCCGACCTGTAGAAACATCGCTATATTTAAGTCAAATTTCCCGCTCAGGGGGGTCGTCCTTTCCGGCCAAATTGTTCTTTCAAGTTCCCTGTGTCACTGATCCCCCATTGAGAGACATCCTAATTTGTCTTCCTGTAATCTAATTATTCAAATGTTTTCGGGCGGGGGTCATCTTCTCTTCCATCTTTCGTTTCTATGAGGGGCCGTTTGAGACAAAATTCAGTTTTTCTCTCACACGTACTATCAAGACCTCTCATACTTACTACCAAGACCTCTCACACTTACTATCAAGACCTCTCACACGTACTATCAAGACCTCTCGCACTTACTATTAAACCCTCTCACACCTTCTATCAAACTTGCACACATCTACTTTCAAACTCTTTATTAGCACTTAATAGTACGTGTATGAGTACTTGATTGTACGTGTATGAGTATTTGATAGTGAGTGTAAGATATCTTGTACATAAGTGCATGAGGACTTGATAGTAAGTGTGAGAGATCTTGGTAGTGCGTGTGAGAGAACTTGATTACACAGGATGCAATCTTGATTACACTGGATGCCGCCCCTTTGTTAAGCAACTTCAAAATAAAGTTGTTCAATCAATACTTAATCTCCGGCAGTTTAATACAAATGTTTGGATTGTTATCCTGTTATTTTTGACATGATCACTTTATTTAATAATATCGCAGCATTAATAACACAATTATTAAACATTTCTGCTGATGTACATCATTTCCTCCTGAAGTCCGTCTAAGCGCCTGACTTTTTATAAACCAGTGGAGCCTGAAGAGTGAATTCAACGCTTAGAAGATGAGCATGTAAGTTGTTTTATTATTATCAGCTCTCGTGGTGCACATCAACGTTATATTGTCTCTTTTTAATATACTATTGCAGCAATATTATTGCTTTCGCTAGGAACCTTTTTGCATGGTCCGGTAGGACCGTTACTTGTGTGACACCAGTGAAAACGGTTTAACTTTTTAAAGTTTGTTCCTCCAGTTAATGTTACACGGTTGGATCTGAATTTGTTCGTGAAGAAGTAAGTGTCATACAGTACCAGTGTGTGCTTGTAGAATGTTATCGAGGTTTTAATATTTAGACGAGTGTTTGTTTACGTTCGCTCCGGCGCATTAAGTCAAATTATTTCCAAATGTATCTTTATTTCAACATCCATGTCTGTCTCTGACGTGAAGTGTTTCTGATGTTTAACGTCGTCTCTCACCTGCAGTCTCATCATTTATCATGAATCTAAAATAGCATAAATAATAGAAAAAAGTCCTAGTTTGCAAATACAGTATTAAAACGTGACTTCAACACGGAAAACTAACTTCTCATCCTTTTTTCTTTTTTTTCAGATTCATGTCATTCGAAAAGAAAGAAACCAAATCATTCATTAACTAAAGGTTGACAAATGTAGAAAGTTTAGATCAGTCTTATTTCTCCTCAGGTGTGACACATGGTAATGTTGTTGTAAATATTAATACTTCAGTTACTCCTCACAGTAGATGATATTACGATCTGTATGAGAACACCGTGAAAAAAGGAGTGATCCTTTAAAATGTGTATTATTTCTCCACAGATGACCAGGACATGCGACAGGAAGAGCTGCAAAATATTCCTTATCCTGGGACCACAATGCTCATTACTCATTTGGTGCTGGATCATCTCAAGAGTTTCTCAGGAAACAATGAGAGGTCTTGATAGTAAGTATGAGAGGTCTTGATAGTAAGTGTGAGAGGTCTTGATAGTACGTGTGAGCGATCTTGGTAGTAAGTGTGAGCGATCTTGGTAGTAAGTGTGAGCGATCTTGGTAGTAAGTGTGAAAGATCTTGGTAGTAAGTGTGAGAGAACTTGGTAGTAAGTGTGAGAGAACTTGGTAGTAAGTGTGAGAGATCTTGGTAGTAACTGTGAGCGATCTTGGTAGTAAGTGTGAGAGATCTTGGTAGTAAGTGTGAGAGATCTTGGTAGTAAGTGTGAGAGATCTTGGTAGTAAGTGTGAGAGAACTTGGTAGTAAGTGTGAGAGAACTTGATTACACAGGAAGCCATCTTGATTACACAGGAAGCCGCCTCCTTTTTCAAAAGAAATTCAAAATAAAATTGTTTAATCATTACTGAATTTCAGAGCTGCCAGCAGTATAATACAAATGTTTGGTTTGGTTATTTCTTATATTATCACATTATTTAATACATCACGTTAAAAAAATATTTTTTTAAAGGTAGTTTACACTTCACACTGAAGTACATCTGCCTGAAGTGCGTCTAGATTCAGTGGAAATAGCACGAACACCTGATAAATCACAGATGCACTTTTAACGAAAGTTTCTGAAGAATGAATTCAATGCTTGGAATGTGAGCTTGTTAAGTTTATTAATTCAGTCCCCGTTGTGCACATTAACATTATATCTTATTGATAATTCCACATTGTGCTTCACTTTTTATACACACAGAACTGCCTATTTGAAATCTAAATAATAATCAAAGCAAATAAGAACTTTTGAGTGTTGAGCCTATTTGACCCTTATAGTAAGTACGAAAATACTACAAAAAGATTTACTTCTTTCCCCCAGATTGACGCAACGTCCATCGAATTCCTGGATGATTCTCTGGCTTTTCCTACTTACCGGGATCACGTCACACTGGTGCAAGCACTTCTGAAGGGTCAGGGGTCAAACTATTGGGACAAATCAATTCCAAAACATTTCTTGTTTCATTGTGTAGAAGAAAATATTTACAGCAACAATTTTGTCATGTTTTTTCCATGTCTGTACTATGAGTGATGTTTGCTAGTTGTCTTGTCAAAAGTACTGCAGTATTTACAAAATACATGTTTAACACAACTCAAAAAACATTCTTTTGAATAGTGGTCTGTGAACAAAATTCAAGTTGTAAAAGTGAAAAGTTCATGAAGTGAAAGTTATTCATTGTTCAGTATATTTAGATGAAGTCAAATGAGCTTCTGGAAGTGACCACACTTTGAAGATAATACAACAGAGAGAACCACAATAATCACCTGATGTTTTAACATTTAAATGGTCAATTTAGTTTATAAACATTGCTAGTTTATTACTTCTGCTGCTTCATCTTTGTGTGTGTTCGAAATTGTTCATTGTTTCCTGAGAGACTCTTGAGATGATCCAGCACCAAATGAGTTACAGCATTGTGGTCCCAGGATAAGGAATATTTTGCAGCTCTTCCTGTCGCATGTCCTGGTCATCTGTGGAGAAATAATACACATTTTAAAGGATCACTCCTTTTTTCACAGTGTTCTCATACAGATCGTAATATCATCTACTGTGAGGAGTAACTGAAGTATTAATATTTACAACAACATTACCATATGTCACACCTGAGGAGAAATAGGACTGATCTAAACTTTCTACATTTGTCAACCTTTAGTTCATGAATGATTTGGTTTCGTTCTTTTCGAATGACATGAATCTGAAAAAAAGAAAAAAGGATGAGAAGTTAGTTTTCCGTGTTGAAGTCACGTTTTAATACTGTATTTGCAAACTAGGACTTAAAATTATTTATGCTATTTTAGATTCATGATAAATGATGAGACTGCGAGGGATGAGAGATGACGTTAAACATCAGAAACACTTCACGTCAGAGACAGACATGGATGTTGAAATAAAGATACATTTGGAAATATCTTCGACTTAAAGCGCCGGAGCGAACGTAAACAAACACTTGTCTAAATATTAAAACCTCGATAACATTCTACAAGCACACACTGGTACTGTATGACACTTACATCTTCACGAACAAATTCAGATCCAACCGTGTAACATTAACTGGAGGAACAAACTTTAAAAAGTTAAACCGTTTTCACTGGTGTCACACAAGTAACGGTACTACCGGACCATGCAAAAAGGTTCCTAGTAAAAGCAATAATATTGCTGCAATAGTATATTAAAAAGAGACAATATAACGTTGATGTGCACCACGAGAGCTGATAATAAAAAAAACTTACATGCTCATCTTCTAAGCGTTGAATTCACTCTTCAGGCTCCACTGGTTTATAAAAAGTCAGGCGCTTAGACGGACTTCAGGAGGAAATGATGTACATCAGCAGAAACGTTTAATAATTGTGTTATTAATTCTGCGATATTATTAAATAAAGTGATCATGTAAAAAATAAGATGATAACAATCCAAACATTTGTATTAAACTGCCGGAGATTAAGTATTGATTGAACAACTTTATTTTGAAGTTGCTTAAAAAAGGGGCGGCATCCAGTGTAATCGAGATTGCATCCTGTGTAATCAAGTTCTCTCACACGCACTACCAAGATCTCTCACACTTACTATCAAGTCCTTATGCACTAATGTACAAGATCTCTTACACTCACTATCAAATACTCATACACGTAAAATCAAGTACTCACACACGTACTATTAAGTGCTAATAAAGAGTTTGAAAGCAGATGTGAGCAAGTTTGATAGAAGGTGTGAGAGGGTTTAATAGTAAGTGCGAAAGGTCTTGATAGTATGTGTGAGAGGTCTTGATAGTAAGTGTGAGAGGTCTTGATAGTAAGTTTGAGAGTTATTGGTAGTACGTGTAAGGGGTCTTGATAGTATGTGTGAGAGAAATACTGAATTTTGTCTCAAACGGCCTCATACGTTTCCCCTTTTCCCGGATGTGTCTTGATTCGTTCTTTGGTCTACAATTTAAGGTGTGACTCGCAGATAAACAAACATTTGAATTTTCCTGTGTCGTAACTCTAATTCTGATGTTGATTGTAAATGTGTAGTCAAACGACATCATGTCATGTATCTTTCTCCTCTTGCTCGTTCGTCGTCCTCTTTATTATAAGCTCTTTATAATAGTGTTTATTGTAATTGGCCCCTTGGGTTACCAAAATGGTAAAAATCTCCCTTTCTACTGGTGTTTTCCTAATGCATTTAAGCATCCCATTATGGAGACTTTACTCAAAAAGCCAGGCTTGGTTTCTAAGCTCCCATTCTTGATCAAGATTTTGGAGAAGGAGAAGACTGTCAGGGTCTGTGTTACAGTGATTCTCATCATACCTTTCTGGGCACAGTTTCAGTGTATCTGCAAATCAAATAAGGTCTGAATCAACGGATCTGTTGTGTGGAGTCCCTCAAGGTTCTGTTTTGGTCCTTTTTGCTGTACTTGATTCCCCTGGGTAAAATCATTCAGGAATTTCCTGATGTTTCTAAAACAATTTTTGCTGAGGACATCCAACTCTACTGCTCATTTGATCCAACTGAGCGCCAGAGGCTGAACAGCTAAGTCAATTGGTTGCTAGAAATCAAACAATGGCTGGGTGAAAACACTTAGTAGCTTAATGTGGACAAAACGGAAACTCTGGTTATTGTGTCAGATGATAAGGTTCCAGGGTTGAGTCAGTACTTGGGTGACTTAGGAAGGTCTGTCAAACTGAGCCTGATAAATCTAGGTGTTGAATTTGACAAAGCAGAAAACTGACCAGAAACTGTTCCCTTCAACTGACAAAAATCTTGTCAAAGCACGATTTATAGTTTTATAACCCATGCGTTCGTGTCTTCTCGTTTAGACTATTGTAACAGTTTATTGTCGTGACTAAACAAGAAAGAGTTGACTCACCTGCAGTTAATACAAAACTCTGCAGCGAGAATTCTGACCCGCTCTAGTAGGACAACTCATTTCTCGCATTTGGCTGATCCTTAAATTTCTCCATAGGCTGCCAGTTTCTTTCAGGATTTGTTTTAAAATTCTGGTTCTTACTTTCAGATTTTTTCATGGTCAGGCTCCTCCTTACATCAGTGATCTAATCCAGCCTTACATCCCAGCTCGGGCTCTTAGGTCTCTGTATCAGAATCTACTGATGGTTTCACACACACACACTTCCAAGCCAGAGGAGAGAAATCCTTCAAGTCTGTTGCTTCTAAGCTTTGGAATGATTTTCCTCTCACTCTGCGTTTGATGGATCTACGGATTCCTTCAAGAACAAACTTTTTTATTTGTGCAGGCTTATTCCTACTTTTTTTTATGATGTCTTGGCCTTTTAGAGTGTTTAAATCTGTATGTATGTTTAACTGTGTATTGCTTTTGATTGTTCAAGTGCTTAGTTTCCTTGGTCAAGAAAGGCACTTTACAAATAACTTTTTGAGCTTCCTGTTATTGTATTGAGTTTAAAATGATGTCGTTGCTAGTTAAAGCTTACCTTTTTTTTTTTTTACCTTTACACAGTTTGAATCATATATCTTTTTAACATTTATTTTGTATATCACAAACACATATTGTCATATGTATACACCAGACACTAGAGTAACAATATGTAATAAGCACAGTCAAACTCAAATATCAATGTTCACCTATAGAGAAACTAAAATAACAAAAGATTGCCCTGTTGTTAAGTAAAGTTGAGTTTTAATATATGAATAATTTAATTTATTTTACAAACAACATCCATAGTTACAGTGACTTTCTAATTGAAAAAACTTGAAAAATGTGTATACCTTGTGAACACAATATATACAATACAATACAATATTCAATTTGTTTTCTTTTCTATTATTGGCTGTCAGAAAGTTTGGTTCCTATAAAAAAGGTAATTATTTTCAATGCACATTGATTTGTTTTGCTTTAGGCATTTCCCTTTTTTGATGTGATTTTCGTCAAACACATAAACATTTTTTTTGCTGAATCTTTAATCAACATCATTCCTATATCAACAAGGTCAAAAGCATTTTTACAGCTATTGCAAAAATGAAGTGAAAAAAATCCATGTTTATGCTCATTAGGACACTTAAATGTGAAAGTCACACATTGGGAAGAAAGCAAGGTGATTTAACAATGGTCTAAAGTGCAAGGTATAACCCACAATTAGTCTGTTGCAGTTGTGAGGTTCTCCCAGATCAATGAAGGAATCCACACCGCTAGTACCACCTGGCACACTGGTTTTGTTGCTCACTATATGGTCTTCCAAGTCCATCATGGATGAGTCCTTGTTCTTGTGCCTCCTGAACACAGGCAGGCATGGTTTGTTCGAAAGCATAGGCACAGCTGTGGTTCATTCATTGTGACATTTATTTGGACATTAACAGAAATCTCAACACATTCCATAGTTAAATTGAGACAGAAAGCTTTAAGTCACCTCAATATGTGCTGGTTTGTTTGTTGTGAGTCTATTTAAAGACAGCATATATAAGGTAACAAATGCTGTCTGGAAAGGAGGCAAACTATTCTTCAGTCTATGACAATAATTTAGTTAAATGAAATTGGAATACAGAGAGAAACAATATGGATGTGACTAAACTGAACAAATGAAAAGTCAACAAAATATTGTCAGAAAATTACATGGGCCAGACCCTGATTTGAAGTGAGAGATTTGTAATGCTGTGGTTTGAGGCTGTATGTGTGTACGTTCATATCTGTGAAGCAGTTAGAGTAAGGTGAGCAAAAGTGTGTTTACATATACATTCTGCAACAGAATCAGCGTCTAACCATCAGTTCTGAGTTGAGATGTCCATTTTGACTGCCTTGATGGAGACTCTGACTCGACAGCCGAGGTTCCTCAAGAGGACGGGTCGAATGGTGGAGTCTCTGAGACAGTAGATGAGAGAACTTAAGCAATGAGGACAGATGAATAAACATATATATAAAACATTCTGAATTCGTAAAAAAGTTAGATATGGCACTGATTTGTAAACTGCCATCAATAACCTATTGTGCATGGTCGACAAAAGACTAAGCCCCAACTGGAACACATGCAGTGTCATTGTGGTACGGATTTTTCTGGCAGAGCTTTGGTTTTCAGAGAAAGAGCTCGCTGCCACAGTCACTCCGAACAAATTGACAACAATGATGGTAGCTGATAAAATGAATATAAACATTTGATACGCCTCATCAAACTGAGCAGACAACGGAACCATGTACAAGTTGGTTGCCTCACAGCTGCGCTCCATCAAAAGACTATCCAGCTCATGAAACGGAAAAATACACATCAACCCAACTCGTACAACAACAATCAAGGTACAGTAGGTCCAAATGAAAATAACGGCCCAGGATGTGGATCTCATAGTGACGATTCTGCTGTGTTGAAGCGGGAAACACACCGCCACATATCTCTCAATCGACATTACAACGAGTGTCACTGGAGAGATGTAGGATGCTAAAATGTTAATTGAAATTAATACACCACAGGCAGGATAAGTCAGACGCACACTCAGCGACGCCAGGAGAAACATGATCTGGCTTATTGCTAAACTAAAAGTGTCTGCAAACAGAAGGTTAAACAGCAAAACAAAGCGGGAAGTCTCTCGGAACACCGGTTTACTCCGCAGAATGAACAGCATGAAGATATTAACAGTGTAGAAAATACAACATGGAATCATAGTCATAGTTATAAATAGACCTTTCTCTAAACGTCTGTCATTATTTAGACCTTCAGTGCTGTTAGACATCATCAGTAAGGTTTGTGGAAATCCAATAGTTTCAGTCTTTTTATCAAAAATAAAGTTTCATAAGCAGAAACATTGTCAGCAATTGCATGCAAGGAAAAAATTATTCCAAAAACATCCTCCTTCCTCGGCCTACAGCATGTTTGCAGAGCAGGTCTGCGAGCTTCACATCTATTCAGGCTTTAATACAGCAATTTCATCACATGACCATCCCTGGAGAGTTTGTGTGTGTGAGCCGAAATAAACTCCTCAAACAGTTACTAGACTTTTTTCATGAAACACAATTAAACTATTGAACTATAGAAACACTCGGGGAACACCACTGCCAGTTTTCAACTCATCATGGGGGGAAGTGGGGTTTTTTTCTAACTGTTTGGATTTCGTCGATATAATTAAAAGCTTTTACAGATTTTATTATGTAAATTTTGAAAATTGAAAATGTGTTTTTCTATTAATTATTATAAAATATTTCTGGTTCCATAATTTTGTTAATGCCATACAGAAGTACTTAAGGAAAATGTTGGTGACTTATTTTGATTATAGGTAAAAGTACATTCATATAAAGGTTTATAAAAACCTGACAGTCCAGACTTTTAGTCAAATGAAACTGGAATAGACCAGAAAGAGTTCTGCTAGCCCTGCTGATATCTATCAGCTGCCTCAAGAGCCCCATCAAAAAAAAGGCTTATATCTTCAGCTTGAACGGCATCCCTCACTGTGTGGGTCCATCGACTAATTCTGGGATTACCACCACGACAGGCAAAGACCATTTTATGGCAACTGCTCCAATCAGCTTCAACAAAAATTAAGGCATGGAACATTCAGACTAAATGTCTGCCGCCTAACCCAGGACATGTTTGAAATTCCGACAGGAGACTCTTCCAGACATTCCCAGTGGACATTTAAACACAGACCCACAACTATTGTAAGCAAATGCTGAAAACCTATTTAAATTAATTCTGGATCATTTTTGCTGACAGATAAACATAGAAGATCAAATGACCTCCTTGACAAAGGTGTCTAAACTAATTTCATGATTATTAAATTGACTTGGCGTAGTGTTTGTCTCTCTACTAAGTCAGGACGATTCAAAAATCGGGCTTTTACACACAGTTCATTTTCATATACTCTCTTCATATGTTACATTTAAAGCACTTTTCTGTAGATGAAGCAACTGTCTTTTACCACTAATTATCAACTTTATATCACAGGTGTGGACAATTTTCTTAACGCTCTATTATTTGAGAAGTACTAATATTAATATTGTTCTTGATACTTTTGATTTATTTTTATTTATGTGCCCTTTTTAATATATTTGTTCATCTATGATGAAGTAAGTAAGTAAGTATTAGTCATTCTAGACCAGGGCCACAAAGCGCTTTAACAGTCAAAAACAATACACAGTTAAAATATATACTTTAAAAGGCCGAGACACGTAAGACAAACACAGTAGTCCCAGAAAGTCAGGGAAAAGCCTGCACAAAGAAGAATGTCCTAAAATGTTTCTTGAAGGAGTCAGTAGACTCCATCAAACGCAGAGAGAGAGGAAGATCGTTCCAAAGCTTAGGAGTAACAGCCTTGAAGGATTTCTCTCTTCTGGTCCGATGATGGCTCTGTGTGTGCGTGGAGCCATCAGTAGATTCTAATCACAGACCTCAGAGCCCGAGATGGGGTGTAAGGCTGGATCAGATCACTGATTAAGGTGGAGCCTGACCATGAATTGCTCTGAAAGTAAGAACCAGTTAGTAAGTAAGACTACAATAGTCCAAACCAGAAGACACAAACGCATGGATAACAAGCTCCACATCGGGTTTTGACATTATTTTCCTAAGTTTAGAGATTTCTCTCAGTTGAAGGAAACAGTTTCTGGTCAGTTTTCTGCAGTGTTTAACCAGAGACATGTATTTGTCAAATACAACACAGAGGTTTCTCAGGCTCAGTTTGATTGACTGGCCCAAGGCACCCAATTACTGACTCAACAATGGAACCTTATCATCGGACGCAATAACCACATTTTCAGTTTTGTCCACATTTAGCTGCTAAGTGTTTTAACTCTACTAGCCACTGTTTGATTTCTAGCAAACAGTTGACTAAGCTGTTCAGCCTCTGGGGCTCAGTGTGATCAAATGAGCAGTAGAGCTGGATGTCATCAGCAAAAATGTGGTAAGAAACATCAGGAAATCTCTGAATGATTTTACAAAGGGGAATCAAGTACAGCAAAAATAATAAGGACCCAAAACAGAACCTTGAGGGACTCCACACAACAGATCCGCTGATTCAGACTTTATTTGATTGGCAGATAATCTGAAATTGCAGCCAGAAAGGTATGACGAGAACCACTGTAACACCAAGACAGTCCCACTTCCTCCCTCAGTCTTCTCAGCACGATCTGGTGATCAATTGTGTATTTACCCGAATCAGCCGACATCATGATGTCACTGGACACTTCAGTAAGGCTGTCTCCGTAGAGTGATGTTTACAGATGCCAGACTGAAACTTCACATGGATGTCGCTCTGATCCATGAACAACGATAGCTGCTCAGAGACCACCTTCTCCAAGATATTGGACAAGAATGGAAGCTTAGAAATAGGCCTTAAATTACTGAGGTCTGTCGGGTCTAAGCCTGGCTTTTTGAGTAAAAGCTCCACAATGGCATGCTTAAATGAATTGGGAAAAACCCCTGTGGAAAGGGAGAGGTTTACCAGTTTGGTAACCAAGGGGCCAATTACATCCAACACTTTAATAAAGAGCCTACACAGAAGGATCTCGGACGAGCAAGAGGAGGGTTTTAAAACCACAAAATTTAGAAGAACCAGTGATGAATACAATGACCTTAGGGCTCTTTTTATCCTAAAACTTATTACACTTACAAGTATGAATATATTTTTTCCACTTGGAAATTATTACTTTGAGCATTTTCCAATTGATCATCCATGATGAAGTCCAAAGATGTACCTGAGATACTTTTTCCAGTGTCTTTCAACTTAAAATGGTAGTTCACCCAAAATTTTCCATTCGTCTTTCATTGAAGCCTCGACATGAGAAATTGTATAAACGTATGTTTTTTTTTTTTTTCTCATTTATCATTGAATACAAACAATTCTGGCCCCAGTGCTGATCCTTGTGGTATGGAGATTGTGTATGATGTACTTGTACATACTCCTGATAAACACAATGGGTTTTAGTTTGTAAAAAAAAACATGACATTCTTTTTCAAAACCGTTTGGTGGGTTGCAGAAATGAAGATTCAAAAACTGATTTTTTTTTTTTTAAATCTATTGACCCTTGGACCTCATTTCAAAATGTAGTGGATCAAGAGGCAAAGTGGCTATTTGACCTTCACCTGTGACCCTTAAATCTCCGTCTTTTATCGATGTATAATGTATTCATTCATGATCTACCACGTATTCACTTATGGGGGTCACATGAGGGCTAGATCCTTTTCTGCCATGGCACCAACAACAATGTGACCATCAGATCACTACTGAAGTTCAGTGTTGGGTCACTTTGACTGAACGTGTGAGCAACTCTTCACCTTTCCCCAACGGTGACAGGTTTCATCATACAAACAACAGAAGTCAGGTGAGAAAGAATTCAGAAGATAATTTCCCTTGAGCACTTGTTTGAAAACACATTAATTATTCAGATGTTTCCCTCAAGCATTCAGCTGTTGTGAATAAGGTTTGAAAGTCACAAACAAAAATTACATCATCTATTCAAGTTTGAATCAAAGGGGTTAGTCTGGGTTTCTGTTAAGGAAATAAAATAACAATATGAGACACTCAGGACAAGCTGGACATCAACATGACTTAAGTTTGATACTGATCAATATAGACCAGATCCAAGTATGATTCTGCAATGAGAAACTAGTGAGAAAGTAGGATTTAATCCAACTCCGGCTTCATGAAATTAACTTTCCTTCTTTAGAGTTGTATATAAAAAAGAGAATAAGGTTATATCGTTTGCCCTAAAACCTAATCAAACATTGACTTGATCCAGTGGTCACGTATAGGGTCACACAGGGATTCCACAAGCTAATACAGGGTCATATAATAATTAAAAATGATTTTACCAGATCAGAAACACTAAAAGCAAACATTCTAAAAAGGTTAAAACAAAACCATGAGGTTTTAGAAACCATTTATTTCCCTGTCACTGTGTGTTCTGGTGTTCCAAGGATGATGTTGTGGTGTCGTCTCCTGTAGTCCTTAACCCTTGTGTTATTTTATGGTAAATGTGACCTGAAGGCCCAAAAACAAATGTGTTTGTGGTATCACTTGTGTGCATTGTTCAGCTTGACCCTAAGACAACGCAAGGGATTGTCTTGGCCTTTTAGAGTGTTTAAATCTGTACTTTTTTTAACTGTGTATTGCTTTGGATTGTTCAAGCGCTTTGTGACCCTGGTCTAAAAAGGTGCTTAACAAATAACTGTTACTTACTTACTTACCTACTTAATTATTGAGCTTCCTGTTAGAGTTTAAGACGTTGTCGTTGTTAGTTAAAGCTTACCATTTCCTTGTTTTTTTATTTTACACAGTTTTAATCATATATATTTAAAAAAACAAAATTCATACCACAGACACATGCCTCATATTGTCATATTTATAAACCAGACACTAGAGTC
Organism: Callionymus lyra; assembly: GCF_982586985.1. Lineage (NCBI taxonomy): Eukaryota > Metazoa > Chordata > Actinopteri > Syngnathiformes > Callionymidae > Callionymus > Callionymus lyra. Next base: position 18,563,064 of record NC_141831.1, read on the forward strand.
ACAATATGTAATAAGCAAAGTCAAACTCAAACATCATTGTTCACCTATAGAGAAACGAAAAAAAACAAAAGATTGCCCTGTTGTTTAGTAAAGTTGAGGTTTAAGTTAACATTTATTTATTTTTTAAATGTAAGAGTTACAGTGACTTTCTTTAATTAAAAACTTGAAAAACGTGTACACCTTGTAAACACAATACATACAATACAATACAATTTTCAATTTGTTTTATTTTCTAATATTGCCTGTCAGAAAGTTTGGTTCCCATGAAAAAGGTAATTCAGTTCATTACACATTGATGTGGTTTGCTTCAAGCATTTCCCTTTTTAAAAGTGATTTATGTCAAACACATACAAAACACATTATTTGCTCAATCTTTATTCAACATCATTCCTATATCAACAATGTAAAAAGCATTTTTACAGCTATTGCAAAAATGAAGTGAAAAAATCTGTCTGTGTTTATGCTCATTAGGACACTCAATTGTTAAATTTAACAATTGTCGAAAGTGCAAGGTATAACCCACAATTAGTCTGTTGCAATTGTGAGGTTCTGCCAGATCAATGCAGGAATCCACATCGCTAGTACCACCTGGCAGACTGTTTTTTTTTCTCACTTTATAGTCTTCCAGGTCCATCATGGATGAGTCCTTGTTCTTGTACCTCCTGAACACAGGCAGGCATGGTTTGTTCAAAAGTATAGAAACACCGAGAGATTTATAATGCTGTTGTTTTGAGGCTCTATGTGTGTACGTTCATATGTGTGAAGCAGTTAGAGTGAGGAAAAGTGTGTTGACATATACATTCTGCAACAGAATCAGCGTCTAACCATCCGTTCTTAAAAAACGTTTTTTACAACAGTGCGAGGTGTGGCATGAATCAAAATCACTCTTCAATTAAAGTTTTTATTTTTGTTTCTGGATGTCATAATAAGGGAAACAAGCTGTACCTTATCTTTATAAAAATAAGCAATACAGAATTGGATATAAGAAAGAAAGAAAGAAAAGAAATGCAAGAGCATTGTTTTCTAAAATAACGTATATTCTTGGTCTCTAGTTTGTATGAAAAGGCTGACAGGTATGTTTCTGATTTTAGACCGGCAAAGAGACAGATGGACTAAACAGAGGAAAAATCAAACCACAGAATCAAACTCATTATTGGACAATATTCAAGCCTGTGATAACACAAAATGTATATTCTCTCGCTCCATTCTCTGATGGTATACATTCCATAACATTCTCCAAGCTTGTTGTTTTAAGGTACACTGACAACGAAGAGATCTAAGATCACTAGTGCTGGGCATCAAGAAAACGTGTCTGTTTCAAGGTCCAGGACATGTGTAGGAGGAAAGTACTAGTGAGAAATTTTAATCTTTACAGCTGGTTTGAGTCCACAGCACAGGTTAGACAAGAGGATGGGTCTGATTTTCTGATCTCTGAGACCATAGATTAGTGGACTAAAACCTCTGGGTAGAATAAAAATCAACAAACACATAACATTCACCATACGTACAAAACTAATCCAGCTCATGAATTGCAATAGAAGAAGAAACACAGGAAGTAAGATGGTGGAGGACAGACCTAGGATCAGCTGGATCATGTGCAGCTGCAGAGTATTCTGAACCTTCCTCGCTGACTTTCTGTCAGTGGAGGCTGACCTGGCTGCAATTAAAACTGCAATGAAACTATAAACTACTATAAAACCTGCCATGGCAAACAAGAAAATGTTATATACCCAATCATACTCAGCAGCAACTGGAGTCAGGATCATGACATATGTGTCACAAACTCTTTTCATGTCCAGACTCTCTAATGTTTCAAATGGAAACTGACACATCAGCACAATACGGATCAAAATATTCACAAAAGAGAAAGTCCACACTAGAACGATGGCCACTGCTGTGGATCTCACGGTGACGATGGTGGCGTGTCGGAGTGGAAAACATACAGCCACATATCTCTCCAGAGACATCACTGCCAGAGTCAGAGGAAAGATGTTGTCTGTGAGCATAGCATAGAGGACCAGTAATCCACACACAGGATATGACAAGAGGATTCTGCTGTTAGCCAAGATGTACAGAGTCTGACCAACCATCATGAAGAGAGTGTCTGCAATCAGAAGGTTAGTCAGAAGAATGTACCGTGACGTCTCTCTAAACACTGGTTTACTCCTCAGAGTGAACAAAATGATGACATTAATAGCTAACAACACAATACACGGCAGACCAGTGAACACAGAGACAATGATTCTCTCCAAATCTCCCTGATGCTGCAAAACCACACTGCTGTTAGACACCATCATACATCTGCAGGATCAGAGAAATAAACTTCAACAACATCTATTGCTGATGAAGAAAGACAATCAAACATGACCATATAGTCTACTTCCCTGTCCGAGAGACAGCTGCAACCTGCTGTGTCTCCTCCATGTGGGAGGATCAGGTCAACATCTCATATTTAAGCCTGAGAAACCAGGTGATTGACAGATGCAGTGAGAGTACATCACCACCCTGAGAGAATTATTGTCCTTGATTAACAACTAAGAATACAACAAGTGGTATCGACAATAACATTATTCCAAACTTACAAAACCAAAAAGGATTGTCTGCCATGTATCTAGAATAAAATCGGACTCACAGAAAATCCAGTTGCAGTTTGTGGCAGTTTCTGAAACTGTTACACTCTGAGAATTCAACAAGTGTTGTAAAGAATGACAATGAAAAATATTCATCAGTTGCCCAGATTTCTCTGCACTGTTAAACTTAAAGTGTCACACAATCTTTCCCTAAAGGCCAACTGGAATAAACCACGTAAATGTATTTTTCAAGGCCATCTGCTTTTTAGAGAAAGGAATTCTGGTTTGGATATGCAATATCATCTGCTCTATACATTTTACAACAGACAAGCTTTTCCATCAGTTTGAACATTCAGTCATAATCACTTCTTTGTCTTGTTTATCGCTAATATTCCGCTCAAACTTTTGTTCTTGCTGTCTCTGTGATGCTGAAGAAAACAAACGCTCACTAAGTGTATGGTTTTGCAAACAGTTTGGAAAATAGCTGTATAGTTTGAATAATTTAAAACATAACAAGTAAGCATATATTTAATCAGGTAGTTTGTAATTATATGCTTTCCATTAAAAAAAAGTTTTGGGAAAATGCCTGTGAAGAGGCTGCTAAGCATCCAGAACAAGACCATCAGACTAAGGAACAGTTTATTTCCCTTATGTTCCCCGCGGACACATTTGTATTACTTTATTATCCATTAATGATACAAATTTACTGCAATGAAAAGGTGTAGCTGGTCCTTTTAGTTCCTTGTGTTCTTAGAACACGTAAAAAACAATATAATTTTTCAAATTTTGGGGCGTCATAGCTCAGATGGTAGAGTGGTTGCCTGCAGTCCAAAAGGTTGCAGGTTCAATCCCTGCTCCAGACAAGCTTGAGTTGTTGTGTCCCTGAGCAAGACACTTTACCCTGATTGCTCCTGATGGCAGACTTGGCCCATGTGTGCAGCCTACTCCCATCAGTATGTGTGAACGGCTGTTAAAGCGCTTTGTGACCCTGGTCTAGAAAGGCGCTATATAAATAGAGATTATTATAAATTCCATGTTATTTTTATTGTTTATAATCAATTATCCTAGTAATTTAAAACATCTTTATTGGAAGAAAGAAAAATGTTTAGGTAAGTTCCTCACTTTTTCATTAAAAAGAACAGTTGCTTGCAATGTTACCTGTAAGCTGCGCGCCTGCACAAAAACATCTCTGCAGCGCACCTCACTCAGTGAGTGACAGGTGTCCAGCCAATGATACGATACGGTTTACTTACGCTACGCAGCCTATCATAGCACACAGCGCTTGTGTATTTGCCCCGCCCATACACGCGGTGGCAACGTGCAAGCTGCTGCTAGTAGATCGCGTGATTTAATAAAAAAAGAAAATAGTGAAGAGAGCTCAGATTGGTTGCTGTGCATGTAAGTAAGTAAGTAAGTAAGTAATATTTATTTATATAGCGCTTTTCGAGACCAGGGTCACAAAGCGCTTAGACAATCAAAACAATACTCAAAAAAGTACATACTTTAAAGATCAAGATAATACTGAGAACAACACATGAGTTCGAGAAATTCAAGGAAAAGCCTGAACAAATAGAAACGTCTTAAGGTGTTTCTTAAAGGAGTCAGTAGACTCCATCAAGCGCAAAGAGAGAGGAAGATCGTTCCAAAGCTTAGGAGCAACAGCCTGAAAAGATTTCTCTCCTCTGGTCCTGAGCCGTGTGCGTGGAACCATAAGTAGATTCTGATCCACAGACCTCAGAGCCCGAGCTGGGGTGTAAGGCTGGATCAGATCAGTGACGTAAGGAGGAGCCTGACCATGAATAGCTCTGAAAGTAAGAACCTGAATTTTAAAGTTGATCCTGAAAGAAACTGGAAGCCAGTGAAGAGTTTTAAGGATCGGAGAAATGTGAGTTCTTCTACTTGAGCGGGTCAGAATTCTCGCTGCAGAGTTCTGAATCAACTGCAGACGAGACAGCTCCTTCTTGTTAAGACATGAAAACAAACTGTTACAATAGTCCAGACGAGAAGAAACAAACGCATGGATTACAAGCTCCAGATCATGTTCCGACAACATTTTCCTAAGTTTAGAGATTTTTCTCAGTTGAAGGAAACAGTTTCTGGTCAGTTTTCTGCAGTGTCGAACAAGAGACATGTCTTTATCAAATACAACACCCAGGTTTCTCAGGCTCAGTTTGACAGACTGACCTAAGTCACCCAAGTACTGACTCAACCCTGGAATCTTATCATCAGGAGCAATCACCAGAGTTTCAGTTTTGTCCACATTTAGCTGTAAAGTGTTTTCACTCAGCCATTGTTTGATTTCTAGCAAACAATTGACTAAGCTGTTCAGCCTTTGGGGCTCAGTTGGGTCAAAAGAGCAGTAGAGCTGGATGTCATCAGCAAAAATGTGATAAGAAACATCTGGAAATCTCTGAATGATTTTACCGAGGGGAATCAAGTACAGCAAAAACAATAAAGGACCGAGAACAGAACCTTGAGGACTCCACACAACAGATCTGCCGATTCAGACCTCATTTGATTGGCAGATACACTAAAACTGCGCCCAGAAAGGTAAGATGAGAACCATTCTAACACAGACCCAGACAGTCCCACTTCATCCCTCAGTCTTCTCAGCAGGATCTGGTGATCAACTGTGTCAAAGGCTGAGGACAGATCCAAGAGCACCACAACAGTGAATTTACCCGAGTCAGCCGACATCATGATGTCACTGGACACTTTCAATAAAGCTGTCTCCGTAGAGTGATGTTTACGGAAGTCAGACTGAAACTTCTCATGGATGTCGCTCTGATCCAGGAACAAAGACAGCTGCTCAGACACCACCTTCTCCAAGATCTTGGACAAGAAAGGGAGCTTAGAAATAGGCCTGAAATTACTGAGGTCAGTTGGGTCTAAGCCTGGTTTTTTGAGCAGAGGCTCCACAGTGGCATGTTTAAATGCATTGGGAAAAACCCCTGTGGAAAGGGAGAGGTTCACCATATTGGTAACCCAGGGGCCAATTACATCAAATACTTTGATAAAAAGCCTACAAGGAAGGACGTCATCTGAGCAAGAGGATGGTTTCATCTTGTTCACTAGTGCTGAAATATCACCCAAAGATACAGCAGTGAAGGAGGACAAAGAGGAGGAGATGGGCTCAGAGACAGTAGGGGTTCCAAACAAAGGGGGAGAGATTTTCTCTTTGATCAATTTAATTTTGTCAATGAAAAATCTCAACAATGCATTGCTGTCAGCTTCACAGAAGACAGGCGTGATTTGAGGAGCAGGAGACACAAGAGAATTAATCGTGTCAAACACAACTTTGGGGTTTTTCCTATTTGCTGCTACCAGTTTTCTGAGGTCAATCAAATAGTTATTGCGCCGGTTGGTTGTCAACTTGATTGACATGAACAGCAGCCAATCATAGCTCCCGCCTCTTCCAGTGTATGCAGGGCAAAGTTCATATGAATCGAGAATAAAAAGAGCAAAACGTGTGGACTTCCCGACAGTCATTTTACGCAGTTCAGAAAAACGATATAGAATTTTAATCTTTGTTTTTTTAATAATATATCGAACAAAATAATTCGCGTTTAATTAAAATTTGAATGAAGTATGTACTTACTTATGTTGAGATGATTTGATGAAGGTAGATCTTTTGAACTTCATCATTATAAAAGTAGCTCACAAACCGAAAAAGTGTGGGCACCCCTGTTTTATATCATTTAAGGTAAGGTAAGTTAAAACTTTATTGATGTTGTTTTTTTTTCCAATAGCCAATACATACAGCATTTTTTTGTAAAAAATAAAAAATAAATCAAAATAAATACGAACAAGAGAAATAAAGAGAAAGAACACAATTACACAATCTAAGTCTAAAGATAAAGACAAAGAACATAGATCAAAGAAAAACAACAAAGACAAAGGATACAAAGACTAACATAGAACAGAACATCCAGATACTTTCACTCCACTTCTGCCCCCAAACTCAGAATTGTACAATTTAATAGCCTGAGGAATGAATGAATCCTTGAGTCTATTAGTGTTGCATCTGGGAAGGAGCATTCGTGCACTCCATCTGCTTCTCTGTTCACTGATGACAGTGTTCAGAGGATGACTGTCATCATCCATGATGGACAGTAGTTTGTCGAGTGATCTCCTCTCTGCAACTTGCACCAGTGAGTCCAGCTTCATGCCGACCACAGAGCCAGCCCTCCAGATCAACCTGTCCAACACTTTGACACTTCTCTTGGACACATTGCCACCCCAACACACCACAGCATAAAACAGGACTAGGTTGTTCATTGGGTTTTTTTCACCTTTTCTCCCAAGTATTTCCATAAAATGATAGAATCCTCCGAAGTACATCGCGTACCTGCAGTGAGGTGATGCTGGGAAGCAGTTGTGTGGAACTGAGGGGGGCACAGGAAGGTGGGGCAGGTTCTGTGGTGGGCTGCTGTAAAGGTGAGGTGACCTGCTCAAACCTGTTGAAAAAGTTGTTGAGACCGTTCTCCTCCACCGTGTCCACTGCAGAGGACTTGGTCTTGTGACCAGTGATGGTTTTAACACCATCCAAGAACTCTCTTATTTGTTCCCCATTCAGATTCTCCTGTAGGTGTCATTTGCCTTCCTCGAGCATCGCTTCACCTTCGTCCTGTTAAGAACATACTTGACCTCCTTTGTTATCAACAGTTTATTATTAGGGCAACAGCGGACAGTCTTAGCAGGGGCCACAACGACTAAACAGAAATTTATATAATCCATTAGACAGTGTGTCTAATCCTCGATGTCCTGATCATGAGACTTCAGCAGCACATCCCAGTCTGTGGTGTCAAAGCAGTCTCTGATGGCGTCCTCCACAGCTGGTGTCCACTTCCTGATTGTCCTAGTGGTCACAGTCTGTCTCTGCACCACAGGAGTGTACTGTGACTGAAGGTAGACCAAGTTATGATCTTACCTTCCAAGTGGAGGAAGAGGTTTGGCTCTGTACGCATCCTTCAAGTTTGAATAAAGAAGGTAAAATGTCCTGTTATTCCCTGTTGGACAATCCATCTACTGGTGGAAAGTAGGCAGTGTATAGTCCGGGTTGGCATGATTAAAATCCCAAGAGATATAAAAGGATCAAAACACGGAGTCGCTTCCATCGCTCAAACACTCGAAAATACAAACTTTCAATTACGATTGACTGGACGATCTTCTCCCGGCAACTTTACAGATCAATAGCCCCGGGCAGAAAGGTCCCGACCTGTAGAAACATCGCTACATTCGTCCTTTCCGGCCAAATTGTTCTTTCAAGTTCCCTGTGTCACTGATCCCCCATTGAGAGACATCCTAATTTGTCTTCCTGTAATCTAATTATTCAAATGTTTTCGGGCGGGGGTCATCTTCTCTTCCGTCATTCGTTTCCCCTTGTCCCGGATGTGTCTTGATTTGTAACAAGAAACCGGGGTGTCATGTTTGATGAACAGCTGACCTACACAGAATAGCCAGCTCATGTACAGTGCTTGGCTATCTCCCATCTTGACTTCTGTGACGGGCCACAATTAGTCCTCCCAGCCAGTGCTGCTAAACCACTGCAGATGATCCAGGACACAACAACGTGTCTGGTCTTCACCCCTCAGTTCATTGAGCTACCCTGGCTCCCAATGACTGCCCACAACCAATTTTAATGGAATCGAGGAAATTAAAGTCTTGAAGTGACTTTGCTCCCAAAATCAAAATTAAGGTCAGCGATCACCAAGGCAAGGGTTTATCTTGACATCATGTCATGTATCTTTCTCCTCTTGCTCGTTCGTCGTCCTCCTTATTATAAGCTCTTTATTATAGTGTTTACTGTAATTGGCCCCTTGGGTTACCAAAATGGTAAAAATCTCCCTTTCTACTGGTGTTTTTCTAATGCATTTAAGCATGTCATTATAGAGTCTTTACTCAAAAAGACAGGCTTGGTTTCTAAGCTCCCATTCTTGATCAAGATTTTGGAGAAGGTAGTTTCTGAGCAGCTGTCATTGTTCCTGGATCAGATCGACATCCATGAGAAGTTTCAGTCCGGCTTCCGCAAACATCACTCTACGGATACAGCCTTACTAAAGGTTTCTAATGACATCACAATGTCAGCTGATTCTGGTAAATACACTGTTCTGGTTCTCTTGGATCAGTCCTTAGTCTTTGACACAGTTGATCACCGATCTTTCTGAGATGACTGAGGGCTGACGTGGGACTGTCAGGGTCTGTGTTACAGTGGTTCTCATCATACCTTTCTGGGCACAGTTTCAGTGTATCTGCAAATCAAATAAGGTCTGAATCAGCGGATCTGTTGTGTGGAGTCCCTCAAGGTTCTGTTTTGGTCCTTTTTGCTGTACTTGATTCCCCTGGGTAAGATCATTGAGGGATTTCCTTATGTTTCTAAAACCATTTTTGCTGAGGACATCCAACTCTACTGCTCATTTGATCCAACTGAGCCCCAGAGGCTGAACAGCTAAGTCAATTGTTTGCTAGAAATCAAACAATGGCTGGGTGAAAACACTTAATGTGGACAAAACGGAAACTCTGGTTATTGCGTCCGATGATATAGTTCCAGGGTTGAGTCAGTACTTGGGTGACTAAGGAAGGTCTGTCAAACCTTGTAAGAACCTGAGAAATCTGGGTGTTGAATTTGACAAAGCAGAAAACTGACCAGAAACTGTTCCCTTCAACTGACAAAAATCTTGTCACAGCACGATTTATAGTTTTATAACCCATGCGTTCGTGTCTTCTCGTTTAGACTATTGTAACAGTTTATTGTCGTGACTAATCAAGAAAGAGTTGACTCACCTGCAGTTAATACAAAACTCTGCAGCGAGAATTCTTTCAGGATTAGTTTTAAAAATTCTGGTTCTTACTTTCAGATCTATTCATGGTCAGGCTCCTCCTTACATCAGTGATCTAATCCAGCCTTACACCCCAACTCTTAGGTCTCTGGGACAGAATCTACTGATGGTTTCACACTCACGCTTCCGAGCCAGAGGAGAGAAATCCTTCCAGGCTGTTGCTTCTAAGCTTTGGAATGATTTTCCTCTCACTCTGCGTTTTTTTGGATCTACGGACTCCTTCAAAAACAAACTTTTTTATTTGTGCAGGCTTATTCCTACTTTTTTTTATGATGTCTTGGCCTTTAGTGTTTAAATCTGTATGTATGTTTAACTGTGTATTGCTTTTGATTGTTCAAGTGCTTTGTTTCCTTGTTCAAGAAAGGCACTTTACAAATCACTGTTACTTACTTTTTGAGCTTCCTGTTATTGTATTGAGTTTCAAATGTTGTCCTTGCTAGTTAAAGCTTACCAATTATTTTTTTTTACCTTTACACAGTTTTAATCATATATCTTTTTTTTTTATATATATATATTTTATTTAAACAGTTTTTATAACAAATTGCAAACATGTTCAAGAGTACAAAAGAAAACCAGGTTATTAAAGCACAGGAAACAAAGAAAAATAAAATAACAAGAAACAAGAATACACAGTACCGAATAAAGTAGACAAGAGTAGAAATAAGAGAAAAAAAAAAAAAAATTAAAAAATTAAAAAGGAAAAAAAAAAAAATAAAATAAAACAACTGTCAGGCAAAAGCTTAATGATAATAAACACTCTTGTAGTACGTCAAGGGGTTCAAAGGACCTCGGTGTCCAGGAGAAAAGTCCAGCTCAAGGATAATTTATAAATGTCTATGCGTCTCTCTTAATGAATTGAATGAAAGGATCCCAGACTTTTTTGTACTTTCCTGCATTCCCAGAAAGGGAAAATCGAATCTCCTCCAGATAGAGGCATGTCGTTCATCCAGACTTTGTATGATGGAGGAGAAGCTGACTTCCACTCCCGAAGAATAGTCCTCTTTGCCACAACCAAACCGAAGGCGAGGGCCTGCTGAAATGCTTTGGGAAGCTTTTTTGTATCGTTGGTACAACCCATAATAACCAATGATCCATCTGGTACAAGAGTCTGATTGTATGCAACACTAAGACTATTAAAAACATTGGACCAGAAAGAGGTGAGACTTGGACAGGACCAGAACAGGTGTGCAAGAGTACCATCACATTGTTTACATTTATCACATATTGACGAAACATTTGGGAAAATTCGATTCAATTTTGTCTTAGAGTAATGGAGCCGATGAACAACCTTAAACTGAATGAGCTGTAGTCGTACATTTATGGAACAAGATGTTATTGTGGACAAAGAGTCGTTCCACACCTCCTCAGGAATGCTCACATTCAGATCCCTTTCCCATGCATCGTGAATGTGATTTGACGACGGCTTAATTTCAAATAGTTTGACAAGATGGCTGATAAGATGTTTACAGGTGGGAGACTTCGAGACAATGGTAAAAAAGTTGTGGTCCATCGGGAGCGATTCAAAATTAAGAAAAGACCTACTGACAAAGTTCCTTACTTGAAAATACCTAAAAAGATGGTTGTTTGGCAATTCAAATTTTTCCTTTAACTGCCTGAATGAAGCAAAGGTGCCATCTATATACAGGTCTTTAATTGTTGTAAGGCCTCTCTTAGCCCAGTCGATGAACACCGGGTCTGTTTGGCCTGGTTTGAAGGCAGGATTGTTACATAACGGACTTAAGACTGATTGCTCTGTTATGTTGAGCGTCTTCTTTATCTGTGCCAAGATTTTAAAGGAATTTTGAAGTACGAAATCGTGGATATTTTTTGTTTGAAGCTTAACGTTTGAGAGTAAGACAGCAGATGGCGATAAACCCTGACTTGTTATTAATTTGTTGGTCTCAATTACAGGCCAAAGTGGGGAAAGAGAGTCAGATTCAGTTTTAACATGTTTTAGTGGATTCCAAAAAATAAAATTTCTTGCATTACATGACCAATAATAATGACGGAAGACAGGGAGACCAAAGCCCCCATCAACTTTGGATTTTTGTAGGTGATCTTTGGATATTCGGGGGTGCTTGTAGGACCAAATAAAGGGCATGATAATTGAGTCAATGTTTTTGAAAAATGATCTTTTTAATAATATAGGGATATTTTGAAACAGATAAGTTAGTTTAGGAAGTATCGTCATCTTAACAGCATTGATAATAATTAATAACTTCCATCTCTCAACCAGTGTTTGAATTTTATCAGTGATGATCAAGTAGTTTTTCTTAAATAGGTATTTGGGATTTCTAGTGATATTCACGCCCAGGTAAGTAAAGTAATCGATTGAAAGCTTAAAGGGAAGATTTGAAAGGAAGTTTTGGTCAAGGTCATTGTTTAGCGGCATGAGGACACTTTTGTTCCAGTTTATAGTAAAACCAGAAAGTTGGCCGAATGTTTTCATAAATTCAAGGAGTGGTGGAAGGGAGCTTTGAATGTTTGATAGAGTAAGAATCAGGTCATCTGCATACAGACTGATCTTAGAGGTAATCATGCCACATTTGATGCCCTCAATATTTACATTGTCCCGAATTGCAATGGCGAGAAGCTCAATCACCAAAGCAAAAAGCATTGGTGACAAACAACAGCCCTGTCGAGTGCCTCTGTTCAAGCCAAGAGGGGGGGATTTGTCAAAGTTTGTTAGTATAGAGGATTTAGGATCCCTATAGAGAAGTTTAACAAATGAAATAAATGTGTCGCCAAAAGCAAACCTACGGAGAGCTAAAAACAAAAATTTCCATTCGACTTGGTCAAATGCTTGTTGCGCATCTAAAGATATAATTGCAGAATGAGGATGCGTTGTGGAATTAACAATGTTTAGAATACGTCGTGTATTTGAAAGTGGAAACCTGTTTGGTATGAAACCTGTTTGATCAGAGTGGATTAAATTATGTATATGTTTGGACAGTCTGTTTGTAAGAATTTTAGCTATTATTTTTTGGTCACAATTTAGAAGGCTTAAGGGTCGGTATGATGAAACTTCTGCACCATCACCGTCTTTTTTCAAAAGCAGACAGACATTAGCTTCGTATAACGTATTGGGAAGTGAATTTTCTTTTAATGAGCAGATTATCATGCGAAGTAATAAAGGGGAAAGTAAGTCAATATGTGATTTATAAAATTCTATACCGTATCCATCTGGGCCACAAGCTTTACCGCTAGGGAATTGCCGAATAGCTAATTTGATCTCATCCAAGGTGATCTCTGCATCTATTTCGTCTCTGGCTTTAGCTGGAAGAGTGGGTGAATTGATCATATTAAGAAATGTGTTTATGTCTGCTTCTGTCGCTTTGGATTTTGAGGCGTACACATCAGTATAGAAATCCAAAAATCTACCATTGATCGATTTGGGATCTGTTATCAACTGTCCATCTGGAGAGAGTATCTTGTTGATAGCGGTGGCGGATCTGATGCCCTTAAGCTGCGTGGCAAGTAGTGTGTGTGGTTTATCTCCTAACTCAAAATGTTTTTGTTTTAATCGCATTATGTAGTTTTTTACCTGATCGCAGAGCAAGTGGTTGTATTCATATTTAAGCTTTAGCATGGACTGTAGTGTATCATCCGAATTTGTATTTTGGTAGTCAGTTTCTAGTTTCGTTAATTCTGTTTCAATCTCCTGGAATCTCTGGCGTCTGAGCTTTTTTTGCCGTGATTGGTATGATATAATGTAACCTCTGATCACCACTTTTAGTGTCTCCCATAATGTATTGTCTGAAACGGTCCCATTGTCGTTGCACAGAGTGAAGTCTGTTATCTTATTTGCGATATATTGTGTGAACGTATGATCTTGGCACAGATAAGGGTTATACTTCCAATTAAATGGCCGGGTGGGGATGTTAAAATTTATTTTCATTGAGATGGGGGCATGGTCTGATACAATAATATTATGATAGGTCGAGTGAGTAACATGTGAAATTAGCTTTGAGTCCAAAATAAAGTAATCAATCCTAGTAAAGGTATGATGTACGGGGGAAAAAAAAGAATATTGTCTATTAGATGGGTGCTGAAGGCGCCATATGTCTACTAGGTCCATTTGTTTGAGTAAGTTATTTATAACAGGAACTGATCTCAAGGATGAAGCTGTTTTCAAAGATGATCGGTCTAGTACAGGATCTAGGTAACAGTTTAGATCTCCCCCAATTATTAAGCTGCGATTGCTATACTGTGCAGCCACATCAAAAATGTTCTTGAAAAAGTCAGGTGAATCAAAATTAGGCGCATAAACATTTAGTAGAGTTAAATTAAATGAGTTGATGGAGCTGGTAACAACAATAAATCTCCCACCTGGGTCCGTGGTTATGGAATGGAGCTCGAATGGGACGGTTTTGCGGATAAGAATGGCAACACCTCTGGCCCTGGAGGAAAATGAAGACTGATATACATGCGAGACCCAGTTAGCCCTCAATCGTCTCTGCTCAGAAGGTCGAATGTGAGTTTCCTGTAAGTAGATTATATCAGAATTAAGAGACTTAAGATGTGAAAATACCTTTGCTTTTTTAATGGCGCTACCCAAACCTCTACAGTTCCAAGATGTAAATGTAATTGGAACAGATCCTGAACCCGCACTACAATTATTAACCATTATCGAATAGTGTCACATTTTTTGCATATGCACAGAAAGAAACCTGACAGCTGTCCAAAGTAAAGATAAAAAAAAACAAAAGGTGAAAATTATATAAAAAATTCAAACCCACTTGTTGTGTAAAAACAACAAAACCCCACATACCCCAAATTCAAGCAAGCTTTGGTAATAGAACAAACACTAACCCAACTCTTGAGTCCGTGGAATATAATACAGAGCACCAGAACAAATTGGAAACAAATAAATGAATAATTATTTTAAAGAAATCCCAAATGTACAATACTGAGCAGCACACTGCTTATCAGCATATCTGCATATTATAAAAAAAAAATGGAATACCAAGAACAATTGAACAGTTGAAAACGTATATAATAAAAAAAGAGATTGAACGTTACCATGGTGACAATAAACAAATTAATGCAATAACGCATTGATCAAACTTAACAGAGACTGTTAAACATTTAAACGCTGTGCGAACAGTGTTACCACAATAAGTTTATGACTTGTTTGGCAAGGATTTGGCAAACCGTTCAGCATCTTCAGCCGTGTTGAACACCGAGGTGGTGTTGTTGTAAACAACGTGCAGTATGGCAGGGAAGCGCAGAGAGCACTTTGCACCAGCCTCATCCAGGTTCTTCCTCACGATGTTGAAAGACTGACGTTGTGCCAGCACCTCAGCGGTATAATCCGGAAAGATGTAGATTCTCTTTCCATTATGGTGTAAAGGGCCGTGTTGTCGGTTCAGGCGAAAGATCTTTCCCACGTCGCTGTCGTTGTGTAGCTTCGCCATGAAGACTCGGGGCCGCTCCGAGGCCTGCGGTTTAGCTCGACGGATCCTGTGAGCTCTGTCGACCTTGAGAGGCTTCTCAAAGTGTTCTTTGCCCAGTAGTTCGGGGATGAGCTGGGAGACGAACCGGGTGGGGTTACCTGCCTCTTCGCCCTCCGCGATGCCCACAATCCGGATGTTGAGTCGTCGTGAGCGCCCCTCCAAGTCGTTTAGCTTAGCTTTTAGCATACTGTTAGCCGACTTTAGGCCCTCACAAACGGACTCCAGCGCAGCGATGCGGCTATCGGACGCCGATAAGGCCTCTTCCGTGCCGTCCAGGCGCTGGTGTACGTCCAGGTTATCCTTCTGAAGGGCCGAAAGATTACCTTCGATGGTGTCCAAACGACCCTCCATAGAAGTTTTAAGGGAATTCACCAATTCACACACTTTGGCCAGTTCGTCACCTTGTTTAGCGATAGCAGCTAGTATGTCCTCTGTGTCCTTGCTAACACAGACTCGTGTACTGGCATTTGCCGCTCTGGAGTTTTTCTCGCTATCGTCCTTCTTGGGCATCCTGTTTAAATGATGTATTCCAGATGAATAAAGTTGGGATTTCTTTGGTGCCAGAAAGTTTTTTTTTGTTGTAAAAGTATAACTTCTTCACGGAGCACAAGGCTAACACGTCTACTCCATTACACGGCCAAGCTCCGCCCCCAATCATATATCTTTTTAACATTTGTTTTGTATATCACAAACATATGTCTCATATTGTCATATTTATACACCAGACACTAGAGTCACAATATGTAATAAGCACAGTCAAACTCAAATATCAATGTTCACCAATAGAGAAACTTAAAAAAACAAAAGATTGCCCTGTTGTTAAGTAAAGTTGAGGTTTAATATATGAATAATTTAATTTATTTTAACAAAATCCAGAGTTACAGTGACTTTCTAATTGAAAAAACTTGAAAAATGTGTATACCTTGTAAACACAATATATACAATACAATACAATATTCAATTTGTTTTCTTTTCTAATATTGGCTGTCAGAAAGTTTGGTTCCTATGAAAAAGGTAATTATTTTCAATGCACATTGATCTGTTTTGCTTCATGCATTTCCCTTTTTTGATGTGATTAATGTCAAACACATAAAAATAAAATGTTTTTGCTCAATCTTTAATCAACATCATTCTTATATCAACAAGGTCAAAAGCATTTTTACAGCTATTGCAAAAATGAAGTGAAAAAAATCTGTGTTTATGCTCATTAGGACACTTCGAAAGTGAAAGGTATAACCCACAATTAGTCTGTTGCAGTTGTGAGGTTCTCCCAGATCAATGCAGGAATCCACACCGCTAGTACCACATGGCACACTGGTTTTGTTGCTCACTATATGGTCTTCCAGGTCCATCATGGATGAGTCCTTGTTCTTGTACCTCCTGAACACAGGCAGGCATGGTTTGTTCGAAAGCATAGGCACAGCTGTGGTTCATTCATTGTGACATTTATTTGAACATTAACAGAAATCTCAACACATTCCATAGTTAAATTGAGACGGAAAGGTTTAAGTCACCTCAAGATGTGCTGGTTTGTTTGTCATGATTACATTTAAAGACAGCATCTATAAGGTAACAAATGCTGTGTCAGTTCAGTCTATGACAATAATTGAGTTAAATGAAATTGGAATAGAGAGAGAACAATATGGATGTGACTAAACTGAACAAATGAAAAGTCAACCGAAATATTGTCAGAAAATTACATGGGCCAGACCCTGATTTGAAGTGAGAGATTTGTAATGCTGTGGTTTGAGGCTGTATGTGTGTACGTTCATATCTGTGAAGCAGTTAGAGTGAGGTGAGCAAAAGTGCGTTTACATATACATTCTGCAACAGAATCAGCGTCTAACCATCAGTTCTGAGTTGAGATGTCCATTTTGACTGCCCTGATGGAGACTCTGACTCGACAGCCGAGGTTCCTCAAGAGGACGGGTCGAATGGTGGAGTCTCTGAGACAGTAGATGAGAGAACTTAAGCAATGAGGACAGATGAATAAACATATATATAAAACATTCTGAATTCGTATAAAAGTTAGATATGGCACTGATTTGTAAACTGCCATCAATAACCTATTGTGCATGGTCGACAAAAGACTAAGCCCCAACTGGAACACATGCAGTGTCATTGTGGAACGGATTTTTCTGGCAGAGCTTTGGTTTTCAGAGAAAGAGCTCGCTGCCACAGTCACTCCGAACAAATTGACAAGAATGATAATAGCTGATAAAATGAATATTAATATTTGTTCCATCTCATGAAACTGAGCAGACAACGGAACCATGTACAAGTTGATTGCCTGACAGCTGCGCTCCATCAAAAGACTATCCAGCTCATGAAACGGAAACATACACATCAACCCAACTCGTACAACCACGATCGAGGTACAGTAGGTCCAAATTAAAATAATGGCCCAGGATGTGGATCTCATAGTGACGATTCTGCTGTGTTGAAGCGGGAAACACACCGCCACATATCTCTCCATCGACATTACAACGAGTGTCACTGGAGAGATGGAGGACGCTAAAATGTTCATTGAAATTAATACACCACAGGCAGGATAAGTCAGACGCACTCTAAGCGATGCCAGGAGAAACATGATCTGGCTTATTTCTAAACTAAAAGTGTCTGCAAACAGAAGGTTAAACAGCAAAACAAAGCGGGAGGTCTCTCGGAACACCGGTTTACTCCGCAGAATGAACAGCATGAAGATATTAACAGTGTAGAAAATAAAACATGGAATCATAGTCATAGTTATAAATAGACCTTTCTCTAAACGTCTGTCATTATTTAGACCTTCAGTGCTGTTAGACATCATCAGTAAGGTTTGTGGAAATCCAATAGTTTCTTTTTATCAAAAATAAAGTTTCATAAGCAGAAACATTGTCGGCAATTGCATGCAAGGAAAAAAATATTCCAAAAACATCCTCCTTCCTCGGCCTACAGCATGTTTGCAGAGCAGGTCTGCGAGCTTCACATCTATTCAGGCTTTAATACAGCAATTTCATCACATGACCATCCCTGGAGAGTTTGTGTGTGTGAGCCGAAATAAACTCCTCAAACAGTTACTAGACTTTTTTCATGAAACACAATTAAACTTTTGAACTATAGAAACACTCGGGGAACACCACTGCCAGTTTTCAACTCATCATGGGGGGGAGTGGGTTTTTTTTCTAACTGTTTGGATTTCGTCGATATAATTAAAAGCTTTTACAGATTTTATTATGTCAATTTTGAAAATTGAAAATGTGTTTTTCTATGAATTATTATAAAATATTTCTGGGTCCATAATTATGTTAAATACATACAGAAGTACTTAAGGAAAATGTTGGTGACTTATTTTGATTATAGGTAAAAGTACATTAATATAAAGGTTTACAAAAACCTGACTGTCCAGACTTTTAGTCAAATGAAACTGGAATAGACCAGAAAGAGTTCTGCTAGCCCTGCTGATATCTATCAGCTGCCTCAAGAGCCCCATCAAAAAAAAGGCTTATATCTTCAGCTTGAACGGCATCCCTCACTGTGTGGGTCCATCGACTAATTCTGGGATTACCACCACGA
This sequence comes from Callionymus lyra, assembly GCF_982586985.1. NCBI lineage: Eukaryota > Metazoa > Chordata > Actinopteri > Syngnathiformes > Callionymidae > Callionymus > Callionymus lyra. The sequence continues at coordinate 18,581,484 of NC_141831.1, forward strand.
CAGGCAAAGACCACTTTATGGAAACTGCTCCAATCAGCTGCAACAAAAATTAAGGCATAGAACATTCGGACTAAATGTCTCCCGCCTAACCCAGGACATGTTTGAAATTCTGACAGGATACTCTTCCAGACATTCCCAGTGGACATTTAAACACAAACCCACAACTATTATAAGCCAATGCTGAAAACCTATTTAAATTCATTCTGAATAATTTTGCTGACAGATGAACATAGACGATCAAATGAAGGAGTCCGTAGACTCCATCAAACGCAGAGAGAGAGGAAGATCGTTCCAAAGCCTGGGAGCAACAGCCTGAAAGGATTTCTCTCTTCTGGTCCGATGATGGCTCTGTGTGTGCGTGGAGCAATCAGTAGATTCTGATCCACAGACCTCAGAGCCCGAGCTGGGGTGTAAGGCTGGATCAGATCACTGATGTAAGGAGGAGCCTGACCATGAATAGATCTGAAAGTTAGAACCAGAATTTTAAAATTGATACTGAATGACTGACAGCCAGTGAAGAGTTTTAAGGATTGGGTACATTGTGAGTTCTTCTACTAGAGCTGATCAGAATTCTCGCTGCAGAGTTTTGTATTAACTGCAGGCGAGACAGCTTCTTCTTGTTCAGACATGAAAATAAATTGTTACAATACACTAAACCAGAAGACACAAACGCATGGATTACAAGCTCCAAATCAGGTATTGACATCATTTTCCTAAGTTTAGAGACTCAGCCACTGTTTGATTTCTAGCAAACATTTGACTAAGCTGTTCAGCCTCTGTGGCTCAATGTGATCAAATGAGCAGTAGAGCTGGATGTCATCAGCAAAAATGCGGTAAGAAACATCAGGAAATCTCTGAACGATTTTACAAAGGGGAATCAAGTACAGCAAAAATAATAAGGACCCAAAACAGAACCTTGAGGGACTCCACACAACAGATCCTCTGATTCAGACCCTATTTGATTGGCAGATACTCTGAAATTGCACCCAGAAAGGTATGACAAGAACCACTGTAACACTGACCCAGACAGTCCCACTTCATCCCTCAGTCTTCTCAGCAGGATCTGGTGATTAATTATGTATTTACCCGAATTAGCCTGTCTCCGTAGAGTGATGTTTACCGAAGCCGGACTGAAACTTCTCATGGATGTAACCAAGTGGCCAATTACATCCAACACTTAAAAAAAAGCCTACACGGAAGGATCTCGGACGAGCAAGAGGAGGGTTTAACGTCCACAAAATTTAGAAAGAACCAGTGATCAATACAATGACCTTAGGGCTCTTTTTATACTAAAATGTATTACACTTATTAATAAGTATGAATATATTTTTGCCAATTGGAAATGATTACTTTGAGCATTTTCCAATGGATCATCTATGATGAAGTCCAAAGATGTACCTGAGATACTTGTTCCAATGTCTTTCAACTTAAAGTGATATTTCACCCAAAATTTAAATTTCACTCATTTTCTACTCACCCTCATGTCGACTAAGGGTTGGGAATATTTTCAGAGTAACCGTTCATTTTTAGAGTTATTGGCAAAAATGTATGTTCATTTTAAGGTAGCGACTAGAGCAGAGTTGCCTTCCCATCATCTTTGTGCAAAAATAAACACTTACAAACATCCAAATCCTTCTATGGTGCTCATCTGTAACGTCCATCTTTCATTGAAGCCCTCACATGAGAAATTGTATCCGAAAAAACTAAAACAAGTCTGTATTTTAAGCTTTTTTTTATCGGACACTGTTGGGCCATCAGCCCCCACTGACAGGAAGTACTGTGGGTTAATATCGGGAGCGCTTCCAGTCTACTATCTACATTGGAATTGCTTGCGATATTTACCTGGAGTACTTCCTGTCTGTGTGGGATGTTGATCTAGCAACTAGTTTAGCAGCTAGCTCAGCAGTATCCACTAAAACAAGACTTGTTTAAGTTTTACCTGAACAATTCCTCTAGTTGAGACTTCGATACAAGATAGACGTTACAGATGAGCACAATGAAGGTGTTTGTCTTTTTGGATTAAATCAAGACAAAAACACCTGAGCTCCAGTCGCTACATTAAAATACATGCGTTTATGTCTGTAACTCTAAATATGAACAGATTAATCCCAACCCTTAGTGGACGTGAGTAGAAAATTAGTTTGATTTGATTTGTGGTTGTACCATCTCTTTAATATGTCTGTTTGAAGAACTTCATTCTTTTTAAAAAATCTAAAACAAACTTTTTTTTTACTTTTTACTTTTCCATTTCTGTATCCTCAATTAAAGTTTTTTATGTTGAGCAAATAATATATGGATCATGTTGTTTGTTTTACTTCTAATTTATCATTGATAAACAAACAATTTTGTCCCCAGTGCTGATCCTGTGGTATGGAGATCTTGTATGATGTACTTGTATATATTTGTTTTAAAAAACATTTGGTGGGTTGCAGAAATGAAGACTCAAAAACTGTTTTTTTTAAATCTATTGACCCTTGGACCTCATTTCAGAATGTAGTGGATCAAGGGGCAAAATACCTATTTGACTTTCAACTGTGACCCTTAAATCTCCGTCTTTTATCAATGTATAGGTTATTCATTTATGTTCTACCACATATTCACTTATGGGGGTCGCATGAGGGCTGGATCCTTTTCTGGCACCAACAACAATGTGACCATGAGATCACTTCTGAAGTTCAGTGTTGGGTCACTTTGACTGAAAGTGTGAGCAACTCTTCACCTTTCCCCAACGGTGACAGGTTTCATCATACAAACAACAGAAGTCAGGTGAGAAAGAATTCAGAAGATAATTTCCCTTGAGCACTTGTTTGAAAACACATCAATTATTCAGATGTTTCCCTCAAGCATTCAGCTGTTGTGAATAAGGTTTGAAAGCCACAAACAAAGATTACATCATCTATTAAAGTTTGAATTAAAGGGGTCAGTCTGAGTCCCTGTTAAGGGAATAAAATAACAATATGAGACACTCAGGACAAGGTACAGAGCTGGACATCAACATGACTTAAGTTTGGATACTGATCAATATAGACCAGATCCAAGTATGATTCTGCAATGAGAAACTAGTGAAAAATTAGGATTAAATACAACTCCTGCTTCATGAAATTAACTTTCCTTCTTTAGAGTTGTATATAAAAAAGGGAATAAGGTTAAATCTTTTACCCTAAAACCTAATCCCAAACCTTGACCTAATATAGGGTCACATATATTTTTGAAACCACAACCTAATCCAAGGGTCGTACAATTATTAAAAATGATTTTACCTGATCAGAAACATTAAAAGCAAACATTAAAACAAAACGATGAGGTTTTACAAACTACCTCCCTGAAACTGTGGGTTCTGGGGTGCCAAGGATGATGCTGTGGTGTCCCCTTGTGTTATCTTAGGGTTAATGTGACCTGAAGGCCCAAAAACATATGTGTTTATGGTATCACTTGTGTACGTTGTTCACCTTGACCCTGAGACAACACAAGGGATCACACAAACACATTTGTTTTCAGGCCTACGGGTCACATCGTCACAAGGGGTTTACCCAAAATCAACCTATCCCTCCCAAAATCATCTCTATTCAATGTATATGTTTTGATGAGAGATAGAACTTGTCCCTAAACTAATTCACATTAAAAATGTGTTCAAGTAAACATTTTAATAGTAGATCAATACTTCAGTTTGCCCCATATTCTGTTACATATGTTGCAGAATACCAGATGGTGGTTTAATGTACTCCACAACCGTGTTAAAGAGAAAAGCTCCCCAACATTTTTGCACAATTGAACGGTTTATATAACCACCTTTTTTCTAGCGGACCTTCAATAGTACCACATAATTCAAATGAATTATTTTCTCTTTTTAGTACCAAAGACCTCTGGTGTACCACTGGTATGCAAATTGTATCGTTTGAAGCAGTGGCCCGTGGACCGGTACTGGTTGTGACCGGGCCGCACAGAAAGAAATAATCATGTCATATGATTTATGCTGTATTGATTATTTTTGTCTTAAAGGTGTTTTGTTGAGTAACATAAGTTACTCTTGAGACGTCATTTTACTTACATTTAACCTTTAAACTAGTAAAAATAAGTGAAATACAAACTCTGTAGGATTTATTTTTACTGTTTTTATGTGAAGGCCCGTGAATATTATGCTGGTCCGTGGTTCAAAAAAAGGTTTTGGACCCCTGATTTAAACCATGCTTACCAGAAACAAGCTATAAAACCTAAACCTAAAACCTTTTATTATGAATGTGTAATTAACATCTCAAGCTGCGATTTATAGAAGTTTAGTTATGTTTCTTTAGATCCTAATAATAGAAGATGTCTATGTTTGTGTACATTTAAAGCAAAGTATTCACAATCATACAAACGAGGATGATGAATATTTTGGTCAGCATCAAATTTGTTTAGAGAAATGTTTCATCATACATAAGTTTTGGAATTTGGAAGTTCTGGGAAGGTGCGTGTTTACAGAGAAAATAATGAATTCCCCAGAGTGCTTGTTTAAAAAGTGTATCATACAGTTGTGCTCAACAAACAAAGTTCAGGTGAGATAAGACTTAATTATCTCCAGCTATTTATAAAAACACATAAATTATTCAGCTGTTTCCCTCAAGAGTTCAGTTGTTAGGTGAAGTTTATTTGTCACAAACAAGTATTTCATCATCCAATTTAGTTTTAATTGAGGGCCAATTCATAATATCAGCTTGAGCTATTTCAAACAATGAAAGAATGATTATTATAAGGTGTATTTTTGCATATCTTGTGTACTTCTTTAAGGAATTACCAAACTGATCTTATTAAAGTATCTCACATGCAGATGACTTGAAGATAAAGGTCAACACCAAGTCTGATGTGTTATTTTCAGAAGGCGTGAGTTTCCGAAAATCAGCAGGTAAGTGTTGTTTAGTTAAAGTTAATTTGTAAAATAGTTTTATGTAGGAAGGGTCTGGAAATGATCAATAAACAACACATACATAAGCAGTCGCAATATCAGCTGCCTTAACATATCCATTCATTTATTTTTCACTAATTCCCTTAAGGAGGGTCGCGGCAGACTGGAGCTTATCCCAGCGTCTTCCGGCGCGAGGCAAGGGACACCCTGAACAGGACGCCAGTCGGACGCTGTGCACACAAAGAAATACAACCATTAACACACCCTGATATATATATATATATACAGTATATATATATATATATATATATATATATATATATATTGGGGAAACTATCCGTAGGTATCAGTGTGTGTTAATGGTTGTATTTCTTTGTGTGCACAGTGTCAGACTGGCCTCCAATCCGCTGATAATTAGTGTAAAATAAATGATTTGCTGATTTTCAGGAAGTATTATCTTCTCTCTCAGTCTTATATATATACTGTATATTTATATATATATATATATATATATATATATATATATTATATATATATATAACACCAATATTTAACAAGAACATATTTTATCTATATGGAGACTGTTTCCAGTAATGCAGTTAACATACTGCAGCTGCCATCTTGCCAACTATTTTAGTTATTTTGTGTCTGTTTGCACTAGTTAAATAATGCATCACTGTCATCTGCTTGTGTCTCCTCTTCACAACAGGTCTCTCTGCAATGACAGTTCCAAGTATCGAAAACAAGTCATAGAAACCTAAAAAGAAAGTTCCTACATTGCGAGGCCAGCCACTATGGAACAGTTGGAGACAATTTACAGATTATGATAGAGGCCGCTATAGATGCAATATCAACTGTGGGAGATGAGCCGTTCCTGTTATACTGTTATAAAAACTGTGCTATACTAAGAGCGATACAGCCCCTTTTTACAATGGTAGCTATATTAGTACTTTGAACTTTTTAGAAGCTAAGTGGTTTGAGTGTCTTTTCTAACAGGAGGAAATAGGTCATGCATAGCTGCAAGGACATTTTTCTTGGTGTTTGAATTGGAGCAGAGTCTTTGGATTGGTTTCCAGGAAGTGTTGTTGCCATCGATCCATTGTCTTATAGCTGAAAAATGCATCAATGCCACATTTTTGCAGAACGCTGAATATAGGATTATTTGTTTTCATAAACTATTGTTTTTTTCCTCCAACAGAGAAAATATTGTTATATTGTTCATCAAGTCAGTCAGTTACAGGCCTGTACATTCTTAGAAGTCTGATAAACAAACAATTGGATTTGAACCCCTACATTCTGCTTCATGTTCAACTTTCAAAAACCTCTCAGGAACTTTTCCGAACAATGACGTTCATTCGGTGACCTCCAGCTTGTTATTTTTCTCATGTCACTTGTTTTTTCTTCCCAACAGACCAGTGAGGATCATTAGTGTTAATTGCTTCTCCCTTTGGATTAAAGAAGTCAATATTTACAGACGACAAAGAGGTCATTAATGTGAATATTTAATGAGTAAACTTCTGGGGACGGACATCATTGTTTTGGATCTAGCTAATATATTTTCAAGGGAACAAATGTTCACATGACATCATAAGAAGTTTCCTGGAATATGAACAAACTTTTTTGATCACATTTGTATTGTTTTAAAGGTAAACATAATCCTCCTTTGGTTACTTAAAATGATAATCCATTCTCAGTCACTAATCTTTTAAGTCAATGGTTTAATGTGTCATCAGAAAAATCAAAAAATAATTTAGTTGATTAACTGTTCTGGATTTGCTTTAAAACAGCACTGATACATATTTTAGCATATTTTCCAATCCAGTGTTTTCTTTATGCACTGCACAGATACTGAACAACAAATAGGAAACATAAAAGACAACAACGTTGAACTGTTTCTACAATCAAAATTGACAACAAATCGAAAAGACCTAATAGTGTTGCCAAGGTTTTGTTTTTTGTAATTTAGCAGATCAGGGGTAGGTTTCCCTGCTACACTTTCTATGGACGTAACAAGATTGTTTTGTGTGAACATTTGTAAGATGTTGGTTTAAATCGTTGAAAAGTAGAGCATCACCCGAAAACCAGGCCTCTACCTAGAGTGTAAAGTGTCAAGACCAAGACTTTTCAGGTTATTGTGGTAATTTTCCCAAATTACACACAATAACTTGCTAGAGTTGAATAACATTAGCATCATATTGGGGCTGATTTTGAAGAAATTCTCTTGTTTAATCTCTGTGGATAGCACTGTATGTGTAATGAGTATCATTAAAGAAAATACATCAATGTACATTACGCTTGCAGCTGGCCCACAGAGGGCGCTGGGGCGCCGGCCTTCCGCCGACCTGGCTGTTTTTTTTTGTTTGTTTTTTTATTTTATTTACTTTGAATATCATTATGAGCAGATGGTTTTTGATGTTTGTAGAACTCTTCACACTGATAAACTATATTATAAATGATGCATTCATGTTCTGTTTATAATCTTGTTTTGTGTCGTCATTTGTCATATTCTGTCTATCTGGGGGCGCTTCTTTGCAGATCCCATCAGTGACGTCACATTACTGTAACTCAGTCAATCATACATCGTCGCAAAAGTAACAGAAAAGCCAATCACCGTTGGTTGCTGGATGGATTTTGGGGCGCTCAAAATAATGACCCTGAAGGAAGCAATACATAATGGTGCATATTTACATTGTGTCACTATCTTGGGTTACCTGACTTGGTAGCGCTCACCATTGTTGAACTTTGAGAACACACGGTTTTGCTGCTTCAATCCCCCCCTCGACATTTTAATTTTACAAGTTTTTGTTTATTATTGCTCTGTATTTGCAGTGCCTTTGTGTTTGTGTTGAGCGGGAAGAAAGTGCCTCTGGTGTCCTGGTACAGAGGACAGGTTGTTAATATACAGTATTCGTTTAAGTTTTTTTTTAATCATTTTGTTTATTCTGATTGGGTAATGAAGATCAGCACTGGACAGTGGTAAAATGGTGATGCCAATGAACACAATTTTCACCTAACACGGTAAAATCTATTTTATTAGAACCTTAAATTTATATCCATCATTATTATTAATCATAAACTGTGAGACTATATTTTCTAAGTTGCAGTTCAGATCTGATTTCTTGATCTTGAGAAATCAATTAAAAATAGTAAATCTGTCACCGTTTCTTTTCATTCGAATGCATATAACTTTTTTTTTAAAGTAAATGTACGTTTTACGAGAAAGATTCATTTTCTTTTCATAAAACAGGGTTCTACTGTGCTAAGGTTGCACGCAAATAATTACCTCCGCCAATCACCTTTCAATACACGATGGGTTAGAAATCGCTGGCGTCATCTAGCGTTCACTGACGTGCATTGCAGACTGATATTACGTCCTATATAGTTTTCTTCCACATGAAATATTATATTCGTCCTAATCTTTCGTTTATTTCCACTGCTTAATACCACCAACATTATTATTATTATTTTAGAACGGTATTAACTTTTTTGCATTCGCAAAATAATTCAAATGTGTTTGTATAGAAAGCACTAATGCTATTATTATTATCATAATTATTAATTTCACTTTGTGTCAAAATGTGTTGATGGGCAATGTTGTGATATAAATCTCCTAGGACGTTTACAAATGAGAAATTCTAACTTTATATATAATAGTTATTGGTTATGTAAAGACCTCTTGATCAGGTAAGGGACCTGGAACCTATTAATATTTACTCCTTCTTTCTGATTTTTTTAAACATTTTTTTATTTGTCAATTATGCATTCCTATCGTTCCATTTGTTTATTGTATGTGTCTTTGGTTAACAGTTCTCCCATTATATACCGAGTATTTAAAAATATGTATCATGATAATTTTTCAGCTTTATAAATATATGGGTTGAAATGGCCGAATTAAAATAAAAACATTTGGATGATAATTGTAAAAGCAGGTGACGCTGCAGCAGACACCGCCCTCCACAGGTGCCACTCATTAAGGTGCTGTGAAAACCAAGATGGCGTTTGACGTGGACAGAAGGCGCCAATCTCAAGATGACGAGCAGCGGACCGGGACCAGAACCGGCTTCTCGGGATCCTCGGTTCTCTTCCAGGTGGGTCCACGAAACGACCCGTTGTCGGGCTTTAGTACAGCGGGTCTCAAACTCATTCAATCCCCTGCTGTTTTATGGTGAGATACGTTAAAGATCTCGTCAGATGAACCAGGAAGTTCTTTGTTTTGGTTGTCATGAATCAAGTACAAATGAGTCCGTAGGATTAGTGAACCACTTTGACACGAGTAAAAAAAAAAAGGTTCATATTTTAAACGGTGAAACAAACGTGATTTTTAAAGAGTCGCTCATTTCGAGATTTTTTTTTTTTTTTTTAAAGAAGGAAATGAGAAACTACAAATTCAGAAAAGGAGATTTCCAAGCAGGGCCGGGTCTAGGCAGGGGCAAGAGGGGGCCTGGCCCCCTCAAATAAATGTTGTGCCCCCTCAAACTTGCATGTAAGTAAGTAAGTAAGTAACAGCACAATGCCCCCTCAAGATTTGTGGCTGCCCCCTCAGACATGCCTGTCTAGACCCAGCCCTGTTTCAAAGGTGTATAAAGGAGTATTGGCTGATCACTTTTTTGGCATTTAAAATAAAACTTTGGTAAACTAATTTCCCATCAGGCCACAGTGGGGGCCCATCTTCATCATTATTCAAGGTCACTCTATTCTCTTTAACATCTATGAACCTCATTGGTTGTTGTCTTATTTTTCCTGGTATCTTCACTACCACCATTCCTCTACTCTTGCGTGTCCATCTGAGTTCTATGGGAGAACATGGTTTGACGGTGCAGGCGTCAGTTTCTGTTTCAGTCCGTGCTCGTGTGTATGTGGCCGCGGCTGGTCTACCGCTGTGTGGACCGGCCTGCCGGACCCACAAATGGACAGAGTTCCCGCTCCAGAACCATGGCTTCTCCCAGGGTGCAGCTCGGTCTACGACAGTCTTGTAAGGTGAGACCTTGGCCGTCCATCTCTTTGTCCTTTTTAGGTCGGTGGTTGATTATTTCTGTGTTTCGTTTAGAGATAATTTGTGTCACTCTTCTTGAGTTTTCATTCCATATAAATAATGCTATAACACAAACATGGATGCAAAAACTTTTTTGCGCGTCATTCTATTGTATTTTTTACTTTCTGAAAATCGGTCCGTGAATATAATTCTGACATTTAACTGGTCGGCAGCCCCAGAAATGTTGTACCCCTGCTTTTGGTCACCGAATAAGTCACGACCGGTCCAAACGAAAATCATTGTTCACCTAAAATAATTGTTATAAATTATTACTGACCTAATAATAATTTAAGACTTGCACTGTGTGGTCAATGGCATAATAAAGTGTCCCCTTTTTACTTATTTCATAACTTGATTTGATTTGTATGATGTACTGGTGGCGAGAGACTTGTCTTGCTGTTGCCTTATCTGATGTGTTCTTGTTGCAGTAACGCTTCTCCAGTGCCCTCACCACCTGCTTATGGCCTGCGCGTCGGAGAGAGATTTGCGAAAAATCGCAGGTTTGAAGTATCTCAATACTCCACCTTAATAATTCATGTGATCACAATGTTCCAAGTGTTTCATTGTGCCTTTTGCAATATATATGCATATTCATGCAGACATTTTATCCTAATTATTCAGATGTTTCTTTATGGTTTTCTTTTTCTTTTTTTCTTTTTTTTGTTTTGCTAGTTGGATGTTATACACTTCCTGGAGGGGCTAAATGATTTATCATATTCCAATCTAAAAGTGAGGCAAGACAGAACTATTGTGAATTAATTAACAATGTCCTCTAATTCTATTATAGTTTATACCTGTTGAATGGGTACATTTCGATTTCCTCTAGCCTTTTATTTGATTAACAAACATCCCTAAACAATCTTCCATATTATAATGTATTGACCTCTTGTTCTTGATGAAAGGCAACGTCAGGATGTATTCTCTTTGAGTTTTTGCAGGCTTCTTGCATAAATTAAAAAATAATTTTAGCTATTTAATCTACTATAATTATAGGACCTGAAGTATTTATTTTCACATTTATAAACCATATCTGCCCGAAAACTTTCTCCATCCCTAACTGAAATATTTGAGTCCTGTCTTAAAGAATCATTGAAAGTAAACTGCAGTTGCACTTCACCTTCTTTGATCCGGGCCTTTTTATTCATGCCAAGTTCATTTTTCTTAACAGGAATTAATTCTAGTTTTACCTCCACAGGCCCTCCATCTTGGAGCGTTGTATCCTTAAAGTGTCTACTAGCAGTATCGCTGTGGGAACCGATGACTTGGACAAGAGGTTGTTGAAATTAGAGTTGTGTTTTTTGTTAGGCATTTTGAGCAACCTGTGATTTCTTCCTGCTGTCAGGACTCCACTCGGACGCTGCTACTCTCGCATGCCGGATCCTGCCAACACCGAGACAAACGCTGCAGTTCTGAAGCGACGACAGAAACAGATCCAGTACGGCAAGAACACCAGTGGTTACCAGAACTATCTCCAGCAGGTGCCCAGGTGAGTATTTGACTTGACAAACAACATCTTGTCTTAAGGACTACAAATCTTGTATCTTTCATATAATTAATTTTCTCTGATCAAAACAGATTACTAACCCTGCACATTCTCTTGTTTGTATTTTAATGTATTTGGTATCATTGAGGTAAAAACATTCAGAACTCTTTTTAAACGTTCAAAACTATTTTTAACCAAATCCCATGAAAAGTGAAAATTGGCCACTAGATGGAGCTGTTGGTATGTGGCATAACTTTAGTTTATAGCGGAACTAGTTTTACTCTTTGGCCAAAACCTGATAAAATTAGGTCGGAATGTTTCTAACATTTTTTACATAAACGTAGTTTATGTTGAAGTAAAGTGATAAAATGGGCATTTAATCGAAATGACATTGAGCTATGGCATTGCAAGACTAAAGGGTTACTCTGCCCAGTTCTCAATTGTTTAAGACTTGATGAAACTCTCTCTGAATAAAATGAGAACGTATTTGATACAAGCCGTTTGCTCTTTTCTTGCATCCAAGTCGATTAATGGTGTCTTTCGAATGATCCTATAAAATGATTTGTAGGGTTTTTTAACTTGTTTTAAAATTCCATCTTTAGACATCAGCGAGACCCTAAGCTCCACCCCTCCACACCAAACAAGTACAGGAAGTATAGCAGGCGCTCATGGGATATGCAGGTGCGACTATGGCGGCGGGCCCTTCATCTGTGGGACCCTCCCAGCGAGACCCGACCTGGTGAGGCGGACACGATGGACCCGGTGGATCAACTGTAAGTTTTTAACTTCTGCTACGCTACAGTTTCATCGAGGGCAGTCATGATGATGTCCGTTCATAATTTAATATACTTTTGAAATTTAGTTTATCTTGTTTTTGCTGCATTTTGCAAAGATCTGAAGTGTCTAAGTTTCTTTTGATCTATTTAGTTTGTAGGGCAGTTTGCTTGGTACAATCGACTGTGTTCCACATAAATGGAAAATATTCCAATATTTTTCCTGCCAATTACTGTCTTTGTTTCTGCAGTCAGAACCAGCTTTCACAAATGACCTCTGACCTCTGCGAGGATGCCATCTTTGAGGAGAGGGGGGCTGAGCTGCCTCTGGACCTGATGGTATCAAGGCCCACCTTGCAAAATTATTCTGGATCACAGGTGTGTTGAAATATACGTGTTTCAAAACCAGAGCTCTGCTCACGTTTGCATTTCACCTCAACAGAGTCTTGAGTTGAACCACCGGCATCCTCGCTCTCCTCCGGGTCTGGGCTTCCCGTTCAGGAGTCAGCTGACCAATGACAACATGGACTGGATCCGCTTGCTACTGGATATGGACCAAACCCAAGGTGAGTGACTGAGCAGGACTGGAAACTACTGACCAATCTGCTATGTGTCACAATCCTTGTGAAGGTCAACACTAAATACAAATCTCTTCCTTATAGATTCTGTGTCTGATGACCAGCAGGTTCCAAATTCCTCTGACACAATGTACTGGACCCCCTACTGAGTGCATGGTTTTTCTGGATGGGATGCTGGGGTGTGTGGGGGTCAGTGGAGCTCTCCACGATTCACAACTTTTTCTTTTTTTTTCTTTCACTTATTTACGAAAATCCTCACTCTTTGGAAAGAAGTTGCTAATTTCTTCACTAATTTTCTTAACAAATCGCGTTTTTGAACGTTTGTCACCACATCACTGTTGAGCTCTGCCACGACCCCCGCCGCCCCCTTTTCTGATGAGTGCAGCAGATTTGTTGATTTTTGGGGAGGGCTTCTTTTTTTGTGTTAATTTTATTTGTTAATTTGTGCTTTGAATCATGCGAACAAAGCTCTAATAATAAAGTTGTAAATAAAATTGAAAATCTATTTATCTTGTATTGATTTTTGTTTTTGAAATCCGTGAAAGACTATCTCCTGAAGAATTGTACATTTGATTATTCCTGAGGTGGGAACTGCATTTATACATGGCTGGAATTAATTTATAAATCAAGGATTTAAAGTAAAAAAAAAAAAACTTAACATGACCATACAATGGTGGAAACGTCAAATGGGGGGTGACGTAAGTGGTGTTGTCCTCACTACATTTCCCAGCATGCACCATCTCCATCCTTTTCTATCGAGGAACTCGGTAGCGGGTCACGCGCCTACGCTCATGGACGCGCAGCCCTTCCCGTGTCCGCCACCGTAACTGTTATTGATGAAAGCGCGTGCACGCATGCATCTTTATTATTGTGTCCTTACAATAATAAAAATTAAAAAAATCCATTGACCCAAGTTCGGTCCACTTGAAGTCCGGGAACCGTGCAGTATCCGTTGCCCCTGTTCCGATTCATTCGGGCCGGTTCTGATTTGGACGGCAACGCGGTGAGCTCTTTAATTGACCGAAGGCTGCCGTTGCATCCGTCGGCGGCCGAACACCGCGACACTCACTGGACCCGAGCGTTCAGGTAAGCGGCGCATCATATGGTCCATTTGTAAACCGCGTGGTACCGAAGCGATGTGTACCGGAGGAGGCGCAGCATCCAGCCGTGGTTCCATCATCCTCTCGTGCCGTTAGACGCGCTCCCAAGGCCGACCCGGACGCCGATCGTCACCAGAAAAGGAACAACAGCAGGTGTTTGGGTTATTATTGTAACTGGGCTTTTGACGGTTCGACTAAAAGGTTCGGATGTATGGAGCGTCGGGTGGGAACATCCCCTCTCATCCGGACTGTTGTTAGCTGCCGCTGCTAACGCTGCTAGCCCGTCTCCGTTAGCTCGCCCGCTCCCCACCAATGGAAGCGGCCCTGTGGACCCTGTAGTAGCGGCTCCACAGCGGCCCGGGTCGCCTCGCCGCATCCTCCCGTTCCGTGATTCCACTCTCAGGGTGTCACAGCGTGTCCGCCCCGGCGTGCGTGCGGTCGAGCCGGGCCGGTGGTGCGTGTAGCTGCTCGGAGCTGCTTAAAAAAATGACATATTTTTTGTTCCGACCTTGACGCTTTAAGAACAACAGAGCTATCCGTGGAATCATCCACGACTCGTGCGGTCTGTGCGCGAGCCGGCCTTTTTTTTTCAATTCATGTACAAAATCCAAAACAATCCCAAGGTTTATTTCAAATATGTATTTAAACGTGTATTGTTTATTTATATGCAACGCTAGCGGGTTAGCATCCACCCTTAGAATTGAATGGGCGTCAGTAGCCAGAAGCTAACGTCACCATCCGCAGAATTAGACGCACGAGGCTGAGTCGGAGAGTAAAATTCTGAATGAAAGATTTATGGTAGAGGTCATGAGCAGTTGTGCAGGTCACTTGAGGTAGTCTGGCTCATTGATGTAACACTGGTCTGCTCCACTTTTGAGTCCATGCAGGTCAGATCCGTCCCATTTTTTTTCTTTTTTTTTTACCCCCCCACTTGTTCCCCGGGATGTTTACGTCCCCACGTAACTGTAATTTCTGCTTCATCCAGTTGGTTTGTCGACTGACTCAAGATGTCTTGGCAAGAGTGAGGGTCGTCCTAAAGGTGTGAGGAGGAGGAGGCGGCGGCGGCGGCATCTCTTTTTGGTTCCTCTTCTCATCCTCTGAAACTGACAGTTCCGACAATCAGGTGTGGCTCTTTCCACCTGCCTCCACGACCCGCCCCTCTTTCCCCTGCACCATGATGTGGTTGCACTGCTGGTGGAGCTTCTAAAAAAGTCTGGAGGGTGACTCGGAGCCCCCGGATCCCCCGGGGGATGTCTACCAGGTGAGTGGCTGTTCACTTTGGTCTGCACAGATCTTGGATCACATTTTGCTTAAACTTGCAGTTTCATTTCACTATTGTTTACTCGTTTGTATTTAATTTAAGTTCCAGTGTTTTAATCAGATGCCCTGAAATGTTGTCTTTTTATGCATGATGTCTGTCCACACTCTTGCTCCTATAAGCTGTTAGTGTAAAACAAAAATCTACTCCTTCATTTCCTCATTTTCCCAGAATGCAAAACATATAATTAATATTGAGACGTTAATAAAAGTATGGAACTGCACGCTAAAAGTTTCTTTGTGTTTTGAAGCATTTCATGTGTTTTGTGAACCGGATCCCCCAACAATGTTTTTTTGGGGGGCCTTGGGATGGTGAAGCTCAGAAAACCCTGACATAGAGCAACAACCACTGGAGGGTTACCATTCATCCCTTTGTGTTGGTTGTGTGAATTCAAAATGATAAATGCTGATACAAATAATTGATTTCCTAAATTGTGGTAGTGAGTCACGTGACCTCTGGGCCAGAGGAGACACCAAATTCGATCGAGTCAAACCCCTTTTGTCAACAAGCTTTAATCACATGTGACCAACTCAAACTCATTTTATGGTACCTTCTAAGTCAGTGGTCCCCAACTCCCAGGTCTGGAACCAATCCTTGAGACATTTTTTTTCCAGGCCACACAAAAAGAAAAATAATTATATGCTCTTTATTATTACTGCCTTAGAGGTTTTTGATTCATACAGAACACCATCAGTTGGCCGTGAATATAATCCTGACATTTTGGGGTCGGGGACCCCTGCTCTAGATGGTTGGCCTGAAAGTCAAAGATTTTTGTTAAGGTTCCCTACAAAGATGCCTCTGTTTTGGATAACAGATTTTGTTTGGGGGGAAGGAGGACACGTTCAGATAATTAAAATAAATAATTAAAACACGATATAAAAATAATACTTCCTGTTAGATATAAATATAAATTTGGTTTTGCCCAAAACTTGGACTGCTTAGGATATGCGTTTTTGAGTTTGACACACCAGTATTAGAATGGAAATACATAATATGATGTGATAATACTTTGTGTGCAGCCCCTCCTGGACCAAAATAACCACGAGGACCACATCTTGACCTCTGATGGCTTAATGCCCGGTGAGTCAGCCATCAGGACCCATTCAGAAAATATTATATTTGGGGTTTTTAAACCTTAAACTTTGGATATTCAGCGGAAAAAAAGTAACCCATTGCATGTATGTTTACACAGAGAGCAGTTACTGGCAGCTCTGTGCAGCTGCCAAGTCCAACCTCCAGGGTGGGCTGTTAAGCTCAAGTTTCCCTCCTGGCCCTGGGCCTCTGGTTCCCCTGGATGCTCACCTGCAGGAGGGGGGCGACCCCCTGGAGGATCCGTCCTCTCAGCCACAGCAGCACCGACCTCTGGCCCCTAGCAGCTCGGCGTCAGAGTTGACCCACCCCGGTGCTCCGGTCCCACTCGGGCCGCCTCCTCCGCCACCACCTAAGCGCCATTGCCGATCACTCTCGGTGCCAGAAGACTTGTCGCGTTGCCGCTACACATGGCGGCCCAGCGCCTCCAGGGTCTGGACCCCTGTCAGCCGCCAGCAGTACCATGGAGGGGTCACTGGTGCGGGTGCAGGACCGGGAGGCGGAATGACTAGTGGTGTAGCAGTGGGCGGCGGAGCCTGTCCACTGCGTGCACCCAGTTCATCACTGAACTCTTCACTACACTCATCATCAAGTCCAACCTTCTTCAGCTTGGCCCTCTCCCCAGACTCTCCACTGCCCTGGACCTTCCCTTGGGACCCTAGTGAGGCAGCTGCAGGGGGCGGAGGCTGTTGCTGCTTTTTTCCCTCCCCTTCGTCATGTTCCTCTTCACCATCCCCCCTCCATCCACCGCCTCAACGCAGATTTTCCCTCTCCCCAGTTCTCATCAGAGACTCGGCGGCAGCTCCCTTCTTGCCCCCCCCACCTGTGCCTAGCCAAGTCCCGCCACCAAACTGTTGCAATGTGACTGGGGCAACAGGGGGTCCCGTTCCCGCCTCACCCTCTTCAGCATGCAGTACTCCGTCGTCCCTGCGCCGCAGCCTGCCACCTCCTTTGCCACGTTGCCACTCGCAGCCTTGTGACCTTCTGCTACTGAAGCCTGGACTGAAAAGACGACGAGACCCAGAGAGACCTCGTGCGCGCCCCCTGCTGGACTTTACAAAGATGACTCAGGTGAGCTGTGCCTTAAGTTCTACTATTACTACTAAATAACTAGTGAATTAATTGTGTACCTGCTACTCTTACACACAGACACGCAGCATCGACCCACAAGTCTTAGAGCGGGGCGTCGCAGGGAGGATGGCGTGCAGTGGTGACATCTACATGGGCGACTTCAGGCGTTCCTGCTCACCAGCAGAATGTTTAGGTCGGAGCAGCATCGGTCCTCTGAGCGAAAGCGACGAAGAGTGCAGAGAAGAAGAAGACGACGATGACGACGACGGTGAGGGGGAGGAGCCAGCCGGCGAGCGAGAGGGAGTGCAGCAGCAGCCTCTGTTTGAGCGCGACTGTACAGAACTGGACTTAAACCTAATTGAAGAAAACTGATCAATTTGTAAATAAACATTGTTTTTAAATGAACTTTTTTTTTGAAGATCCCTCCTTTACTTCCTGGAAAAAACAAGACTTGCCCCCCCCAACCCCCCTTTTTACTATTTCAAAGAGAGGCTCTCAGGAACAGCTCCTCGCCAGATTTCCAGACGACAGCGATGATTTGACGACCCTCAACACTTCACTGCAAACACATCTTCCAAAATAACCCACTCTCAATGGGTGTTGCTAGACCTTTGGAGTGACACGCTCTTTTTATCTCGATTCTTGTGCACACGGCTTTCTTTGCAATCAATTTGTGTCATCAACACAGTAGAAAACTAAGCACATGAATCGCCAAATTTTGAAATGCAGATAATCCAGAGAACACTGGTTTCCGTTTTGAATCCAGACCTTTAATTTGTTCCTAAAGTTTATGGACTGGTTGCTTTCACTTATAAATGGGGAAACTGCTGCAGTGCTGTCGTCCATCTGAGGTCGTCACTGATGCTGTCTTGTGCGTGCTTGTGTTACCTGCTGAAAAATCACATTTCTGTTTTTGCTCAACTCAAAAGACACCTTGTTCATATGTTTAACACGGACGGCGTATGAGGTCACCTACACAAGTTATAAAAATGAAAAAAAAAATACACTGGCTATCACTTTTTCAAACCTCAAACATTACTTTTATTTATTTTGCGTTCCTTCTGGATATTTGTGACGTGATGTTTGAGCGCTGGCAATGAACGCATCATGTTATCAGATTCTTTTTTTTAAATTGTTCTGTTAAAAGTGACAGTTTGTCAATAAATTGAGTTTATTGAGAATTATTTTACAAATACACCTTGTCACCCTCTTTATTTTCTCCACTCCTCTCCCTCTGGTTCTGGCCCTGTTTTACTTCATGTGGACGAGCCTCAGTATCCAGAGGAATGCTGTCGTATCATAGAAACAGACCAACACCACATGAACTTGATCACAGACATCTACTCTCAGGGATGACTGGGATTTTATCTACTTTTTAGGCAATTTGTCTTTGATCAAACTATTTTTGTGCCCAGTTTGTATGTTCCCACCCTAATGTTGCCTGGGTTTACTCCGGGTTCCTCCCACAGTCCAACAACATACTGAGTTTGATTGGGAACTTGTCCATAGGAATTGGTGTGTGAGACCTCCATAAGGGATAAGGAGGCACGGAAAATGAATGAATCAACATTGTTATTGGTTCGTTTCTGTCAAAGGCTTATCATTATTCTAAATGCAGAAGACGTCTTTTTCTTCCTATTTGAGGTAGAGGGTGCAACAGCTTCAACAAGGAGGGATAGAGTCGTCTCTTCAGCTTCATTGTCCAGCTCTTCTTCTTGGTCTCCCACATAGCCTACTACCAATGGACATGCCCTGAACATCTCACCTGTGAGGCTTTCAGTACCCATCCTCATAATACCAATAATGTCCATCTGGTACACATGCCTCATACCACCATGACAGCAGAAAACCTAATCTGAAATACTATCATAAGTATCTTATCAATGCTTCATTTTATGATAATTCCATAACAGCTCCATAATAAAAAAAGATAGATCACCACCAAGACCAGGTATTGGTAAAGGGGGTATAAGCAGTTGCCCAGAGAAGTGGTTTTCATAGTAGAGGCTGCTGATCCCTGTTGGACATACAAGGGGCGCTTCTTGAGATCCTCTCTAACAAGAGTTTAAAACAGGGGTCACCAAACTTTTTTTTTAAACAGTGAGCTACTCCAAGGGCACTGTGTGTTTTCACCCTCTTCATATGTTTCTCAATTGTCTTAACGCTCTTTATTTGAGAAGTACTAATATTAATATTGTTCTTGCTACTTTTGATTTATTTTTATTCATGTGCGCTTTTTAAAAAATATATGTGTTCATCTATGATGAAATAAGTAAGTAAGTTAGTTAGTAAGTAATAGTCATTTGTAAAGCGCCAGTCAAGACCAGGGTCACAAAGCACTTTAACAATAAAAAAAAATACACAGTTAAAATAAATACTTTAAAAAGGTTGAGACACATAAGACAAACACAGGAGTCCCAGAAAGTCAAGGAGTCAGTAGATCCATCAAACTGAGAGGGAGAGGAAGATCGTTCCAAAGCTTAGGAGCAAGGCTTGGAAGGATTTCTCTCCTCTGTAGTGTGTGTGCGGAACCATCAGTATATTCTGATCCACAGACCTAAGAGCCCGAGCTGGGGTGTAAGGCTGGATCAGATCACTGATGTAAGGAGGAGTCTGACCATGAATAGCTCTGAAAGTAAGAACCAGAATTTTAAAATTGATCCTGAAAGAAACCGACAGCCAATGCAGAGTTTTAAGGATCGAGAAAATGTGAGTTCTCCTACTAGAGCGGGTCAGAATTCTCGCTGTAGAGTTTTTTATGTGTTTAGGCACAACAATTAACTGTTACAATAGTCTAAACAAGAAGACACAAACGCATGGATTGTTGTGACAACATCTTTTAGAAGTTTAGCATTTTTTTTCAGTTCAGTTGGTAAGCAGTTCTGCACTGGAGACTTGTCTTTGTCAAATACAACACCCAGGTTTCTCAGGCTCAGTTTGACAGACTGGCCTATTAGTCACCCAAGTACTGACTCAACCCTGGAATCTTATCATCAGCAGCAATAACCAGAGTTTCAGTTTTGTCCACATTTTACTCCAAAGTGCTTTCACTCAGCCATTGTTAGATTTCTAGCAAACAATTGACTAAGTGTTCAGCCTCTGGGGCTCAGTTGGATCAAATGAGCAGTAGGGCTGGATGTCATTAGCAAAAATGTCGTAAGAAACATCAGGTAATTTCTGAATGATTTTACAAAGGGGAATCAAGTACAGCAAAAATAATAAAGGACTTAAACAGAACCTTGAGGGACTCCACACAACAGATCCGCTGATTCAGACCTTATTTGATTGACAGAGACACTGAATCTGTGCCCAGAAAGGTATGACGAGAACCACTGTAACACAGACCCAGACCCAGGGGCCACTTACATAAAATACTTTAATAAAGAGCCTACTCGTCAGACGAGCAAGAAAAGGGTTTCATCTTGCTCACCAGTGCTGAAATATCAGCCAGAGTTACAGGCTTAAAGAAGGCCCACAAGGCGGAGACAGGCTCAGTGAAAGCAGGGGTTCTACACAAAAGGGGAGGGATGTTCTCTTTGATCAACTTAATCTTGACAGTGAAAGATCTCAACAATGCACTGCACGAGAGAATTTATCGTCAAAAGTTCTTCTGTATTTACAGGGCGCTACCATGTTGGGCCCACAATCCTATTTTTAGCCCTGTTACACTTTGCTTAAGTAAACAAACTCACACATGACAGGATTCTAGCAGCTTTTTAAGATGTCAGACAACTGTTGGGTGTGAATGCTGCCACAAATTGATCTTGAGATGGTTGAAAGACTTATAAAACAGGAAATATCTCCATCTCCCCCTCACCACTGAACATCCAGGGACAGGACATTGAGATTGTCACGACTTACAAGTTCCTGGGTGTTCACCTCAACAACCGCTTGGACTGGGTGGATAACACTGCTGCTCTTTATAAAAAGGGGCGGAGTAGAATCTACCTGCTCCGGAGGTTGAGGTCGTTTGGTGTCCGGGGGCCGCTCCTGAAGTCATTCTATGACTCAGTGGTGGCCTCTGCCATCTTCAACGGTGTGGTCTGCTGGGGGAGCAGCATGACAGCAAAGGATAGGGCTAAACTGGACAGCCTTATTAAGAAGGCCAGTTACGTCCTAGGGCGCCCCCTGGATCCTGTGGAGGAAGTGACTGGAGGGAGGATGCGGAGCAAGCTGGGCTCCATGAGGAGGAACTTGTCTCACCCTCTCCAGCACACACTGAGGGCATTGAGGAGCTCCATCAGTGATAGGATGCTCCATCCCCGGTGTGTGAGGGAGAGGTACCGCAGGTCTTTCCTCCCTGCTGCCATCAGACTCCACAACAAAAACACACCAAGATAACTATTTAACTGCACCTCTTGTTATTTATGTAAATATGATTGTGTAAATATTATATAGCGCAGATTTATCTTTTATTCCATTTAGATTTTATTTCTCGTTTTTATTTCTTGGCGTTTTTATTTCTCTTGCTGCTGTTAAACCGAATTTCCCCTCGCGGGACTAATAAAGGTTTTCTGATTCTGATTCTGATTCTGAATATACAGTACTGAAAACACATTATGCTTAAAATGTAATACAATTTGAAAACTTAATAAAAATGCAAAAATACCCTATAGAAGTTGGTTTTTTTTTATATATTTTTCATTTAGTTTTCTTTTGTAAAGGGGTTCATTTTGGTCTGGTGAAATTTGGGAAGTTTTGTCCAGAGGGCTAGAGAAGCAGCACTAGTCACACTGTCGTAAACAAAAGTTTTTTCAATAACCCATTGGCACCCTTCCTTCATGTGAGCTGTCTTGACAGAAAAATAATGTGTGAGTGGTAAAAGGGTAGGAAATGTAGCAAACTTTTACATACTTTTGGTCTTTATTGATGTAAATTCGTTTTTTAATATTTTGCTCAAGCTTTTTTTTACATTGTTTGAATTTTCTTCATTATGGATCTTCAGAACCTGAAAGAAGAGAAAAAAACAATATTTATCTCAGGTTGCTTACAAACAACTCCAACTGCATCAAAATATTAATTTGTTTCAGTCATTTTTAGTTACTTATTATTAGCCACAGGTTGATGTGAGTTTGTGTCTAACCATATAAAACAAATACAGCGTTTTCTTATGGCTTAGACATTTCACCAAAAGATAAAGAATTTCGGAAGTACAAAAATAATCGTTAATTAACAGACAACAGACGCATAGGGGTGATTGAATTCTGATAAAGGGCTAAACATGGTCCTCCTGACAGGCCTCTGGACTTGCTAGGTTTTAGGGCAGTTTTTTTTATTCCACAAACATATTTGTTGTTTGAGTCATCTTGATCCTGAAAAATCACAAGGGTTAACAATAGAAGTCAAATAGAGTATTATCATTCTAAAATTCACAAATATTTATAAACTATATATGCTTTTACTGGATTATGAACAACATAAACGTTTTTAAATGTTTTTGGGGACGGTTAATAACATTTGAATGACTCCAGAACTCCACCAGGCACCTCATCTTTCATACTTTTTATACGTATTTGAATTGTCCTTAATATCATTATTAGTCAATGAGCACAACCTAGCAAGAAAGGCATGGAATACAGTGCCGGCAAGATAGCCGTAACAACGAGGGTTATATAGGTTCTAGCTGATGATCCGAGACACCTGACCGACAGAAACCATTAAAAAATATAAACTCCTTGGTAGCCGGAATATATATATAGTTTGAATATGTGATGGTACATTTATTTTCCTTACATTATTTCCACTCTTAAGTCAGAGATCCACAGGAACCTCAGGGCCTCTTGTTTTTTTCACCCCCTATATAGAAGAGAAGAAGCTCTAAGTCAAAATTGTCAGTCATTTTGAAATTCTAACTTACGGCATTTGGTTTTGAAGTTTTTCTTTGAGCAGATGTTGCTTCCCCTTTTTTTCTTGCAAGATGCTTTTTGGTTACATTTGACTTGACCTTTTCTCTTTTGCACACCTTTCTTCTTATGGCATATTTGGCCTTTGATACGAGTGTCAGTTTTCTTAGATTGACATTGACGTTTCATGGAACCTTTCTCTTCCCTACAACGCTTTGTGCATGGACACTGACAGTTGCAGGAGCAGCAGCCGCAACCAGCTGCGCCAGGTGACCCCACGCCACGCCCAACTCTCCACCAATAACCCCTACCACGCGCTCTACGACCACGGCCTGGTCTCCAATATCCCCCACCTGGCCTCCAATAACCCTTACCACGTCCCCTTGGACGACGTCCTGGCCTCCAGTATTGCCCACCTTGCAACCAATAACCTCTACCACGCCCCCTTGGACGACGCCCCGGCTGCCAGTAATGCCCACCCGGCCCCCAGTAACCCTGACCACGCCCCTTACGACCACGACCTGGCTGCCAATAACCCCCACCTGGCACCCAGTAGGCCTTACGTCGCCCCTTACCACCACGACCTGGCTGCCAATAACCCCCATCTGGCACCCACTGACCCTTACCATGCCCCTTACCACCACGACCTGGCTGCCAATAACCCCCACCTGGCACCCAGTGGGTCTTACCACGCCCCTTACCACCACGACCTGGCTGCCAATAACCCCCATCTGGCACCCACTGACCCTTACCACCCCCCTTACCACCACGACCTGGCTGCCGATAACCCCCATCTGGCACCCAATGACCCTTAACACGCCCCTTACCACCACGACCTGGCTGCCAATAACCCCCATCTGGCTCCCAATAACCATTACCAGGCCCCACTGGACCAAGACCTGGTGGCCATGGTCCACCACCTGGTTGTGGTTCGAGTGGGAAAGGACCATGTGCAAAGGATTCTCCAGCATCAAAAGCTTCAACTGGGGATTCTGGTTCCTTGGGTACTAGGGGATCAGGTTGTCCTGCTTTAGGATCTTTTGGTCCTTCTGGTCCTTCTGGTCCTTCTGGTCCTTTTGGTCCTTTTGGTCCTTTGGGTGTTTTAGGCTCTTTTGGTCCTTTGGGTGTTTTAGGTCCTTTATGTTCTTGTGGTCCTTTAGGTCCTTCGGGTCCTTTAGGTCCTTTAGGTCCTTTTGGTCCTTTTGGTCCTTTTGGTCCTTTTGGTCCTTTTGGTCCTTTTGGTCCTTTTGGTCCTTTTGGTCCTTTTGGTCCTTTTGGTCCTTTTGGTCCTTTTGGTCCTTCTGGTCCTTCTGGTCCTTCTGGTCCTTCTGGTCCTTCTGGTCCTTCTGGTCCTTTTGGTCCTTTTGGTCCTTTGGGTGTTTTAGGATCTTTTGGTCCTTTAGACCATTTAGGTACTTTAGGCCATTTAGGTGTTTTAGGCTCTTTTGGTCCTTTGGGTTCTTTAGGTTCTTTAGGTTCTTTAGGTTCTTTTGGTTCTTTTGGTTCTTTTGGTTCTTTTGGTTCTTTTGGTTCTTTTGGTTCTTTTGGTTCTTTTGGTCCTTCTGGTCCTTCTGGTCCTTCTGGTCCTTCTGGTCCTTCTGGTCCTTCTGGTCCTTCTGGTCCTTTTGGTCCTTTTGGTCCTTTTGGTCCTTTTGGTCCTTTTGGTTCTTTTGGTTCTTTTGGTCCTTCTGGTCCTTCTGGTCCTTCTGGTCCTTCTGGTCCTTTTGGTCCTTTGGGTGTTTTAGGATCTTTTGGTCCTTTAGACCATTTAGGTACTTTAGGCCATTTAGGTGTTTTAGGCTCTTTTGGTCCTTTGGGTCCTTTAGGTTCTTGTGGTCCTTTAGGTCCTTTAGGTCCTTTTGGTTCTTTTGGTTCTTTTGGTTCTTTTGGTCCTTTTGGTCCTTTTGGTCCTTTTGGTCCTTTTGGTCCTTTTGGTCCTTTTGGTCCTTTTGGTCCTTTTGGTCCTTTTGGTCCTTTTGGTCCTTTTGGTCCTTTTGGTCCTTCTGGTCCTTCTGGTCCTTCTGGTCCTTTTGGTCCTTTGGGTGTTTTAGGCTCTTTTGGTCCTTTAGACCATTTAGGTACTTTAGGCCATTTAGGTGTTTTAGGCTCTTTTGGTCCTTCGGGTTCTTTTGGTCCTTTAGGTCCTTTAGGTCCTTTAGGTCCTTTAGGTCCTTTAGGTTCTTTAGGTTCTTTAGGTTCTTTAGGTTCTTTAGGTTCTTTAGGTTCTTTAGGTTCTTTAGGTTCTTTAGGTTCTTTTGGTTCTTTTGGTTCTTTTGGTTCTTTTGGTTCTTTTGGTTCTTTTGGTCCTTTTGGTCCTTTTGGTCCTTTTGGTCCTTTTGGTCCTTTTGGTCCTTTTGGTCCTTTTGGTCCTTTTGGTCCTTTTGGTCCTTTTGGTCCTTTTGGTCCTTTTGGTCCTTTTGGTCCTTTTGGTCCTTCTGGTCCTTCTGGTCCTTCTGGTCCTTCTGGTCCTTCTGGTCCTTCTGGTCCTTCTGGTCCTTCTGGTCCTTCTGGTCCTTCTGGTCCTTCTGGTCCTTTTGGTCCTTTTGGTCCTTTTGGTCCTTTTGGTCCTTTGGGTGTTTTAGGCTCTTTTGGTCCTTTGGGTGTTTTAGGCTCTTTTGGTCCTTTAGACCATTTAGGTACTTTAGGCCATTTAGGTGTTTTAGGCTCTTTTGGTCCTTCGGGTTCTTTTGGTCCTTTAGGTTCTTTAGGTCCTTTTGGTTCTTTAGGCTCTTTTGGTCCTGGTTGACTGTCAATAGTTTCCTTTAATGTTGAAGTTGTTTCAGTTTCCACTTGTGGTTCAGGATCCACTTGTCCATTAGGATCGTCTGGTCTTGGGAGATCTTTTGTCTTTCCTTTGTTTGTATCAATGGGATCAGTTTGCTTAATTGGGTCTGCAGGGTCACTGGGGTCCTGGGGGTCATCTGGGTCTGTTGAATAACCCGGGTCTGTTGGATCTCTAGGCGACGATGAATCATCAGGATGTTTTTGTCCACTCGGATCCCTTTGAAACGTTGGGTCTGTAGGGTACCATTTATCCTTTGGATCTGATGGATCTCTGGGAATTCTTGGGTCTGTAGGGTACCATTTATCCTTTGGATCTGATGGATCTCTGGGAAACCATGGGTATGTAGGGTACCGTTTATCCTTTGGATCTGATGGATCTCTGGGAAACCTTGGGTCTTTAGGGTCCAATTTATCCATTGGATCTAATGGATCTCTGGGAATTCTTGGGTCTGTAGGGTACCATTTATCCTTTGGATCTGATGGATCTCTGGGAATTCTTGGGTCTGTAGGGTACCATTTATCCTTTGGATCTGATGGATCTCTGGGAAACCATGGGTATGTAGGGTACCGTTTATCCTTTGGATCTGATGGATCTCTGGGAAACCTTGGGTCTTTAGGGTCCAATTTATCCATTGGATCTAATGGATCTCTGGGAATTCTTGGGTCTGTAGGGTACCATTTATCCTTTGGATCTGATGGATCTCTGGGAAACCTTGGGTCTTTAGGGTCCAATTTATCCATTGGATCTAATGGATCTCTGGGAATTCTTGGGTCTGTAGGGTACCATTTATCCATTGGATCTGATGGATCTCTGGGAAACCATGGGTATGTAGGGTACCATTTATCCTTTGGATCTGATGGATCTCTGGGAAACCTTGGGTATGTAGGGTACCATTTATCCATTGGATCTGATGGATCTCTGGGAAACCTTGGGTCTTTAGGGTCCCATTTATCCATTGGATCTGATGGATCTCTGGGAAACCTTGGGTCTTTAGGGTCCCATTTATCCATTGGATCTAATGGATCTCTGGTAAACCTTGGGTCGTTAGTGTCCCATTTATCCATTGGATCTAATGGATCTCTGGGTAACCTTGGGTCTTTAGGGTCCCATGTGTGTTTTGGACCATGTTGGTATGCAGGGTCGCGAGCGCCTAATGGAAAACTGGGATACAATGGGTCCCATGGGTAGTGGGGAAACCATGGGTCCCAAGGGTACATGGGGTCACTTGGGTCATTGGGATCGCTGTAGTCCTGGGGTTGTTTTGAATCAGCAGGATATTTTGGTCCACTTTGGTCTGTAGGATCACTTGGGGCCTCGGGTTGCCCTGGGGACAGTGGATCAGTAGAATCTTCTGGCCCACTTGAATCTGAAGGGACACTGGGATCTTGAGTTTGTCTGGAAAGATTTTTTAAACAAATGTTAACTTTAAAACATTTTTTAGTTTTGTATAATTTTTCAAGTAAAACATATTTCATCACAAATTACATTTTTTAACACAAGCTGATGGGGACAAAATGGGGACACATGCATTAAATTAGGGTTTTGTACTTCTAAACCATCTGTTATAGTGTTATGCACCTTATCCTTTGTAAGACGGACAGACAAACGCACACTCAAAGAAATATTGACAGAGACCTTTTGTCATCAATTTTCAGACAAACGACTTTTCCATCTCCTTCGCAGGGTGTGAAAGGTCCTAACTTAATGGCGGGGTCCTTTTCAACAGAAGGGCCTACGAGTCTCATGAGGTCCACTGGCTTTGATTGGTGTCTCCTTCCCCAACGTCGCCAAGAGTCGTAAGAAAATCTTACAAAGC
The DNA here is from genome assembly GCF_982586985.1 of Callionymus lyra. Classification (NCBI taxonomy): domain Eukaryota; kingdom Metazoa; phylum Chordata; class Actinopteri; order Syngnathiformes; family Callionymidae; genus Callionymus; species Callionymus lyra. The sequence continues at coordinate 18,609,254 of NC_141831.1, forward strand.
CAGGGTACACAGTTTCTACAAAGACTCTTTGACCTATTGGCTCACAGCGGTAAAGTAAGCCCTTTGGTCCATTTTGAAACACAGTGTCCAAGACTATGTTGCTTCCTTTCCTTTGAAAACTGTGAGACAAAAAAATATTTAGATGGAAATCAAGGCTTTAATTACTGCAGAATACAAAAACATTAATGTATCTGACCACTTCCTCTGCGGTTCTCTGGGCACCACTCCGTCACAAGAACATTCTTGAGGATTGCAAAGAGGAAGTTCTTGCCTAAAAAGACAACAACCAGATGATCTGTTAGTAGCTTTAAAATCTTCTCAATTGTAGAATATTGTTATTTTCTCAAAGATCATATTACAGTTTCTGTGTGACCTCCTCTTCCGTTTGACTGGTGACCTCTTCAGCTTGCTGTTGTCCATCACCTTGGTCTGGAATTAGTTCAGTGGAGAAAAAAAAGATTTATTTGTCTTTTAGTTGAGCTTCATCGGCATCTAGACATTGGTTTATCCTGGTTTAAAGACAGTAGCTCTGACACAAAAAGGTAGAATAGAGAAGGAATAGAGACACCTTCAAAGCATAATGCAAAATGATGAATTATGAATGTCATTCTAAACCACCCAAAACTATAGAAAACGCCTTTCTCAGTGGCATAAGTGTTGCCATCTACTAACAAGTTTGATTAATCGACTGTGTGCAACCATCTTTTTGGCAGTGTAGGTTCTCATTAATCCAGGTCATGATTCTCCAAAGTAAGTCAACTGTATAACGCTCTTGAAGTTTAGTCATTTTACATATTCACCTTCTTTAGGTGCATCCGCCTGTTGTTGTCCAACATCCTCTTCTGGAATTACTTCAGGCTCAGCCACATCTTCTGTATCTACAGAAAAGTCATAAACCTCTTTCTTTGTTACAATAATGGAGTTTGTGACATGTATGAGAAAAGTGGTAGAGCAGTAAGTAACATTCATATCCAAGGTAAATTTGGAGAATTATTCATGGGCGAAGATAAGTGAAAAAAATTATTTAATGAAAAAATTATCAGAGGAAAGATTCAAGACCTGCTAGATTCTTCTAATACAACCGGTGCAGCTTCACCGGACACAGACACTATAACTGATCTATATTTTGACTCCTTTTTACCAGTGAGTCCTCGACAGCTGTCCCGGGTTGTTTCCTCCTCAAAGTCCACAACATGTCTTCTCGATCCTATTCCCACATGGCTACTTAAAGAACTGTTCCCCTTACTTAGCACTTTCATACATGACATTATTAACTTGTCAATGACATCAGGCTATGTGCCTCAGATTTTTAAAGTTGCAGTAATTAAACCTCTGCTTAAAAAAAACACTATTGATCCAGAGGTTCTCACTAACTATAGGCCTATCTCTAATCTTGTCTTCATTTCAAAAATTCTGGAGAAAGTGGTAACAAGTCAGCTCTGTGATTATCTCCATGACAATGATCAATTTGCGGAGTTTCAGTCTGGTTTTAGGGAACAACACAGCACAGAGACCGCCCTGGTAAAAGTAAGTAATGACCTGCTGATGGCCTCTGATAAGGGCCATGTTTCAGATCTTGTTCTTCTAGATCTCAGTACTGCATTTGACACTGTTGACCACCAAATCCTTCTACAGAGGCTAGAAAACCATATAGGCATACGTGGAACTGTTCTAAACTGGTTTAAATCTTACCTGTCAGATAGAACGCACTATGTACATGTCAACCACCTCTCATCGACACACACTAAGGTCAGCTATGGTGTCCCACAAGGTTCTGTTCTTGGTCAAATCCTCTTCACAATCTATATGCTCCCACTAGGGGACTTGATCAGAAGACACTCTATAAACTTCCACTGTTATGCTGATGACACCCAACTTTACTTGTCAATGAAGCCAGATGAAAGAAATCAGCTAACACAACTACAGTCCTGTATTACAGATATCAAGTCCTGGATGACCAAAAACTTCCTCCTACTGAACTCGGAAAAAACTGAGGTTTTACTAGTTGGTCCGCATCTCAGACAATCATTTACTAATGATCTAGCTTTACATAATGGACTTGCTCCTGCTACTAGCACCACTGTAAAGAATCTGGGTGTCTGCTTTGACGAGGACTTATCATTTAACTTGCACATAAAACAAATCTCACGGACTGCCTACTTCCACCTTCGTAACGTTTCAAAAATCAGGCACCTCCTTCCTTTAGATGCTGATGAGAAACTCATCCATGCTTTTGTTACCTCCAGGCTGGACTATTGTAACTCTCTTCTGTCAGGATGTTCTAAAAAAGTCTCTCAGAACTCTTCAGCTCATTCAGAACTCTGCAACTCGTGTCCTGACTAAGACTAAGAGGCGCGAACACATTTCCCCTGTGCTGTCTTCCCTACATTGGCTTCCTGTAGAATTTAGAGTACAATTTAAAATCCTTCTCCTAACCTATAAAGGCTTACATGGTCTAGCACCAAAATACATTAAAGATCTAATCCAAACTTACCAACCCTCTAGGACCTTACAATCCTTAAACTCAGATCTATTAGTTATACCACAAATTTCTAAATGTAGATTTGGAGCCAGGGCCTTCAGTTTTCAAGCCCCTCTGCTGTGGAACCAACTACCGGCTTTTGTCCGGAGGGCAGACACCCTCTCTATGTTTAAAAACAATCTTAAAACCTTACTTTTCGATAAAGCCTATAATTAACCTAACTGTTTATCTTAGCTGCTATAGGCTGCTGGAGGAGTTTTAGACACTGAGCTCTGTATGTCCTTCTTTCTGCATTACATTCATCACCTGTGCAGTTTAAACCCACACCTTTTTACTTCTCTCCCGGAGCCCCAGGGCTCCACCTCCAGAGCTGCTGCTGATCCAGGATCTTCACCACGTCATCAGATCCCGAGTTCTCTCCAGCACCTCAATGGACTCTCTCATACTCTCCTCTTTTTTCTCACTATATCCTCCCTCACTCTTCTCCTTCCATCCATCTGTCTACCCCCCCATCCTTCCTCCCAGCCGGTCGAAGCAGGAGGCCGTCAACAATGAGTCAGGTTCCGCTCGAGGTTTCTGCCTTCTAAAAGGAAGTTTTACTCGCCATAGCTCACTGCACAGTGTTTCGCTTATTGCTCATTGTTGAATTGCTGGGATCTGTTTTTCCTTAATCAACTATAGTCTTATTTACTGTAAAGTGTCTTGAGATAACTTTGTTATGATAAGACACTTTAAATAAAATTGAATTGAATTGAATTGAATTGAATTGTGATTGTTTTTGACATTTGTGGTGATCACATTTTAGTTAGATTAAGGAGTAGTTGGAGGGGAAAATGGAGAGAAGAGGAATTAAGATCATTAATTGCAAGAGTCAAGAAGACCGGTAAAGTTGTAGAGCTAGTGAAAATAGATTAGTTGTATTTAGGTTCAGTTATCCTGGCAAATGGATAGTGTTCTGCAGTCTGTAATTCTAGTCCAAGTCCGAGTCAGTTTTCAGATGCCCAAATAAAATGCAGTAGTTTTTTAAGTTTACCAATTTGGTTACAATTCTGTCAGAGAACGCGCTTGGGCTTCCTCTTGCCCACCTCCCTGGTCTGCAATTGCTTCAGAGTCATCTTCTAGATGGGGTGGGGTGGGGGGTCATAATAGTTAAACAAAAACATGCTGTCATCTTACAAGCAAGCCCACAAATGGGCGTTTTAGATGTTGTAGTCTAATGTCATACCAACCTTCTAGGGAGTCTTCCTCAAAACCAGTTTCTTCTAAAGAGCTGGATTCGTTATCGTCATCTGCAATGAAACTGGTTTTATTTTACCGTCTGTCCAACATTCATCAACCTCTCATGATTATTGTATCGTAGTTTTTCCATCACTTGGTTTCAGCTCTATAACCCTGTCCTCTTGTATTATCGGTTACCTGGTCCTTTAGTTTTGTCATTTGGATCAGAGTGTCCACCTGAAATTGTCTTTGATCTTTTTTAATTACCTTATACATGAATTATGTTTGCACAGAAATTAACATAATGGTTTGGGGAGAGTAAAAGTTGTCACCAAGCCTTAATCCTTTAATTTAAATTGAATTAGTTAAGAAAAAAAAAAAAGGATTATAATTTACACTGACACGGTGGATGTTGACGTTAATTAACATTAAGTGGAACTGATTTCTGATTCTGATCAAAAACACTTTTCCTGAAAGCTAGCTCAGAACATCAAAATCTGTCAACATAGAGAGAAAAATCTATCAAAGTAAGCCATTTAGGAAAGTTTAGTGTTTTGTATAAATATTAAATGTTAAATGACATTGTCTTTTTTATTGATAATGGTTTACTCTAAATCATGTTTGTCAAAGTCAGCAAATTATATAATGGACTAAAAGCTCATCTGCTTTATTCAGTCAATTTCTTCAATGGAGAAATTAAGGTCATTTGTTTATCTTTAGAAAATGTTATTCTCTTGATTGGAAAAGCCGATCTGTAGCATTAAAGCTTTAAGCATAAAATGTTATTTTAGTGTGTTATTCGCCGTCTCTTAAATGAGATATAAAACATTAAGGGTTATTTTTCACTTTGTTTATGTTTACTGGTGAAACAGTGATTAGTAGTTTGAGGAAAGCTGTGACTAGGGTGTTGTCGTTGTCATCTTATAAGCAAGCACATGAATAGGCTCTATAGATGTTTTCTATTGTTGTCTAATTACATACGAACCTTCTAGGGAGTCTTTCTTAAAACCAGTTTCTTCTAAAGAGGAGGATTCGGAATCGTCATCTGCAATGAAACTGCTTTTATTTTACCGTCAATCAAACATTCATCAACTTGTAATGATTATTGTATCATAGTTTTTCCATCACTTGGTTTCAACTGTATAACCCTAATACTATTATGGTTAAGTACTATAAGTCCTCTTGGGTAATCGATTACTTTGTCAATTTTTTGTCATTTGGATCGGAGTGTCCACCTACAATTGTCTTTGACTCTTCCATACAGAAATTATGTTCCCAAGGAAAGTAAAGTAAAGGTTTGAGGATAGTAAAAGTTGTAACCAAGCCTATCATGAAAAACAAAGACCACCATGGTCATGGTCTGTAAACGTGATACTAGAAGACAATCATAAATTATTTTTTATCTGTGTCTATAGCAGGAATCATGAAAATGAAGTCAACCACTGGTCCCCAATTCCATATCACCCCCCACTTCTGTATCCTGTTTTGTCAGTTCTACTTCTGGTCTGATGTGGGTAGTGTGAGAAGGACAGGTAATGGTTAATGGTAAATCAACCACTCTGGGCAAACTTGAGGCCAGGCCTGGTTACTTGATGGTATGACACAGGTCAGATATTTTTCTTTATCCATTTTCTCTAAACGCTTCATGAAATTAAATCATCTTTTTTATAGATAATGGATTATTCTAAGTCATCTGCTATATCATCTGCTATATTCAGTCAAACAACAAAAACCTCGCTCAGTTTCTCCGATAAATTAAATTAAATTAGAAATTAAACTTGGTTTGTTTTTTATTTAAATATTAAAATTCTCTTGACTTGAAAAGCTGATCTTGAGCAAAGTGTTTTAGGTTTAATAGACTTTGATAAATATCATATTTGCATCCAGACAAGCAGAGATTGGAGGAAATAAAAATGTTATTTAAGTGCATTAACAGATCCAGATAGAATTTAAATTTGATGTTTAACACTTGTGTTATCTCAGGGTCAAGGTGACCCGGAGGCTTGGAAAAACAAATGTGTATGTGGTATTCGTTGTATCGCCTCTGGGATACCACTAACACATTGGTTTTCAGGCCTTCAGGTCACCTTGACCCTGAGATTACACAAGGGTTAAAAGAAAGGTTTTTAGCTTCTCCGTGTTCCTCTCCCCATGTTTCCTGAATAGACATAAAAGACTCACCTGACGCCGCCAGCTTGATGATGAGGACTGCAAAAACAGAAATTTGGTTGAAAGAAGTTTGGACAATTCAACAGTGAGAGGATTTGAGGGTCTTACGGAGCAGCAGAGCAACCCTGGGGGACACCATGGCTGCAGCTGTAGGGACCAACTATTGCTGGTGTGGCCGGGGGAACCCACGTAATTCCACTTAAGGTTTGCAGAACAGTGGGAAGAGCAGCTGTCAAAAGTGTTTTCCTCCTGTAGCTTTACCTTTTATACGAGGCGATGTGGCCAAATGAGGGCGAGTGACACACCGCGGTCATGTGACTCACCCCGAGGTCACAACTGTACATTGATGTTGTCATACATCTAACCTTGCACGAGTAGCTGTGTGGATGAAAGTCTACCAAAATTTTAATCGAGTGAACCGCCTGGAGAAAAATTGACCCACAAGTATTCAAATGAAATGATAACATTCAAGCTTTGATCTCTTTTTCAAAAAGGAAGAGATCTCACAGTTCTTGGCCTTTTAAGTAGAGCACAGGTGTCAATCACAAAGGTGGTCAAAACGGAGAAAAAAAAAACTTGAATCCACAAAATTTAAACCTGAATTCAAATTCCATGGTAGGTCTTTTAAACAGAAATGATTAAACGCTGTTGTGGACCATAGTAAAAGGCCTACAGTTTGCCTGACATCTATGAAGGGAAATCCACTTTCTGTGGTTGTGTATCAATTTAACAAAGTCATAGTCACAGCATAAGGCAATTCTTCTTCTCTGGACTCTCAGTTTTCTCCTATAATCCAAAAGCTGTGTCAAAATCGCACCCTGATCAGGTGTTTCACCCCAAATAGCTTGGATAGGATCTTGCCCCTTAATGACCACAATGAGTAGAAAAGAACGATTCAACTCTAGAGAAATATACAGATGGTTTTCTAGTTTTATTGTGAAATTTTAAGGGACAAAAGTTTCACCACAAACAACCAAAAAAAAAAATGTGCAGCAAGTTAAGATCCGGATAGTATTTTATGTCAGGTCTAGTCCAGCGTGTAGATGTTCTCCTGACCGCGACTCCTGGTCCGGATCTCGTACAGGATGTGACGTGGTTCTCCACACATGCAGCTGTAAAATGTGCGATTTAATCTTATTGGTGACTCTGGGACTTGAATTGAGACTCACCAACCACTGTATCGGTCACACACTCGCCCTGCTGGAAAAAAAGAAAAATACCCTTAGAAAAACATCAATTATTAACTCTGGACGAGTTAAACACACATTTAAGCAGGAAAATACTAAGAGCAGCTAGTGGAAAGAGAAGTGACACGCCGGACACCAAGAGCACATCAACATGTGGAGTGGACGTGGCCTGAAAAAGAAACCATTACTAATTAGAGTTAAGGATTCCAGTTGGAACTCGCCAAGAATTGAAGCATATTTACAGTGATGTTCGACAGGGCTGGGGAGGTCACATGACTGACGTTCTGAAGAGGTGTTGGTTTAGTAACACTAGGACTGGTGGTACGGGCTAAAACACTTCCTATTTCAAAGAAGAAAAAAACAACTGTCATTTGATGTTCTAGTGAGTGAAGCTACATCATGGATGGACGGACCTCGGATTACTCGCAGGTTCATGATGACCTTTTTGTCGTTGAAGAGTCCAGCGATGTTGATTCTGCAGCAGTAGGGGCCGCTATCCGTCCATTGCACACCTACAATGTCCAGGTCCATTTCTCCGTCCAACACATTGCCCATTAGCCTGTAACGCTCCGACTCCTGAAGCAAACAGAATTCAAAAAAGAAATGATGAATGAATTAAGACATTTACTAAAAAACTGCAGCTGGTCTAAAGAACTACATGTCCAAAGTTGACAGCTTTCAGGACAACTCGTAAAGAGGGAACAATTCTTCTTGTAAAAGTTCCTTACCAGACAGGTTAAATACTAATTTCAGGGGTGTTACCTTCTGATCTTCCCCAAGTATATTTCATCCTTGCTTTGCCAAACCTCTGGATAACTAACCTTCAAAATTGTCATTTCAGAAGAGGGACTACTTAAGGACTAAATTCATGAACCTACAATTGCCTATAATTCACACCACATTAAAATTCTGTAGTTTCAATCAAAAAGTGTGTAGAAATGTGGAACCATGAGATCTCCAAATAATCCACACTAAACCAGTTTGAAATGTTTTTCATCCGCCGTCCACGGCTTAACTGCCTGTTGTTGTGATTCATTAGTTGTTGGTAGTAATATCTAGTTGGTAGTTTTATTTAGTTTCAGAAAATTAAACTCCATATATAACTTGCGTATTTTATTGATAACAATTTTTTTGCAGTACATCCATGTACTAAGCATGTTTTGTTTGGTGTGTTGGGACGTCTATTGGAACCAATTCAGTTTAAAAGCAAAAGCCCCGGTTGCCTCGCTCATCCTTGGGAAGAACGCCTGCGGCGGGGAGGTCTTGCCCCTGTAGCAGCTAATGCAATGGCAGCTAGCTCCACCCAGACGGCTAACACCATGGAAGCCTCACCGACTCGCTCACAAGCTAAGAAAGCCTGGTTCGAGTATGGGGAGGAGGACAACCGTCACATCTATGAGTTGGAGGACCCTGGGTCTCTATTTGAGGAAACTCCAGCTACAACCTCCACTGCCGGAGCAGTGGCCAAGCACCGCTTTCCGGTCGACGACTTGCCCTCAATTTTTGCTTCGGCAGCAGCTCCGATCGGGTTGTTGGAACCTGTCTGCGTCCCTTCCGGACGCGCGGAACTGCACCACCACTGCGCTAATGAACCGGGCTTATACATCGGGCTCTCATTGGTTAGCGATTGCTATCAATCTGAGCATCCTCGTCTCTGGACAAAATTACTTTTGAGCCCACCACATTGTCTCTAGAGGAGATTAAAGGGGCTCACACCCTAGCCACCGCTACGCAGAGGATGACCCACGCTTTGGCCATCAATACGGGGCATGTACAAGCAGTGGCGCTGGTGGCTACTCGTAACCTGTGGATGGGGCTGTCCAGCGAGACCAAGAGGTGCAGGATCAAACCGCCCTAGTCTTGCGTCACATATCGCAATTGGGGTCTCTGGTCAACATGAAGAAAAGCATGTTAGAACCAAGTCAACGCATGTCCTACCTTGGTCTGCATCTAGACTCGAGAAACATGACAGCTCTGTTATCAGACAAGAGAAGGGTGTCATTACTACTGTACATCAGTTAGATAAGGTTCGAACCACCTCGTCTCTACCAGCCAGAGACATAATGTCACTACTGGGTTTTATGGCGGCAGTGGTCAGGCTGGGCTTGTTAAAGCCAGATGGTTCCTGGACCTGGTTCAGTTGACAGTGGGGGAGCCTTGGCCTGTTCCAGATCTTCCTCCTGTTCAGTTCTCGGACGTCCCCTCATGGTTTGGATGTTGAGAGGATGAGACTTGATGCCCTAGAACTCTCCAGAGGACTGACACCCATTTTCATGTACAGTCTCTGCTGGAGTCCAATACTTCCAAGTATCCTCTCAGCATTTTGCTCATTAGATTTGTAATGCAATTCTCAAATCTTATGAGGAGGCCGCTTTGTTTAGAGGAGTGAAAGCTGAAGATATCTGTCAAGCTGCCTCATGGACGTCTACGGCCACGTTTGTGTGTTTTTATTTACGTGACATGACTGCTTGTTCTCTGTCTCACACAGTTTCAGAGACAGTAACGGGCAGAGCCTTATCTACAACAGAGTGAGGTTAGGTGGGATGTTTTTTCATTTCTTGGAAACTGAGTGAAGATACTGTATCTGTCAAAGCTAGAAGTGAACTTTTCCCTATGGCCTTCGCCTAGGTAATAAACCAATAGCGAAGCTCTTCAGAGGGCGGAGCATGTACGTAATAGAAATATAAGTTACCTGGATGTAACTCCAGTTCTATTAGTACATGTGAAGTAGTTAAGTGTGTTTGCCCAGCTGGGTCTTCTCTCCGTCATTGAGTTTCAAAAGGGAGACTATGGCGGTAGCAGAGGGCCTTTATAGGGGGGCAGACCCTTCCCCCCAATTGGGCGGAGAATAGATTACATTTATTCAGGTGCAGAGGTGGAAGCCTGAAGGGATAAACAAATAGTGAAGCTCCTAAGAGGGCTTTGCATGTACTAATAGAACTGGAGTTACATCCAGGTAACTTATATTTTCCCATTGTGTGATCTTCACTGCACTTTTATGATCTGACCTTGGATATCACGCCGTTCTCATCCATCTGGACCAGGATGTTGTTGCACCAAAAGGTTCCGCAGCTCCTCCCCCAACACACTCGGTTCAGTCCGAACCGCTTCACAGAGTACTGGCAGGACAAAGAGGCCACGCCTCCTTCCACCACCTTGAAAGCATCAGCGGGTTGGAACCAGCAACCTGCTGCACAGACACATGTACGCTACAGTGAACAAACAGAAGATCAGAAGAAGGGAAAAGACTCACCCGACAGAACGACGAGGCAGCAGAGCGAGGAGGCAGCCATGATGCGTGCATGTGTGTTTGTATATTTGCAAGAGTGTGTGTCCATTGACAGTCCAAAGGGGGGGTAGGGGGGTTGAGGGTCGCACACTGTGTGTTTTGTGCTTTTGTTTGAGTCACTGCGGAGACATCACCACCAAATAAAAGACTCATTGTGATCCTGCAACAGAGTGAAAGAGTTTACTCGTGAAAAAGTTAATTCATTATTCTTTCATGATTCAAGAAGCAAGTCTGCAATAATTTACCCTTTTATATAAGTTTAAATAAAATGTGTGTTTTTTCTTCCTGTTTTTTTTTTTAATTTTATCCTACTTACTTAGGATAGGAGCCAATCCCAGCTAATTGTGGCAAGATGCAGGGTTGTTTTTCTCGGGGGGCGTTGTTTTGATGTTGGAGTACAGGGGTACTACATCATAGTTCTACGCCCTCTAATAGTACTTCACTATTGGTTAAAACTAAAATGAAGAATGACTGGATATGTTTACTCCTTGCTGACCACCACTCCTGACAGCAGCGATCACATGGAGACCGCGGGTCCAGGACACAAGTCAACTGAGGCTCTGGGCCCTAGGGGAATAGACGGCACCTAAAACAGTACAGGCTACTGACCCTGTTGCCATGTCAAGGATGTACACTGGCAAATGTAGAGATAGAGGCCGAGAGAGCCACAGGAGGTCAACAGAAACATCCACATGGCCGGAGGAATGAGCCCTTGGTCAAAGGACACAGAAGATGGAGACATTCCTGGCCCAAGTCCGAGTGAGGCGGCAAGTGGAGTGCCTGCAGTCTAAGGGCCGTTGCTCAGAAGGAAGACGTGAGAATATTTTGGGCAAAAATATATGGGGCAGATTCACAAGCTACTCCTTGACCCCAAACGAAAGACTGAAATAGAGCACACAAAGTTGACTTGTTGTCTTTGCTGAATACCGGGCCAGCTGGAAACTTTAAAGAACAACATAGGACCTGATCAGGAGGCCCTATGAGAGAGTCCAACACCAGATGGAGGTCCCACTGAGGGCTACGAGACACCAGCGAGAGAAATTCCTCCACTTCGATTCATTGAACCTAATTGTGGACGAAGCCCCTATTCTTCCGTCGGTCATCTCCTTGGTATTAACCAGTAACGTATCTTGGTGAGAGCATTCATAGAACCTGGGTTATGTTATATTAAGTATGTTAAGTAAGTTAGTAAGTAAGTAAGTAATATTTGTAGAGAGTTTTTCCAGGGTTATTTCCTAGATGGTTGAGCTCCCCTTCCTGTCTTAGAGAGACTCTTAACCCTCTACACGATCTGGGAATAAAACAACAATTTATTTAGATTAGGTTAAATAGCTAATAAAAAGACATTTTTATTAGTGAAGGCTTTTCCTTGACTCTCTGGGACTACTGTGTTTGTCTTGGTGAAGTCTTGATCATTTAATTATATATTTAATTGTGTATTGTTTTGAATGTTTAAGCGCTTTGTGACCCTGGTCTGGAAAAGCGCTCTACAAATATAAATTACTTACTTACTTACTTATTTAAACACCAATAATAAGGATGAGGTAATAATAATTGTTATGTTTTTAATGCTCTTTGTGTATATCGTTTTAATAAAAAGTAAGTGTACTTATCAACAGTAAACATTTTAAGATAAACAATCCACATATAGATTAAAACATTAAACATGTTAACGGTTCAGTTAAGTGTTTTGAATTAGAGTGCATAATATCATATTGACATGTTTACCTGTAGTTATCGTATCATTCATAATCAGAATTTCCCAATATATTTTAAGTTAGGATAAAGTCATCAGAATATGCTGATCCCTAAATTAAGGGCACGGAATGGTAATAGACAAAAAGAACGGTCTCACCTGGTGGTCAGATTAATTTGACACTAGAAAAACATAAATTCAACCCCAACATCCCAGCGCTTTGTGTTAGATGTTAGATAGATGTATTGAAATTTCCAAGAACTATCTAATTTATGTTTGATTTTACAAATAGAGAAACATTAGAATGCATTTTGATCCTTCATCCAGTATCCTTGTAATCTGCAATATCCATGTGAGAAGATCAAATATTAATTAATGGATATAGATAATTAGTTGGGCATATATATGGAGCCTTATTCCAGACTGTTTTGTGATTTATTTTTTCAAGCATTTATTTTTAGGTCACATTGACAAATATTGAGTCTCTACACAGTCCAGTTGACTGGCCTTTTAACCTCTTGGATAACCATGACCTGGATGAAAGAGAACCTTCACGGACAATATTGAGTCGCTTTTTGTTCTACAGGTAATATTCTATTTATCGCTAGTGACCTGGACAGTTCAGGTTTTCCTAGTTAAAAGTAAAAGATGAATAAGCAGAGGAAAAAAAACAAACTTGTGTTTGCTCTTCCATTTATGATGCCCATTTTTTTTTAAAGTGTGTCTTTAAAGGAACAGAAGAAGAGTAATGAGAGTTTTACCAGTGTTTTCAGCCTAGACCACACACAATTACCAAATCTCTAAACTGCTTCTATTCTTCTATCATCTCCTGAGTTACTATTTATATCTTGTCCATGTCCCTTGCTCAGGTTTTATCCAGGATGAGAGGGATTCTGAAGGTTCAAGCAAAGATATTAAATATAGTTTTTATGTTCTTTGTAGTCTGGGTGTAGCTCTGAAATCCATTATTTGATGTTCACTTAACGAATATTTTAATATTGCGGATCAAAGACTGGAAGGCTTGGGGGGGATTTCTATATTTGATCATTAAAAGCTGTTAAATGGAATTAATCACCTTTTGCCTGATCAAAGTCAAACCCGTTGGTTTACATAAAATATTGATTATAAAACCAACTGTGATTAAAATGCATAAGGCTTTTGGTCCCGTGTATGGTTCTCTCTAAACTACTCCATCAAGAGTTTATCCACTTTGCAAAGGATTTTGGAAGTGCTCAATAGAAACAACAGGGAGAGCAAACAGGACCCATGTTCAGCCCTGACTCTGGTTTCTCAAGCCAGAAACTCCTACAATGAGTACTCAGAACTCAGAAATGGGCCGCCTAATGCCAAATGTTCTGAGGGTTATCATTAAACCTCGTTATTTAAATGACTTAATTAGCCCGACTATACTATAATTTGAGTCCTCGGTTATCTTAAACAACTTGATTGAAAATGTGTGTAAACAACACGAAAAAAAATAATAATAATAACGGACAGAAGATGACTTTCTAAAAGAAAACATGACAGCCAGATTAAATGGTAAATATTTCACAAGAGTTGTGAGACATTTTACGTAAACATGTTCAATTGAACTTTTTGTAAATATCACCTATATTTTCTTTTCACAAAAAAAATTGTTGAAAACACATTCCTAGGTTTATGTTGAAGTTGTTGATTGAGTTATTGGATCAAGAAGAATATGGAGTAAATCTGTGGTCAACCATCTAAACAAGGACACTTGCACGGACCTTGTGAAAGAACTTCTCACTAAATAATGCAAATAGACCTGAACTCCAAAAGACCACTTACCCTTATATTTACCTTTACTCAGCTTATTTGAACAATCTAATTAGATCATTTATTTCATTTATGTACAGAATTATCTATCTTTCTGGAAATAATCCTTACTTGAAATTTGCTGTTCAATTCAATTCAATTTTATTTAAAGTGTCTTATCATAACAAAGTTATCTCAAGACACTATATAGTTGTTGGGATTTCATTTGATGTATCTTAATCCTGCTATTATTTTTCATTAAACTTTTATATAAGAGGGTTTTTTTTTTAATATCACATAATTTAAAACTGATCACTTTGGTTCTCAACATAAATATTATTTGTGAGCGAAGACGTTTCAGGTCATTGGACTTTTGGACGGTTCTTGAATGCTTTTAATTTGAAAAAAAAAAAAAAAAGCGGATGCAAACAACCAACAGGTTGTCACTCGTTGAGGAATTGTTAAACTCTTGAAATTAAATTATCGATTTAAATCGAGGACATACGTCGGTAATCGTTCCGGTGGATTTTCGATTACAAAAAAAACTGACGTTAATCTCTAAAGATTCGCTCATGTTCGATTGTTCGCGTAGTTGCTAGCTAGTTAGCTAGCACGGCTAGCCGGGGCACTTCCGTCTGCGGCTAATACGGAGCTACACAGCTGTCATGTTGGAGCGGCGGCGCGGGTGAACCCGGTCGACGGTCTGTCTGACCCCGGCAGCCGCTCAGGTGGGTGCAGGTCGGTTCATGACCTTTTGAGTCTCCGTGTTGAGCAATGCCGTTTTCACCTGAGGAATTAGCTTGTTAGTTAGCGTCTCTGTGGAAGGTAGGTCTAAAAGTAAAGTAAAAAAAAAAAGAAAAAAAAAGATAATAGCTTTACTAGATAATGTTGTTTTAAATGTATATGTATAGTTATTGTTATGTTTGTGTACTACTTCCCGTGTGCTTTCCTTATACCGTGTAACTTTGTGAGTCACTTTTGTTGACATCCTACTCAATGTCTTCACCGTCTTGTTCTTACCCAGGATGCTTCAGGGTCCATATGGCAGTTTGGACCGGGATCGACCTCTCATCCGAATTTCCGTCGTTGGATTCACGGTCGGGACGGTTCTGCTCCCGCTGGTCGGCTTTGTCGTTTGCCTGATCGTCTCGCTGATGTACCACTTCGAAGAGGCCACGTACACGCACTGCAAGGTGGGTGTTACGGCGAAGTCGGTTCCACCAAACATCCTTATGTTGTGCGTTACGTTCCGACAGGTCACAAACTACCTCCCATCCATAAGTGCCGCCATCAGTCGAGTCCCCGAGAGATACATCTGGCGCTGCTGCATAGGGCTCCACTCTGCACCGCGGTTCTTTTTGTCAGTCGTTTACTTCAACTTCTACAGGAGCCGCTTCTCCAACAAACCCATAGAACTGGTGCTGAGTGTCCTGGTTTTGATATGCAGCCTGGCGGAGAACTCGGGTCTTCTGCTGCTCACCTACGTGTCTTCCACAGAGACTTACGGTGAGTTCGACATCAGCTTCCATTCAATTCATGACCATTTCAACTTTAACACACACACACACTGCTAATAATCTAAACTTTTTGGAGAATTCTAAACTTATTTTTAGTCTTAAGAAGGAAATATATATTGTTAAATGTAATGTAGGTGGTCTTTAAAACTTTGTGAAGACGCCACATTATAAATTCAAAAGTCCAACCACCACCGTTTTCTAAACCACTCCAAAACAGCACATTTCTCTTTGATTAATGCGAGTTTGATTGACATATTGCCATCCGAACAAATTTGTTTTTCCCCACCATAAGGATCTTTTTTTTTTTTTCTAACAGTTGTTCACAAAAATGGTTTCATCGCCTTCATCATCAGTTCGCTGCTGCACATGCTCGGCACGTGTAGACTGTGGCAGGTGATCCAGAGGGTCCACATCAACTCGGAGGCAAGTGTTGTTGTGCAGACACTGCAGAGTGCCGTGGCCTGAACTAAAGTCTCCGTCCTCTCAACAGGAAGTGAGGTCATATAAGTGGAAAGTGCGACTGTTCATCTTCAACATCTCCTGCTGTGCAGCCGCAGCCTACTTCTTCAGACGCCACAACAAGTTCTGTGAGAAAGGAGGTGAGTAGTATTCCTTCCTGTAATATTTAGAGATGCTTTAAGGGCAACTTGTATGAAAACTAAACTCTCCTGACCTACTGTTTCGAATGTTGAAGTCTTCCTCTCCAAGATACAGTGAGTCCCTCATCATGACCATGTTTTGAACTTATTGCTTTATGTTCTGCCCATCTGAAATCTTGACAAACAAGTGTAGTTCATTATGATGTAATAATGGCTTCACTCCTCGAGCAGCCAGCTGTAATCACGTCCCACTTTGTTTATACAATAAGTCCCTTGGATGTGGAGACCTCTGGGATTTACGCGCCGTGACCAACGCTGATGTTTGACCGATCACAGCAGAGTCGGGGTGGTTACTCTCCAGAAAAAATAGTTTTCATTGGGTGGGGTTAAAGTACATTTTCTAATGTAAATATTTAGATGAAAAGAGAGTTTTGTACAAACAGACACATACTGATGACACCCTTAAATCAACACATTAGTTTCCCCTTAAGTTTAATGAGTAAGTTAATGTTTGCCATCTGTGGTCAACTTTGTCTTCATATATGTTGATTTTCTTGTTTATGATCTTTACTCTGTCTAGTTAAGACATGATACTAAACTTAAATAGTTCCTTTTCTCTTCAGAATAAAACCATACTTGTAAACGTGGTATACATGCATTTTAGTAGTTGTTAAAATGAGCCTTTGTAAGTAGAGGCGGGGGAGAATATCGATTTGGTTTTCAAATAATTTTACTTTAGTCATAGTGCTTTTGGTTTATTCCATTAAAAAAAATGTAAATAATCAGATTTTTATTTTAAATAACAACGAAATATTTCCGTTGTCCATTTTTGTGTTGCAATTAAACGTCCCGCTGCTAGATGGCAGCAGTCATTCTGTCATTTGCTGCAAAAGAAACAAAATCCTGCGATGACTGAGGACAAGAGGATACAGTCAACTCCAGCAGCTTTTAAAACTGGTGTTTGGACATAGTTTTGGTTCCAAAACAAATGATGGAAGTTACGACTTCGTCATGTGGTCTGTTAATTCTGCAACGCAAGAGTCAAGTACTCAGACAATACTACAAATATATCCTTGTTACTACAATATCGTAATATATCCTATCGCTGACCCTGTATCATGATGCGTATCTTATCGCCAATCCACCCCCTGTTCATTACAATTATTAACAATTACCCTCATCAATAGGAAAAGTCAACAAGGTATCCGTCCTCTTGTGGAATGTTGTTTCCATGATCGTCTTGTGTCTCCTCAGTCTACACTTTCTTCGCTCTCTCCGAGTACCTGGTGGTTCTCTCCAACATGGCGTTCCACTTGATGGCAGTCTTGGATTTTGGAAGTAAAGAAATAACCGTGGCAACGCAGCCTGAGGACAAACGCTACTGACAGTCGTCTCCAAAAACTGACATTCCACCAGACTTGTATTTGTTAGTCTTTTTAAAGTATTAAATTATAATGCCCAGTGCACATTTGTGGTTCTGTTTTTTTTTTTTCCAAACTGTTTGTGTTTGGTGGACGTCTCATAGTAGCTTTTATCACCGTTCCAGAAATCCATTTAAAATATGGAACTGGCTTGT
This sequence comes from Callionymus lyra, assembly GCF_982586985.1. NCBI lineage: Eukaryota > Metazoa > Chordata > Actinopteri > Syngnathiformes > Callionymidae > Callionymus > Callionymus lyra. The sequence goes on from NC_141831.1 coordinate 18,626,763, forward strand.
ATTGGAACCTTTAAACATCTGCCAATTCCACGACAGCTGCTTGCAGCAGCACATCTGGTCACAGGGTGAAACTGCCTCCAGAGGACTAAAAAAAGATTTTGCACCTCTGGTCCCAGGTCTGGAGATTAGGTCGGCCTCCTTCTCCCGGGTAAGTGGATTGCTCATTTGTTCTCTTAATCTTGGCACCTCTGCCAAATGACCCGGCTCCTCTCAATCATGCTGCCCCGTCAGTCCGACACCCAACGAAGGAGACAGAAGCCGGTGATGTCATAGGACTGTCAAAAGTCGGTGTCGGTGAAGTGGGTTTGTCAGCTTCTCGTGTGTTGTTGAAGTCAAATTGGTTGAAGTGCACTAGCAAAACTGTCTGCTTATAAAATATGTGGCTTGGATAAAAAACTTTGACACCTTGCACTTGAAACCAGAACCCCAACACACTTGTCTGGTGCTGCAGACCTAAAGAGAAATGGGATTCCAGCTGCTGAAGGTTCAACTTGGTCAAAGGAGTGTGACGGAAAAGAATGACATCGCAGCTTCTCCATTTCACACACAGATTTCAAAAGCTGATCCTCTTCTAATCCGGTAAATTTGCTGTATTGTGTTTCTGGATTTGATGTAAGATTGCAAGGGATCAGCGAATCCCTCCAACGTGGGGGCCCCTGGTTCTTTAGGCAGACTGTGGAATCCATATTGCAGGTGTGTGCAGGTGCAAGTCAAAAGGCTCCACCTCCACTAAGTTTGCAGGTTAATCTTCTTGACTTGAGTGTTGCTCAGATGATCTGATCTTATTAGGAAGTGTATTTCGAGAACATCCTACAGATTAACCAGCCATCCTGCAGAGTCACGGCTGCTTCAGGACAGAGTGATGCTCTGCCTGTGCTCAATGGGACCCCGAGGACCAGCTCCTTTTGTTTGGGGTGGTCAAATGTGCAAACCACAGATAACCCCCAACTGCTCTTCTGAAGGACCTTGCACAGACTCAGAGGGCCTTGCCTTTCTGGTCTAATTTGGACTCTTGTTTGGATCTACTGCACCAGCCTTGACCCACCTGCATGACCAGTCCTTAAGGGCCTACCATTAGACTCGACCTCATCCACCATGGGCATCTCTACGAGACTCTACGGCTGTTGGAAATCCTGCTGATTCAACAAAACCTGTGGAGAGGTGGTCCAGTCATGGGGAACTACGGGTCCAACCTGGAGGATATACTGGCCCAGGACATGCACCAATGGTACAACAAATTCATGCGTGAGTCTCCATCTGGTCTAATCACACTGTTCGAGCTGAAGCAAATTCTGGAACTGAAGGGGTTGAACGAGAACGCCAACAGTTACGTAGACCAAGTCTTCTACACGTTTGACATGGACGGGGTAAGACATGAAAACTTGAATACCTAAATCAGCTTGTCTATATTGTGTGTAAAGCGTGATTGTAGCGACTCGGAATGTTTGATTTTGTTACCCGCTAACTTTCTCAAAAGTGGCCTCATTGCCAAACATGCAGAGTTGGGACAACAATCAAAACATCCTTTTGCACCATCAGTGACTTGGGTCCATGCTCATGTTTGGCATAAGTTGTACAGTGAGAAGAACTTTTTTACTTATTCTTACTCAGGGGTTTCTTGTGTGTCAACATGCCAGAATGGTGATGAGACTCTTTAAGTTGCCCAGTCGTAAAAAAAAAAGTAAAAATTAGCGCTATGCAAAGTCACAAGCTGTAGTCTAAGGCAAATGAGTCCTCACCGCTCGTTGTGACAATCAGATTTACTTCTGAACTTTGTTCGCTTCCACTTTCAATTCCCTTCAACTATTTAACTTCTGCCAACAAATGCTAAGGTTAGCTCTAGCTACCTTGTTAGCACATCACCACTGCTATAGTGAAAAGTAATATTTCATCTTAACATTGACTTAAGATTCGGCTACCTTTTTTAACAGCGTCTTTCCTTCAATTTGTGTACCTTAAAACCTAAACTGCTATGATTATAATGCAATAAGCTACAGCCAAGTGAGCATTGAGCAAATTAGCCGCTTTTTTGAACGAATTAGAACAATGGGGTTAAAGATTGCCTGGCTTTAAGAATTACTAGCATGAAGATAACTGTCTCACTTTCCTAGCTAGCTGTGTACTCTTTTTTTTTTACAGTCAACGATAGATATTCAAAATCAAGTTCAAATGCGATCAACTTCAACAGAGTAGATCACTGACCTGCCAGCACAGGCTTATCTCTTCAGAGCTTGCATGTTGAGCTAATGGGTTTTACGCAGGCGAGGTCAGACTGTTCTTCTCGCACCTCTAGAAGTTTAACATCTCTGGCACCTAAAAGAGAATTCTTAGTCCGATTGTTCAGCTTGATAATAGTTGCGTGATCAAATATAACATCGCATTCAAAACTCTTCTACGACCCAAATGTGTCACATTCGGCTGTAGCTAGCTTGTCATTTAACTTAACTTGTCTTTTTTTTTGTAGTTGAACGGTGTGACTTAGTAGAAATGTAATGAAAGCTTCAAGGTTAAGGGTGGACCTTTGCTTTAACATGTGCTTACTTTTAGTCATACACTTCAAATATTTGAATACACTTTGCCCTAACGGCCATTTCTCTCTGTGGGCCTGTGCTTCAGAACTAATTGAAATGAAAACTTAAATGAGCATTATGGAAGATTAAATATATTTGTTTCTGGCTCTGTCCCTTAATTGCAAGTAACTAATAGTTATTTGTAAGGGTCACAAAGCGATTTAACAATCAAAAACAATACACAGTTAAAATATATACTTAAAAAGATCAAGACACATAAGACAAACAAAGGAGTCCCAGAAAATCAGGGAAAAGCACAAATAAAAATGTCTTAAGATGTTTCTTGAAGGAGTCAGTAGATCATCAAACACAGAGGGAGAGGAAGATCGTTCCAAAGCTTAGGAGCAACAGCCTGGAAGGATTTCTCTCCTCTGGTCCGGAAGCGTGTTCAGGAACCATCAGTAGATTCTGATCCACAGACCTAAGAGCTGGGGTGTAAGGCTGGATCAGATCACTGATGTAAGGAGGAGTCCGACCATGAAAATGTCTCTGTCCCATATTTGTAACCGTGTCACAGAAAGGGTCAAAAGTCCATTTGCCACAATCTGCACGTTAATTTGTAAATAAAAACGAGATAAAAGCAATTGTTGGATCAGTTTGATGGTCATGTGCTGATGGATCAGAGCGCCCAATAAGTAGCTAGTAGGTTCTAATGTGAAAAATGAAACCAATACGAACTGATAATATGAAAAGAAAGGAATGATGTCAACTGCAATGTTGTTCTTAGGACTGCTACGTAAACCGTGTTGAATAAATCACTTGTCTTCGCAGGATGGCTACATAGACTTTGTCGAATACATCGCAGGCATCAGTTTGCTGCTGAAAGGCGAAATCAACCAGAAGTTGAAATGGTACTTCAAACTCTTTGATCAGGACGGAAACGGGAAAATCGACAGGGAGGAGCTAGAAACAATCTTCACCGTAAGTAGGCTCTCAATGGTTGCCATTATTTCTTTGCTTTACCTGTACAGTTGCTGCACACTGGTCATAACTTCTTGCTCAGTGTTGTTTTGGAGTAGATCAAAGCCCACTCTTCCTATCAACTAGTCTGGATTACGGCCTGGCCATTTACTGGTTATAGTTGTGTAGGCTAACCGGAATCAAGGAGTTCTCAATGTCTAAATAACTATCCAACTAAATTCAAATTGCAGTCAGAGAATCACAGATCTTTAAGAGGCTTCAATGGCGAGGTTGTTGAAAGAACTAGCCCTTAATCTCTCATGGATTACCGTAATAACTCCGGAACACCCCGCAATATTAGGAATATTATCTCCATTTTCATGAGCCTTTAAGAATCTATTCCTTCAACATTTCAAAACGTTCAAGAGTTCACTCCTCTGGTGCTCAAATTGAGGCCTACAACAATCTCCTTGTAGAATTAAAGATCTGAAAACAAATTTAAATAAGAGCAGACATTTCTCTGCAAAAAGTGTTGTTGGCTCATTGAACACCACATCCTGAGCAGCCTATGACCTAAGATTTCTAAACCACCACAGATGTTCTCTCAGTTTCACTAGTTTCAGTTTTGAGTATGACATTTTCCCGGTCACCCCCACAGGCAATCCAAGACATTACGCGGAACAGAGCGATTGAGCCGGAGAAGATCGTGACGTTGATCTTTGAAAGACTTGACGTTAAGGGAGAAGGTAAGACTCTTGGTGACTTGAAACAACTGGGCAACTGACTTGCACTGTGTCCCCTCAGGTGAGATGACCCTCGAGGAGTTCATCAGCGGTGCCAAAATCCACGAAGACATCATGGAAATACTAAAGGAATTGATGGATTTGACGCCTGTGCTAGTCATGATAATCGAGGGACGGATAAGTGAGACCAGCAAAGACGACGAATGAACATCAAAGGTTCTAAAAGGAGCTACTGACTCGAACACTTTACAAAGACTTTGTGGAAGTCAAAAGCTCCTTTTTGTTCAAAAATATGGAATGAAGTCTAGAATGTTGCGACACAGAAAGACTGTCTATTGTCACACAAATGTTGCAGTGGAATCATAGGTGTGCTTTGATGCCGTGAGCTGATCTAGACCTTCTTGGATTAGTTCAAACATCTATGATTTTTCTACCAAATGCAGTTGCTACGATCCGTCTTACGTTGACAAGTCCTGGGTAGTGTGTGACTGGACTCTTCAAAGGAGAAAGATGAAGTGAACGAGTTTGTACTTTTATACAATAAGAAAAGGCCTGGAAACCGAAAGAACTATTCTCGCGTTGTAGATGTTTCCATCAAAATAAAAGCTTGTGAAACCATTTTTGGTCACCTCTGCTGCTGTTACATTGATGTACGAAAACGGTGGATTACCAATCAACAAATGGAAACTATTTTGTCATGCGTTCGTTTGTCAGCCTTTTTGTTTTTATTTCTACGTTCTAAACAAGTCCTGAAGAAGCTGGAAGCTTCAAATGGAACTGCAGGAAAGTAACAGCTGTTATTTATCCGTCAAGCATCACAACGCTAATGGGTACATTTAAGAAATGCATTGATTAAACAAATATATCTTTAGCGTTTTGAGAAATTAAGAAAATACGGTTACATTTTAAACTGTTTACACTTTAACCTGAAGACTACCTGTGTAAAAATATATTGTAAAAAAAAGGGATCATGTGAGGAACATGAGCAACAATGCAAATGCACCATGTAAACATCTTAAGACATTCTTATTTGTGCAGTCTTCTCCTTGATTTTCTTGGATTTATGTGTTTTTCTTATGGCCTTTTATAGTATATAGTTTTAACTGTGTATTGTCTTTGATTGTTAAAGCCCTTTGTGACCCTGGTCTAGAAAGGCGCTTTACAAATAACCATTACTACTTACTTACTACCAATTTTTCATTCATGTTTTGCAAAATTCTTACAAAAACACAGTTTATTTTCAACTGAAAATATAAAGCATGACTCATTCAGACTGATCAAAGACTTGACCTTTCAGGGTTCCTTCACTTTCAACGGCGTCCTCAGCAGACTGGCGTACAGGCGCAGGAACGAGTAGCTGACGCCTACAGAGCAGTACACCGAAGTCGCCAGCAGAGGGAGGAAAGGAAGCCGATGTCGCCATGGCGACAGTGGGTATATCAGGTCACAGCCGACCGCTAGAGGGACCAGGCCAAACAGGTAGACACCCTCGAAAAGGTGCAAGAGCGTCCCCCTGAGGAGAGCGAAAGGGATCAGATTACCAAAGTAAAGTCCAGTGATTACTGCTAAAAAACCGTCTGTCAAGTAACGGCAGGATTTAAACTGATTACAGCCGTTGATGACTTTGTAATCTGATAAGGCTGCAAACAAGGTAATCTGTATGTACAAGGTAATCCAGTCACAATCCACAAAGAAACATGATATGTAAATAAAGAGATCGATTCGAGATTAAATTGATCAACTTCATAAAGAAATCCTCACAGTCTTACAATGTCATTGTATAATTAAAATATTTAATTGACAACTGCATAAGGTCACACCCTGAAAAGGTATTTCATGACTTGATGGGATTAGTAGAAATTCAATTGATAAAATAATCTGTCCTGTAAAATATTTGCTACCGTAAAATAATCTTTAAAAAAAACCTGATAAACAATAATAAATTAAGTAATATAAGTACACTCAGTTAAATGATTATCCCATACTGTTGTTCATAAACTAACTAATCATGAAAACGTGTGCATAAATATTTAGACTCATTGTTATTACACATGATGGACTGATAATCTGAAACTCACTGGTGCAGGTTCTTCAGCGACCAGACGGAGAAGATGGTGAAGGACAACATCAGAGCCACTTTGATTGGCAGCTCTGGAAGAGACATGGGTTGTCATTAACTGTGATGTCACACATGGTCGAGGTGGAGGCTCAGTGTGTTCACTTGCTGGAGGAGAAGGACCCACGGTCAGCCAGGACATGGCCGACTAGATCAGTACTCATCTCCAGCAGAGCCGCTTTCACAGCCCAACGAGATTTGGGTCTCTAAGGCAAAACCATTTAGAGCTGCTGGATGAGGGCTGAAGGTTACCTGGGAGGTCCAGGTCTGGAGGTCAGCGGAGAGAACGCCAACTCGGCTTAAAGAGCTTTTACATATAAATAACGAGCACAGACTGAGCCGTGTCAACTCGGTGATCTTAAAGCACTCGAGACACGTCTTTAACATTTGTTGCACGTGGTGTAAAACAACGTTTGTTCTCCATGATCTAGATATTAGTTGACTGTATCGGGGTGTTGCTCACTGACTGAGAATGACTTGCAGGTTGGATCCTGTGCCTTTGAAGCAGAGAAGTGTGACTGGTGTGCATATCTATAAAACTTAATTAAAAGGAAACAATGTACAATTTGAAGGTAATAAAAGTAATTACATTTGTCGATCATTTTATTTTGCTGTAAACACAAGCTAATGACTTCCAGCAGATCTCCACAAATTGTTCTTGGCAACTTTTTTTTCCAGTCGCTTTTAAATCGGTGTTTATTTTCAGAACATCTCCACCCAGAAACTAATTTTTCTGATTCTGATTACTACTGAATGTTAGTAGTGGTGTCTTTCAAATGTTTCCATTATGGTTATAAACCTGCTGCCGAGATTTTATCGGCAAAACCGGTTTAAAATAAATTACCTTAATGAATCTCGCTGATCTCCTTAAAGCATCCAATATACATCAAAAACAAGTCGGTTTCATTTACACATGTTCGGCTTCTGGACACACGTCACGTGACCAGATCTGATTCGAGGCAGGACTGAACATTTGTCTTCCTTCAACAAAGTCAAACCTTCATGTAGCTCTCACTCACCAGCAGGACTGAAGATGAGAGGAAACAAGGAGTAATGTCCAGTGGTTGTCAGAAGCAGGAATGTCCCAGCGTCCTCTCTGTTTTCCACTGCCAGGATGCTGTGGAGATAAGTCACATGACACATACTGCAGCCACTCAGAAACTCCATCCTCCTTTATATCGAATTCCTTTTTCCCCCCCATTCTCTGTTACTTTTCTTTGATCAACCATTTATTTTACTTTTCTTTCATCCCATTAAACCTTTCTTCATAATTATCTACCAGTTGTTCTCTCCCTTCATAATTCTTCTATAGTTACCAGTGATGGTCTGATGAAGCTTCATGAAGCAGTGTCAAGTAATTTAGAGGTCAGAAGGTGGCGCCATCGGTTTTAAAACGATATGTTTCATTAGAACCATTGCTCAAAACTTGGAAATAAATTGCAGAGAACGCCATCTAGTGAGCTTTGAAAATAATGACACTGCTATATGAAGCTTCATCAGACCATCACTAATAGTTCCATTTTCCTTTATCTCCTCTTTAAAATCTTCCCCCTCCTCCCTATCTCATCCCAGATTTACTTTTCATACTTCCTTCTCATCTCCTTATTCTCTTATCTGCCTCCTGCCAATATTTCCTGTGATCTGTGCAACCTAAAAATAAACGAGGGATTACAAAAGACAAAAAACAAGTTTCTAAAAGACGGATTTGTGTTCAGGAAGACGCACCTGAGCGGCAGGATGGCGAGCAGCACAGCCTTCTCATGCACATGCCATCCGAACATGAAGGACCCGAGTGCACAGATCAGCAGGCATCGCAGGAACCCTCGAGAGCCACGAGGACGGCGCCATATCGAGCAGAGTGCCGGCTGGGTGGCAAGACAACATTTTTTAAATCAACAATTGTAGCGACCATCTCATTAGGATTAAAAACGTGATTTCAAGTTTGATACCAAGATGGACAGCAACGTGCAGACAAGCGTGGTCAGTGGGGAAATTGACGGGAGGACCACGTGCTGAAACTCCTGGACCAAGCCGCCCGTCATGGAAGCTTTGGGAAGTTCCGCCTCGTCCAGTAGCTCCAGACGAAAACCTGACAGGAATACTCTTGAATATGTACAATTTCCTTTTGTCAGCACGCCAGGATCCTACCGGCTGTTGTCAGGACTTTGTCAAGGATGTTGTAGAAGGCCCAGAAATTTGGGGCCCAGTAGGCGTGACACAGACCACGCTTGAAAGGAAAGAGGCGAGACACGACCTGAGGGAGCTGACCCTGAAGATCAGAAAACACAAGAGGATCCGGTGACAGAAACGCCAGAGACGTCAGTAATCGAACTTGATCTTAACCTAAGATTTAAAGGAGATGCACCAATCCAATCATGGTACTGTGTGTCAATGTGAATAAGGTCTGTCCAGGCAGTTTAATATTCCTTGGTTCGTGCTGCCGTCTGTCAAGCGGTGACTCACAGCCGTGGCTCTGCTGCAAAGTGGATTTTTGCAGCTGTTCCGAGGGTGGAAATCACACCCCAAGAGTCAACACTACTAACTTAATTAAGCATCTAAAGAAGAGCCAAATAAAGAGCTGTTTTAAAGAACAAGTTAGACCGTCGAAACGAAGCAGTTGAAGGATGTTCTTCGAAGATGAGAGAAGCAGTTGATGCTCAATCCAATGAATTCAGGGCGATCAATGAAGGGCATCACACAAATATAAATGACAAAAGGGTAAAGTGCCTTGCGAAAGTATTCGGCCCCCTTGAACCTTTCAACATTTCGCCACATTTCAGGCTTCAAACATAAAGATATACAATTTTAATTTTTTGTCATGAATCAACAACAATTGGGACACAATCGTGAAGTGGAATGAAATTTATTGGATAATTTAAACTTTTTGAACAAATAAAAAACTGAAAAGTGGGGCGTGCAATATTATTCGGCCCCCTTGCGCTAATACTTTGTAGCGCCACCTTTTGCTGCAATTACAGCTGCAAGTCGCTTGGGGTATGTCTCTATCAGTTTTGCACATCGAGAGACTGGAATTCTTGCCCATTCTTCCTTGCAAAACAGCTCGAGCTCAGTGAGGTTGGATGGAGAGCGTTTGTGAACAGCAGTCTTCAGCTCTTTCCACAGATTCTCGATTGGATTCAGGTCTGGACTTTGACTTGGCCATTCTAACACCTGGATACGTCTATTTGTGAACCATTCCATTGTAGATTTGGCTTTATGTTTTGGATCATTGTCCTGTTGGAAGATAAATCTCCGTCCCAGTCTCAGGTCTTTTGCAGACTCCAACAGGTTTTCTTCCAGAATGGTCCTGTATTTGGCTCCATCCATCTTCCCATCAATTTTAGCCATCTTCCCTGTCCCTGCTGAAGAAAAGCAGGCCCAAACCATGATGCTGCCACCACCATGTTTGACAGTGGGGATGGTGTGTTCAGGGTGATGAGCTGTGTTGCTTTTATGCCAAACATGTCGTTTTGCATTGTGGCCAAAAAGTTTGATTTTGGTTTCATCTGACCAGAGCACCTTCTTCCACATGTTTGGTGTGTCTCCCAGGTGGCTTGTGGCAAACTTTAAACTAGACTTTTTATGGATATCTTTGAGAAATGGCTTTCTTCTTGCCACTCTTCCATAAATGCCAGATTTGTGCAGTGCACGACTGATTGTTGTCCTATGGACAGACTCTCCCACCTCAGCTGTAGTTATCTGCAGTTCATCCAGAGTGATCATGGGCCTCTTGACTGCATCTCTGATCAGTCTTCTCCTTGTTTGAGATGAAAGTTTGGAGGGACGGCCGGGTCTTGGTAGATTTGCAGTGGTCTGATACTCCTTCCATTTCAATATAATTGCTTGCACAGTGCTCCTTGAGATGTTTAAAGCTTGGGAAATCTTTTTGTATCCAAATCCGGCTTTAAACTTCTCCACAACAGTATCTCGGACCTGCCTGGTGTGTTCCTTTGTCTTCATGGTTCTCTCTGCGCTTTAAACAGAACCCTGAGACTATCAAAGAGCAGGTGCATTTATACGGAGACTTGATTACACACAGGTGCATTCTATTTATCATCATCAGTCAGTTAGGACAACATTGGATCATTCAAAGATCCTCACTGAACTTCTGGAGTGAGTTTGCTGCACTGAAAGTAAAGGGGCCGAATAATATTGCACGCCCCACTTTTCAGTTTTTTATTTGTCAAAAAAGTTTAAATTATCCAATAAATTTCGTTCCACTTCACGATTGTGTCCCACTTGTTGTTGATTCATGACAAAAAAATAAAATTTTATATCTTTATGTTTGAAGCCTGAAATGTGGCGAAATGTTGAAAGGTTCAAGGGGGCCGAATACTTTCGCAAGGCACTGTAGTTTCTAAATGTTTGAATAACTTACTTTAAAAACTGATGATCAAGTAGAGATGATGATCCAGGTTTCAGAATCAATAAATCTAGCATGACTCAGTGTTGGTCACTTCTAATGTAATGACTGAGCATTTCATGGAATAAAAAATGTGTTTAAAACAGTTATCATTAACGGAAGTCATCAATATGTGCGTTTTTCTTTATTTTGCATTGATTTGCAAAACTAGAAGACTATGCGTGTGCTTTTATTTGACTCGTTTACAATGCTTGTGTTGTTCTAAGAAACTGAATATTTGGCCACCTGTGATCATTTGTGTCACAAGACATTTTTAAACCTTTAGATCCTTATCTTTGCTCTACAAAAGTGTTGATTTTTTCATCTTCACTTGAAGATGAGCTTGACACTTGCATTTCTGTACATGTTCCTCACGAAATTATCCCTTTTTTATAGTATATTGTTACACAGGCAGTCTTCAGGTTATAGGGTAAACACTTTTTAATGAAAAGCCAACTTTAGTCATTTTTGCTTTTTATTCAAAGCCTGGCCAGTGTTGGCTTACAGTAGGACAAGATATATAATATTTTAAAACGTATGTTGGATTGGTATTAGTCGATAAGCCCAGGTATCGGTATTGACACCAACCAAAAAGTTGGATTGGTGCATCCCTAGTTTTTGCACAAAAAAGTGTGTCAAATTTTCAGAACCAAACAAACACTTACCATAGCAATGAACGGGCCGAAGGACAGCACGCACACAGAGACCACGATGAAGCCCAGAACCAGAAGACGAACCGGACTGAAGCTCAGCCAACGGATGGAGCCATCTGAGAGTACACACATTTAGAATTGAATCAAAGGGTGGATCTTATTTAACACCTAGAAGACGTCAAATTATGACCACATGCTTGAGAAGAAGAGACCAAAACGGTGGCATCTTATCTTGATGAACACTTTAAGTACAAAAATGAGAAATGTATAGGCTGCTGGAAGGATGAGTCAGCAAATATGTAAAGATCTACAATATCAGTGTGTTTCTGAAGGCACCTGGGTGGTTCTGTCTCCAGCAGAAACTCCTCAGTAAATAAACTCCATATGCTGGAGCCAAGTACAAGAAAATGTGCTTGAGGTTCAGAAGAATGGCAAACAGCAGCGCCCCCTGCAGGTGGTGGCCCTGGTCAACAGACACAGTAGTGTCAGTGAAAGTTATTGAACAAAATTGAAATAATGATCTAACCTGCATGTGCTTGGCGATTGAAAGCAGCAGGAACCCGAACAGGAAGCCGTTGTACTGGAAGTGAATATCTGTTTCAGAGAGTCAGGGAGCGTTGTGAGTCTAGGTGAGCGCGGACACCCGAGTCTTACAGTCCAGGATACGATCGACGATGAGAAGGCCAAAGTTGCAGAGCAGCAGCACATAGAGGACAAATGCAGGATTCTTGAAGACATCTTGGTTGCTTCTCTGGTTCTGAACACATCTGCAGCACCTGGACAGAACCCAGCAATGCGTGTGACTCCAGGTTAAAAAAAAGAGTCTGTAAAGAGACAGTGACTCACTCTAAGACTCCAAAGATGAAGAGGATGTCGGTGAAGATGACGGACAGACGCTGGAAAACGATGGTGCTCTGACTGCTGTAGTCCAGGTTCTCCACCTTGAGCATGTCAGGGTCCACATGCTGAGCCACCTTTGACAGTCCCTTCTCAAACCAGGCAAACAGTGGCGGGTAATCCAGAGTCCAGACGGATGTGTTCTGAGGGCAGAAGGATTAAAAAAATAATAAGAACAAGATGAAAATTTTAAAAAAAGAAAAAGAAAAGTGCATAACAAACCTCATAGTACCAACGGGAGATTGGCAGACTGTGAGTGATAGCCAGCCAGTTCCTGTGGACCTCGAAGTCTGTAGAGCGGCTGAAAAAAACATTATTGTGCATTAACAAGCACAATAAAAAAAATTAATTGAGATGTTTAAAAGTTTACAACTTAAAAGTGAACAGATATTATTGAAGTCGTTTTAAAGTCTCTTCGGGTAGCCAATATAGTATATTATCTACTAGTTTCGCTCGTCGTTTACCTAACCTATAAAAGTTTGATTTAGGAAGGTTTATGTTTTTACTGAAGAGTTAAAAATGTCGATATGACTCAATATTATTTCCATAATGAAAACAATCAGACAAACGCAGTTATCGTTAAAAGACGACGCATTATTTGAACTTTCGTATGATCATATAAAAAAGAAAAAGCTTTATGTTGTTATCCTCACTAGTTAAGTTAAACTTGAAAAATAGCGCCATCTTGTGGATATATATTGGAATTTCTTGATTATTTTCTGTTAAACTTGACATAACTACTTTATAAACAGGCCTCAAGCCTCCTCAATGGATCATATTTCTTAAATTAACGCTGACTCACATCTCCCCAAACAAGCATCAGAAATATATCAGAAGATATTATTAAAACACAGCGTGTTGCATGTTGTAGCAGATGTCATATTAGCGTAGCCGCTATTCTTTAAAATGTTTTTTCTATCCTCACTTGTCGTTTTGCAAATTTGAACTCACTAGCAGTTGATGAAGAGACATTTGAGCAGCGATACTCCAACTGCAACCACCCAAAACCAGGACCGAACCCCAGCTTTAGAGCTTCCACCCGCCATGACACTTGTCGTCATCACTAGGAAGTTTACAGACGTCCTTTCAAAATAAAGTTGGCTTGTAGCCCTTTTACTTGTTTACTCACATGATGGCATTACAATAAAAAAACATTCATTATTGGGTTTTAATTACTCGTGTTACATTTTTATTTACTTATTGTGTCATATATTTGAAATCTACTTAATTATCACAGGCTGGGAAATATATATCCGCAGTTGTCTTACATATTTTTTTGCGAACTCTTTTATGCGAATATGCTCCAAAAAAATAATTTCCATGAAAATGTCTTCTGCATTAAATACGTATTATTGGTCATCGCATCCCGGGATTATACATTTTATTTTTTTAATATTACGGAAATGAACGAATGATTGATGTCTCCTCCTCCTCCCGTGACTGTTCCCTTCTCTGCGTGTTTCAACTCCTACAGTCTATTTCTGGATGGCTTTACGCTTGTTTGCTTGACCACTCGGCGTTTATTCAACCTCAGCTGAAGGTGACATTTCGAGATAACTTCACCTCGGACGTTATTTACAACGAACACTTCCGGAATGACCACGTTATTCCGGCGAATGTTCGCCGGGCGACTTCAAAACTTGAAAAGTGAGAATATTATCTGCTTTTTCTTCTCTAACACGTGCTGTACTTGTTATTATTGTATTATTACAATTGCTTGCGTGCGTCAGATATCCACTTAAGCGCACCTGTGGCGACCTTTGACCTAAGGAGGGTCGAACTGACGCCCCTGGAGCAGCGGAAGTTGACGTTTGATTCACAGGAAATGGTCAAACACCTGCAGAGCAGCGGTGCGTATAAAGACACTGTCACAAATAAATACAGTGTTCATCTGCAACACCTAAAATTTCCCCTGATTCATTAAATTATATTTAATTTAAAACCATTTATTTCTGGCCTCTAGGTTTTGAAAGGCCGCAGGCAGAACTGCTGGTCTCTGCGCTGGTCACCTTGACGACGTCCAACATGGACATAGTCTACAAAGACATGGTGACCAAGTCTCATCAGGTAAATGAAAGAGTACTTTCAATTCTGAGACCTGCTGTGACCTCTGATGACCGTGACAGGAGATCGCGCTGCAGCAGATCATGGCACATCTGGACGCCATCCGGAAGGACATGGTGATCCTGGAGAAGAGCGAGTTCGCCAACCTCCGCTCCGAGAACACGGTAGGGCTTGTCACTCTGAGATGATGTCACTCGGATGATGTCCGGTGGTGTCTCGTGTTGATGATGTCAATAGTACATTTTTGTCGCAAGATGATCGAGAAGAAAACATGTCACTCAGAGATGATGTGTGTGTGTGTGTCTGCAGAAGATGAGGCGAGAACTGGAGCAGCTGAAGGAGCGAGTGAAGGTGCTGTGGTTGTCATGTCACATGACTAGACAAGTCACATGATCTGTTATTATCCAATGTTATTCGAGGGGATCGAATATCAGTTGGTAATTAAGTGTGTGTTTATATAGGAAGAAAATCTCAAAGTTCGAGCCGAATCAAAGCTGGACATCAACCTGGAGAGAAGCAGAGTCGCTGACGTGGTAAGCGTGTGTTTTCTTTTGTGTGTTCATATGTGCGTGTTTGTTTGTATTAGTCTGGATCTGACACTGTTAATGTGCTGAAGTTTGTTGACGTAAAGCTTAGTTGTGGTACATTTGTTTATTAAACATGCATGTTTGCATGTATGTGGTTAATCAATGTGTGTAAATGTTTGTATTTAGTTTGCTTTGTGTGTTGATTATATTGTGTAGATTATCAATATTTGTATGTCAGAGATTGTGTGTTGAAATGAACTGGTGTGTGTTGTCTCCAGTTTACTGACCAAGAGAAGCGATTGATGGAGACGGTCACAGACTTTCACCAGAAGGTACGTTTTTTTTATTTGTTGACATGATTTGTTGGTCTCCACGGTGACGCACTCTGATCCACTCAAAGAAAAGTGACCTGGAGCATGACAACATGGAGGTCAACAAGAAGATTGACCTACAGGTGGCATCTCTGAAGACCGTCCTGGAGTCTCTGAAGCTGGAGACGGTGCGATACTTGGCAGGTATAAGCACCGGGTTCTGATCTGGAGGTGGACGAGTCAGTAAAAAGGTTTGTCGTTGCAGGCACCGTGTTTGCGTGTCTTGCCATCGCTCTCGGAGTTTACAGGTTTTGGAGATGAAGAGGAGCTCCGGAGGGACCGTCCGATCATAGATGTGATCCAATTTTAGTCGGACATGACGTTCAGACCGACCGTCATTCGTTTTATAATATTAAATATTTAAGATAGTATTTTTATTGCCACACCCTATATGTAGTTAACTTTCAGAAAAATATCTTAACACAAAATTTTGTTGGGCAAGATTTTATTTAAAAAAGACTGATGTACATTTAAAGGATTGTTTTGCTGTTACATGATACGAGAGTGTGTTTCCAGTTTTTTACAAGGTAAATGCAGTTTTTACAAATTTTGACATTGCAAATGTTTTGATTGGGAGCCTCGTAAGTTTGATGAGACTTATGATGCAAAGAAAATCTCTTCTGTGCAGGTCTTTTAATGGGGTAATCTGGTCATGTGACTTGGTTCGTTTCTTGCATTGTGGGAAATGTATCTCCGTTGCCCTGTTGATACATTTTGAAATGTCTGGAAATAAACTTTTGATGTCTAAAAAAATCTTTTTGTTTTTTTTAATCAATGTGTTTCCATCAGTAATGGAAACCCAACTAAGACTAGCACTGCTTATTTCATGGTTAGACACTTAGTAACATGTGTCCTAAGATGAGATGCTGCTGTACGCACTAAGAAACATTAACCAACTCTTTCACTCCTGGACTTCTTGTTTGGATCATGGCGCAGTCAATAAATGTATGTAATACAGAAAAGTACAATAAAAAAAATGCACAACAAAAAGTGAAACGTCACTCTATTGTTGGAATTACTGAACATATAAAAATTATAATTTGTCTTTTGCAATATTTGTCAGAGGGTGCCACAGTTTTTGATTCTCACTAAATTATTTAGAATTCTATTATATCAGTATAATATATTCTATTATATTTACATTTAGTTTTGTTGAAAATATTAAAATGTCAGAAATATTTCAATTTAAGATATAACCCTTCCGTATAGAAGTTTGAGACACCATTGTGCCCATCAGACTCTAATCATTTGATTAACAAATGCATCGCTATATTAAATAATAAGTTATGTCTTAGATAATAACATCATGTATTGCATAGTCTGTGTGGTTGAATCTTGCAATACACTTGTAATTGTATTTGATTTCTTCACATAAGCAGAACATATAACATTCAAACAATTTCAGGGTCACTTACACAAAAGAGTCAAAAACATGAGTGAATTTTAGAAAACTTTATTGAAACAATGATCAAAAACAAGTCTTTTTTAATTTTTAGATTTTATTTTAGTTCCAAGGGTTTGAAACTTCCCAGTGAGGAAGGCGGAATCTTCAGGGTTCGGTCCAGGTCTTACCTTTTGCGCTCGCTTTGCCCTGCAACTGCTGATTAACCGTCAAATATTTACAAAAGACACAAAAATACTTTTTTTTAATAAATTAAATCATTTTTACAATTTTCAAACTTATTACAAAAATATTTCTCCAAAGCGAAAAGACAAAACGGTATCAGCTGATTTGATCTTCCGATGCCATTTCAGTTAAAAGTTCTGGTTCCTTTTTAATGTTGGCAAACTGGCATGTTTCAGGTTCAACTTCCTGTTTGACTGTGACCGAGCAGGAAGTGACCTCCTCATCCTCAGTCTTAAGGGCCACATGGGACAGCGGGTGCTCCGTCAGGATTTTACTTGGAGATGGGGAGACATCGATGTAGGAGGACGTCTGAAGAAGACAAGGAGAATTCATTTATCTATTTATTTGAGACAGAAACAGAGGAACTTTATGGCCAGATACTCACATTGTTTTTGTAATCTTCATAACAGGAAGGATGAAAGTTCTGAAACAAAAACATCTTGGTGTTATATGAAGCAACACAGGATGTTCACATAGGCCACAGCAGGTCGTTGACCAGATGGCGGTTGTTTTAATATCATCATGGCTGAGGAACACAGAAACTGACCAAACAAGAGACTCACCTTGTCGTCTACTTGAACCGCATTCCTTAGGAACCAGTCCTCCTCTTCTTCCACCCAGTAGGTCTCAAACTGCTCCTGACAGATCTCGCACAGCTGCGGACAAAGATGGTACAGATAAACTATCAAGGCCATGAAATAAAAAGGGTTCTCTGAAAGAGGGGGGGAGGTGTCGTACCTCGCGCACACAGTCCTTGGTGGCCCTGACACACTGGACTTCGCTCTCCATAGCCGCCGCTTGAGTCTTCTGTACTTCCTCTTCGTTCTCCTTCTCAAAGAAGGTGCTCTTGGCGCGCTCCTCCAGGTCGGCAATCTCCTCAAACTCTACCCAGTCCTGCAACAAAAATCCTGGTCATGAATCTGCGACAGTCAATCATAAAAAAAAAACATCACACAGCTGCTCGTTCTCACCCTCAGGCTGTAGTACCAGCGTCTGTGGGTAATTTTCTTGCCGGCCACTTTCCCGGCATGGTTCTGCCGGAAGTGCCAGTCCAGGTGGTCGGCGTACAAGTCGGTCTGTGCAGCTGTGAAGCGCATGCTGCACAGACAACACTGGTTCCCTGAATACAGCCGAGTCACTGTGCACTCATACCGTCTGAGGAGAGAAGACATGGAGATGGATGTCAGGATACATGGGCAACAATAAGCTATATTGAGGTACTGTAGAATCAAACGTATACATTTGTGGTTCTGTTCAAGTACTTGGTGTTGCAGAGTTTACGGACCATATGAATCTTGACAAATGAGTAACTGCTTTCATTTGTTCGTAAACCAAAATTTGACTTAAGTTGAGTGATAAGTTGAGACACAAAAATGAACAAGTGCAGTGAATCTTGCAAGTACATAAAAATTAAAAAAAAAAAATGTAATCCATCCATCCATATCTATATATACATTTTATTAAAATATAACTACCTGTAGAGCGGTTGACCTTTTATATAGTATCATAGAAAAATAATGCACATTGATATTTTTTCACAACCAAATTTAAATTAGGAAGTTGGACCAATCACTCACTGTCTCATGCCGTCCAGTTTGAAGCTCGTCAGATCAGGGAGGTCGTCATCTTCATCCTGCTCCTCCTCTTCCTCCTCCTCCACTACTGGAGCAGCTGGGATCGGAGTGGCCGATGGTTCTGGAAGAAAATCATTTAGCAAGAGCTCCTTTTGTGGTGGAAGCGGTCGCTCGGAGAGTGGACTCACCAGGAACCAGCTGGGACGCGTCAGGCTGCGAGGCTTTGATGATGCCGGTAGAGATGAGCTTGGTAAGAAGGTTGTTCACGTCTACCTGACCAAAGTGGTTCTCGGGAACAACAGGATCTAAAAGAAATTTGTTGGTTAGAAAAAAAAAAAAAAAATCATAAAACTAGCGCAGTGCATTAGAGGTGATCAAGGTTCTTACTCTGGTTGAATGTTGGGTTTTGAGGCATGAAAGATGGGTTCATGTTCAGCATCTGCAAAAACATATCCAGATGTTATCGACACAGAACCCAAAAGCTCGAGAACATCCTGTGCATTACTCACCGGCTGCTGCAGCGGAGGGTTTGGACCTGCAGGATGAAAGGGGGCAGGAGTCTGGTTGAACTGCGGCTGCAGGTTGAACTGCGGCTGCATGTTCTGCTGCGGCTGGAATGGTATCGGACCCGTGTGGAACTGAGGGTTGATGGGCTCCGCAAAGTGTTGAGGGGCCATGTTGAAGTTTTGAGGGGGGTTGGGGTCAAAGACAGGCGGGTCCATTTGCCTCATTGGTGGCTGTAGGTTAAGTTGTGGCGCAAACCTTGGGGCGCCTTGTGGGCCCGGTTGGCAGTCAAAGCGAGGCCCGTCGAACCTTGGCCCGTCCATTCTTATAGGCGCCATCTGGTTCAAGGGGTGATCAAAGTGCATGGGCCGTGGTGGCTGGAAGCCCATTTGTCCTGGGCCCGCCATGTGGTGCATTTGGCCCTCGAAGGGGCCCGGACCATCGAACCTGCCCTGAGGGTGGACAGGACCCAAGCCCTCTCCGCCCCTCATGGGCATGCGAGGTCCTTCATAAGCCCCTGGACCATGATTGTGAGGCCTCTCAAACGGAGGCTTGTCCTCAAACGGTCCATGACCACCATCAAACCATGGTGGGTGAAGCATGGAGGGGCCCATGTGACGTGGCCCATCAAGACGATTTGGTGGATGACCCCCTTCGTGCGGAGGCGTGTGTCCCGGGGAGTCCCTGTGTACTTTAGAAAGCAGAACTCCCTGCAGATGCGAGGTTGGGGGAATATCCATGTTCATCGGTCCCTCCTCAGAGTGGTTACTGTTGGGGCTCTCGAATCGAGGCACTGGGCTCATTTCTGCAGAGTCTCTCTGGAGAGGGGACAAGCGCTCGCGTTCGAACATGGGGGGTGCGGCATCCACGTTCGATGGGCTCAAACATTTCCTGTGGACTACGAGACCACCCGGTGGCACTTCGGGTCTCCGCGGATCAGCAGGGGGGCCATAACGCCGGGGGGCATCATATCCGCTCTTCTGCTCCTCTCGGTTGTCGTAGCGTTGGCGCTCCGTCAGTGGAGAGTTCCATTCAGGCTCGTCTAAAGGAAACCAATGGATAAGTTCAACTCTACAAAGAACAGATCCAGACCAAGTATGAACTTTTCTGCGTAGCATAGAATCCTATTAAGATCAACTGTTGACTTAAAAATGAGGGCCAATTACTACTTTCCACTAGATCTTGAAAAGCTATATTTTACAATGAATGTGTAAGAGAAACAGAGTAAAAACTTCATCAACATTTTAACATTTTCGCATCAAAATTCGTTGACCACAGTCATGCATTAATGCATTGCGTTATGCTCAACCACCCCTTAAAATGTCAAATAAAAAAAAGACTTAACAGCAAACAGTAACAGCAAACTTCAGACAGTGACCATAACATGACTTGACAACTGGGGGAAGCTATTATGCAGTTGCACAAAGTTGTGTCTCAAACTATGGTTAATGGATGAGTAATTATATGATCGCTTACTGGACTCTCTCGGGTCTGCTCTTCTCCTGAAGCAGAGGCCAGGCAGAGACTTTAGTGGAGGAAACTCTTTACCGTGGTTGTAGTCCTCAACCATCGTTCCAGGAGGAGGCTGTACATCTTCCCGCTCCAAACTCCGTCGGTCTCCTGCAGACATGGTCTTCAGCAACATTCTGGCAGTTGTGACATGATTGCTTGTTGGAAAACACTCACCGGGACGCTCGTGAGGTGGTCGGTTGTACTTGTTTGAGGGATGTCGACCCAATTTCTCCTGATGCTCCGATTCACACGGATCTTCTGGCCCGTCCCATTCCTCGCCGGGTAGCCGGTGGTTGACCTGAGTTTTCCTCAGTTTGGACTTGTGCTGGAAGTAAGTCAGCTCATCCTGGTTCAAAGGGTCGTTGGGTGTGGCCAGCATTGGCTTTTTGATTGGCACATTGTCAGCAGATTCCCAGTTATCTGAATGCAGCTGCTTCTCTTCCTGGTATTGGAAGAAGTGCTTGATCTTGTGGGCCATGTTCAGAAACTCGTCCTGAGAGATCTCCCCACTCTCCAGACTTTTGCTGGCCTGCGGGTTGGAAACAAAACGTTGATTCAAAAATAGTTCAGACTTGAACCTGGCATTTCAAAAAGGTCACTCACCCTCCGCAGCAGGTCCTTCTTTTTGGCAGAGTTCAGAACCTCCGGGATCTGAATGTTGGCGTCCACACTGAGGCGATGTTTAGGGGTGCGTGGTGTGGTCGGGCGGGTTGGTGTGCCATAGGGTCGCTGTCTCTGAGCTGGTGACTTCGCATGCGGTTCCTCAACGACACCCTTGGTACTGTGGAGATTAAAAGCGATACGTCAGACAACACTATATTTACAATTCAGTGTGCTTTCTAAATTGTTTAATTATAGTTGATGACTCACTGTTTCGTGTCTTCCCAGCCACTCCTCCAGCGGTGAGGCAATTCCTTTGCATCCTTAATGCCAGCTTCGTGGCTGCGTGGCGAATCTCTGGATTGTGAGCGCCGGTCCTCCGATGGACGCTTGGGCCTTCGGTTCTCCGACTGGTTCTTCTTGGGTAGAAGGCGGTCCTCTCTGCCAGACTTGCCACGGGGCGGCTCGTCACCTCTAGGTCGCCGTGGTTTTCCAGCTTTGTGGGTTGGAGACGGCGAGCTGCTCCGTGGTCTGTCCTTAGGCGAACGTCTGTCTTTCCGCTTTGGGGAACCAACAGGCGATCGCGATCTGGTGCGCTTGTGGGAATGGGAGCGTGCAATGTTCAAGTCTTTAGCGTCCTTTGACTCTTCATGTTTGGGTCCCGTCCCATTCAGCACCTTTTGCTTGTTTGGTCGTGAGGGGTCCACGGGCCGGGTGGTTTCCTCCCTCCTGTCAGTGCAGCGCTTTTTTTCTTTCACCTCTTCCTCTTTTGAGTCAGGGGTTTTCTCAGGAGGGCGTTTCTTGATGCGGGGGTCCTTCTTATCCACTTGTTTGTTTTTGTTCGGAGTGTTTTTGTTTGCAAGAGGTGGTGATTTAGACTTCTCTTCCAACAACTCCTTTTTGGGGGTGCGGGGCTTCTCTGGACGAACCATTTTATCTGGTGTTCTTTTCTCAGGAGAAATGGCAGCAACTGTAACATGAGCATCTTTTCTAACAGAGTGTTCTTTGATAGGTGGCGCAACTGTTCCACCACGGTTCAGTCGGGGGTCCCTGTTGGGAGGTTTGGTGTCGACAAAGGTCTGCGGAGGAACCCAGGGCCTTATCGCTGGAGCTTGTTGTGGGAGGGGCTTAACAGGTGCTGCTGGGAGTGTTGAATTTGGGCTCAAAGCTGGACACGGCACCGCAAAGCTGTCCGCCTGCCATCGAAAGAGGATCGACAAGAATTAGACACATGCAAAATAAAGAGACACATTAAATCTCAAAGGAAAAAATAGATCGCACCAGTTGGGCTTTTGCCTGCTCCAATTCCAATTCTATCTTTTTCTGTTGTAGCTCCAGAAGCTGCTTCTTTTTAGCCAAAAGCTGTTGGCGAAAGATTTGCTCTTGAGTTAGACTAGACTGAGTGACTGCAGGCGACACCTGAACAGGAGTTACAGTTGCAGGCTGTGATGGAATGGTGCTTGCAGAGGCCACAGCTTGCTCCTCAGACTGCAAAAAAAGGATAGTTTAATTATTAATGACACATTCAAAAGGTTATACATTATTTGCCAGAATTCAACTTCTAGCCACTTAGACAGGAATTAAGACATGCACACAAACCTGCTTGAGAAATTTCGGGTTGACATGGATGCTGGCGTTGACTATGGGAGGAAGATGCTTGATTGGCCAAGCTGGGTCAAGAGAGTTGACCCGAACATCAAGAGCATACAGCCTTTTTTGAGGAAAAACCTCATCCCACGTCGAACGCAGCTTGAACAAACTCTTCCGGGTGTTTTCGTCCACCTAAAAACAGATGACAGGCTGTTGTTGACCCATTCAAAAGTGCAACACAAATGTCAAGTAATCATAATAAAAGAGACTGATGCAAGTTTACCTTTTCAAAGACACAAATAAATGAGGTAATTAGGTTTTTAGCAAACACAGCGATGTACTCCCCACCAACATTCTTCACTATGGAGTCCACTAAGTAGAGAAGGGGCAGCTTCTCGGTAGATGGGGCCTGGAGCGACAAACAACTCAAAAAGTTATGAAAAACAACACAGTTTTAAGTACATTTTTACATCAAACATAAGTGGCCTTCTCCTAAAAAAAAATTAATTAAGACCAAAGTTCACAGCTCCAGCCATGGAAATCAAGTCCAAAGACAATGCTTCAGTCACAGACCAGGGAAGAAAAAAAAAAAATCTTCATCAGATGCATCATCGTTGGCTGGAAAAAGTTCTTCAACAGGGAAAATATCCAGAAGCGTTTACCTCCAAAGAAGGTTCAAGTCCCAAACCTTCTTTGTACATTTACCCAGTTTTCTCCCCCAGAGTCCAGTTCACTACCACAGTTCAGGTTGAAGTTGGGTTTAAAAAAAAAAAAATGTATCTTGACCTTTTGGGAAGACCAGTGAATTTACACATGGAATAAAAAAATGACAAAAACCATATTTCACATTTTTTATTATTACATTTTTACCAGCGCATAAACATTTCAATTAAGATTCACCATACGTTAAAGCAGAATAAGACAAACACAGACGAGATTAACTAACCTCAAGATTAATAAAGAAACGTACTATTGTTGATTTACTTACACCATGTGAAAAGGCAGAATACCAGAAACTGACTCGACAAAAACCACTAACCCAGTGTCCAACTATTATTGATAGCCATTTAGCTTTAAAACACAAATAAATACAACTCTTGTAAGGATTTTTTTTGTTTGTTTATAGTATTACAACTTTTACCGGTTGACGTCAAAATCCAAATTCTATATATTAAGTTTACTTTCTTGTGATGGAAGATCTGACGAGCTCTGGAAAAAAGAATCCAATGACTGTTATTCACAGCATTGTAACGTCGTTATAGTCGCAGTTTTTTGATGTTCAAGCAGTTTGAAAAAAATCTTGATGACAAATGCGGTTTAGTTATAAAACTATTCCGAAAATATTAGTCAGGATGCATCGGTAACCGGATTAAATGTCGTTTTGTCTTTATGAATTTTAACGTTATAGCCATTGTATCTGTGCATGCGTAAAATCAGTGTTTAAGGTAAGGTAAAACTTTATTGATCCCTCAGGAGGTTTAATTAACAGTTAAACATTTCCAACTTTCTTACTATACCAAATTGAAACAATTACAGTTAAAATGACTTTAAAATGATTATTCAATATACGTTCTCGTGTTTGACGCCTTGTTTTTCTCCCGAAAGGCAATATGGCGGCGGCTCACGTGGAAACGATACTTAAGAATGAACTCCCAACAAATATGTAACAGGTGTTAATGTTGGTCTCCAATGTTAACGTAATATAATAATGGCCACTTAATTTTTAACAAGTTTGTTGGTCAGTCGAACTACTCAAGCTACCACTTATCGTCGCGTTAACGACAACAGCGCAGTAGCTGACGGCCTAGTAAACGTTAACAGCCGCCATCTTTACCAAAGCCAGACAAACATGAAATGTTTTAATAGGGACGTCATATTTTTTTTATTCTCACGAGGAACTACATGGTAAACATGAAAAATAAAACATTGAATGTGTAAATCTGAAATATTCTATTTCAATAAAAACCTTTCTGATTTGAGCTTCAATAATGGCGGCGATGTCCCGGGCGCAGCTACGGTTCTCCTCGGCCAAGATGGTCAGCATGTTGATGTGCGGTTTGCTGTTGAAGGTGAGGTCCTCGAGCGAGGACTGGTACTCCCTCGCCAAGCCTTCCTCCATCTTCAGAACTCCTACGTTTGTCACAGTCGGCTTAAAAGACAGTCCATTAATAGCTAAACCCCGGAATCGGTCACCTCGCCCTAAAGCGGCTGCTCTCGGGTTGGTTCGGTGACAGATCGGTTCCCCAGCGGGTCCAGAATTTGGGTTTTGAGACAGTGAATCCCGAACACCGCTCGACTAGTTTCGTAGTTCGTCTTCTTCTTCTGTTTCCCACGACACAAAGATGGCGATTGCAACTGAACACTTCCTACGTCACTCAGTTATAAATTCGCTGGCGGTCAGCGCTTTTAATTCGTCGGTTCTATGATGACGAGCAACAGACTGACTTTCTATTGGCCAGAGAAAACCTCCGTCACCAGAGCCGTCCAATCAAATAGGAGGACAAGTCCCTGTCAGATTACTTTTTCTAACTCATGCCGGAAATTGCGATATCGGCGTCGAGAGTCGATTATCACACATGGCTGCGATGTGCTTTCTTTTGTAAACAAATGTTGACAATATATCTTTACTGCGTGTAAGATACATACGCGCATCCCTTTCTTCATCAGAACCTTTATTTGTATTATCTATTACGTATTACTAGTCACGACAAGGCTGTACACACGCCGATACCTTACATAAGATCCAGAGATAAGGTGACTAGAATCGTTTACGTAAACAAATACATTTGGGGTTTTAATGATAATTTAGTTGTGGATTAAAAAAAAACAAGAAAATGAATATCCACCTAAGTTGTATCTAGTATCCCAATTCATTGTTTTACTGAACGTTAATGGTTGTGTACGTTCTTCGTCTAACAGTCTTAAGAACTCTTTGTCTTCTGATCCAGTCCTAACTTGTTACTCCCTAATATGACCCCAGTGTCTCTGACACTTCCTGATTCTCTCAACCAATCAGCGCAACAGCTCTCATTACTGAGCTACAAACCGTATTTTTAAACCAAAGCGACTGTATAATGTAGATAAAAATGGGACCGAAACCAATTTTTATGCAAAGTATTATACTATTGTGGATATACATGTGTTGACTTCACTAAAATTAAGGTATTATAATTGAACAAATATTCATGGATCAAAATAAATCAATTAAAAATGTATAAAAAAGCTGAAATATATTGGTGCATTGATTTGTCATGTTTAACTATTTGAAAATTAAGCTCCGCAAATTTTTCAGACAACACTGAGGTGTTGTAAAAGGCCCTTAAGTAAAGCTTTAATTAAATAAGACATTTTATCACCTTACAATAGATGCATCAGATGCTCAAAGGGAGAGGAAAAAGAAAATGTTCCTTATCAAGACCCACTTTTGTGAAGTGAATGTTGCAAGAAGCTTATGCAGCAAGACTTTCAAGCAAGTGCTGTTCTACTGCGTTTTCAAGTTTCAAATTCTCCTATTGCCATATGTGGCTCTTCCTCAGATGTACGTCATCCCATCGCAGAACATGTTGACTGTTTCCAGGCAACAATCTGGCCATGGCTTTTGATTGGTATTGTTATCGTTTGTAGTTTGAGATGTTTGCTTCAATCAAGACAACAATGTGTTTAGCAGTTTTTATGATGTAATTGCAAAAGAAACTAAAAAGGTTCCAGGACCTGAAAATAAAAAAGGTAGAAAAAGTTGCTTTAAAATCCATATTTTACAGTATCACTCTTCAATGGTGTCGACATTAAATCCTGGTTCCATAGCAACCCATGTCTTTAAATTAACTGATACATAATTGGATCAGCATCGCACTCAGGGCTCAGAGTCGTCGCTGCTGTCTCGACTGATCTCGATCTGGAGGGACGGCAGGTCGTCCAGGCGGCTCTTTTTCAGCGAGTGTGCATCATGTCTCTTAAGTGTGTGCGTGAGCCTCTGCTGCTTCTTCTTTATCATGACTCCCCACATTTTCTGCAACGTAGAATCATCTTCCTCGTCGCCTTCATTTGGGACGCTTCGTCTTATAGTCGTGTCTTGAGATGACGGAAAAGCCTCAGACGGTTGACTGCCGGCCCTGGTGTCCCTCTCCACACTGCCTAGTCGACTCCAAAGACCACCTGGACGCACAATCAAGGGACTTTTTTTTAAAGCCATGTAACAGAAGGTCAAATTCAATTGGTCAAATTTACTCACCCGTCTTTTTGTCTTTGGAAGTTTCACATTTATCTTGTACAATTATACCTAGTCTGCTGTGGACATCTCTCACAGGTTCTTTAAAAGGAGGTTTGTCTCTCAGGGATGTGGGAGAGGGGGAGGGGGAAGGAGAGGGAGAGGGAGAAGGGGAGGGAGAGCGTTGCCTCTTTCCCAGACGCTGTCGCACATCTTTAAAAAAAAAAAGGTATAATCAACATTCATTTAGCATGAACAACCACATCTACACCTTTTAATAGTTTAGGAATAAGCTCACGCTACATCCCCTTTCATTCCAGTTACAGGAGGCACCTGCTGAAAACCATTCCCTCCTAAACATACCCATCTTTGCACCGCTCTTGGACGGGGGTCTCTGTCTCTTCTCCTCCAAAAGCTGTCTCACATCCGTCACTTTGCTTGGAGTTGGGGGGCTCTTGCTTCTAGACGTCGACTCTCCGATCCGGTTTCTGGAAAACATCACCGTTAGACTGACAGGCGACTGAAAATAACCACACTGGGGGCACTGACCGGATGTTTCTGATCTCTCCCTCCACCTCGTCGGCGTACATCGTCATTTTCTTGCTCTTCTTGGGCGACGGTGTGGAGATCATCTTTAACTCGAGGTCGTAGTCCATCTCGTCTGACTCGGACCACGGCGACGGGGAGCGCCCCACTCTGCCGCGTACCCCCGCCGTGGGAGCGCCTTTGTCTTTGTACTCCACCACTCGGTCCTCATCCATGTCCTCGTCGTCCTCTTTCTCCTCTTCCTCTTCCTCCTCCTCTTCTTTAATGGGCTCCTCTGGCAGGTTGACCAGGTCGGCTGAGGAGAACAACGGAATTGAACATCCTAACCTCCGTTTACATGCGTGCCTTACCAGAGTGGCGATGTGTGTAGGGTGGTGTGTGTCCCATGCTGTCGCCGATCAGAGGTTTCTTACTCTTGATGACGTCCCTTTGTATCCGTCGATTGTGATAACGCCTCTTCCTGAAATTAGCCATTTCCAACAATGGGTCACATGACCATCATCAGGTCTAGTGCCTGCACTGTTAGATAGTCAAACACTCACCACGAGTTGCTGAGGATCCCCTTCATACCGCCATAGTTTGGGTTCCCGTACTTCATGTAGTAGCGGCTGCGGCGGGCAGCCCCCAACTCCTTTTTATCATCTGACAAACCACATCATGGGTCATTTAGTTTAGCAACATATCCTTAACATATTTTCATTATATTATTATAAATTATTTTTCTGGCTGTAGAATTGTAATATTGAATTTGTTCCGAGTAAGTGCTTTTTTCCCCAGAACAATTACATTTTCAATATCTGTTAGTTACTCAACATTACTGTAGATATTTGTACTGTAAACAAAAATAATTTTAAGATCTTGAACTTTAATTGGTTGCCTTTGTCCTTGCAAGAAGAATTGAAAATGCATTACCTTAATCTCCGCTCGAGTAAAATAAACGCATTGGATTCTAATGATAATGGAACGTTCCAAGTCAATATTTTTAAATAGCGAACTGCCAGATCATTTACATTAATAAGTAATTTTTATGCAAAATCATTTTGTATGTGTGAGCTTGTGTGTGACATGTTGCGAGGCGAGTCATTTCATGCTCTTGATGTACTTGTGTGCAAGTCTCACCGTGTGTTGCCAAGCGCAGGAACAGTTTGTTCCCTTTAAAAGGCTTGATTGCAGGTCGCATGTCGTTCCTCAGCAACGAGTCTCTCTCGGACAGAGACAAATCATCACCCTGAGAGACACACACACAATCCAGTAATCAGACAATATTATTACTTCAGTAAAGTTAGTATAGTTTTCCCAATATAGAAAAGCAGCTGAATGATGCTGAGAGTGAGGAGTGCGACTTTTAACATGACCTCAGATGACCTTTTCTACCTCATCACACTTACCGCTGACGACTCCGACTTTGTCTCCAGTGGTGTCTCGTCGTTGCTGCCTTTGTCTTCATGGTCCTTCTTCGTAAGTAAGTTCGTAGGTTCCTCCTCGTCCACCTGTCCTTCCTCCTCCTCCTCATTGTCATCATCGTTGTCCGACCCTTCACCACGTGAAACTGCTAAGAGATTAAGGTTTAACTCCCAATATGAATTTCACACACTTGAGCAGCACTGACCTTTGGCTGGCTCCTTGTCGTCCTCTGTAGTGACAGCAGTCGGCATTCTGCTGCCGTTGATGAGCGCTCTGATGCACGTGTCATCGTCCAGCCAGACCACATTACCTAATACATCCATATTTTTGATCAGATGTTTGTGCGTTCTGTGGCTCTTTTGCATATTCAACTTACAGGTAGTGTCATCGATCCACTCGATGTGTGCAGGTGGATACTCCTTAAAATAAGAGAAGACATCTTGTGTGCTCATTTGGTCTACACCAGACATGAGGATCGCCTCCATCCGCAGTTTGGGGATTTCTACAGAGCATTGGGAAGGTAAATGAGACATTCTGAGGTCAAAATTAAAATGTAATATTGCTCACCTTTCTTCAAGACATCCTTATCTAGAAGAACATTCCTTTGAGAGACGTTCTCTTCACTCTGGAAGTGGAACCTCCTGGCTCTCTTTTCCTTCCTCTCTATGGCCTCCTGCAACAAAAGATTCATAAGATTTAACATTCGTATTTTTAGAGATACAATAATGTATATGTAATGCATAATAATTCATCATTAATAAGATTATGATAACCATTTTACGGCAACCCTGAAGCAATGATTCACAAGTAAACCAACCAGACAAAGATCTTTTTTTTTTAATAATTTACTTTTGTTTTGCTTCTTTCAGTCAGATCTTTGAAGACTGTACCTTTGAGTTGACGTCAATTCCAGTGATGAACGCTCCAGCTTTATTCTCATAGCGGCGACTTGTGTCCTGGAAATGAACACAAACAAAATACTAATTAATATATATTCATTTTACAGACAATGCAAATGAAAAAAATTACTTAGGTAGAGGTGTACTAGTGCTACAAGCATGTTATCAGTTCTATCTGCGTGACAATACCATTCGTATGAGCTTTCTTTAAATAGGATTTCAGGTCCACTGGACGTCAATAAACATTAATAACCTGCCATGGCAAAATGGGAGGACATACAATCATTTGGAAAGAGCTTTGTACAGACACACATTTACTAATGGGAGCATGTTATTCTGATGAACAGATTGGTTAAAAAGATCAGATTACTTAATAAATAGAGACATGTTTATGATCGGGAGTATAGTTCCAGTAAGGTCAAAACAAACACACTGACTAACGGTTCAATATTCATAAGCTTAAACCCATGAAACTGACCTTCATTTCGGTAACGCATTAATAAAAGTTGTTGAAGCACATGTGTGTACAGTTCAGTGGTGACTACATGTTGCTCCATCCCATTAAAGTCAGAAGCCGTTACAAGATGTTATACAAAAAAAAGGCTGAATAATGAAGCTTTGAACGGTTTCTAGGTCGACACGACCTTGAACCGTTTGAATTAAGTTTCGTGCTTTTTAGGACCGAAGACAAAAAATGTGTTTTCCAGTGACTTGTGGCTGCATTTTCTTAGAGGTTAATGCAAAAAGCAACACTTTAGAAAAACAACAATTCTCTTAGCGGTAGAGCGCGTCACGAAACCGCCTGGATTTAAAGCAGTAAAGGAGTGGAACTAGACCAGCGTTGACCACGGTTCCTCGCTACTGACGCACACTCGAGCCCCCGGTCTGACCGAGGCCTCGCGGTAACACTGACCGGCAGCAGCTCCTTCAGGGACCGACTGACGGGCACATCCTCCGGTTCCAATTCACCGTCCTCCACCTCCATCGGCTCGGCGTCACGGGCATCCCTGTCCGACGCAGAGTCGGACTCCGAGTCCGAGTCCGACCCGCGGTCTGAGCTGCGCAGGTCCGCCATGTTGAGGAGAACCGGAAGCCGGCGAAGCAACTTCTTATTTTTGTGAGGACATGTGAGCTGTAGCGCCGCCTGTCGTTAAATGTTATCGTTGCCATATAATTATTATGATATTTAAAAATAAAAACATATCTATTTTTTATTATTATTATTGTTATTATAATACAGTTAGGGGAACCAAACCGTCTACAGAAAATAATCCAAACTAAAATGTCAACATGAATAATAATGTTTTCATTGAATCAAAGGGGGGGGGAATAAAACAAAGTCAATTAAAATAAGCCCAAATGAAATATATCGGTGTAAATAGCCATCGAGTAAAGCTTCTGGTTTGTAGTATATTACTGAAAGGAAACCTCGAAATCAAAAACATAACATAGTGTTTTTTGTACAGACGCTCCGTCTCCTTCTTTGGCCTATTAGTTTGTCAATCATAATTGACGAATTCCTATTGGCCGTGGGGCGGGTCTTAATGCGACACACAGGAAGTGGAGCAGCGTGAGACTGCAATTTGACGTCGTTTAAACAAGGTAACTGAATAATTGGGTCCTCATTTAAAATTATACGTTTCATTGTATTAAGTTCAAGCGCATAAACGATATGGTTTTCTGTTGTTTTTTCACATGTTTTTTTTTGTGATAGCAAGTTTAAATATCTGAATGGAGACTACTGAGCTACCGGCTTTAGCTTTAGCAAATGGAGCTAACGGGGACATTACATTAATTGATTGATTCTATTATAGCGTTAAATAAATTCGTTTTCATCCCTTCTTTGTTCGAAATACTTTATTTCTAGGTATGTCCTAAATACTTTAATTATAATTCCATGTATAAATAAATATTAATTGGAGAGGAAGAAGTTGTATGCTTGATTTATTAGACTTTTATGAGGCGCTCATGTTGCAATACGTAGATTTTAAAGTTCGATCTTACATATTTACAGACCTCAGTTAATAGATAATCTTCAGTAAAGGGAATACACGTTCTCTTATCTTTTAGTTTGAGGCTTGTACATGAAGGAAAACCACCAGATGGACCAGGAATGATCATGAAATAGCCTTAAAAGTTTATTTGAATTTTCTGTCCATAGCTTTCTGTCATTACCTCTGTGAAAGTAAAATTAAAATTGTTTGTATTGAGAATGTCAACCTCTTTTTGTGACCCTTTTCCAGCCTCTAAAGATGGTGGACTCTCAGTACTACCTACCCAACAGCATTGGGATTTCTGCGCTGGACTGTGTTGAGGCATTTCGCTTACTTTCCCCTCAGGAGAAGTTGTATGCCCACTACCTATCACGCGCTGCCTGGTACGTACATACAAAGTTTATCGCTTATTTGTGCAATGCCCAAGTGGTTTTCCTTCAGATTCAGATTTCTACATCGGCCATCTGGAACTGTGTATTGAATGTTGTTAAAAAATGTATCATCTTTTTAATTTTCACGTTTTCTACTTGTTTTCCAAAATAATGTTTAATATATTGTCTTTCAGTGTTACTTGAACTATTATAAATTTGTCATATTTTAGTAAAACAATTGACTGAAAAGAATATTTTTAATTAAAATTTTAGATTGAAATTTGATCATCCGACTTTCTGTCTTTCCTCGTGCCCCAGGTATGGAGGCCTAGCTGTGCTTCTGCAGACGTCACCAGAGTCCGCAAACATCTTCGTCATGCTCCAGAAGATTTTCAGGAAACAAACTCCTGCAGAGTTAGAACAAGTCGCCACAGCAGCTGGACTGACTGCTGACGAATACAAAGTACATACTTTTATCACCTACTGCTGTTGAGGCTTCAAAAAGGAAATTAATTAAATATTTATTTCAATTTTAACTTGTTCTCGTCAGGCATTCCTGGTGTATGCAGCTGGAGTCTATGCTAACATGGGCAACTACAAGTCATTCGGAGACACGAAATTTGTCCCAAATCTACCGAAGGTTAGAATTATCTCAAGAAGCATCAATGAAATGCTGCACTTTAAATTTAAAGTCTAAATCATTTAAACTATTTGTGTGAACCAGGACAAGATGGGTGCTCTGGTGAAGGCCAGTAAGGCCTTCCAGGAGAAGCCTGCAGAGATGGAGGCCATATGGGAAGGCTGCTCTTGTCTCATCTACTCTCTGGAAGACAAGCAGAAGCAGCTTGGACTGGGCGACAAGGTGATATTTTAGAAAGATTAATTCATACCAAAAATGCCTTCTGGAAACAACCTTCTGATCTTCTGTATTGTTAGGGAATCACAACTTATTTCTCAGGGAACTGCGGCCTGGACGATGCTGAGCTGACTCAGAAGTTCCTTGACTCAAAAGTTAGTGTTACACAGTGAGCATGACAGGATGGATGTAGATGTTTCTTTGTGATCTTTTGTTGCTGAGTCATCCGATGTCTCCTTTAGAAACTGTCGGCGTACAACACACGCCTCTTCAAGAAGGAAAACGGGGCTAAATCTTGCTACGAGGTGCGCCTGGCTTCAGCTGTGAAGAAAGGTGAGTTAGACTTGATGGTGTCCTCTTGTGTGACGGGGATTAACTTCTGGTCCTCAGACTGCGCAGTCGACGGCGAATGTGAGTCTTGCTGTGGCACCTTCACTTTCGAAGACAAGGAGTTCGTCGTGAAACGAGGCGATTACGCCCCTATAATGGAGAAAGTCTGTTTTTACCTGGAAAAGGCTCAGGTGAGAATGTCATGATTCGATTTTTGATCTAAGACCGTTTGAGCTTATTTTCTGGAAACGACTCAGGCCTACGCAGCAAACGAGAACCAGCGGCGGATGATTGAGGAATACAGACGCAGCTTTTCACTGGGTTCAGTGGAGGCCCACAAAGAGGGCTCACGCTTTTGGATCAAAGATAAGGGACCAATAGTTGAGAGGTGAGTTTACCTTGATGTAAGTATCACACTTTATTCACTTTCTTTCTCCTGCAGCTACATTGGCTTCATTGAGAGCTATAGAGACCCATTTGGATCCAGAGGAGAGTTTGAAGGTGAGGATAAGGTCCAGGGAGTCTTCTGGAGTGGTTCTTAATGCTGCCTGTCATATATTAAGGTTTTGTGGCGGTCGTGAACAAGGCCATGAGTGAACGCTTCGCTAAACTGGTAAGCTCAGCGGAGGTGCTGCTTCCAGAGCTTCCCTGGCCAAGAGAGTTTGAGAAGGACACGTTTTTGAAACCAGACTTCACATCCTTGGATGTCCTGACCTTTGCTGGAAGTGGAATCCCAGCCGGAATCAACATTCCAAACTGTGAGTGAGGATGGAACATGCGTGCAGGTTCACGCCGTGACCCGCATAAAAAAATAACTGCATGTGCTTCTCTGTGTAGATGATGACATCCGACAGTCCGAGGGTTTCAAGAACGTGTCGTTGGGAAACGTGCTGTCAGTGGCGTACGCAACAGAGAAAGAGAAGCTCACCTTCCTGGAGGAGAAGGACAAGGTCAGGCTTCAAGAGAACCCCGTCCTCTGCGTGGAAACGGGGATGAACGTTCTCTTTGTTTTTCCTCAAGGATCTGTTCATCCAGTGGAAGAGTCCTTCATTTGAGGTGCAGGTTGGACTTCATGAACTGCTGGGGCATGGAAGCGGCAAGTTGTTCGTCCAGGTCAGTGAAACGAACCTAAAAAAAAAAAAAAGACTATGACTGCATATGTATCTGGAATTCTTCCTGACGTGTTACTTGTCTTCCTCAGGACGACCAGGGGAAGTTCAATTTTGACAAAGAGAAAGTCGTCAACCCAGAGACCGGCGAGCCGGTGAGTTCGCTCGCCCATCCGTCCCTCTTGAAACACATCCACATGTGACCCTTGTCTGCCCTCAGGTGTCCAGCTGGTACCACGGCAGCGAGACATGGGACAGTAAGTTCTCGACCATCGCCTCGTCCTATGAGGAGTGTCGTGCGGAGTGTGTCGGACTTTACCTGTGCCTCAACAAGGAAGTAGTCAGGTATGTCAATGTGGCTGCGGATCCTTAAAATGGCTTAAAACCTGAACCTTAAAACTTCTATGAAAATGAGGCTTTTATTTGCATTAAAATGTCTAAAATAAAAAATTCCTGAATGTGATTTTTATGCAAGTTTAAAATCTTAAAATGTCTGGTAACATTCATTTATTTAATAATAAAAAAATATTTACACAGCAGATGCACGTCTCAGTTTTACTTGAATGTGGTTCATGCATTAACCTCGTAAACAGAGACGCTTGCTTTGGACAACATGTAAATTCAATAAGAATTGTATGTCCAACCAATATTTGTACATGTGTAGGAGTCACGATTTTCCGTGTGCACGATGGCAATCGAGGAAAGTTTTTTTTGTTGGACTAAAAAGTCATTTTTGTTTTATGTTAAAATAAATATCATTATGGTTAATTTGTCCAAAAACCCATGTAATTCATGTGGGTTTTTTCAGCTCGATTGTCGGGTAAGTTTTAATTTGAAAGGGTATTAAAAAGTGTTGAATTGGACTTGAGATGTATGAAGCCTGTATGTCATTTTGAGAAAACCAAAAAGGGTTATATTGAACTTGACTTTACAAAAAAAAAATATTCTTAAAAATTCTTTATAGGCCTGTACACATTTTGTGTACCAATACTTCCCGACTTTTTTTTATAATAACTTAACTTCAAAGTAATGGTGTCAACTCTACTGTATTTGGATTTTTGTTCCAGTATATTTGGACATTCTGGCCAGGATGCAGAAGATGTGGTGTATGTAAATTGGCTCAGCATGGTGAGAGCGGGACTGCTGGGCCTGGAGTTTTACACACCTGAGAGCAAGAGCTGGAGACAGGTAATCTGAGATGTAATGTCTCAAATCACGGAGCGTCTGTGATGCTTTGCTGCTGTAACCGGAGTGACTTGTCTCTTCAGGCTCACATGCAGGCTCGATTTGTCATCCTGCGAGTGCTGCTGGAGGCCGGCGAAGGTCTGGTGGGACTGGAGGAGGTCAAAGGGGTGGACGGAAAACCTGACGCCCGGATCACAATAGACCGAAGCAAGATCCGCACTGTGGGGAAGCTCGCCATCCACAATTTCCTCTGTAAACTACAGGTACTCCTCTCCCTACCTAGCTTTTCAGTCAACCCATAGCAGCTACTTTGATCTTCCCTCCCTTCATCTTAAAGATCCTCAAGTCCACGGCAGATGTCGACGGTGGCCGGGCGCTCTACGAAAAATACTCCACAGTTTCAGAGAGTGGCGCTCACAACTTCATGCGTCTTCGAGAGACCGTTCTCTTGAGAAAAGAAGCTCGCAAAATGTTCGTCCAGGCCAACACACGAGTCAACGGTGGGTTCTTTGAATTGATCCTTCACTTATGACAGCTTTACTTGAGAAATAAAACTTGGGGTTTAGATCTTCCATAGGAATTATGAATTATTGTTTATCGAATTAATAGTCCTGGCAGAGTGTTGCAGGGTAGAACAGTCAAATAATGGAGGGCTGCAGTTTATCATGAATTTATGAAGACTTTGCTCAAATGGAAGCTTTAGAAAAGACAAATCGTATTCAGTTTGTTACCATTCATAACCATTTTAACTCGAACCTTCCTTCGTTTTGGCTCCCAGGCAAAGAAGTGGAGCTGCTGGACTACGAGGGCTCCGTGTCCGGTCTGATCCAGTCCTTCACCGAGCGCTTCCAAGAGGACTGCGAGCAGCTGGAGTCAGATCTCCTGGAGCTAAGCAAAGCAGACTTCTGCTGCTGGTGCTCGTGATTGATGTCTTTTTAATACAATTATCCAACTCAACAAGTTATAACGGTCCAGAGCCTTGAAGAAGATGCCAACTGAAAGTCAGAGAATAATAACTAAATGTGTTTTCTTACTTTGATAATTGACTGTTTAATTAAGAGGTAAAGTACTTTTTTTTATTTTTGTGGAATGGATTTTGGCTTCTGTGATGATATCATGTAGACTCTATAATTAAAATGCTTTGGATACAATCTTGTTTAAATTGTAATCTTTTACAAAGATTCCGAACACAAAATAAAATACAGGTGAATAACTTTATTTCTAGATAGCTTGGAGTAGGAGAGTCTGTTTTGTTTCCCTGACAGTTTGAGCAATTATTGACTTTAAACATGAACCTCCGAATTGGTGAATCCGATTCTGACTTCGCAAGTTTAGTTACCTAAAATGGATTAAAGAATGAATTTTCTGTACCCTTCAGCTCAGTTTATCAAGTCCCCCTCCATCTTCCATTTGTTGTCATAAGGAACTGTCAGAATAATACAACATCCCCAGTGCTGTGTATTGGTCCTACTCATGACTGTTCTATCCTGCCACGACTTCCTCTTATCTCCAACCTCTTGTTACTTTTACTACCTATCACTACATCATCTGCAAACATCATGGTCTTGTGCATAAATCCAGCCGAAAAGTTGTTTTATGTGGCCCCTGGGACAGTTTCAAAATCCAAGAAGATTAATATTCAAATTCAGTTGTGACAAAGATGTCAGTGTTTAGGATAAGTTAAGGAACAAATTATGTCATGTTGAACTGAAGTTGAGATAATTACAATAAATTGAGCCTCAAAGAATAAAAAAACAATTCCAAATCAGACTCCCTGATGGGTAAACATTTGGTTCAGGCCCTGACTTGGGTCGGTTTGATACCTTTTCTTTATATTATTTTCCTGCTAAACGGAGCAATTTAAAGTTGAAGTATATTGGTTTGAGATGTAGGTGATTGAAAGCAGAGGACAAAATCCATATAAACGTGTTTTTGAACCAAATATTTGTTCATTCGCTCAAGGGTGTGACAAACATGTCGAGGGTAACGGAAGCACTAAAAACATTCTATTAAAATATCATTGAGGCGAGAGAGTTTCTGCTGCCTCCTCCAGGCTACTGAATGAACTGCAGCTATCAGTGTTATCGCCATCTAACTGCAACAGCAGAAAGTTCTCATCAAGCAGGTCCTCCTCATCAACCCCAGTCTCCTCCTCTTCAGTCCCATCCTTCCCCGGGGTCTGAAGGTTGGAAGGAGTCACGGGTCGGTCGTAGACCGGCTCGGCAAGCGGAGTCACGGACAGAGAGGTAAAGGGGGAGAGGGGTAACGGAGCCCTGGGTGAGGGAGACGGCGACTGGTAAGGGGAAAGCGAGGGAGTGCCACCGGCTGAGTGGCAGGGAGTGAGAAAGAAGGGAGTATTTTGGGATGGACACTGATAAGGCGAGAGACCGGGTGAGGCGTTGTCTTCGGGGAGGGAGAGAGTTGCGCTGGCTTTGGGAGGGAGTGAAGGCGGGAGATACGGTGACAGTGAGGATTGTGAACAGATGGAAGATGGGTCCATATAGTCCTCGCAGAGTTGCTCCATGATCGTCTGCAGAGGGTCTTCTTGAAGCAATCCATCGGGACCTAGGGATCCTCCCAATTCTGTCCTGTTCTTGTCCTCTTCTTGGTTTGGTTTAAGGGTGCACTTTCTGCTCCCTTTGGCTTTGGGCACCAAGGGAGGCGGAGGGGGAGGAGCCAGAGGAGGCGACAGCAGGGTGGAGGTCTCGGTGGACACCCGCACCTTCAAGCTGCGTTTGCAGAGGCGGCGCCGGGACAGAACATTCTGAGACTGGAGGAAGAGAGGGTTGATGAAGCAGAGGGCGCCCTGGCCCGGCCCACAATCCAACTCTAGAGGGCTGCGCGTCGTGATGGGGCAGAATTCATGGAACAAGGTAGGATTCTGCGCCGACTCGTCGCCCGTGGACTCTGGAGCAGGTTTTGCTTCGGGGGGCAGCTCTGGTGGAGCAGCAGGGAGAGGAGGCGCAGTGACCGGAGCTGGACTCTCACCCGCCGGCTTCTTTTCCTCCTCCGGTGTGGACTTTGGCACCGATCTTGGTCCACGAACGTTGAGGTGCGAGTTCCAGAATTCTAAGGGAATACAGAAGACTTGAGATGGTGTTGAAATTCAATGTTTTGAGCACAAACCTATTCCCATGTGAGAGATGGACTCCAACTCCTTGTGCGACGAGGCCTTGGCGATCGCTTCAGGAAGCTCCAGGGGGAACGGCAGGACGTCTCTGACAGACATGGAACATGACATCACAGTTATATGTGATTTGTTTGGGCTTCAAAATTGATTTTTAAGATCTTTTAACTGGATATTTATCCAATTTCCTTTCACCGTCTTATCCCTCTTGGACCTCTTAATTGTGCCCAGGGTCAGAACAAATTGGCAAAAAAACTAATTTTACCATATTGACTAGATTTGCTAAATTCTAAAAATAATTTATGTTGATTTTAAAAATGTAGGACAACTAAACTAGGTAGAAATAGTGGAGGTTTGCACTCTCTGAGTCGTTTTTATGCAATCAAATGTGTGCCACCAGACTTTGAATAGGATTTTCTAAAGCATTTTTCTGCAGCATTAAAATGTTGGAAAATTACTGTCATCATATTCACCCAACAGCTCATCGCAAGAAGACGATAAGTACAGCATAAAACGTGCCTCAAGATAACGCACGGACACAGCTTAACTGAATTGACTCAACAGCTGAATGACTAATAATCTGATAAGCAGATACACAATCGAAGCACGGTCTTCTGACGTTCACATCCGGTATTGATATTGAAACAGATAACGCTTCTGTAACACAGTACAAAAAGCCACCAAAGAGTTGTTTGCTTCAGAGAAAAGTCGGACTTCGAAGCGAGATGTAAATTTGTCGTTTCTCTCTCCTGGCCTGTCAAGTAAAGCCTCTGTGACTTTTGTACCATGTCTGATTTCTGTTTTCGGCTTGATTCCTAGACTGACACAGACATTTCATTCGAAAAAACCTCATCAAATTTCAAGCACTGAAAAACATTTTCTTTCCCGCTCTCTACGTTTTTTCAAAGCACATATACATTTCAAAATTATATATATTATTATGTATAGGAACTAGATGTAAGCCATGGCAAGCAACACATTGAATTTTAACATTGATTTTTATTTTTATTTTACACTGACTTTATTCATGAAAAGACCTTGTTAAAATGTTATTTAAAATTCAGTGTCTTATTTTGATGCGGTAAAAAAGTGTTTGAAATTCCTATTCAAAGTCTGGTGGTACACATCTACCTTTATTACATTTACTTCTACAGCTTTTCTAAATTAATTATCGAGTTCTATATGAGTTCTATCTATGTTGCATCACATCGATGACATAATTGTATAACTAAAGAAAAATAAAATGTATTCAATAAAGATCAACCCTGCTTATTAGAATTTTTACATTTTTTTAAATGTACCTGCTGACACAGTAGAAGGAAATGAGTCTCGGGAGATCCGGGAAGCTGATAGCGGAAGTTTCCAGAGTAAGAGCTGTGAGGAACAAAGAAAGAAAAAAGTATTTAATTATTAATCATGATCCAAGGACCCCTCAGGATCTCATGTGTGTGGGTCTCTTACTGGATTGTTCCTCTCGGATTCCGAACTGCCGCACAAATGAAGGAACGCTGTCGTCAGTCAGTCGCACACACAGAACGTTTGTCTGGGACGTGCGAGACTTGCGCACCAAGAACGTCTGCGACAGAAGACAAACTTAATTAAAAATTACTTTGAAAAAAAAACAGTATTCATTATGTGTCCTGATCAGGAAAGCTAAGGCTCAAGTGTGACCTGGATCTGTGGATGACAAACTGACCCCGGGAGGTTCTCTCTGCAGGATGTGCAGCGCTGTCGCCGGGTTGATTGACAGCTGCAGCCAGACCGGCACCGTCAGCAGAAGACGATCCAGAACACTGATGCTTCTCAGAGAACCTCGTCCCCTCTGAAGGCCCAATAACCTCTTCTGGTTTGACTGAGTGGGCTCTGGGAAATCATAAAGGGGCTCCCCCTGTAGCGCCATCTGTCGGGGAATAAGAAAATAATAAGAAAAGGTATTTGATTTGTGGAAATAAATCTTTTTTTTGTTGTATTTTTTATGTTGAAAAGTACCACAAACATGGGCATCTATAAGCAGTTATTATGGCTCAGCCTTCATAAAACACACACGCACGCACACACACCTTGTAAATCTACCTGGATTGTGTAAACAAGTTCAGACTTGGTGAAGAGCAGCAGCTCAGACAGTCTCAATGAAATACGAGGCTCTGAACACACAAGAAACACATAAAAAATACACATATCCGTGTTTACACTCTCTCTTCAGCACACAAACACAGCTCTAACTCATCGTGGATTAAATATAGTTGAAATCTAACCGGCAGAAAATCCACCTGCGTTGTCCAAAGTTTATAAATCACGTTGTTGGTCCACGAGCATAACGTGCGAGACGAAAATGAAATTTACCTTTTTCACCCTTGACACCTTTTTACGGATCCGTTCAACAACAACAGCAATGATGGTCCAGTTCTACCTTTAACTTTACAGCGATTAAAAAAGTTCTCCTGCATTACCGCGACCTGTCGTGACGTGTGCTGTTGTGGCCCCGCCCACCGGCGATCACCTGGAAGTACATGGAGAATAACGTTCACTCAATTACTGAATAAAACCAATGACAACCAAATCAAACAGCTAGTTTTTGCTTAATTTGCGATGATATAACTATAAATATATTATATAATTTTCAAAGAAGAAGGAGGAATATGGAACTATATGATGATTAGAAACTTGTATTGACGTTGTTAGAAACAACATCAGTGCCATCAAAATATGAAATGGTTGAAGCTTTGAAAATATATATATTTTTTAATTTTGTCTTTTTGAATGATCGATTACAATTCTTAATATTTCTTTTTAAATTCGCAGCGTCTTAATGATGCGACGCACAGACGATCACGTGACGACCTTGCGCACAACTACAACCATTCAATATAAAAATGATTTAATAAAATTAGGAAATTAAACCCAACCATTCATTCAGGTTTTAAAACGGATTTGCGGATAAAAAATAAAATAATAATTCTCCCCGGTTATCCACAATAAGATTGGTTTAAATCGCTTCAAATTTGCAAAGGATTGTGGGATTATCATGAAGCAAGCGCCATTGTTGTAGTCCTTGTCGCTCATTCCCCATTTTTTTTTAAGTGATTTTTCATAAACGTACTTTTTTCATAAGCGTTAAATAATGTATTATGTTGTTTATTGCAAAGCTAGTGTGTAGGTGTAATATATATGTGATTAAAAAACAAATAACACATTTAATACATTAATGTATCGATGGGGGAAATGCATTTTAAGGCAATTCCACACGACGTTTATAAATATTGTATGTATATTGTAAGTATCTAACGACAAACAATAATACCCAAGCAATAATAATATTTTTACTTGGTTTATTACGATTTTTTCATCCTAAAACTTTGGATTAATTGCGCCCCCTTGGTACCGCTTGGCACCGGAGCCGGATGTGATTGTTTCTTCAGCTCCAGGACCGCGTTGGGTAAGAAATACATGTAGCATATTACTATGAACACCAGTCCCTTTATTTCAATACATATACTCATGTAACCCCCACACTATCGATGAGGGTTTTCCGAGTAGACCCTCAGATCGTGGTAAACACCCCCTACTATTTCAGACGATGCTGTGTTGATGCTAGCCCCCACAGCTATGCTAACGTTAGCTAGCAGCTACACAACTGCTGCGTCTACAGCTGCTTGTGAGTTTTAAACCATAATTCAGTGATATAGACGGCACGTTATAAGGGAAATAATCATATTTTAATACTTTGAATTACGTCATTGTTTTCTCTTTGGATCACCATGTCGTTATAAACGTATTATGCCGGGGAACCGGCTAATGACTGAGTTAGCCCGCTAGTTGATGTCGTTTCAGTGATGCTAACTTCGATCACCAAGTCAACAACTTCACTCATCAAAGATCATCCTTTATTCTCGATTACTCTCCTACATGTCAATGAATAGATTTTGTCTGTCTCACAGGCGCCTGGTCGGTCGAGAGATGGGTGAAAACGTCAAGTTGTTCGTGGGCAATCTACCTTTGGATGCGACTCAAGATGAACTTAACAAACTCTTTGCTCCATTTGGGGAGATCAACACTTGCTCCTTGCTCAGACAGTATGCCTTCGTCACCCTGAAAGGAGAGGGAGCTGCAGACAAGTAAGTAGTCTATCCAAGTCGTGTGGAGGCGTTCCCACCGGCGTGTGTTTAATTTTCCCTCTTTCACGATAAGAATCGTGTGTAAATAGACATTTGTAAACGTATTTGTAGACGTGAAGTAAACATGGACAGTAATAGGAAACTGATAGTCCGTTCTTAATATATCACTGCTGTTGGGAATTCTGAGATCCCTTTTTGTGGACCGGTTGGCAGCTAAGTCAACCGTTATTACCTTGTATCAGACTCTTGCATTAGTTAGACTATTGAAGAGCAGTTTAAACTTCTCTTAGTTATACTAAGCTACCCAGATAATACATCGAACATTTGGATTTAGGTCGGACTGTTTCTTTGCTTTTTAGTAGGTTTCTGGAGGTGCATTATTTTCAAGTTTTAGCAAATTAAATTATTTATTTACTGTAACAACTAAAAGCAATAACTAGCTGATGTGAAATAAAACAAACATAAAAACAAAAACATAGCAACAAACACCGCAAGGAGAACTTGGCCTACACTTAAAGCCATGTTGTAAAACTAGTTGACCCTATAACCTTTTCTAAATCCGCCGCAAATCGTCTGTTTTGGTTTAAAACCTTTGTGAGAAGAGGGATCTCATTTGCAGTTAAAATTTTAAGAACTGCTGACGCTCTAATGTCCTGTTATTGTGCCAAAGGATGTTATACTTGGAGTTGTGTCTTCATAATTCCGACAAAAAGGACCAAATAATCATCAACTATACAAATGAAACGTTTACCATCTCTGGCACTGACTTGTGACTTTTCTTAAACAGAGCTATCAGACATCTCGACGGCAA
Source organism: Callionymus lyra (assembly GCF_982586985.1). Taxonomy (NCBI): domain Eukaryota; kingdom Metazoa; phylum Chordata; class Actinopteri; order Syngnathiformes; family Callionymidae; genus Callionymus; species Callionymus lyra. The sequence goes on from NC_141831.1 coordinate 18,670,367, forward strand.
GGAGTATCGGGGGCGGCCGCTCGTGGTAGAAGAATCGCGAGCGCGACCGCCAAACTCCACTAAAGTGTTTGTGGGGAATCTCAGTGCAACATGTTCGGCAGATGACTTGCATGGTCTTTTTTCAACCTTTGGAAGAGTTTTAGATTGTGATAAAGTAAAAGGTGAGTCAGTAAGGCAACTACAATTATTATGTCAAATGAGTATTTTTCAGTTACTCTTCATTCTTTTATTTCCACTTTACAGCAAGATTGTGCTCGAATGTTGGTTATGCGTTTGTACATATGGAGAGGAAGGAGGAAGCCATGACGGCCATCGATGCGCTTAATGGAACCCTCTTCAAGGGCCGGCAGCTGGCCGTAGAGCTGTCCAAAGCTCAGCCCTTGGCCAACCAGCTGATGTCATCAGGAGGTACTTTGAATCCAGATCACTATTATTGAATTTAAGTGTTTATAGGACATGCATTTTTTTCATTTCTCATTCATTTGATGAATTGTTCCGGAATGCATCATGGTAAATGGAAATAATGCAAATGTTTAATGTCAACTATCAGACATAAGAAAGTTAATCTTAATTTTCCAGTTGATATCCATATGTATTTGAATGCAAAACAAATCACTTTTCTTTACTTTTAAGTGAGATTTGAATATAGCAATATATATAGTTTCTTTTTCCTATGTTTTGATTAAAATAATGTTGAGTCAACGTTTTTATAGGGTATTCTTGTTCAATGATATAGTAAATGACTAATAACAGAATTCTTAAATCTTCATCCTTTCAAGTCTTACTTTTGGTATTTCGAGTGCCTTGACTCATCTCGTCTGTTGCAGGTGGCAGGGAAGGTCTTCTCCCCCGACCATCTCCCTCGCTGGAGCACAGCCAGAGTCAGGCAGCCGTCCTCGCAGCGGCTGCTGCAGCTGCAGCCGGACTTCCTATTCAGGTGTGTGGCCCCTTGTAAAGAAGATGTGAACATTCTCAAATCTGAAACCAAGAGATTAGAAATACTAACGGATCCAGATTACACTCCATGAACCTCCTCTGCTACCCTGCTCTATCCTTTCCTCTTTTCTCCTCTTTTAGTCTGGTTCTGCTCAAGGTTTCTGCCTTCTAAAAAGAAGTTTTTCCTCACAACTGCCATGCTGTGATTCAGTCATTGTTGAGTTGCTGGGATGTGTTTTTATCCAATACAGTCTTACCTAAACTGTAAAGTGTCTCTAGATAATTGTGTTATATGAAACTTTAAAGAAAAGAAAATTGAAATTGGAATAAAGGATGTTTTGGTTCTGGTTTTCAGGTGCAGCAAAGCGTCCACAACTCCTTCTACAACACTACGTCCTTCGACCCCACCTACGCTGCTCTGAGGGGAATCACGAGTTCTAAAGGGGCTGACGGGGTCATTTACGGAGCTCTGGCCAGTCAGGTGTACGGAACAGTCGCCGATCAGGTGTACCACGACATGACCAATCATAACGCTGCACCGGTGAGTGTTGCAGTCGAACCAGAAGTTCAGCCGACGCCAGATCCGACGACGCTTTTCGAGGCAGCGAGAGCCAAGTTCTTTCAAGAAGGACAGAAGGTAAGAACGCGTTGATTCATAAATTCTCCCTACAAATGACCACAGTGGTGTAACGCGGGAGTGTCGCTGGCAGGTTCTGGCAGAGCAGCAGGCTGGAAAAAAGGCGACGGGCGCAGCAGCTGCTTCGGGGGAAAACGAACGTGACCGAAGCCCGATCCGAGGAAACAGAGCCCCGCTGCTTCCGGACCCGGTTCCTGGTTCCTTTGCTCAGATCAAATCAAAGCGCCGCACGTTGCTGCCAACCCCGCCGGGGGCGTCTGAAGAGGCGACGACCGCTGCTACAGCAGCTGACGCTTCAGATCCTGTTGCAAGGTACAAGTTATATATCGTATATGAACCTCTTCAGTTTTTCTCCTCTTTTATAAATGACACGATTACACAGTCTGCATACCAAACAAGGTTGCTTTCAATGACATCACCCGTTCTTCTTATCTCCTGCAGGTCTTACTCTGAGTACTACCAGCAATTGCATCAGTACCAACAATATCAACAGTACCAGCAACAGTACCAGTACCTTCAGTACGCCTACAGCAACCCTCCCCCGCCGCCTCCCTCCTCCACCACAGATTCCAATGCCGTCCCGCCGCCCCCGGGGACGTACACCGCACCCCCCACGTATGGCGCCGCCGGAGCTTACCCGCCGCCCGGAACGTACGACGCCACGGCCGGTTACAACGCTTCCTCCGCAGGCTACGGCGCTCCACCAGCGAACTACAACGCTTCGACGGGAAGCTACGGCGCCTCCGCAGGCTACGCGGCGGGAGCATATGATTCATCCGGAGCTTACGCAGCAGCGGGAGCCTACTCCACATCCACACCGTATGAGCAGACACCCGCACACGGGCAACCCATGCCCCAGCGACACGATTACCCTCACAACACGCCAGAACCCCCTTATCGATAGTTTAACCTCACACATACATACACACACAAACACACACACATCAATGAGGGAAAGTTTTCAGTGTGGAAGTTAAGTTTCAGTTAGAATGATCTTTCATTCGATGCATCTTGTTCTTGAGTCTGTTACAGATGTTGAGTTTGAGAGGAAGTTCTTGTCGAGTGTTGAAGCTGAACAGAAGTTTTTGTTACTGTCAGTGAGTCAGTGCGGGCCTTTACTACTCTCAGGTGACACGTACCAGTCTTGTGAGCAACTGCCCTAGCGAGGGTCTGTCTGTTGAATTTCAAGAGACCCGTTTGCCTCCAGTTTTGAAGCCATTTAGAGCCATTCAGTTTGAGCGAAGAGAGCAGGGCAGTCCAGGATGATACTTTCCTAAAGCAGGTGGTGTTTATATGAATGTAAATACTGACCAGCGGTTTGCTGTGAGAGGAGCTAGCTTGACGGCGTGTGACAGATCTGTATAGAAGAGTTGAGTTCTTTTTTTTTTCCGACTGCTTTATTATTTATAGTCGGCTCAGCAGCTGTCTTTGTTTCCCAGCTTCACCCTCTCTCCCCTCGTTTTTTTCTGAATTTATCTTTGGAACCAAGGTGTGAGATTTGAAAGACTGAAGCATTTGTTGTTTTTGTACATATTAGAGACGGTTCTAACTCAGCAAATTAGTGTCACACCTAAAAAAAAATATTCCATTTGGTACTTTTGTAAATACTTGATATCGATCATCCAGAAGCAAAAGAAGTGTTGCCTGCAGAAGATAAAGGTTTGTCATTCCTGCGTGTAGATTTGTCAGCTCAGGCAGGTTTTCTAGCTAAAAGGTCGTAACGTTGACTTCCCTCTCAGGCTACCGACAAACACACATTAATAACTCATCGAAATGACTTTCATCATCAAGACAATCACCAATATTCCCTGTTTTAATTAAGTGAACACCTTTTTAATTTTGTCACATCTAGTCACTGCTGGTGAACTGTCACTTCACAGTAGCTTTCATTTCCACATGATTCCACATGTAATCTGATAGTTGCATGCCTTGTTGTTGCTGCTGCTCCAGCCACCTTCTTCCTCTTGCTGATTATTGCAGCTAGAGTGGGAGGGAGCCACACTGAGTCCTAGCCCTGGACGTACGCCACACGCAGCTGTAGCGTGGGATGGGGAAATCAAGCAGCGTTAGGCCAGAACTCGCTGTGGACGCTGGGGCGCCCCCCCACTAAGGTAAACACTCAGACCACACACTCCTGCCCCTCCCTGAAACACACATCTGCAAACATCCTGTCACACATATATTCCCAATGTCCACATTTCCTGCTTCATACCTGTCCTCAAGAATTAGTCGTCGTTAAAGATTTTTTTTTTTTTCCTACTTTTTATCCAATTGGAATTTTCCCCCTGCTTAGTTTGAGCTTTTTTTTGGCTCCAACATTCCTGATGACACAAAAAAAGAAACGACCACACCGCGTCTGGTGTGAGGCGCCGACAGTAGGACGATCGCTTTAGCGTTGCCTACATGCCCCCAGGGCCATTTTTTTAAGGGGTTAAGTGCCTTGCTCAAGAGCACGTAGGTTGGCCCACCACCACTTCCCAGATGTGTTTTCCCGGCCCCAGGATCTGTTGCTGGTTCAACGCTCGACGACGAGAGTTTTCATGCCACGTCCGACTTGTATGAACAAACACATTTTGTTTTCATTTTTGTTCTTTTCTTCATTTAACGTGTTTAATTATCAATAAACAATTTTGAACCTGTTGCTTCTTTGATGGCTTCTCTGCGTGTTGCCTGTGGTTCAGCTTTGAAAGGAACTACCACAAGAAGATTCACCTAATGATATGATTCATAGAAATAGTTGAATTAATCAGGTGTGCTGTGCTGGTCATTACCTGTTGGATCTCCAGACGAAGGGACTCTTTCCCTGGTAGTTTTTTCACGGAAACATATTCAATGTTTTTTCGACAGTTATGAGTGAGATGACGTCAGTAAGATTATCAACATCTTGACGTAGCAGGTGAAGAAATCCCCAAAGAAAGGTTCAGCATTAAATTAGGTTTTATTCCAGTTTCCTTCAAAAAACATCTAAGTATGCTTATAAAATAAATGTTTACATTAAAATCCTGTCAATCTGCCACTTTGAACAGTAAAATATTGTGAAGACAAGACTTTGATCGGACCGTGAACCGTGTTGCAGTTGAGGTGGTTTGCATTGTTGTTGGTGGTTTTCTGAGGTAACAAAGTTCTAAAAGAGATCGAGAATGTTGCGGTTTCATTGGGAGAAGTTGCTGAATATGACCATGTATTTGCTGTTGAAGAGCCACGAAGTTGAAACATCGACTGGCAAATGTTACAGGTTTAGCATCTTAAACCTTGGAGACTCTAGGGAGCCTTTGGGTGTTAAACTAGTAAAGAAAACTCCTGAACTTTCTCATTTAATGATCATGTTTGGTGAGGTTTCTAGGGTCGTGTTCCCAATTCCATTTTTTTTAGGGAGTATGCGATATGCTCTTATCAGACTCAAGGCCTGGGGGATGGACAAAACTGGATATTTCGTGGCCGATGGTTCATAAGATTCTCATCTAAATTGCTAGTCACTGTGGCTGAGAATGTGGCGTAGGTATGTCGTAAGGATTTCGTACCTGCATCTACGCTTCTTTTAATGAAGGTCAGAAGCAAAAAAAAAGAAATGAAACGACAAGTTAAACGTCTAAACATCTTTAACATCTGTATGGTTGGTTGTAACATTTGCCAGGTGCTTTTTATTTCGTGGCTCTTTCTCAGATAGTTGTGAAGTGGATCGCAAGGTATCAAGTGTTGGTGTGATGCCATCTAACAAGTGGATCGGCATGAAGCTGAGGTCTGAAGGAAAAGTCCCAGGTTCAAACTACAAAAACAAAACAAAAAAATGGTGCACAGATATCACAGACAGACACGTTTAATCTAGAACCCGTTGTCTTGCTGAGGACACTTGCAAGGACTGGTTTGTCAGGGGAAAAAAAATAGTTAACCAAGCTTCTGAACCTGGTTTGATTTAAAAACCAGCCCGTTTCAAGAAGACGAGTTTAATATCAGCTGATGACGGCAACAGACAGGACGAGACTCGGCAAGCACGTTAAGAACACCACACATTGTCGACCAGACCGAACACATATTACAGTACTTTGACTTTCTATCGCAACGTCCCACGATGCTGCTGGCATAGTCTTAAAAGAGGAGTGAGCATTCAAACACACACATTGAAAATAGCAACGCTTTTAATAAAGAAGCGGTTTTACAAGACTGCAATGTCTAGCTAGCTAGGTGATAACTGACATTAACATTCATGGTGTTTTACAGAGATGCAGTCATGGTAACTGGGTTTGAAGTTTGATGCGTTACTTGCAAGTTGCATTTCTGCATGCGAGGCAGCCTTCAAACGGTTACAGACCTACATTGTAAAACTCTTGATTATGAATGTCAAAGAATGTTCATGTCAAAAAGTTACGTCCAAAAAAGAAAAAAAAAAAGAAATAATTTCTCAGTTTTCCAAAGACACCGGTAAAGTGAGAGTCTACAAAATGATCATGCGTTTACCGGGCACACAAGCCAATAAAAAAGACGACACTTAATCATGCAAATTAAAGACAAAGACTCCTTTGTCTCCGAAAAGAAAGAAAGAAAAATCCTTTTAAGAGTTCCGACAACATCTGTCCATAGTGAGTAAGAAGAAGCTGCGCTTTTGATGATGACTTTGGTGCAAAAAATGTTCCTGCGTCAAGAGGACAGACCCTGTCCTGCCCACTCTCTGGATGAAGACACTCTTGGTATATACCAGTTGTTAGATTTCACTTCAAACCCAATCCTCCTGGAGTTGGACACAAACATGACCGTCATTGACCCCCCACCCTGGCCCCCCAAACCCACCCCTAGACCTCCAGCCACGTGATGACGCCTTCAAAACACAACCATCCAAACACAAGACACAGAAATGAGTCGCCTCACACACAGTTGGTCATCCAGTGGGGTCGGGACACTTCACAGAGAGAACATAGAAACACATGTATGTACAGAGGACACGCTAACAGTCCGGTGACTGAGAAACCCCTGAAGGACTAAATGGAGACAAAGTGGAGTCACACGGATCAACTAACAACTAACTGGCCCTTTTTTTTTGCTTTGATTTTCCTAATCTCTGCTGGTAGAAGCCGTGTGTGGTCAGTATTTAAAGGACAAGGGTGAGATGTTCAACCTGGTGGTGCGTCTGTTCGACCATCAACTGTTCCGACGACTCCCCGGGAAGTTAGCGTGACGGTTTAAGACATAACGCTCATAAAATGGAGGCGATTACTGAGATCATTACATCAATCCAGGGAAAGAGGAAAATGTAAATATAGGGGAAATGTGGACTCGGTTAATAATGCTTGTGGAATTTATTTCTACATCAGCGACATTTTGGTTTGGTCTTGAGCAACATCTGAGCTTAGGTCAAAAATCATTAAGTTCTCGACCAACAAGTGATAACAAGTGGTAACGACCACCAAGAGTAGAACCTTTTTTTCATGCAGAAACTAAAACCTGATCAATAGAAAAAGCGCAAATGTAGAACGAAGCCCAAGACAACAATTACTGGATTGTCATTGGAAGTCTAAAGAGAATTTGATGATTGATTTAATGTTTTAATTATTGAATACCAATTCCAGTTGTTTTGCCTTTAAACTTCTGCTTCGAACAAGCTACATTAAAATGAACAAACATTTTGCCTAAAACTCTGAAAAAGGAACAGGTTACTCTGAAAATAATCCCAACCCTTAGTCAACATGAGGGTGAGTAGAAAATGAGTGAAGTTCGAATTTTGGGTGAACTATTCCTTTAAGTTCGAGCTCCAAGATCAACTCGGTCATCCTAAAGTTAGCCTCCACAGGTTTGTCCGCCGCGTCACACATCCAGCCCTCTGCCGTCGACACGGTTGATTCTTCAGACACGTTGGACTGATTTGTGTCGCACACTAAACACTACAAACGCACGACCAGCTGAACACAACCCTGTTGGTCTCTAAAAGAAAGGCATGTCGACACAAACACACACACACACACGGAACACGAACATAGAACACACACATATAAAAAAAAGAAACATCCCAGATCAATTATTGCCCCTTTTTTGACTGTACATCCCAGCAATCGTGTTTTTTTTGTGCAGCAGAGCGTCAAGCTCCATCTACAAAGGTTTGTGCTATAATTATTTCCTATATACTTCTGCGACCTTGAAATGGCCTGCAACGCCGCATTGACATAATCGTCTGGTTAAATCGAGCCTGCTGTCGCCGGCTTAAGCTGTCCAAGTTAGTCACTGCGGGCAGCAGTCGTTTGACGTTATGACGCCTCTGAGAGTTTTCGTTGACCCGGACTTTTCATTTGGAAAATTTACTCTTTGCATTACGTGCGGTTTGGATTCATAGTAAAATTTGTAGAGGTGAAGAATTGTGGGTCTTTTAAAAAAAGCCCCAAAATACACGACCCGGTAACCATCAGGCTAAAGAAGATGAAGGTGTTTACGAAAGTGTTTTTGAGTCTCAAGTGCTAGGGTTGACTTTCTTCAGGTCTTGCAATAGCCAAGAAAATATGAGAGGTTTTTGATGGAAAGCTACAGTTAAGCTAATCCAACCCTGTCGTGTTTTCTATGGCACATGAACTTAACTACAGTATTTCTGTGGCCTTCTCCTTTAGGGACGCTCTTCTCTTCGCAAAAGCCTTATTCCATGAAAACTACCTTTTCGAGTGGAAAATATGTCAAGATTTGTATTCATAAGTTCTATACAAGCCTGTAGCATTTGCGCTAATGTACTGCGTAAGCTAGCTTTTAACGTCGATTTTTGCTATTGCTAAATAGATTTAATGTGTCGGTGAATAATCCGAGAAACGATTCAATCTTATCGTAAAATGATCTATTTAGAGGTTCTATGGCGACGATTATAATCTAGTGTTCAGTCAACTCGAAGGTACTGCGTCGTGTATCCGGGGCTTCTGGGTCAAGATCCAAGATCAGGACTAGTTTCGAGCGACTGATTCGAGTCGTTCGCCCGTTTGACTCACAGTGCATTTTCTCCAGAGTAAGAAAAAAACCGGAGCGCGAGAAGGATTCGGTACACACAGGTGATGCAGACACGACAAGTACGAAAAACCACAGCTTCTAAAATGCCCACAGACACACGGCGATGGTTCTATGGTATTGCACAGCAGAAGGAAATTAAAAAACGACAAGTGAACCCCAAGTTTGCGGTGTTAAGAGGTCAGTTTTACATCCAAGTGCGACGCCTCCGTCCGGCTCAGTGCTTTCACCTGCAGTTCCAGTGCAGTTACTCGTTGGCACCTGGCGACACGTTAGTGACATCAGATATGCATTCAGGACGCATCGCACACACACACACACACACACACACAGACACATCTTCCACTTTCCATGTCAGGTTGGCAAACAAGAACAAACGGAGCTCAAAAAAGACTTGTGTGCGGCTCGTTGAGATGTAACTTGAAGAGAGAAAAGGGAGACAATCCAACACCTCTGTGACGTCTGACATCAGGTGATGAACGACCCAATCCAGATGCTTGAAATCAAGACCTTGGCAAAAGTTCACGCTGAGTTAAAGTGCGATCCGATCAGAGAGAGAGAGAGACGGAGAGACGACAGCGTCTTTGGTCGCTCGGTACATCGAAGAAGAAGAAGTGGCCAGAAGGTCAACAAGCCGGGCGACGAAGCTTCCGCTTCACCACTTTGTGGAATCATCACAAAAGGAATTGTCAAATCAGAGGTTAAAGTGGGGTCGCGTTTAGAGACGAGTGACGAGTTTACTGAGCCGGACTTCTGCTGGTTCCCTTTTTTCCTTCCTCCTCGCTCTCTCTACCTGCTCTTTCTTCCTCCGCCGGATCCTCCACTCCTTCTCTCCTTCCTCAGCTCTGCTGCCATGGTAACGACATCATCACTACATGAAGTGCATCTGCAGAGGAGCAGAGAGAGTAATGTCATTCCAAGCAAACGCTTTATTAAGATTCCAGGTGTTTGATATTCATGACAAACGTCGACGCAGTCGGCAAACGCGTCTTTTTGTTGTTCTCTCACAGTTGCACTCGTCTTGAATGCGAACGTGGAGAGCGTTTCCTGCTGTGCTTCGCCTCCCTACGCATTTCGTGAAGGACGTCAAGTGTCGTTGCTAAGCTTTAAGCATAACTTAACTCTTGACAATTCATGAAGAACTTGAATTGAAATGTCGTTTTCCACCTTATCAAGAGCAACCTACTCACAAACGAGATAACAAATACACACCTGCATTACTAAGAAATACTATCACTCAAGGATTTTACGCTTTCCGATATATAAATGTATCGCAACTGTGAATTGAGAAAATCTTTTCTGCAGTAACGCAAAATAAGACTCATCTAGAAACAAAGTGTCTCAAGGAAAATCATGTGGTCCGAAGAACATACTTGCTGCTAACTAGACTGTTAAAAAGGGTAGATTTTGAAATACTGGAATTAAATAAGCGTTTAGAAAAGTCAACTGTTTTTAGGTGTGTTTTTTTGGTCATGTTCAACTTTTTATGAAAGATTGTTGAAAGACGCGTCAAGTACAACAGTTTAAAGTTTTTATGAAATGTAAATTATACTGATAAAGGGTTTAAAAATGTTTGTAAATGAAAAAAATATAGTGCAGCTTCGTAGTAGTACTAGACGACACAACCGAGACTCATGGTGCATTATCGTGGTTTTCCAACATTTTGACAGATTTCTCAGCACCGTAGCACATCAACTCAAGGTCAAGTCCAACCGGAATTAATACATATGTTCCACTAGGCTTATTTTGGAGAAAATGAGAGGATTTTAAGTGCACCTTACTGTCCGAAAAATAACTGTGATTGTACTTTTAGTGCCTTTAAAAAAAAAAGGTTTTGTCTGATAACTACTGGAAAGGCTTTGTTGAAATGGAATTAGGGTTTGTTTGAATAGAGACAGAAGCTTCAAGTTTATATTATAGCGCAACTGCGATAGAAAGATCATAAATCATCGATGTGTACACGACTAAAAATGTATAAATAAATGTAAACATCGACAGTTCAAAGGATGCTCACCTGCGTCCCTGGTATGGGTCCAAACGGATTAGTAGGTCTCAGGACAGGCTGGTTGTACATGATGGGCTGCGGCGGCATCATAGGAACGCCCCCCATCTGATGGCTCACCTGAGGAGGGAGCTAGAGAGGAAGACGTTAGAGTAAGTAGAACGAGACGGACTAGCGTCGTCATCGTACCATTCCATACACAGGCACTTGGGGTGTCGTCACGGGAAAAGCCACCGGAGCGGGAGCCTGGAAACAAGAGGAGGTGAGGGCCGGCATCAGGACAGACTGAAGGTCATCGTGTCGCCGGGCACTCACGTAGCCGGTGTAGATCACTCCGTTCTTCGGCGGCGGGAGAGAGAAGACAACAGGTTTAGAATCGTCAGACTCATCAGTGAAGAGGTCGATCAGACGACAATGAATAGATGAGACTGGATTGACTAGAAGAGACACGACGTTTGCTCTTCATGCTTCACCGTAGTCTCGTTAAAAACACCGAAGTCTTAAATGGTTGAAATACTCTTTGAACTTCTCATCATCACCTGTGAAATCTGGAGGACGATTTCTTTTCATCAGAATCTACCGCATCAACAGCACTTTTCTTTCACTCACGTCTCTTTAAAAGTGACTTTGAAGTTGAATTTGTCAAAAGGAGAGAAAAAAATTCAGCACTCGTCGAGTTTTGATTAGCAGATTATTTTTGAAACCTTGAGATCCCGCCACTTTCTTCGTTTTCTTAACGACGCTTGGGTCTGAAGGTGAAACCAATACAGACGTCCGGCCCTGCGAATATATTTTCATTGCTCGCTCTGTCTCGGGCGCAAATCGAGGGCGACACTGCTGATGAGGACGAAACAAGTGGTGTCGCTGCCAAAATGATGGATGGCTGCTTATGAACGCGCATTATGCTGCCACTGAAGGATCGAGCTGGAGTCGGGCAGCAGACGCACTCGTTTGCAGTCTGTGTTCACCGGCTTTCACAGGAATATACCAACGTTATTTCTGTTTCATGGATGCGGCAACTAGTTCTTATCTTATTTTTAAAGAACACCAGTGATAATCTTCTTTTTTAACTCGTATTTTCTTTCACACATACAATTTCTTTCTATAATTCTATGCGACTTCCTGGATTATTTAAAATAAATCAAAGTTATTGCTTCTTTCTTTAGTATTTTCATTACTGGATTATTTTATTCATTATGAAGTAGTTTTTTTTTTTTTAAAACTTATTTTTCTAACCTTTTCTTCGCAGCCAAGAAATGTTTGAGTTTGCTCTACCATTTGAGGGACGGGCATCGGTGCAGGTGCCATGGGGTGAGTGGCGTGAGTCCAGTTGGTGCTGGTGCACATGGTCTTCGTCTGCCATCCTCCCCCTCCTGTGGGCTTCTTCTCCACCAGGTGGCTCCACTGCAACTCCGGCCTGGTGAAGATGACAGTGGATGAGTTTGACTGCCAGAGTATAAAGTGCCTTTAATTTAAAAAGTCTTAACACTTTTTTTGTGTTTTCAAGTTTGACTACTTATACCCGAAAAACTCTCCAATTATCACTGGAAGTGAAGTAGGCTCCCAAAAACCAGATCCTGTATAGCTCAATTTGTCAGTTTCTTTGACAGTTTTTTACTATTTCTTCAGAAATATTTCGATTTAATGTACAAAGTAATATTGTAATGATTTTAACAATGACCCATTTTGATCTTTATTAATCAATCTGTCCAACTATATTCTATAGGATTGCCCTTTGAACTCCATTTTCCTCCAACAAAACCAAAAACCTAGTTTATGTGTGAAGTGTTATTGTCTGTTTGCGACTTTCTAGGGCAAACCTGGGCGAAGTGCAGCCCGGGGGCCACATTCGGCCCTTTGACTGTATTTATGCAGTCCTCGTAATGTCAAAGTATAATCGTGTATAAATGGTTCTAGTGCATTAAAAAGTGTATTTTGTATTTATTACTTATTTACCTTTTCCCACCTTTTTGTGTGTAATTCTTTTAGTATATATTAATCCCTTAAAATATATTTTTTAAGTTAGTTGAAGAAATGTTTTTAAAACAACTCATATATACAAGAATAAAATTGCAGCTTATTTAGCTTAATAAATGTCACAGGGGATTTTCTCTTCTTTCTTTTTGGTCTTGAATGTGGCCCTTGAAGAATTTGAATTGCCCGCCCCTGTTCTAGGGCGTCTCTTGACTCGTATATTTAGAGAATATTAAAAAAAACTTACTTTTTTGCTGGTGTTCCTCCAAACTGCAGATCTGACAGGGAGTAAAAAAAAAAAGGAGTGAGACTGAGAGGACGAGGAAAGTCGCAGAGAAGCAGGTCAACACTTACTGCCGACGAGGTTTGCTAATGAGGAGTCCAGATCATGTGGCAGCATCTTCCCAGAATGCAGCGGGACACCGGGGCTGTGGATGTGAGCGGGCAGGACGGGCTTGAGCAGATCACCTGACGTGAAACAGTCGCCATGGTTACACACCAAATGAGGGGAAGGGGACGAGTCAAGAGCGAGGTCTTCAGTGTCACACTGCATCATCTCTAGTGTGTGCTTGTGTGTGTGTGTGTGTGTGTGTGTGTGTGTGTGTGTACCTCCCCAGGCGTTGTTGTTGTGGGGCACAGTGTGTGTGGTCTGGATGGGGGTGAAGTTCGGCTGCAGGGTGAACAGCTCACTGCTCAGGGTGTGCACGCTGCAGAAGAACACGAGAGGTTCAGGAGTGTTTGCTCACATGGGTCTCGGGGGGGTGAAAGAAAGGTGCAACACTCACTGGTTGTTGACGGGCACGACAGGGGAGTTGGAGAAGAGGTCCGGTCCGCCACTGCTGTTGGCGCTGCCCACTGACTGGCAGCTGGGCGACACGTTCGGAGTTTGGAGGTCAATGACCTTCGACCCGTCATCCTGAACATCGAAATAAAACATCAAAACTCTTTTCATTTAAATATTTACATTAGAAAATTATCTAAGCCTCGCCCACTGAAAACACTTCTTGTGTACCATAACCACACCCCCTCTGCAGTGATAGGTCAAGAATCACGGTTTGTCACCACGTGTTATCAATATATCAGTCTCCACCTCCTAGAGACTCGTTGTATAAACAAAGCGAGGCGTGATTAAATCGCTCGGCTCGAGGAGGAGTGAAGACATTATTACGTCATAATGGGATTTTTACTTTATTTATGCTAAAGATTTTTTAAATCCCGACACACTAACCCATGAGAAGCAGGAGAAAATAAAAGGGCTCTGTTGTATGTTATACATTTTTATAGCGTTGGTTGATCCTCCAACAAATGAGCAGTTGAGTCGTTTGCTTAAAGGAAGCGTTTCCTTCCGATTTAGCCGAACTAGAGGGGAATCAAGTCAGGAACAGCCGGTCAGCGGTTTGTCTCCGGCGTGATTAAACTGAAGCATCGTTTGTTTAGCAAGTGTATTAGGTGTTGTTGGAGCCGCCACGCCGCCTCGGGGGGTCAGCAGCTGCGGATAGTCGATGAATTTCACTTCTCAGAGACATTAATGTCGACTTTAACAAGACCAGGAACACAGGCCGTTAACTCGTGCCGGCGCTCTGGCTGAGCAGTTCGAAATACATCTCCGGTGGGATAGAAGGACCTCCAGTGTCTCCACACTCACCTTGTGCTGCTGCAGCAGGTTGTCCTCCGTCTTGTCGTCCATGCAGCTGAGCGAGATGCCGGTGCTGGAGAGAGTGCTGGATCTTGAGGAGGAGACGAACATACCAGGATGAAATCTGGGTGTTTTCTTTCTATTTACGGAGCTACTTCACCAACAAAATAGACGCGTAGAGAGTTGAGAGTTTAACACCAAAGCTATATATATATATATTCCTCCTGAATGAATAAGAGATTTAAACTGTTATGATTTACGTAACAAGTTAAGCTTTACAGCTTCTATATTATGCTCACTTCAGGGGCTTTTAAAATTGATATTAGACACTAGTAGAGATTTATTGTTCCTTTGAATAAAGATCTCAATAAAATAAACGTCTTTTGCGTTTATGAAGGGGGAAAGTGCTGCTCGCCGTCTGGAAAGTTCGTCAATCAAAAGTAGTATAGATCGATACGGCGATATATCGCAATGTTTTATAATCATATTCAACATCACTGTATCGATATTATTTTGGGGCGGTTCCAGCCTCTAAATCTAAAGGAAAAATTAAAACCTACATGATCCCGGCGATGACAGAGGACAAGAGGATACAGTCAGCTCCGGCGGCTTTTAAAGCTAATATTTAAATATATTGGTTTCAAATCAAATGACAGCAGTTACGACTTCATCATGAGACGTCGTGTGGTCTGTCAATTCTTCAACACCAGAGTCAAGTACTCGGACAATACTACAAATATATCATCCTTCTATAGTTGCAATATATCATATTGTTGCCCTTTTATAGTGATTTGTATCGTATCGCCAGATTGTTGCCAATTGCCGCCCTAATTATGGTATTTTGTTTTGACATTAGCCTGTGAATCTTGACACATCAGCCCTTGTTTCAGTAAAGTTTACAAAAAAAAAACAACCTGAAAATGAGTGAAACACGAACTATGAACAATTTATTTCTTTTACTGTATTTAAGGTCGCTTTGTGGATATTATATCAACATTAAACCAGTCTTGTTTGGAGGCACCTGGTATAGATCGATCAGACGGGAAGTTGGTCGACCATTAACATTTTGTCATAAGAGGTGATAGGAGACTGGACACTGTGGATAAATCAGGACCACCAACTCATTCTAGGTCGCCCACCGGATGGTTGGCTTGAATGAAAAAGGTAGATTAATGTTTATGCTGATATGTCGACCTATAAAGATGCAAATGTTTAAGATAAAATAAGGAGAAAAGTTTATAGAACAACAATTATACATATACATGTTGTTTTACCCGAGACTTGGACGGCACACCACTGCAATAAGTCATATTTCCGATCTTCAACATAGTCTAGTTAATGTATTGTTCCCTTTAAGTGGCCATAGTGTATCGAATAACTCTTGACAGTTCTTTTTGAAGTTGGGTCAGATTGTAAGGCTCAACATTTTGGACCATACATCACACATTTGTGGAAGAAAAGCGAGGACAATGAGTCTTCACTGAAGTAACCGTTGAGTTGATATTAATTGTAATGAGAAAAAACCAGCAGAGTTTAAATGATTTCGACCGCACTGGGATTTACCTGCTGGCACCAGAGAGGTCCTTGAGCTTGCGGCCCTCTAGAGAGGCGAGATGCTGCTCCAGAGCCTCCAGGAGGGAGCTGGGGGCCTGAAGGAGGGATGGAGGGAGGAGAAAAATCACAACTAGGCCGCACTGTCCACGTGGTGCACTTTCACTCTTGTTACCTTCTCACCGTTCCTCAAACACTCAAAAGCAGCACAAACAATCGACACCCTTCACGATTCTCTACTCTACAGCGTTTTTTTTTTTGGTTTTTCGTCAGGTTTGGTTCGCCGACATGCACAGATCGGAGAGATCATGCGAGCGAGTCCACAGAGAGACAAAGAGTCGCTGCTGCAGGGCTCCGGTGTCGAAACAAAGCAAACACACATCTGATCCAGAACAGCTCATGCAGACGCACACACTCTGACTGGGGAGGAGTAGAATATCTATGAGGTGAGGAAGCTGCAGGTGATCTAAATTTCTCCACTGTGGTTCTATGTGAGGATTAGATCAGTTTGTAGGGAGATCACAACATATATTGAAGAGTTCCATGAATGTGATGCACTTTGACAACCTAGTAGTGCCTTCAGGAACATCATTAGTCTAAAAAGGGAGCAGTATTTGACTTTGAACACCTCATTGACTCCACACAGTTTCCTCACTTCACGTGACAAGAGTTAACCCGTGGATTCCATTGATTTCAGTTTAAACGACTTCAGCCCTTGATCGTCAACCATCGGAAGCCAAAGAGGTTAGCTCGGCGAAATGACGGATCCGGCGAGAACCGGTCGTGCACATGTCAAGGTCGGCCGGTGATCATTGGTGGTGGTTTCAGGGCCGCATGTGACGCCTCGGTTCCCCCCGGAAGTCTCGCATTTCGCCACCAGGAGAACACGAGCACACACACACGACAAGCATAGAAAAGATTCTCAGATACTTATAGTTGGAAAGAGAGTAAAATTCTGGATATCCGTCTCCAGAGAAATCTAGAATGTTCTAGATATTAACAAAAGGTCAAACAGACACTGGAGCTGAGTAAAGGCACGGCTCACTACAGAGTTGAACAAGGACACATAAGGTCTTCATAAGCCCTGCAAGGATCAAGCTTTATTTTTGATCCCTCGTCGGGTTTGGCTCGGAGTTGTGCAGAACTTATGATGAAGTTATGTGCACCTGTCCAAATCACATTTGCAGAAACCCTATTTGGTCGAAACCATTCGCTGCTCTCCCCACAGCTGATGCAAAGGGACATTTTGTGGAAAGGTTGGACCGAAATGGAAGTGATGTCACACAGATGAGTGACGTTGAGAATTAATTTGGTGAAAGTTAAGAGAAAGAATGAGGACTGAAGGCAAATTTGAGCCACAATTGTTGCCATTGATTAAAAAAACATTTAAGATTTATCGAAATATTCCTTGAAAAAAAAAAAAACGGAGAAAGTTTTCCGTGTATCATTCGCTCATTTTAGCTCAAGATTATCTTTCCGCCCACAGTTTGGTATCTATCATTAACTAAGATTCATCCATGATTCATGAACCTGCAAGACCAACCACTACGAGATCAGATGTTACCGTCTCTTGTAACTTTTCTTTCAGGTCTCGAGAGAAACCACACAAAATATTCTAAATAATGTTCTTTTAGACTTTTATTGTTAAACAGTAATTGCCGACTCATTAATGTTGGCCATTAACACGAGACGGCCTTTCTGATTTACTTAGAAAAAAGGAATAAAAAACATCCAACCTACTCGAGTAAAGACTTCAAAGACCAGAACTGTGCAAAAAAAACCAGGAATAATCCAAATAGGAACACGTTTAGGTTTAAATCAACGCGGAACTTCAACTACAAAAAAAAAGCAACTACATTGACTGCAGGGGGTAAAAAATATTGTGAATATTTGGCAGAAATACAATAATCTATCACTTTAATCTCTGTAATTATAAGAGAATAATAAGATTACAAAGCATATAAATGTAAAAATAAAGGCTAAAAGTCTGAACCCAATATCCATAAAAGTGCACAGTTAGAATACAAATACATATTAGAAAACATTGGGAGGAATATTAGCACATGAAAAGTTTAATTGTAAAACATATAATTTGAAGATTATTGAAGATAATTTGGTTTTTAAATGTTTTAAACAGTGTTTGGACAGTTTTACACACACACACACACACACTGTATAATATAGTCAAGTGTTCTTTTTTAAAAGTGATATTAAATGAAGGAGTGATACACGGAAAAGAAGGCAACCGTCTATCAAAAAGGAAGCTGAAGGAGAGTGAAGACGTGTGGAGGAGGCAGCGGCAGAGTGGGCAGGTCTGTAGGGTGAGTAGGGAACGGAGCGTTTAGAGTGAAGCATTATGGGATTGACAAGTTCATAGACTGGTTGATTGACTGAGATGAGATGTAGACTGACCTGTGTGAGATCGGGGCTGTCGCCCTGATCTATCCCAACTCGCTGTGTCACAAAAAAGGAGGAGGGGAAGGGTGGGGGAGGCAAAATGAAAACCAAAATGTAACAACAAAACCAGGAGGAAAAAAAAAAATCCAAACAGACCACAGATTAAAAAATCGGGGAGTGGGTTTGTGAAAGAGGAGGGAGGGAGAAAGAAGAATCAAACCCAGGCGTCATCGTTTCATGCAGTGGCTGAAAAGGAAACAATAAACGACAAGGGAGAATGAAGGAGGCGACATGCGCACAAACACGTAGATACACAACAACTCGACGCACACACACAGACGCACACTGAAAAGTTTTTGGAATGAATGCTGAGCACTGAGAGGCAGAGAGAGGGCAGACAACAGGTCACATGATACGAACATCCAAAAGGAAGACACTTAACTAATGTTGACTTTCAACAGAAAAAAGAAGGAGGAAGAAGAGGATGAGAGACGGACAGACAGACATCTTGTTAGACAGCTCAGATGGATGGCTCCTTCATGAAGTCAACTTTAGTTTGATCTTTGGATCGCCGCGCCCCAAACCTTCCTTCTCGTGGAAACCAAGCAGAGAGAGAGAGAGAACTGGACCGGGCGGAGCGCTATGTTACGATGTGTTTCTCAAAAAAGAGAGAGGAAAGAGATAGAGAGAGAGAGAGAGAGAGAGAGAGAGAGAGAGACTGGGCATGCAGTGCAGGCATGTGAGCAGGCAGCACGCGAGTCCCGAAACACCAGCAGCTCTGAGAGACTAAGACCTGAGTAGCGACCCGAACCGGGGGTCGGGGAAACAAAAGGACAGACACAGAAGAAACTCTAGAGGCAGAAACAGACTTTGAGATTCACAGACAGCGAGAAGAACTGACGGCAGATCAGTCGGGAGAAAAACCTACGGCGGCTCCACTTCCTGCTTTCACAACTTCACTTGAATATGAATTTTAAGGAGCAGCGGAGGTTTGCTCCGGATCGATCTACTCCGAGTATCTCCCGGCCGGTTTAACAAACGTTACCTCGGCCACTTTGAGGAACTCGGACAGCTTTGTCATCCGGCTGAGGAAGGTCTTGTAGATCTCCAGGGCTTCTTTGCACTGGTTCTTCTTCATGTCAAAATATTTCTCTGGTGGTAGGAAAACACCCGACAATTAGAATTTCCTCAAGACCATATGGAGAGTTTTACATTCCAGAAAATCCCAAAACATTTCAGATTCAAGATTTATGGAGAGCTCTCCTGCCAGAGAAGAAAGTCTGATTGGATTTTTCTTGGTAACATATTTAACACATTTCTTGATAAACATTTAATGAGATATGGCGAAACTGTATTCCTAGCTTGTCCAGTTCCATTAGTGTTAAGATCATTTTCACAACTAAGACAAGTTAATCTAGAAATAAACCTATTTCGGCACAACCTCTGGTGGAAAGTAGGAAAGATTGGGATACATTTTCTTGTGAGATATTCTAACCAAGTTGGAAGTTTCTTGAGAATTTACAATCAATGTTAAAATACTACATAGATAATGAATTGAAACTAAGATTAAGGATCTGAATCACATTGTGGCTCCGCTCATGTTCGTCTGGAGCGGCGAGTGTCGATTTTGTCGTAGACTTTCGAAATAATGAGCTTTTGGCTGCAGGATTAATAATAAATACCAAAAACTGAGGCATCGAGATGAAAAATGAATGAAACCTTCAATTTTTTAAAACAGAAAAACGGAAATGAACCAGGTTTTTAAGTTGTGGTTTTAGAAAAACGTTTGTTGCCACAAATTTGTGTTTAATGTGCTTTATCAAAATGTAGAGTTGGATTTGTTAGTGAACTTAATGTGTTCAAAAAGGTGTGTGCTGACATACATTAGGACACACACACACACGTGATAGTTACCCAGCATGTTGATGACTCCTTCATTGTAGGCGGCGAACAACCGTATGGAGTCTTTGAAGAGCAGCATGAAGGCGGCGTTGATGACGCCGTTGGTCAACTCGTTGGAGTTGGGCTGAGGGGTAAAAAACGGTGTTGAGAAACCAATGTTTGACGCAGAGTTACGAGACGGTGGTTTACCTGAAAGTCTAGCAGCGCGTCCAGCTGGTTCTGAATGACCGGCAGCGTCTTGATCAACTTGTCCGTGTTCATCGTGCGCATCACTCCCTCGGCTCTGCTCACCAGACACATATACACAAATTGTTACCATACGTTAAAGGCCCAAATTGTTAGACTTAGATTGGGTTTCTTGCTCCCTCTAGTGCCGGAACAGTAGAATTGTTTACTAAACAACATAAAGGCTCCTAGTACCGAGATACTTTTTGAAGTTAAAACAGGAAAACCGACTTTATGGTGGTTACATGACGCTCTGTGCAGGTTGTCCAGACAATGTTACGTAGTTTTGAGCGTCAAGAATCATGACTGTTAAAAATTAAACCTTAATCAACTAATCATTACAGAGGATATAAAAAAAGAATGTGAAAATAGGAAAGAAAGGCTCCAGCCTTTTTCTTTTTCAGTTACAGAGTTTGTTTAAAGTTTTATGGTGAGAAAATGTTATTTAATTGTTTTTGCATAGTAACCGAAATAAAAATATTTCATCGTTCATTCATTCGAAATCTTATGTATTGCTTCTTTAACTTTGTCAAGTTATTTTAAAATATTAACTGCTTACTTTTTTGTTTCCTAACCATCTGACATTGTTGCCACAGAATATTTGTCCCGTAGGCAACAACCGACTCAAAGGTCGCCATTTGGAGACCCCTGAAAACCATTTAAACGATACTTAAGCATCAGTATTTGTAGTTACACGCGATAAACGGTCGGTGAAGAGAAGACAACAAACCCTCGCTTCATCTTGGTGAAGTCCACTGCAGCTAGCCGGTAAGACATCGCTTTTTCATTTAGGTAGCGGCTGTAGCGTCGGATAAAGGTGGACATGTTGTATCCTGGTGGCGGAGAAAGGTAGTGCCGTTAGAACTGGGTCAAAGAGTTTAAATCAAGGCTAAGACGATGTAATCTGTTTCATGCAGACTCGACTTAGCTGCCTTCAACATTCCATTCTATTTTTTTTGATACTTTTGCAACATTCTGCTACAAATCTCCACACAAGCCCGGCCAGGGGAAATGGACTCTGAAAAACTAATTGATGGTTCCACAGCGGCGTGACGCCATCGGTCCGGGACGGACCGCAGTGCTGAGTTTACAAACAGCCCGCCGGTGCTAAATCACCTTGTAGTGCAGCTTTGTCTAAGAAGTTGTTGAGGTTGAAGAGTGTGTTTCTGGAGGCGAGGTACTGCATCAATCTCTGAGGGAGGGAAAGAAAGCAGACGGCGATAACTTCCACATCAGGGAAAAAGTACGACAAATTCTTTCAACAGTGAACACAGAGATTGGTCGTGAATAAACACAATAGAGGGATTTGTTCACTAAAACTTTACATGATCGTGTACAAGTGTGTTCACGATGATGGTCGAAATTTGCGTTTGACATGCTAACAAATTGCCGCTTATTGATCTACAACAGTACGTTCGCTATATTTGTCTGTTTCTCGTCTCACCTTCATCATGAAATAATGTAATAAGTTATCAAATACATAAACCTACAATCAACTAGCAAGAAACGATGGAAATGCTATACAAAGGTGGTTTAGTATAGTAACTATGAATACACCTATGACAAATCATCTATGCTGTGTCTCAAATCGCATACTTCTCTTAGTATACTAGAAGTTAGCATGCATCAGGATAGTGTGCATACTAACAAGTACGCAAATTCTCAACAGATATGTATGTGTATATATGTCTCAAATCAAACACTGCTGCTACACACTAACCGGAAATGACACGACAGCTTCTTCTTCTACTACTATTTAACGATGTTGTAACCAGCTGTTGGAACGCTATTTCTATTTTTAGTTTGGAAAAAGAAATAAAGAAAAAATATGAGAATCTAAATATTCGCGAGATATTTAAGCTGGTATCAGCACCGAAGGCGTGTCGTCCTCCTATTGCTGCTGAAAATGTACCTGTAAGTATATTCATATATATACATATATACAGTATTACGTAACTTCCGTTTAAAACGTCATTAAGATGGCGGCTGTTTAGGGTGGTTAGTGTCTATCGAACCATACTCAGTTTTTTTGGCGTTTTAGTACATCAATTTAGTGTGCATGGCGCACTAAATTTCGCATACTAAGAATTGAGACGCACTAACGCACTAAAAATACTAACTTTGAGTACGCAAGTATGCGATTTGAGACACAGCACTGCACTTTTTTGAAAATAATCTGGCAAAAAAAACTGATCATAAGACTCTAAGGTTGCAAGGTTGTGATAAGTTCACTTAGTTGAAGTTCATCTCACCGAGAGGAGCTCTCTGCACCAGGCCTGGACCAGACGCCCCTGAAATAAAGAGTCTCACCTCGTTGCCGTACATCATGAGGTGATGCGTGGTGATGAGCGCTTTGAAGACCACGATCCAGCTGTTGCTGGCCGTGCGCTCCAGCAGCGTGTCGGCCAGGTGAGGGATGCTGACGTTCAGCTCGTTGGTGCAGTGGATCAGATCTGGAGAACACAAACAGCGTGAGCGGGAACAAAGCAGCAGGATGTTGGTGGACTCAGGCGATCGGAGCGGAAAACGTCGGAATGAAAGAGGAAAAAAAAGACACGGAAGCTGCGATGGACGAGTCAGAGGCTCCACCACCGTCAAGGATTAGAACTCAATATTTCAGATCTAAAGATCGATTTCCCTGTTGGTAATGCATCAAAATAACATGAAATATAATCGATACATCCTATTGACTTAAACCTAGAGATGCAGATGACGATATGATATTGAAAACTGTCATATGTTGATGTTCTCGTGTTGTCTGCTTGACTTTTCCATGATGCAAGTAGTTGAAATGTTACAATACCTCAGATAATGATGTACTTTTTTTGAATATTAAACTACAAATTTAAATTTTCCAGAGGGCCACAATAAGAAAGTGAGATTTGATGTGGTGAGAAAATTCTGAGGAATTGTTCTTTGTTGTACACGAGTTTAATTCTCAATTTATATCTAACTTAAATCATGAAACACTCAAGGACAAAACATATAGATTTTAGACACTATATTACAAAATAGAGATTATCAAGTCTTACAACATAAGTTAACACTTTATTTTAGTATTGAACAAGTAATGGATAATAAAAACCAACATACGTTTTGATGAAAAATTGTCACAGATTATTCTACATTAGTTGTATTGTGAAACAAGAATAGGAAATACATGCACACAGACTGACAGTGCAGTATTTTAGGAAGATTCAACTTCAAAATAAAAGCCTGTTGAAATGGCTTATTATATTGGGATGATTAAATGATTTCACATTGTTTTTCCAATCACCATGTTTAAATAAGATTAAACGTCCTGAGGGAATCTGTCAGTTTATGACACATATAATGAGCAATAGGCCATTATTCTTTTAATTTCCTGTCGGTTTTCTAGTGATAGATAAAACTGTATTGATCCCTCTATGGAGCCTCATTGATCACAAAGCAAGGTGTCAGATAAAAATATTTAAACTAGAAAAATTAAACTAGAGAGGTTTCAGTGGAATATAAAATATGAATTCTGACATTCAGGTTCTTTAAGCGTGCTCGACGGAAGTGACGAAAAAACGTGGTTATTCACTTTTTCACTCAAATAACAAACATCAAATGCACAAAAAAAAATGACAGAACAAACTGGTGGAATAATATGTTCGTTAAGGCGTTTTGTTTTCTTAATGGCAACATGACTTTTAAACCTGGACTCTTCCATTAACACAGAGATAAAAGGTATCAAACCGTTTCAAAATAAAAATGACTATTGCTATGGATACTGTGGAGTTGTTAAACCGGCGTGAAGAACAATATCGCAGAACAAATGAGAAACATCCTCAGCAGTCGCCTCCTTCAGCAAGGTTATCACAGGTCTGATGTTCCCGCCGCTGGAACGTCACGGATTCCCCCCCGGTACCAATGTTTAATTCATCTCTAGCATCTACAAAAGCATGCCGTCTCCGGATCAGGCTCCCTGAGAGTTTAGAAAAAAAAATCTCCTTCAATAACCGCAGCTGTAATCCGAGTGAGCTGCGTCAGCGTGGTGACATTTGCTTCCCTGAGACTCCAGCCAAGTTTCACGAAAGGTCAGTGAACTTACAACGTCTTGATGTGGAAATTAAATCATGTATAACGTGTCAGTGAAGAGCTTCATTGCAATAGATAATCGTGTGATGCTCATATAATAAATAAAGGAGTAGCAACATTGTTTTTTTCTTTCACAATGAAACATCACTTTTAAAAATGGAAATTGAATTTAACACCAAAACGGTTCAAAATAAATGACTAAAGAATACATCATCTCTCAAAAACAGATTGCATTTTCCCCCATTTGTTCTCGATCTAATGTTTCCTGTCTCGCTCTCACACATGTGCTTCCTCAACACAATTTATGTCGATTTCATGTGTCATCAAAATCACACGCCGACTACAAATAATGAATAGTTTTTTAAAAAATTTGAACCATGGGTTGATAAAGACGGGGATGATGCATTCAATTGCTTATGGGAGACAGACGATATCACAAATGATTAAAAAATCACTGATGAGTTCACAGAGAGGGAGTGACTCAGAGGTTGGAACACAAAATTGGGTGCAAGTTAAGAGTTTGATTTCATTGTGAAAATAGTTAACTTGATGTTCTAGTGTGACAAAAGGAATTGTACCGTTCGTACAGAACATGAAGAGCGTTGATCGGAAGAGTGTAGAAAGTGACTCATTGCAGCCAAAGAATATTATCCTTGAAAAAGTCTGGTTAAATCCTATTAAATCCAAGTGTTTTTAATTTAATCTTTTTTTTTAATTATGTCGTAATGACTGACTCAGTCAAGCCTTTCACATTTTTTAATAGTTTGTCCATTTTACTGCTGGTTACGTAACTAATTGCAATTTATTGATATTCCGGCTAATTTGCGTTCCCTTCCGATGTACAAACAAACACTCTGTCATGTTATTACAATGAATAATTACAGTAATTTACTTTGCATTTTTAGAGAACACTTTAGAAAATTAGAAAGGGAGGAATAAATGTGGAAAATCAATGACGTCAGACATGTGGGTGAGCGAGTACAAGTGTACTCATGTTACAATCTTAACTTTCCACTTTTCAGAATTTCTTTCAAGTTTACGACACGTGGGTCAGACATGAGCGTCAATGGTTTCCAAAGCAATACGATCGGGAAGAAAGGGTGGTCGCTCCGGAGCGCGAGGTCACGCCCGAGCTTGATTGCTATTCTGCTGGATGAATCTGGTTTCTGTCACTTCTATCTCGGGCCGTGCAGAGAATCGTCCAGTGGAATCCCATTAGTCCGTCTGTCACGCTCATCATTCTCTCCGGATCGTAAAAAAAAAAAAAAACTCCACTGCCATTAATCTGCGTTCATGTTTGTCAGTCAAGGTTGAAAGTGAAAAGATGCAGAATTGCTTCGATCAAGAGCGTTAGCCTCAGACTCCAAGAGGTTAATTACGACTCGAGTTCATTCATCAGTGGAATGTTCCGGGGATGTGGGTTTACCTGATCCCCGAAACTAGCCTTAAATCAGGGTAAATGTTGTTTGAAGGCTTCATTCCACTCATCAAAGCTGATCGTTCATCATTACATATTGGTAACTTGTACTCAAACACATCCGTCATGTTGCTGTGATTGAACATTTTTTAAAGTAAGATCCACTTGTGCTTCCACCCCCGAGGCGAGGCACCAAAAAAATAACAACTCCTGCTGTTAGTTTTGAAAAATGTAAAACCATTTTGGGAGCGCTTCAATCTCTGGTAATTTATTTAGCCTGAATCTGTTTTTTTTAAATCACATTAAGCTAGTAAAGGTACCATCTGAATGTTGTAACAACAGCAGCGCTTTTTTCACTTCATGTCGACGCTAGTTTTAACGAGATATATGTCAGATTTCTTTATCTTTATTAGCCAAAATCCAGTGACTATAACTTGATCAGAAGATTGTAAAAGTGTGACAAGCAATTTCTTAAATCTTCTAATAGAATCTAAATGATGAGGAAACTGATAACGGAAGTTTGGTAAGAAATGTAGGAGCAGGAACGGTAGAATTCATTGTGCATACGTTTGCATATCTCATGGGTTTCCTGGACAATTATTTGTGATAACAACTAATATTTAGATTATCTTTAAAAAAACATGCTGATCAAACTACATTTTCAATTTAAAAAGTCTGTCCCCCTTTCTTCAAACTCTCCCCTGAAGCCACATCGCTACACTTTAAGTTAAGATAATACCCAACAACAAAATGAGTGTAAACAACAAATATAAGCTATGTTTTAACTTCTGTAGAGAAGACTACCATCTTGACACTTTGAGGGGTCAAAATTAAATTAGTTAAATGGTTAAACTTTTTAGCTTTTGGCTTTGGAACTTCAGTTCTGTAGTAATTTTTTTTTTGCGATGCATCCACAGTGTTCAGCCATGTCTAAAATCATGGAGTATTTCAACTTTAAGTATATTTGATGGCCAACAATAACACGCATGAATTACACACCGAAATGTGTGGCTCAGACTGGTCACCACATAAATACAGACAACAAGAAGCTTCTTCTGAACAATCCGCACAGAATCATTCAGGGTGAACAGCTCAGTGCAGCTAGAGGTTCATCCCTCACGGAGACCGAGGATCAGACCCCGGGACAAGGTGGACGGATCATATTTCTCTTTTGCAACTATGGATCCATAAATCAAAGCCATGGAAATGATATAAATAAAAGGATGAACGCTGCAGTAAGGAGCCGGAGAGGTTCATACAACCGTCACCGGCCTGAATCCGAGCATGACAGACGGTTCGGCTCGTTGCCGCATCAGTCAGATCATCATAAGCCGAGACACACTTCCTGTACCCACTAGTGGCGGGATGTGGATTTAAAAAGAACTGAAATCAAAGCTACTGGATGCCTCTTGGAACCAATTTACAAGGCAGCTCTACTCTGGTCAAACATCTTCTAATAAAGTCAATTGAATTCAGGTCATGACCGCGGGAGAAAATGCCGCCGGAAGAATTACAACGGGACTCGGTAAACACCGGGATCGGGTCTGTTGTGGAGAAAACAGATTTCGCTTGCTGCAGAAATTCCCAGCGTCCTCTCTGCAGTGGACACCGGGCGTCTAATCCGCCGCCAAACTTGCCGGCTGACTGGATGAGTGACTCCTCGGCTGGCTACCTGCCGCGTCGCTTCCCTTTTTCGCTGATTTATCAGCAGACTTTCTTGATTAGCCAAATCCATGGTCCTGTCTGTCTGCTCCAGCTGGTAGGACAGACGGGCAGCGAGGGCTTGAGTGGCGGCGTCATCGATCGGCCACACTCACTATTGATCACGTCGAGTAATTATTGTGAGCCGGAGAAGACTATTAACTTAATAATCACAGGTTCATCTGCAGGTAGAGACTGAACCAGGAGTCAAGATACAATGTCAAGGAAATCGTCTTCTTAAGACAGGAAGACGACGACATCATTTCCTGTCTAGATTGAGAAATCACTTTTCTTTGTAGGTTTTACATTTAGGAAGGATCTCCAGATATTATTAGCAAATATTGATTTGCGTTCCTCCCAGTACCAGCGAGGGGAGAACCAATATCATGGCCCGAGAGCGTCTTAACCAGCATTTTATCAATTTTTTTTCTCTCTTTTACCTCGTTTACTTAAACAGAAATATCTATTTTCACTAGAGTATTGCAGTAATTAGATGGACAGAGAAGCTCCGTCTATAGAAGCTGTCGTAAGTATCTGCAAAGACAAGCAGATTGATCAATATTTAACAATCATTGTCATCATTGAAAGAAGGGGAAAAAATCTATTTTTCATTAAAGGTATGAAACATAACTCGCGACCTTCGGGAAAAAAACGACCGCCACCATGCCAACGCTTGGACACTCGTACCTGAATGAATTGACTAATGTAGTACTGTTGGAAACATAAACCACTAGTAGAGAATATAAATGGTCTGTTAAGCTTGAGTGTAGTTAACCGGCACGTTGAAATAACGATAAAGATACGAACATCAAGTACTTATATCTTCAGATAGAGTATATTTATTGAGAAATATGTTTCCTACTTCTAATCTTTTCGCTCGTCTGTTGTTCTGTAGCTTTAGTGTAGACAGTCTCCTCCAGTTGCGACAACACCATGGCGTCCTAAGAAAACCTCCTGGTTGGGAGAAGCCAGACCACCAGGCAGACGACCATGACCTCTAGAGCTTCTCAGCTCATGTCTGAGGTACAGCCCTCAACCTTTAAGACCTGTCACACCCTCACAGCCGGTGACCACGAGTACAACCCACCAACAAAGAGCTTGTGACATAATCCTTTTTTTAATCTCAAATAATTGGCCACAAGGAAAACTGGTATCTCTTTGCAACGGCACCAACATGGAGGACGGTGTCACATGTTTTTAAAATACATAAAGGAAACGGTACTGGTTACAACTACAGCTTTAGCTGGTGCCTTTTAGACAGAATGACACAAACTTCTAAACCCTAAATGGGAGACTACTGTACATCGCTTGTATAAACTGAACCTCCAACTATTGATTCAAGAACTGGTGGTTTTGGGGGTATTTTCAGGTCAAGGTGGATGACAACGACCCTAAAGTAGACCTCAGTCTAACAGTCTGTAAACCTACAATAAAATTAAAGTTATAATCTTTAATACTATATTGAAATACTATATTGAAAACACCTTTCTAAGGGCAAAATTCATGTTTTTTTCCAGATGGAGTGCATCTAGTCTGTTACAGGTTAGTTAGATCAAGGAAAAATGACACCGGGATTTCGAAATTCATAAAGGAAAGACCATATTGTATTTTGTTTGACACATGGGGGTTAGAGGTTTTTTTTTTAACTACACCTTTAAGTCTTCCATTTTAGGCAGAATGACACAAAATTCTAAACTGTAAAATAAATGCTGGGCTACAAATCTCAGCATCAATGCAATTTGATCCAAGAACCGTTGTTTTTGGGATATTTTCAGGTCAAAGTGAATGACAGCGAACCTGAACTAGACATCAGTGTAACAGTCTAAATTCTGTAAATGTCCAATAAAATTAAAAGTTATAATCGAAAACACCTTTTTACAGGGAAACAGTCTATTTTTTTTCCAGATGAAGTGCATCTAGTCATTTACAGGTTAGTTAAGATTAGTTAGATCAAGGAAAAATGACACCTGGTTCGAAATTCCTAAAGGAAAGATCACATATTTAAATCTCTCGTTGGTGTTTGACACATGGGGGTTAGAGGTTTTTTTGAAATACACCTTTAGGTCTTTCTTTTTAGGCAGAATGACACAAAATTCTAAACTGTAAAATAAATGCTGGGCTACAAATCTCAACATCAACGCAATTTGATCCAAGAGCCGATGGTTTTGGGATATTTTCAGGTCAAAGTGGATGACAGCGATGAACCTGAACTAGACGTTAACCGTCCCTGACAGTGGAGGAATGTGAAGGTACAAGAAACATAAAGGAATGTTAACCTGATGTCTCTCTGGGGGGACAACAGAGCTGGTCATAATGAATAGGCCTACACTGTATGGTCGCAATGTGATTAGCTTCTATAGACCAGAGTGGCCTATATATCCACAAGACAGCCACTGATGGTATCTGGCTCACTGCCCTTCGCTGCCTGATGTTACAAAGGCATCAGGAATCATCTCAGAGATCATGATGGAGACACATTTGAGAAATTAGCCAATGAGGTGTTTTTTTTTTTCTTTCTTTCTATGGACATGCACAAAAGCAAAGGGGTGGTTCGGTTCAACCTACAGTCAAGGTGCTTCTTCTTGGGTCCGCTGACTTCGTGCGTCGTGGCCTTGCACACCGCCTTGCTGACGGCTGACCCGGTCATGCTGTGCTGCGCCGCGGCGATCCGGTCCGTCAACGTCTGTCCTGACATGGTACCGTGTGGAGGCAGGAGTACTGTTCGAGTCCTGGGGAGGAGGAGGAGGAGGAGGAGGAGGTGAGGAGGGGGGGTTACGGGAGAGGACGATCAAAATGTCTTCAGCGGCGGCGAGGAGGAGGAGCAGGACCGAAGCGAACCGACCCGGAACCGAGGTGCGAATTCATGCCCCACGACTGAGACCGAAAAGCGGGTGAAACAAAAAAAAAAAAGGGACGTCAATCCATTCAGGAGAAGGCAAGAAGGATGGATGGATGGACGGAGAGGTTGTCGCCGGTACCGGTCCAGAATCCACGACTAGAGGTGGTGGTTAATAGATGTATGCGGCATGACTGCAGACTTCAGCACCATTGTCCTCCCGCAGAACCTCCACTGCACACTAGCCTTGGTCCCGCTGCTGGTTCCGTCATCCTACTCAAACTTGTGTATCTGTGCGTGTATGTGTGTGTGTGAGAGTGTGTGAGTGTGTGTGTGTAAAATGGCAGAACATGAATCAGGTGACCGGGAGAGGAGGGCGATTGGGCCGGTTCTCGGGTCTGGGGCGGGCGTCTTAAAGCAGAAGGAGACCCCGGGTGTTCCTCGCTGGTCCGTCACACACACCGCTGCAGATCCAACACTGAGGTGGACTGGTTCCGGTCGCTTAGGAGGACATACATTAAAAAAAAAAAAAAAAAATCACAATCAGATTAAAATGATAAAAACATTTTTTTTTTTTTTTTAAACGCAAACCTCTGTCAAACAAGCTTAGGATTCAATTGTATGACATTTTTATTTTATATAAGATCATTTTACGGAATGTGCAGATGATATTTAAATACATTATTTATGTTTAACATGGCGCCACCAACTGGATCTTAAATATTTTGCATTTTTTTACAATTACTGTAAAGATCACACAATGTAGCAATGAGTTCACTGAGAGGGGGTAAGATGTAGAGAAGGCAGGGTTGGAAAACAAGGCGTGCGGATATTGTAGAGCACGGTTGTCGAAACGTTTAAACCTGAAAATGATAAGGACATCAAACCATTGGTTCTGTCACTCCAAGGTATAAAATACAACATGTTTATCTTTAACCAGTTCACTTCACAGACAGGACTGATATGTTTAGTATTTAGTGATTATCAACGTAGTAGCCTCACTTTAAGTTGCTGTTTGCCAAAAAAAAGATAGTGTTGAATTGAAAAAAAAGTTTTATTACATTTTTTGTTTAATAATTTTACATTTTCTGATTTCCTTCTATGAATGCAATATGCCCAAGAGCTCCATTAACCCCTGGCCAGCCCTGGTTGGTTTCTGTTGTAGTGTGTTTTTTGAGATAGAGAAGTGAGTTGGAAAGTGATTTTATTTAAAGTTAAAATGTTAGTCAGTGTTAGTCATAAAAGGCAAGTATTGAAACAATGTTATTAATAAATATATCATCTATCTTGTAAAAAGGTACATGATTTACTCGCATTTATTACAAAGAATTCTACATCTGTAGAAATCAAACAAAGCCTAAACCACCTGGATATAATTTAAATTCTAACAGTACTCAACAAAAAGTTATAGGTTTTAAAGTCCAAAGTCTGTTTGTACACTTGGAAATGTATGTTTTTTGGACTTTATGTTTCCTCCGAACACAGAGTTCTAATTTAAACCAAACAAGCTAATTTTAACGTGACAAGCAAGACTATACAGTACAGTTGCTTGTTTCCAACACACACAGATTGTAGATTTCAACAATGGCCAAGAAACAGGAAGTCGGAGGAAGATAATTCACTGAAGGAAGACAAATGATTTTGACACTAAACAGCCTCGAGGATAAAAAAAAGCAGACGGATGTCGCCTTCTTGTCAAACTCCCGTCTGTTCTTTGATGTTAGTTCGACACACAACTATGGTTGTGTTTTATATTTTCTTCAAGTCCATTTTTTTTTTAAATCTTTTGGATTTTACCAAAATGTCTGTCGGTTTAAAGGTCACTTCCACTTGGAACATGACGAGCAGTTTAGGTGGTTCTTGTTGTTGTAACCCGACAGGACGATGGACCCGGGATCCCGGTCCGGCATCGAACTCTCCTCATTGTCCAGGATGTGCTCGACCAGGCAGCGCGTCGCCTCCTCGATGTTGGTGTTTTCCTTGAAGACAGATGCTCATTTCAAATCACTTTAATCCTTCTGAGCAAAATAATTCTATAAATCGTTTAAATCAAGTTATATGTTTGGTCAAATTGTTTATTGTTTTTGGTTATATTACGGTCACAGCTAGTCCTGATGGAGAATTAGACTGAAGAGCAACTGGGAAGGATTACTGCCGCAGAAGAGATGTTATTCTAGATAAGGAGCCGTGGTACCGGAGAGGCCTACTAAAACGGATCTACTGGATCTTAGTGCTGCCGTGTGGAACTCATCACACTTCTAAACCAGACTACAACAGATCAGTAGGATGATTTTAATACAGGACAAATGGAATCAGGTTTACATAAAGCTCAGTTGAAGTAGATCAAAGTCCTGACGTCCTCAGTCTGATGAAGCACAACTTTTTTTCTATTTGTACTTGAACGTTGTGAGGAGGAAAAAAAAAATGTATTTCTCTTCTTCAATTGCAAACAGTGTATGATTCAAGCCATGTAAAAAGAAACAGAAAATGTCAGAGGTCACAATGCCGATCACTAAATCTCATCGCAGACCTTCTGCAAATCAATTCAATTATTTTCTACAGGCGTCAATCCATCCGTCAGTGAATGGTATCGAACCATCGACTATTTTCACACCAATACTGAGGAATTAACTTGACTTGATATCCAAATCAATGTCATCATCAGGAACATTGTCATGTGACATTGAGTGTGACCCCTGAGTCTCCTCTTCAAAGGGAAGATGCTGCTCCCCAGTGGTGAGGCTGATCATTGCAGCTTGAGTTCGGATTACTTAACTTCCTTTTTTTTTTTAAATCTTCAAGGTTTTTTTTTACAGTCCATTGTGACATTGAAATCTTCTTCACTGCAAAACTGGTGTCTGAGGTCAGTCTTCCAACCTTAGACTATGTTATGTAATTTCAAAAACATAAAAATGCTAATAATTGAAATGCTAGTAATTGCAATTACATTGTAAATTTAAATTCTTTATTTGTTTTCCATTTAAGCCTGCAACAGTCTCATATAGAATGACCAAGTATCACGTATTTACTTTGATTTCTATTTCGATCATATTTACACTTAATCTATTTTATTTAATTTTTGTTAATTATTCATTATCTATATGCCATTTTATGGTAACAAAAAGTTTCTGATCACTCAAGGCCAAGGCCTTAAGCTCGTAAGTACCCGCACAACTATTTATTTTAATATATTTGCTAGTTCAAATGGTTGGCTTGAAGATTAACCATTCAGCTGTTATATCATAAAAAGAAAACGTAATAGTAGTCTGGCTAGTTAAGCATTTTTCCATTTTCCCTCTGCTCTATGAAAAAAATCCAACGTTGGTTGCGATAATAAAATGATTATCGATGAGGGTTTTATCAGATCATCTTCTGCAGGTCATACGTTTCTGATATAATGTGAATTGGGAAATTACATTTAAAAACTCACGAAAATGACAATATGACAAATGAATCTTTGATGAAGAACAGTTGGGGGTTCGACCGTGTTTGGGGCTGTATGAAATCTTTTATAACCTGACTAAAAAAACTCAGATTCCTGCTTTTCATGATCAAACTTCAGTTTCAACGGCATGTTTTGTAATTAAATCAGCTCATGTTAACATACAGTTCTAGCAGCCGCTTGTGAGTTAGACACACCGACTCAGAGAGGATCTAAACATTACACCAAGATGCAAACATTCCTTTTCTCGAAAACAGCCACAACATGAGTGGATTTTGAATGCAGCAGGGCAGCTTAAATAAGGATTGTCAAACAGGTGGTCATTATGTTTCAGCTTTTTATTTGAGCGGTTGTTTGACTGCATGCGTCTTACTCACAAGTCTTCAGGGCTCACAGTAAAACAACTTCGCTTTACAGCGCAATAAAAGATCAGTTTGTTGTATTGATACGATCGTTTCGGGGTTTTTCTGCGACTGGCACCTCAACAACTCACTTTTAGTACCAAGTAATAATTTTTCTTACCTTTGCCGAAGTCTCAAACCAGCGCACAAAGCCGTTCTCCCTGCAGAAGTTGTCCAGTTTGGGCTGGTGAGACGGGAGTTGGTCTGCTTTGTTGGCCAGGAGGACGGCCGGGACCGGCCTGCCATGGTTAAGGGTCACCTGAGGATTTGTTACATTTGTCAACATTGTATCAAGTGGCAGAAAAACTATTCACATTCTGAATGTATAGAAAATGTTTTGCTTAAACTAAATATGCACATGTAAACCAGAACATTAGCTTGTGACTGAAAGTATGTGCATTTACAAAATTGTCATCAATAAAGAACTAGAATCAATTAACGAAATTAAAAGTTTGACCACATTTTAACCTTCTTATTGAAGAGACAATTGCATTCTTTGAAAGCTGTCACTAAAACTTGTACATGATCTTTTAAAATGGATTATTAAATTTTCTCTATTGTAAGTAACTAAGTAAGAATCCAAAAGAACTCCAGAAGTATCCAAGTCATTGAGCAATCCTTGATGTGGATGTTTAAAGAGTCATATTATTTTACAATACGAAATGCATTTAAAAGCTTATTCAAAGTTTATTTAAGTAAGCAGTGCATTTGTCTTTCGACATTTGTCATTATTATTATATTATGATATCATAATTGATTTGAAGTTTATATTATAACCAGTATTTTTATAATAATTTTCAAAAAGTATGTGCTTTTAGAGTTAAACATATCTCCTGAAATAATTTCAAAATTACAATTGACCTTATTTAAACCTACAAATAGCATTGTTGTTGTTACCTATTAAAACAAATGGAATTAAAACGAAGGCAATGGATCAATATTTTTTTTCCACAAATCGATTAATATTTACTTGTTTATTTTAAAGAGTTAACTTATTTACTACTACGTTCTCCGTAGTGCTTCTGAAAAGGAAAACACTAAACTGGTTTGCTATCTTCGAACGTAGAAAATAATGTCGTTGTTGATAAACATTATAACAGAAGAATTTAAGCCTATTCGCAAAGCACATATTACAATCTTTACAATAAGATAAACTTACTTATCTGGTCGAAACGGTGTGAAGTTTTGCGCTATAATTAATTATTAAATGGACTGTCATTCCGCCATTGTTTTTAAATCGCATACGTCACTTCCTGTTCGACCACGTGACTTGATTATTGTTGCTTCTATTTGTTGAAACATTGAATTAAATCATTAAACTTAAGTTGATATTATACTAAGATTATTTCAGAATTCAGATAAAAATAAAGTCGATTACTTTAAATGTATTAATTAAATTTATTTCCAAACTAATGAAATTGCGAAACATGTCGCCATGGTAACGTCAGATGACAAGGTTGACTAGGATCTATAAAATGTGTGGAAAGTGAGTCTGGTAGTGTCTCAAATGAAAAACAAAACACAAAAACAAAACAAAAAACAAAACAATTACAACAGAATTAGTGATAGTTCTGCTGACACCTTAGAGTCCAGGTCGTGTTTCCACTTGAGGACCGCATCGAAGGTGGAGGCTCTGGTCATGTCGAAGACCACCAGAGCTCCCACTGCCTCCCGATAGTACACACGAGTCATGTTCCCGTAGCGCTCCTGTCCTACGAAGTAACAACAACTATTTAAAAACAGAAAGTTATGTTTTGTGATCATTAAATTGCACATTGGAGGCAAGACGGTGAGGTAAGTAAAAACACACAAATACATCATAATTTGTTTAATTTGTCACAATTGTTTGCCAGTTTGGAGTTTACAGTCATGAGGTTGATATTATCAGCATGAGATCCTCTGAGTCACAGTCGGGCACAAGACCTACATTCCTCAACAAGACATCAAATCGAAGCGGGCGACTCTGTACACACTCGTTCACACACACTCACACACACAGCAAAATGA
Source organism: Callionymus lyra (assembly GCF_982586985.1). Taxonomy (NCBI): domain Eukaryota; kingdom Metazoa; phylum Chordata; class Actinopteri; order Syngnathiformes; family Callionymidae; genus Callionymus; species Callionymus lyra. Next base: position 18,706,462 of record NC_141831.1, read on the forward strand.
AATGTTCGACACTTGTTCAAACGATGAAAGAGTTTAATTGAATCCATCTGCTTCTCATTGTATGAACAGACACATTATCTTCCTTGTGCAAAACATATAAACGTAATGACAAACACAAGAAAAGCTGAAGCCATTTTAACCTAGAATATTGCTTTTAATCTTAAGAGCTGTCACTACTACTAGTTTTTATTGGTTCATATTTACCTATAGTTATATAACGTATCAAAACTAATAGAAAATACATTCACAAGTAGTTCATTCCATTTATTTTGTGATTCTTTTTCACAAACACAATTTGAAAGTGTTGGTTACATTTGAAATAAAAATATAAAGTTGTATTATTTGTACTAAATCAAATCACTGAGTTGCTCTACTTTTTCCTTACTACCTTATTATCTTCAATCTATTACAGAATTAAATAAAATATATGTATAGGACTCTCACATGGTAGACATTTTTTGGCACATTTCTATAGACTATGATTTTGACTCTATGAATCAAAGACAAACCTGCGATGTCCCAGAGCTGCAGGCGAACCACGGTGTCCTGGTTCCACTGCAGGACCTTCAGGGCGAAGTCCACGCCGATCGTGGCGCGGTAGTGCTGGGAGAAGATCTGGTGCACGTACCGCTTGATGATGGAAGTCTTTCCAACTCCTAAATCTCCGATGACCAAAACTTTGAACAACAATTCTTGCTGCATGATCGACTGAGTCCTGGGCGAAATTTCGCGACTGTTATATTAAGTTCAGAGTAAAATTTGTCATTTTAAAAAAAAGTTAAAGGCAACGACTCAGTGTCGGAGCTGATGGTGCGTTCACGACCATGGCGATCGAGGGATCCACACCCCTTTTCCGGATGTTCCTTATCGTGCATAATAAACTGTTTTTAATAATACATTTTAATTTTAGACTATTAACTATAACTGACGAAATGGTTTCCGTTTTATTTGTAAGGTGGTGGTTTAAATTAAAGAAAAGTAATTCCCGAACGATTTACCTCAAAGCTATTTTACTTTTAACTTAAAAGCCATAAAAATGTTTCTTCATTGGGTTACCGCGATGGTATTCCAGTATTTCAAAATAATAATCAAAGAATTCCCAATTTATATTTTGTTTTTCATAAACCATTACGTTTATTTAATCTTATCTTATTGATTCAATAACTTCTTCTCTAACTTCCGCCATTTTACACTTTTTATGTATAGTAGTTCAATTTTAATTTCCAATGTCGGTCTCCAATCCATTTTCAGGTTTTGAACGGAGAGCCGACGTTTCCTACGGTCCGTGAAGGCAGCATCGTGCGCATTCACGCCGCGCCGCTTCCCCTGCAGTTACGGTAATGGTGCTGATGAGGCCGATCGGATGATGCTGTTGTGTCCCGCTGCCATTTCACCCACGAATCGTCGAGCGGACATCGCGAATCTTCGCCAAAACCGGCACCAGCGGCTCCGTGAACCGTCCCGACAGCTCCTGACGCGCGCTGATCCTGGATCTGATGTAGCGGTGGTTGTTGTTAGCAGCGACGACAAACATCAACAACAAGCCCAGCTGCTCCTCTGGTTCTGGACCTCCTAACATGTGCTTTGTCCTGGTCTGATACCGAGGCTTCTAGGATCTGAGGTGAGGTTCTGCTCCGGCCTCTGGGGGGTTCGATGACAAAAGTTGAGGAGACATTAGAGGCTCTTGACTCCAGTCCACCATTTTACTGCTCCCAGGCCTCGTGTGTGTTATTGACTCTGCTGTTGGTGTAGTTGAGGGTCCAGCAGATTAGATCAGGGTCAGTCACTGCAGCAGCTTAGACGACCAGAGTCTGGTCTTGATGTTGAGAGGTCACCAGGGTCGGATCTGGATCATCAAAGTCCTCCTCCTCCTCCGAGTAGAACATGATCAAAGTCTTGAGTGGTTGTTTTTCCTCAATAGTCTAAAACATTTTTACATTTATTTACAATTTTATTACTTATTCATACTGTGTTTTATTGTTAGCGTTGATACTAGAAAAGTGTGGTCCGGGGGCCCGATACGGCCCTCTGCCAGTCTTTATGCGGCCCTTGTCCAGGCAGATTAAAAACTCTAGAAATGATTGCGTAGAAATGCATGATTTTTTGTTTATAAGATTATGTATTGCTCTGCAAAATCAATAGAAATTATAATCTACTTATCTAATATATTTTAAATACAAGCGCTGCTTCGTTACGGGGTGTTCAATTTGAGAGAAGCTAACAGTATTACGGACTCGCTTAGCTAGCAAGTTTAGCATGCATCTTAAAATGTCTACATCAAAGTTGACGATCGGGTATGTTTTATTTTGACGACTCCGATCAAACTACCAAATAATAGCTTATACATCGTATTGAATTGTGTGGGAACTTGCCAGTTTCAGACCTTGGCTCCTGTTGTTTTTATTTTTAGTCAGAACATTCCTACGGTATTTTAAAATCCTATCAGTAATATCTGTTTCTCTCCCTCCAGACTTGATGAGACATGGAGACGATCTGGCTCTACCAGTTCCGCCTGATCGTCATCGGCGACTCCACGGTTGGCAAGTCGTGTCTCATTCGCAGGTTCACGGAAGGACGCTTCGCCCAAGTGTCCGACCCCACGGTGGGCGTGGACTTCTTCTCCCGCCTGGTGGAGATTGAACCCGGGAAGAGGATCAAGCTTCAAATCTGGGACACGGCCGGGCAGGAGAGGTTCAGGTGAGACCCGTACTCCGACAGTCATGGGGGGGGTCACTCAGGGAGGGATCGACCCAAAAACCTTTATCCTAAAACGTCCTCTTACTCCATCAGATCCATCACCAGAGCTTACTACCGCAACTCGGTGGGAGGTCTCCTTCTCTTCGACATCACCAACCGTCGCTCCTTCCAGAATGTCCACAATTGGCTGGAGGAGGCCCAGAGTCACGTGGTGCCCCACAGCATGGTGTTCCTTCTAGTGGGCCACAAGTGCGACCTGGAGGCCCAGCGGCAGGTGACCCAGCAGGAGGCGGAGAAGCTAGCCGGAGCCTTCGGGATGCGCTACGTGGAGACGTCAGCGCGGGAGTCCATCAACGTGGAGAAGGTACGACTTAAAGCCCCACGCCCAACACAACATTTAGTCACAACACAACAACATTTAGTCACAACACAACAACATTTATTCACAACACAACAACATTTAGTCACAACACAACAACATTTAGTCACAACACAACAACATTTATTCACAACACAACAACATTTAGTCACAACACAACAACATTTAGTCACAACACAACATCATTAAGCCATAACACAACAGCATTAAGCCACAACAGAACAAAACGTAGTCACAACATTTAGTCACAACACAACATCATTAAGCCACAACACAACAACATTTAGTCACAACACAACCACATTAAGCCATAACACAACAGCATTAAGCCACAACACAGCAACATTTAGTCACAACACAACATTTAGTCACAACACAACAACATTAAGCTACAACAAAACAACATTAAGTCACAATAGAACTGCAAAAGTCACAACACAACTACATTATGCCACAACACAACCACATTATGCCACAACACAACCACATTATGCCACAACTCAACCACATCATGCCACAACACAACTACATCATGCCACAACACAACTACATTATGGCACAACGCAACCACATTATGCCACAACGCAACCACATTATGCCACAACACAACTACATTATGCCACAACACAACTACGTTATGCCACAACACAACTACATTATGCCACAACACAACTACATTATGCCACAACACAACCACATTATGCCACAACTCAACCACATTATGCCACAACACAACTACATTATGCCACAACACAACTACATTATGCCACAACACAACTACATTATGACACAACACAATCACATTATGCCACAAGACAACTACATTATGCCACAACACAACTACATTATGCCACAACACAACCACATTATGCCACAACACAACTACATTATGCCACAATGCAACCACATTATGCCACAACACAACCAAATTATGCCACAACACAGCTACATTATGCCACAACACCGCTACATTATGCCACAACACAACTACATTATGCCACAACACAACCAAATTATGCCACAACACAGCTACATTATGCCACAACACAACCAAATTATGCCACAACACAACCTAGTTATGCCACAACACAACCAAATTATGCCACAACACAACCTAGTTATGCCACAACACAACCACATTATGCCACAACACAAACCACATTATGCCACAACACAACCGTATTATTCCACAACACAACTAAATTATGCCACAACACAACCACATTATGCCACAACACAACTGTATTATTCCACAACACAACCCCATTATGCCACAACACAACCACATTATGCCACAACACAACTATATTATGCCACATCACAACCACATTATGCCACAACACAACTACATTATGCCACAACACAACTACATTATGCCACAACACAACTGTATTATTCCACAACACAACCCCATTATGCCACAACACAACCACATTATGCCACAACACAACTACATTATGCCACAACACAACCCCATTATGCCACAACACAACCACATTATGCCACAACACAACTACATTATGCCACATCACAACTACATTATGCCACTTTCCCGTTCTGTCTTTCCTCAGGCGTTCGTGGATCTGACGAGGGACATCTTCGAGTTGGTGCAGAATGGGGAAATCAAGATCCAGGAGGGCTGGGAAGGAGTCAAGAGCGGCTTTGTTCCTAACACCGTCCACTCCTCAGAGGAGGTCACCAAAGGCAGTCGACAGTGCTTCTGTTAGCGGACTCACGGAGAGGTTTTCTCTCGCTGTCTACAGCTTTTTAAAGATGTTTCTTTATGGTTTTTACACATGCTATTAGTCAGGTACTCATCCCTGTCCTACATTTACCCGCTTGTAGCCAAGTCCTGATTCTGGAGTCTTAAAAGAAGACAATCAAGCTCCACAGCTGTCGAACATGTGGAGAAAAAGAACGTAGAGTCAATAATTCCACTCAAACATTACCTTGCTGCCTCGCACTGAAACTTATACTTATAGTTTACTGTATATTAATCACTGTTTAGCCTTTGCTGACTTTTGTTTAAACTTTTCTCATCTATTTCATTAACTTTTGAATCCCACATTTACCTTCAACAAAATGATTGACTAACCCGTCTAACTTGGATGTAACAACAACATTTATAAAGTGTGTGAGACGATCATGGAATTTTGATTTGGTACACATTTATTTTGAACACTAGAGGGCACTGTTTCCCTTTATCTCATTACTCAGCAATCCCGACGCTAAATACGAAAATTTCAGTTATATCATATTAAAAGCGCAAATTCATTCAATTCAACTTATTTGACAAATTGTCGTCATAACCATAATCGACAAAAATATTGAGTTTGTCCTTCAAATGACGTACGTCCTCGCATGCAAACACGTAACCAGTCGTCCAAAGAAACTTGTTTATTTTTTATATCCAATGTAAACAATTGTGTTCTCCGTAAATTATCCGAGGTTTGGGAAAAATTCGAACTGTCTCCCTGAGCATCTTGAACTGACGTCACAAGACGCGATGACGTGAGTGACAGAGGTCACTGTGCCTTTTCTTAAAAGGGGCCGCCGTGGACTATGACGTCACCGACGTGTACATGGTTGATTTGAAAAAACCAAAAACCCTGTCGAGGTGACGAGTTGATGTTGTCGTGAATATTTTAGCACAATTGTTTGTCCAGTGTGAAGCACAATAGTCGTCAATAATAAATACTTGTGGAAATATTAAGTTTCGTCTGATTAATCACCAATAGAGGGCAGCACCGAGACGAGGGAAAATGTTAATAGAGGAACTTAAGTTTATTACACTTATATAGTTGAACAGTTAAACGCATTTATGTATGCAAGTAAGTAATTTTTATTTGTATAGCGCTTTTCCAGACCAGGGTCACAAAGCGCTTAAACAATCAAAACAATATTCAATAAAGTATATACTTTAAAGTTCTCTTTAATCTATGGTTCTCACAACTGGCCTACAATTTGTATTTTTAAAAAAACGTTATCCAAATATTTAAATGTAACCTTCAAAGTTTTTTTTTGTATAATTATGGCAATTTTCTAATAAAATTCCAGCGTTTCTAACTACTATCTTACTACTTTAAGCTGTTAGAAAATGACAAGAACCCAACATCGACAAGAACATAAATCATTTTATTAAAAAAAAAACATGAAAATACAGCTTGTTTCATACAAGACATGTACAGCATAAAAAACAAAGATTGTTGCTGTAGATGGGGAACTTGAAGTAAAGGCACAAGGGCTGAGGAGGTTTTTGTACGACACTTTAAATGATATATAAAACCTCAGATTTGCCTCTCAGCGGAGATTCAATCCACAAATGCTGACTGAATTAGCAGCACAAAGTAGGATAAACGCATTTAAATATCAAAATTGAAAGTTCATATAATTGAAAGCCGTAAAACAAACACACTTTTTTTCACTGTACAACTTACAGTAAAGCACTTTTGACGACATCATCAATAGCAACAATAAGTTATTGACGTCTTATTTGGGGGAAAAGCATTAATTACACAATTTAGAGACCCCACTTTGAGCGGTCGTTCTTTGTCTCAGAAAGGTTTGGTCGAAAAACAACGATCGATGTGACCAGAAAACAAAAAACAGAACTCGACTGTACATGCAGCTGCTACCTGCCTACTAAGCATCTTTAACTTAAGAAGATATGGAACAAAAAAACAAAAACTATACACGTAAATATCAACAGCTCTAGCATTGATGTAAAGAATGTCAAGAATGTAAAGAAACAATGACCAGTGGAGGGCGCTCAACAGACAAGCTGCCAAGTTTCAAATGAAACTAAAAAAGATAAAGACTATTTAAAGTGTTTTCACACTTTATAAGTAAATAATATTCAAGATGATTGACAGGTCTACATCCCCGACTACTCCACACAGGTTCACTTCTGTTTTGATGAACGTCAGATGACATTTAAGTTTAAATTTAATTTTGTTCAGCAGCAAATGCGTCATTTTTTAAGAACAATAACTTAAATAATTAAAATGAAGAGAAATAAATTGTGTCTTTGTATTTCAAAATCATGGAGTAAAATCTGCTATACCTGGTCAGAATTTGTCTTTTTACCGATTATTGTAGTCATTTCAAACCGTTCAATTTTAACTGCCAAGGGTCTCAGAACCTCGGCTGAAACATTTATCTCGGACGAAAGCCGTCAGCGTTCTGCTGAAGAGCTTTCGAAGACGATTAAGAATCCATCAGGTCAGAAAGTACAGAGAAGATAAAAACTGCACCAGAAACATCTACGGCACCAGAAGCCCAGCAACTACTAAGGGACACGAATACAGCATTTGAACTTGGATCGGGTCAGAACCGCCGTCCTCCCACAGAAGTGGGGGTACCCTGCTTAACCATTATGAGCATAAACAGTTGGCTACGTTCACACGACGTCCAGTTTGATGTAACTTTAAAAAAAAAAAAAGTTTGACTCCACGAATCTGACCTCAACGAAAAGTGCTGGGCGATGCAACAAAAAATATGATCACGTTAAAAAAAACGTTCACCCTGTAGTGTCGAGAATGATGACTAAATAACAGTAAAACTTTATTTACATGGCACGTTTCTTCACGCCGTTTCCAAAGTGCTTGCTAACTGTGAGCTTGAACTGTGGATGCTAAGCTATTAGCAATGACTAAAGCTATCATGAAGACTCACTTTGCGATTAAAAAAAACATAGGTTCTCTTTAGCTTTGTTGCTAAAGTATGTTATGAGGCGAGGGGGAAGGTCAAAACAGGAATGTTTCAGCCAATGACAAGAGTGAGTTTTTTTCAAATGTGTACGTTGAAAATGGGTCAAATTGTGCGACTGTCGCGCTCAAAAGCGTGAGACTTGGCAGTCCTGGTTAAAAACCGTACATTCGTTACCAATTAAAAGACTCTTGTGCATTGTTCAAATTCCAGTGAAGACCAGCTAGTCATGGCGTGACATTGGTTTTGAATTGAGCCAATTTTTTCATTATTAGAACAAACATTGTCATGATCTTACAGTGACGATGCTAAGCTAGTGCTAACGTCCCCGGGTCTAATGCGTCTCTCTTGGCTGCACCGCCCAGCACTACATCCTGGAGCCAACATTTCTGTCCGCGACTGTCATGAGAACGCAGCCTGTCGCGGAGGAACAGAAGCCTGACTTGGGTTTCGTGTTTGATCCACCGCTCGCAGCCCGAGAGTCTCGGCTGCTCAAAGAAGCTTGTTAACGGACAAGGAAGCGAGGAGAGTCGGGACTGCGGCGGGTAACGTTTGCTCCTGTAAACAGCCTCAGGATATTTAGTGTTAGTCGGGTCCAGTAGAAGACGAGTGAAGACCTCCAGTCTAAGGCTAAAGAGATAAAAAGTCGACACACCGGGACCGGCGCGGTCACAGTGTCTAGCTAACAAAGTGGATCAGCCTCCGAGTCAGAGGTAACGTGTGTCCTCGCCTCTTCTCCCTGCACGCCCGGGGTAGCGTTTCGTCCGTCTTCCACTCGCCAATTCAGCCGTCGCTAAATAATGCGTGAGGAGACGGAGTCGCCCAGGGCCAGCGGCAGCATCCCTCAGGCGCTGGCGCCGCCCTCGTCGTCACTGGGGGCGCAGGTGTAGATGGGGCTCTTGGACTGCAGCGCCGGCTCGTACTTGCGAGGGGACGACGACCGCGCCCCCTCGCTGCTGTTCCTGATCCCGTAGAAGAAGTAGATGATGAAGCCTGCAGAGAAGCAACAAACGGGTCAGACCAAGGAGAGTCAGAGCGGAGACATAGATGGGGGGGGGGGCTTGGACGCACCGATGACCATCCAGACGGTGAAGCATAACCACGTTGACAGGTCCAGCTGCATCATGAGGTAGATGTTCACGAACACACTGAAGAGCGGCAGCCAAGGCAGCAGAGGGACCTGGAGACACGACGAATACAAAATTACAAAATTGAAGTTGAATACTTTCAAAATGAATACAGTGGTCCCTCGTTTATCGCGGGCGACTCATTCTAAAAAATAACCCGCGATAGACGAAAAATCCAGAAAGTAATCAGGTTTCTTTTTTTTTATACATGTTTTAAGTCCATAAAACCCCTAACCACACACTTTTATACACTTTTCTCAGACAGCGATAACATTTTCAAACAGTTACCTCTTGATTAAACAATCTCAGAGTTCAAACTTTCGAAGATTTAAGAAAAATAAGTTTAGTATTAGTAAATGAAACCAAAGATCAAAACCCGTTTTCAGCCTTTTTGGCGTCTAGACCGTAGTTCGACCCACTGGTTTTCAAAAACGAAGTTCCAAAACTTGGCTCGTTTCTTGGCGTCGGTAACTCGGTTTTATATGAAACTGGTCACAGGAGTCTTCCGAGTAACAACAATTTCTTTTGTTCGGCTTGACTGGTTTATTTTTGGAAGCAGGACCACCGGACCTCTCGAACACATGTGGCTGCTTCGCTCGCCTTCTCACAATCACAACAAACGCACACGCCCAAGACTACGCCACATCCACAACTCACAATAGCACCTTATTAAGTAGGAACACTGGCTGGTAACACTTAACCAATCAGGACGCCGAACACAATGTGTGTTCATACTGTACACTTTAAAAAAAATCATGCAAAATTACACACAAAAAAAATCTGCGAGAACCGAGAGGTGAACCGCGTTATAGCACTGTATTAATTAAATATTAATTTTATTTAAGATTTTAAGTCGATATAAGAATGTGAATAGCGCCACCAGGTGATACCAAAAGTGTACTAAGGAAACAATAAAATCCTAGTTTCAACATTGAAACTGAAGAGCGATTTTAAAAGATGGTTTAATACGGTTTTTAATTCATTTTAGTTACAGGTTATTCATGTTGACGTCAAAAATTCTACCAAACACTCATCGGTGGTGACGTGTTCACTGAGACCACGTTCCAAAAAAAAGAGTCGAAATAAAGAGTGCGGATGTTACCTTGAAGGTGAGCGCTTCTTTGCTCTCCGGCTGCCTCCAGATGACGACGACGCAGACGGCACAGAGCAGGGTCAGGAAGGCACACGATATCGCCACGCCGATGTGTCCGGCCAGCAGATGGGGCAGAAAGTTGGCCAGGATCACACACAGCACGGTAATGAAGACCGCTGCGAAAGAAAAAGGGTGGTCAGTAGAATCCCGGCAACACAAGACGACGCGAGGACGACTCCGCTTACAGATGATGGCGGTCGTAGCGTAAACGATGTTCCCGGACGTCTGGGTCGGCACCTTGGCGCTCGGGAAGAACAGCAGTTTGGCGGTGAACGCCTCCTTGAGCGGGCGTCTCTCCGCCTCGGGGTCATATTCGTCTCCACTGTCGCTGCCGCCGGCCGCCACCTTCTCGCCCTCCACCAGCTCCACCAGCTTCTCCGTCTGACTGGAGGAGTTGAGGTTCCCCGGCTGATACCTGACCACAACAGAAGCAGACTTAACAGTCGTCCGTCTCCGTCTGTGATCGTTACTAAGTAATTACCGGAGGATGAGCACACAGATGGCCACCAGAGAGTAGGCCAGGAGCGTCCCGATGGACATGAGGTCGACCAGAGCCGCCAGGTCGAACAGGAAGGCCATGAGAGCTGTGGACGACGATCAGTTAGAGGATGATTTATATCATTCTTGGTTGGATACGTCACATGAACTCTTTATCATGCGACAGTGGACAACACAAGCTCACCTGCAACTATGCCTGAAGCGACGGTGGCCTGGAGAGGCGTCTTGGTACGAGGGTTCATCTTGGACAGAGTGCGGAACAGCAGCCCGTCCTCGGCCATGGCGTAGATGACCCGGGGCATGGGGAACATGGAGCCCAGAAGACTTGGGGAAGAAAACAAACCGTTAGTACAGGATTCAAGTCTCGAGTCTTGCTTCGTCTGTACCTGGTGGAGAGAGCGCAGAGGGAACCCACCGCCACGATGTAGCGGGCGGGGGCCCAGCCCACGTAAGTGAAGGCCTCTGGGAGCGGGCTCTGGGTGTTCAGCTGGTAGTACGGCATCATCATGGTGAGCGCCTGAGACACGGCGAAGTAGGCGAAGAAGCAGATGAGCAGCGAGGCCACGATGCCGATGGGGATGGAACGCTTGGGGTTCTTGGCTTCTTCACCTGAGGAGCGTCAAACGATCGAACAAAAGTCTCATCATGTCTGTTCGAACTCATGTCTGCAACAGCCTGATTGAAGTCTAGTGACTCAGACGACACCTTCGTCCGCCTCATCTCACGCCTACTTGGATAACATGACGCTTCCAGCCGCAGGTGTGAAAGGAGAGATTCATAATTTGATTTATTCATACTTTTGGCTGCTGTAACAAGCTGAAAACCAAACTTGCGGTCTATCACGCAGCTCGGTGAAATGGAAAAATTAATGATGACCATGACATGTCGTGAAGTTGTGAAAAAAGCCCACGCTATTTTCAGTGGAGTTATCAAACTGCCGTCTGTGCCGTCCCGGGCGAGTTCAATGCAGCTTCTGGAGAAATGACTCACTTGTAGTGGCGATGCAGTCGAACCCCACAAAGGCGTAGAAGCAGGTGGCGGCGCCAGAAAGGACTCCCGTGAGGCCGAAGGGAGCGAAACCACCGTCTCCGAATTCTTTGGCGGTCCTGGAGGACGACACGGAGCGACCACACCGTCAGATGACGAGATCAGGGAGTGACTAAAAGCACGTACATGTTGGTGGAGTTGCTGCTGTTCAGGTATTTGTTGTAGTCGTCGATGGTGAGGTTCCAGTTGGCCGTGTCTCCCTTCACGAAGCCGGCGATGACAACGAAGCCCAGAACCACCAGGTTGATGCCGGTGAAGATCTTGTTCACCAACGCCGACTCACTCACGCCGAAAGCCAAAAGTCCTGGAGGGAGAAATGACAGCGGAGAGCGAGATCATACAGAATGTCCTCACATGTGGGCGGATGTCTCCAGACAAAAAAAACAAACAAGTACCATCTGGCACTCGTCAAAGCTCTGGTGTTAAATCAATCTGCACTTTTTACGAGTGACTAAAGAAAAGCCTTGCACCTGTTTTTATCTTATGTCATACATGAAACAGCTACATGTGCCTTAGATGATGGTCACCCTTCTATCGCTGCTGTTTTGTCTAGTCTGTGTGAATCTATCATTTTATCATGTTTATTCTCCTTCTAGCAGTTGTACAAGGCAATAAAGCAATTTAATTAAATTTAACCCAACCTTTTTTATACCTAGTAGTGAGAGAATAACTTTAAACCTTTTTTTTCCCAAAGCTAATCTTACTTCATTATTGTTATCATCAAGACTCAACAACTCAACATGAAGTCTTGACCTTGATTGACTTAATCTGTAGCATGGTTTTCAATCCACCATAGCAGGCCCTGCATTTTTTAAAATCGCCACATAGTTGTGCTGTCGCTACCATAACATCCATCCATGGTCCATTAACTCACTCCAATGAAACATGGAAGGTTAATCAATAAACTTCCTACATGTTCTCCCAAAGAAATTAAAACATTTACATATATTTTTTTTAACCACAATTAAGACACTTTAAGTGCATTGCATTTCTTGTCATTCTAAGGCTCTATTTCTCGTTTGTATATACATATCACAACATATTACATTTTATTTTTGAACTCCCAATAAGACATGTTTAAAACCGTCTTACTCACCAGTCAGGAGCAGGATCAGAATGAGAGCGAACAGGTCAGGATACTCCGCCAGAATTTGTCCTGGTACTTTCATGGCCATGAAGGTCTTGAAAAAGCCAGAAATCTTCTGCTCTACCAGGTTGTCGAAAGTGGAACTCCAGGCCCGGGCCACACTCGCTGTACCTGGAGGAAGGAAGAAATGACAAGTCAGTATTGAAGAATGACCCAATTCAAAGATTCAGAAATTACCGATCACATATGAGAGGATCAGGTTCCATCCCGTTATAAAGGCCCAAATCTCTCCAACCGTCACATAGCTGTACAGATAAGCGGATCCGGTTTTGGGGACCCGGGCCCCAAACTCTGCATAGCACAGTCCGGCCAACATGGAGGACAGCGCGGCGATGAGGAAGCACAAAACGATAGCAGGTCCCGCTTTTTCTCTTGCGACCTCGCCAGCGAGGACATAGACGCCGGCCCCCAACGTGGACCCCACGCCCAGGGCGATCAAATCCAGGGTGGTCAAGCATCGTGCAAATCTGGTTTCCTCGCCGGAGCAGTCCAGCGCCCGACGACGGAGCAGCATTTTGCCAAACGAAGACAGCTTGTTTGCCATTTTGAGAGTCGAAATGTGGGTACGGTATGTGGAAGTGAAGACAGCCTCGTTTCAGAGACGAACGGTGCAGGAAGTGGCAGCTGTGATCATACAAATTCTCTCACGTAGATGGAGACCTGAAAGAGAGCAGAAATTAGACTTAACACATGTCTGAATAGGGCTTTGTTTTGTAACTCTGTGTTTGGCACCAATGCGTAGAGATTGTAACGTTCCTAAATATTTTCTCCAGTAAAGCCCAACGGACTGAAGAAACAAGGGTTTGTTCGGGTGTGACGAAAAGCAGCAGGAAATGGAGTTCACCTCACTTGATTTACATCTTTTTTTTTTTTTTTGAACACAAAAACAGACAACGTCTCTTTAGGTTGTGTTGGGGAAGTTCCAAATGTATTTCCGTTCCTCGAGAAGAGTCATGCGGATAAATTAAAACAAATATTCCTGTGCATGAGAACCGGTCTGAACGGCAGTTACATAAGAACCAAACCCTCCTCCTTCAGCTCAGTATGTGACAAATTGTTTGAAAAGGCTTGTAGGAATGTTACTTTTACAACTAAACCTGCTTCAACCACGTTCAGTTAAGAAAAACAAGCTCAGATGATCAGTGGTAAAAGCAGATCATGGAGAGGTTTTGTTTTAATTAAGGTGAAAAGGGTCGACGGAGAGAATACTGGAGAGAAAACAAAACACATGGGAACGGTGCAGCTGGATCTGCAAGTTAATATCGACACAAACTGTGAGGACTGCGTGAAATAACAGCTTGATACTGCAAATCATTGGGTGAACAAAAACAAGTTAAAATTCAATTTAGCATAAGCCTAGCATAAGAGTTAAAGGCAGTGATGAAAGTTTGACGTACGTTTGTGAAAACTTTCACAATCACAGTATTGATTTTACTCACAGCAAACCAAGCAATACGGACCTAGAAGTCAGATTGTATCTCTGGTCAAGTTCAAGGACGTGTCGAACACAACATGTGCACAAGCACGCACAAGCCAACACAGTGGCTCATAACAAATCAAGGACACCCGACAGGAACAGATATTGCGTCCTTCTATTTGTTTTAAGATGAAGTCAACATACGCAAATGCATTCGTGAAGAAGGCACACATTGAGAGGTTTGACCGCTGGGTGATTGTTTAGGGAACATACAGTTTCAAACGAGGTTGAGCAAATGTACGCAGGAAGTTACAGCTGGTCAAAAGTACTGATCAACTTCAACCATTTCACTCGCGTTACGACACTGACCAAACAGTGCGATCCTTAAACTAATTTGTCCCGACAAATAACGCCGTGATAAAAGTACACCTTCTCGCTTTGCACGTCATCATGTCGGCGTGTGAATGAGTGAGCGCTAAAGTCTGTGATGAGGCTACATTTCTGTCAAATCTGTGTTCCTGTCAATGCTCGGATGAGATGGCCCGATCAAAAAAAGATAAGAACTAAAGCAAAAAAAAAACAAAGAATACTACACCGATTTATGTCCACCGCGTATGTTTACGAGCCGGGCAATATTTAACTTTACAGCCCTTAACTTGGATAGGGAGAGTGTTATAAATATCAACCGCCTTGTTTCAAACCATAAAGTCAAAGACATGCTAGTACTCAGCAGCTTCAGGGCCAAGAGGATATTTTTGTGATATAATGACAAGATAGATCTAGTTTTGACCGGTTGGTACAGCTCAGTTAAGAATGGCTTTCAGCGTTGATTGACGGTGTCCACACCAGCGGGACGAAAAACACACCTGTCACAGGTTGTACGAGTATCTGAGCTGCTCCTTTTTTTGAAGCGCAGGTACAAAGTCATGCATAAAAGTGTGAAAAGGTTTAAGCTTTAAGAAACTAAACAAGACGTAACAGAAGATTAAGGAACTGCTCAGATTTGGCAGCACACCGTTCGATGACATAACCAAGATTTAAATGTAAAAACAACACTATGTGTTTGAAAAAAACATCACAGAGCTTTACTCCTTTACAAAGCTCGCAACAATGCTCAGTTCTGATACTATTTTGGATAAGACTATTTGCAGCCATGGATATATAGAACACAGGATACAAATCTAAGAATGGCCTTTAAACAACAGTCTCCATGAATCAAAGCTTTTCCAGTCTTTCAAGAGCTTCCTGTTGTAGAAAAGGGACGTGAAACAATCCAAATTAAACAACGGAGAGGGCAACAAACAATAGTTCTGAGGAGTCGGAAAGTTCACATCTCACTTTGTGTGACATTCCGAGCACATTTTTTCACTCACGCAGCAGGGAACGAGATCTGACGGGCATCTGTGCTCAGTCAATAAACATTTACTGCAAACTACTGTGCCCAGCAGGTTGTGATCTCATCAAAAACCTCGGCCGTCAATGTTATTTCAATTCAAGTCCCTGTTTTGGCTACGACGACCCAGTTCCCACCACGGCTTAGATGAGCCGGCAACTGCAAGCGACACGGACCCGGGATGAGGGTGGTCTCATTAAAAGTGATGCCTCCGTGACCTCAACTGATTCCCGAAAGAGAAGGTAATCTCTTCCTTGCGCTCATCACGAGGTATAAATGGGGTACAGTTGCACCTTCAGAGAGATGTGGTTCGATGATGTCTGTCAAGAAGAGCACATAACTTAAGAAAGTTTCCTGCTCTGGGCCTCAAATCTTCTGCTGGCAGCACTTGTTTTCTCAGAAAAAGCACAACAACTTTATCGGCGCCTAGAAAGCTCTTAGAGAGCTGCACTATGGTCAATCGACTGCGTTCTGGTTACGACAGGTTTCAGGACTAACCGTCTTAATAGTGGTCTTAACATTGCTGCTGCTGCTGCACACTAAGAGGATTATTTCCGAGGTAGCAAGCACACAGAGCGCTTGTAAATAACACATTTACTTTCTGCGATAGAGACTTTCAAGGGAAGAAGAAGAAAAAAGGCTTCTGCTCTTTATATTGCAAATATTGACCAGATAACATAACATTGTTTCTTGATTTATTATACATATTTTATGTCATTTGTCCTTTTTATCAGATTCAGTTTGACTTTAGATTTTTCTTTCTCCCTCACTTTGATAAGTAATTAAAAAGTACCATGAATAAAACCTTAATATTTGAGTCTAATATTACTATATCTAGTTAATATTAAAACAATAAGGTAACCAACACATGAGTTCACTATGAAAAGGGTTGTAGCAGAACTACAAATAAAAAAACTTGAACAGAAGGTGAAGTAAAGGAACACTTTGTGCAGACCCCTGCAAGGCTAAGCATCCACACCAGAGGGAAAAGTGACCTTGAATAACCCCAGATAGCGTGCTGTGCTTTGGTTGGAAATGAACTACGATTCAGCTGTCGTGCTCACACAATAGACTCGCAGATGTTTGAAGTCTCCTACGCGAGTTTGTATGTACAAGTCGAGGAAAATATTTGCGCATAGGTGTGACCCTCACTTCGTGGAGAAGAGCCCAGCTCTGGGGATGAACTAACCGACCTTTAGAGTCACCTGGTCAGTTACAACTCTCCAAATGGAATGTGGCCCAGCGAGAATCTGTCCACTCTCATGTGAACAGAGCCAAGATATACGGTACCTCTTACAATGTGGTGGCTCCACTGAGAGTCATTTAACTTACTGGTAACCTTAATTAAACTTTATTTAACTCTTCATTGATCCTTCAGACCACAGTTGTGAGTAAAAAGTAAGTGTATAATTCTGAATTTAGGGGCAGGAGCAGAGTTAATGTCAGTCTTTCTACCCCTTTCTTTGCATTGTTTACTTTGATTTATGTTCTTTATTTTGCACTTTGTTCTTTTGTTGACTTAAAATATTTAGATCCTGCTCAGTCTGGCCCCTAGAAAGCTCCCAGTCTTAGACACTCGTGCAGGACTCAGTTAGTCGTTCTAAAGTCCAGGCTAAAATCCCAGAGGAGATCTAACCTTCTCCATCAGGGCACCTCGACTTTGGAAACAGGAGGAGATTAGACCGACTCGAGTCTGTGCCTTCTTTTAAACACAAGCTATTATAGACTTTTATTTGAGGTTGTGATTTAACTCTTTCATGATTCAATAACGCGTTCTCTCTTTATTTTAACCATCTCAATGCATTTGATTCTAAATTATATTTTATTAACTCATCTTACATTACATTTTCTAGAGTATTATGCCATTTTTTAATGAATGTTTGTTATCATTTAAAGCACATTGTGACAGCAAATGTTTGAAAGGTGCTATGTAAATAAAGAAAAATGATAAGATGCCATATTAGTTGTAGTGTATATTTGTTGTAGTGATATTTCATTAACTCATCTTACATGTCTTTTCTTTTTTTAGAGTATTGTGCCATTTTATAAAGATTTTTTGTTTTTATTTAAAGCACATTGTGACAGAAAATGTTCGAAAGGTGCTATGTAAATAAAACAATATATACAAGACCCCATATTTGTTGTAGTGTATATTTGGCACAACGTGACTGCCTTTTTAACCCTATAGTATAAGTCAGTTTTTAAATTAACATTCTAAAATATATATATTTTTTCCTTTTATTGATGGTCGTACCTTAAGAACAAAGAATTTACGACCAGAACCGAAGAAGCACGAACTGTACAGTCGAGTTGTTAGGAGGAAGTTTCCTTGTGAACCAGTTCCTTTAATGCAGGTAAAACTACAAATGTAGTTTATTGCAAAAACGTATTTTGTAAACGCGGCATTTCATGAATTTAATTTACACTTATATGAACAAATACCGTCACATACCTGCTTTAACGGTTAACACGTTTAGAAGTGACACCGGCTGATGCAACACGCTCACGCACGGAAACACCCTCCGCGCTCACGGCGTGCTCGAGAGGATCACCAGGGCGTCAATGTCGACGGCTTATGGTTAATTGCGAGACTATTACAGGGTTACTTACCAACGAGTTTAACTAGTCCTGGTCCAGCGCTGGTCACAACACCCGGACATAGAAGCAGCTACTAGTACTAGCTACGTGGCTCGAGCGTGTGTTGCCAGTGAGACATTCACGGCGGCTGGGAACATATTCGGATACCATACTCAATAGCTAATTTAACATTTTTTAAATAATTATTAAATCGCACTGGTTTAACCTACGCGTTGAACGCGGGTGTGTTTACGTAAATATTTACATTTTTAAACAGACGTTTACTTTTAATACAATACACGTTCCGCCATTTTCGGGGGTTCAGTAAAGGCATCATTACAACGCTCCATGACCAAAACAATGAATGAACACGCGCCTTCTTTTCGACAAACTTAAGAACGAACAAACGTGGAATTAAAGAATAAAATCTAAAAAACACTAGTTGCGGTCACTACACTCTTGAAGATACACGTGCTTGACAATATTATCGTTGTCTGTTCGCGGTTAAACACACAAGGATCGCCCGCTAAAAATTCCACGGTGAGATCCACTCGCTTGTAAAATGAGATAAATAAACCAGAAAAACTTGTATTTTTGTTATAATTAACGTAAAAGATGTTTGTCTTTTTTTTTCTCCAAACAAATATCTACGTTTGAATGAAACACACATGCGATCGGATTACAGTAGTAACATAATAACTCCAGTGTCCACAGACACATGTCCACCAGTGTGGTTGTTGTCATTACCTTCAGTATAATATGACGTCCTCGAGAGTTTCCTGAGCTGTTGTATCCGAGATCTCTGGTGAAATATCCCACTTTGTCGAGCGTGTACGCGCTTGATACTGGAGGCGGGGGAGGGCTGTGTACACACGCGCTGACGCAAGAGTGGGCGGGGCTTAAGAGCTTAAAAAGGAAGTACACTCTTGAAATGTTCCTCCTGAAGTTCACTTTATTTCACCTTCTCTCGACTATTACACGTGTTGTGAAGGTCGATCTCTCGAGTGATCTGGACAGCGAAGGACGTCAATTTTAAACGGCATGTTACAGGTTTTACTTCAGTTTGTGGGAACCTTTTTTTAAAGCAGTCGTGACGTCACGGCACTGGAGTGGAATATTTCCGCCTCAGTTGAAATACTACATCTGTCTATGACGTATACACGTACTGGTCTCTGCTACACACGTTAAATATTATCCACTAAATTTTTACTAAACTTTATATACGGAAGGAGAGGACTTTGTCAGGCTTGTTGTGTGTATATTTTTGTTTTACATTTATATGTATTTCTTATATATATTAATCCCCATAATATATTTTAATTCATAACTTACATTTTAAATTGTGTACATTAGATAGAAAGATATACATGACTTTATTGATCCCTCGGGAGGTCTTTAAGAGTAATTTTAATGTATCTTTATATACTATTGCAAAGAAACACTTGGGATTTACTTTAGCAATTAAACAATGTATTTTCTTCCCTTCTTACCACTTCTTTTTCGAAGGTCTTCACAGCCTTTCCCAGCTTCATAGGGCAAGATTATATCAGGAAGTTTAGTTGTCATTAAACTAGTAATAAAGTAATGTGTCAAACATGGATCAAAATGTAAAATCACTACTAATAAATAATAATATACACGATTAAAGACTGGGACATAATAAATACTGCTCGGTATTCTTACAGCCGATCTGTGTTTTTAAAAGTATTTTTAAAACAAGGGTGTCCTCACATGGCGTCACAAAAGCAAGAGACGCCGAATGTCCATGCCAGGCGCATGCGCAATGAGCTAGGGCTGCTAGGCTAGGCACCCCCCTAAATGGAAATAAAAGAGTACATGTCGCGTGACCGCTATGTTTAGGAACTGGGGAATTTGAACTTGAAAAAAATCTAAATAAATTGTCAGTTCACTGATAAAAAAAACAGAATAAATGGTCGGATGATGAAATTTTGCGTGAGCCGCAATAATAAATGGTCACTACGAAGGTATGACGCAACACCCGGTGGACGATGCATTTAAAATCTTTACCAAATAAAAAAAAAATTTAAATACACGCTTGAACGCAAACAAAACCAACTGTTTTGCTTTTAAATATTTGAGAGAAAGAGAAAACATTTACCTGGCGGCCGGAGTTGATTGAGCAGCGTTCAACGTAAATAGTTGCGCCAACTAAAGCCTTGTATGTGAGCGTCCCTGATATACTCTTGTGCTCCTGCAATAAAGAACCAATTTTTGCCTTTGATGCGTCACAAAATCCCCCCAAAAAAGGGTACAATTGACTTTAAACTTTGTCTAAGAAGATGTATATGATGAAATATTACATGAATGCAATACTTTGAATCGAGCTCTGGAAAAGCTCACAATCAATGAATTATTATTATTATTATTATGTATATTAAATCGTTCTCCTCTTATCCAAAGCTACATTGCCTATTGCTTCCTGAGGAATCCCGAGACATTCTCGTGCCAGCTGAGAGACAGATACTGTTCATATTAAATTTGGTGTGAGTCAATGAGATAAAACCAGTAAAATGTTATTTTTGTGAACTGTGTGCGACCTATTTACAGCCAGGCGTGCTGTAGTAAGAGTGTGTGGCAATACTACCCTCGGTTAGTCATGGCGCAAGAATTTTTTGGGAAGGGTGTGTTTCTTTTGAGAGATTCATGTTTGCTTCCCAACACCAGCCAAACAGAATGGCGCTTGTACAGTATGTTATTCATTTTAAAGTATTTGCTATCAAACAAGTTGTTCAAATAATGACATATATTGAGACAAAAGTGTGATTTAAACATTAATTTAACACAGCTTATACTAGTTTCTAGCTTATACTAGTTTCTATTTTATACTTATTTAATTACATGATGATAAAAAAACCCATTATATTTAATAAATTATTATTTTTTAATTTATTTATCTATTCTCAAACCGATTAAGGCTAACATAGCATTAGTTCCTGCAGTCACTTTTCACAAAGTGAACAAACTGGAACAACCATGAGTCACATGACTGTCATACACTCTAAAAAAGGAGAGAACCATCAAGTTAATGGGTTGAGTTGTCATGACAATATTGTTGTACAGTATAGTCTAACACACAAAAGTATCTTTAAGCAGCCCGTCTGTATATCTTTGTTGAGTAATACTCTCATTATTATGACCCGCGAAAGTATTTTGCTACTATGTGAGTGTAGTTTCTCTGTCCACATTGCTCCAGTCTCGGCCTTTGTCCTCGCCCGGTCGCTCTGATTTAAGTTGCTCTTTCGATTAACTTCCACTTTATCAAGCTAACCCAACTTGTGCGTCCTTTACAAACACAACAAGCGTCGGCGCTGCACACCGGGACCGTTAACACAACAGCAGCTAATCTGACTTGGCCCTGCCTCTGTTCGTCACTTTCATTGCTCTGGACTGGTCTGGGACTTCAAAGCTGCCCGGTTTTGTAGGTCATCGTCCTGGCTGCAGGGGTAGATCAGGGCCTGGGAACCAGTCCAAGAGTGCAGAGCAGTCTCCTTTCTTCGGCTTCTCTTCATTAATGTTCCAATGATGTTTTTCAAAAAGTCTCCAATCGACTCGCCAGACAAACACTTACAAAAGTCGTCCTATTCTACTTTTTTTGTTGGCAATTTCCTAATCTTAAATCCTATTTTAGACCAAAAACTAAAGAGCAGGTCTTGGACTTTGGGACGTCCAGGACAAAGCCACATCCAGTGTCCATCAGAGGCGACGAGGTGGAGATAGTTCACAACTATAGTTCATAAGTACCTCAGTGTGTGGCTGGACAGTAAACTGGACTGGTCCTGCAACACAGACAATGTGTATAAAAAAGTTCAGAGTAGACTGTACTTTCTGAGGAGGCTCCGATCATTTAACATCTGCAGGAAGCTCCTCTGCATGTTCTACCAGTCTGTGGTGGCCAGTGTCCTGTTCTACGCTGTGGTGTGTTGGGGTGGGAATATGTCCAAGAGGAGTGTCAACAGGTTGGACACGTTGATCAGGAGGGCTGGCTCTGTGGTTGAAGCTGGACTCACTGGTGACAGCTGCAGAGATCACTGGACAAACTACTGTCCATCATAGATGATGCAACACTAATAGACTCAGGGACTCATTCATTCCTTGTGCTATTAGGCGGTTTAATTCTGAGTTTGGAGGCAGAAGTTGATATTCCATGTTCATCTTTGTTGTTGTTCTATGAATCTATCGTCTGTGTTGCCATCTGCTGAAAAAACAATTTCCTGAGACCTCGATAAAGTTTATCTATCTATTACTCATAAATCCACCCAACATTTTTGGACATAGGCTTCTAGTTCTTAAACATTTTATTGCATTTTGCAAGTGTTAATGATGGCAGTAGTAACAGAAAAAAATATCTATATAAATTCAAAACATCCAGATATGAATGATGTGGAAACGGGTTTCCCTTTTCCTGTTTCTAAACCCAAAAAATGTCTTTTGCACGTGAGCCACGATGTTAACATGAATTCAAAGTGGTTTTGATGGTGGTTTATTCAAACCTCTGGTTGGAAAAGGAATTTGGTCAACAATGTGTCCAAAGAAATGCTTAAACTACTTTTCCATTTTAACTTTTGTTTTGTATCATAACCTCACAACCAGATGTCCTCGTCAGAGAAAATGAAAGACAACAAATTCATCAGTGTGGATGTTCAACAAGAGAAAGTGATAAAAACAAAACAATAGAGACTGAATGTAATGGCAGCCACAAAGTGGAATGACCAAAGAATTACTTAACTATTTTATATTTACTGATAATCTTTAGTTGGCAGTGGTTAGGAGTCAAAATGTTATGAGGCAGTGAGTTGCATGACATCGAATTAAGGGCTGCAAATGGCTCCGGACCCTCCTTTTGACATGCCCGCCTTAGGCATTATGATGGTTAGATAACATTGATACATTTGCAGGAGGATTCTGAATTTGTCATCCATCCATTTTCTGCCACTTATTCCCTAATGATGGTCAATTGAAAGCCTTTAAAATGATTCAACTTTATGCGTCTCTAGATTTGGATTTACATGTCGATGCTTGACTCTTGCATGTGGAAGCTTGTCGTGTATTTTCAATGAAGAGTCGTGCAGACAGGAAGCAGCAGGCAGCAGGTTATTTAATCACCGGACAGAATTAACAAGGAGTCTCTATAAATGGAAGTGCATGACAACGTGAATCGATGGACTCACACAACACCCAAATCAAAAGAATGGAATCAAAGCAGTTGATAACTATGAGTTTAACAACAGAGATTCGGACGAACCTCCTGTCACAGTGTCGGGGTATGGTTATGAATTGTCTTCACTAATCTTAAAGAAAGAAAAATATAAAGTTCTGGGAATTTCTCACACATGGAATGTCGATGTTCGTGGTGCTACATGTTGCTTGTCGAGCCAAAAAACAGAACTTCAAACGTGTTTCATAGGAAACTGATTTTACATATGCGAGAACACAAACACGAGGGTCGGCTGTCGGGGTCTTTTTCCTACACGACGACTGGTTCCATCTGGCGTGAGGCTGGAAATGTACATGTGGGGTCGCTGAAGCAGGTGGAGGGGTCTTCATGACGAGGAGAGAAGAAGAGACAGTGAGGTCGAGGGTCAGACGGACAGACGTGAACTTCAAATAAATAAAAAAACTGGGTAAAAAGACCTTTCAATTGGTGAGAGTTAAAAGAAGGTAAGATTGACATACAAGTACAAAGTATACATTCAGTCATGGTAAAGAAAGGCGAAGCTAAAAGACCTAAAAAAAAAAAAAACCTGGTTGACTGAAACAATAATCCGTTACTCTTGAGTCGATAGAGTCACATGGTTACTAAGCTTTAATTGTGGGTCAGGTATTTGGGCACCAGTGTTAAACTGGACTCACACCATGTCAGCGAGGCCCAGAAAGAGCTTCAAAAACAGGATTGCCTCCATCAGTGAACCCGTTCTGGAAATTACAGTGATTTAGCCTCGCCTTTCCACAGGCTGTTTTCTGGCAAGTACCGATTATAAACATCAACAATGAATCCGGAAACTTTTCAAGCGGATGTTTTCGTGCTTCAAGGAGAAAAACCAGAGCGAATCTAGTATAATGAGGCGGAGTCTGTGGTGAAGGAGCAGACGTTCAAGTTCAGACTCTTATTTCCGCTCAAAGACTTTAACAAAAGTACATTTTGTTTCGTTCAGACCACGACTTGGAGCTAAAGGTTAGATTCTATATGTTGACAGCAGCAGTTGACTTTACTATTGAAAATTAGTAAATGAAAAACAGAATTATTAGTCAGTTAAATATTGTGTGCACCAGAAAATATAGAGCACCAATAAAAAGTTAACAGTAACATTAAAATGAAAATGAAAAAAGAAAGATAATTACTTTTACTAAAATGTTATAATCCCAAAATAGAAAAAAAAGAAGCTATATTTACAATATTATAAAGTGTGGTAAATAGATAAGTTATAGTACAGAAAAAAAAAAAAGATATTCAAAATATAAAACAATAATAAAAACAAAAAGTCCCGTTTTAATTTTCATACAGTTCTGTGGCCTCAAGGCTAAATGCTCCACCCATTTCCTACGAATTATATCTTCTAGTCGGTTGTCAAGTCATGGTTATTTAACCAATGAACACTTGGGGCTTTTGAACAATTGCAAAAAAAGATTCCCGATTATCCCGTTTGGTTTCGTCTTTGACCTTTTTGGTTTCTCCAATCCTAAGGCAACAAACGATGGGCTGGAGCACTCAAAACACAACACACTAACACAATGCTAGAATTTGTTCCATGGGTTTATTAGGCGGTCTTGGCAGGACTACAAGATACACTTATCAACGACGAGCAGCTCGACCTTCCACTTATCTGGAGCTTCAGATTATTCAGAGTCGTCGTTGACAACCTGGGGGTGCCCAAAACACCATTTAGAAATTGCAAAAAAAACAACTTCAGAAAGACTTTCCAATATGTAGTCGACCTGCTTGACCCGACTACCTATGGCCAGTTCTGTGTCTGCCCATGACCCCTTACTGATATCTCAGGTGACCCCTCTTTAGAGATGGTGAAGGTTCTGAATTTAGCACTTCTTCACCACAGAATCCTAATGGCGGTGTATTGATTTTACCCTCATCTTTCTCTCACCACTTCTTTAGCACCAACTGGGACTAATAACAATAGTTACCATTACTCATCACTTCTTTGAAGCACAGAAATAGCACGTAACAATAAAACGTTTTCTTGTCTCAAATGGATCATTTCTAGATTACTTTTGACTCGTCTAATGTCTGTTGAACAGCAATTCTTAAATGAATCTTGGTGATGAAAATCCCCCAACAAGTGTGTTTGTATTGTCCAGCTCACATTGGAATCAACCACTTTAACTACATTTGCTAATCAATGCATTTAAAGGTCAAAACCATACCCATATTCTAGCCCTTATCTGTGAGGCTTAGCTGAACATTAACACATTTCTGGTGTCCCCCAAGGCCTACTATAGGCTCAACAATGATTTTTTTTTTAAAGCCATGCTTCAGCACAATATGTCTTTAGAGCAAAACATCAAGGACGATGACATGCACATGTTAATGAAAACGTTGTGTTGATTCAACTTCAGCCACTATTGGTTAACAAAGGACAAACGAAAAGGTGATTGAAACATGTAAATTAAAGTGCCAGAATTAAGTACAAGTACTGCAACACAAAGCGTGCAAGTTTTTGCCATGCAGCCTATGATTAGTGTTTAATTGCACAATGTGTTAGTTGATGAAAACAAGACCTGCAGTCACGGGTGACGCCATCTTACGCTTTAACTGCAGAACGTTAGCTCACGCTCCAAAGTGATCTAGAAAATTGCAGGAAAGCCAGTTTGACGACTAACATGGGGCGTATCTGCACTACAAGGATTAAGTTAGAATAATCACAAAAAGCTGTGCCATGCAACCACCGTCAAATCTCACAAAGCTCGGACAGAAAATGAAAAAGTAAACTTACTTCATTCATACCTACAACAAAAAAAACAAACACAAGAGAAAAAAACATGATCAGAACAACTTTTGATACACACGGATATTTGGACATTATTCTACTTTATTCACATTATTTAACAATCATGGATATATGACAGCTGCGTCAAAGTCATTACACATTATTTGATAGATAAGAGCCTCATACGATCAAAGGTACCTCAGACAGTTACAGGAGAGACAAGTCACAGAATTGTCTTAATAACTTGATAAAAGAAGAACAAACTCTAGCGATAGAGCGAATATGACTTTACAATAGTGTACAGAGAGAGAGAAGGGAGGGATGAGAAAGGCAGAAAGAGACGATCTGTTCTACAGAATAATCCCCCCCCCCAGCCCGTCTCCCCAGGTAACCCTAGTGCCGTACTTTTCCTGGAATGTAGTTGCGATCGATGACTTCTTCTTGGAGAAACATGTGAAGACAGCGCTCGTTCTGGGCCAGAGGATGACCTGCAATTCTATAAAAACAAACATTTGAAAAAAAAAAAAGGAGCCAAATCGCAGCCTTGAAAACTTTCCCCACATCACTGACTCACAGGCAACATTGGATGTTCACGCAACATTTTATTTTTAACATATATTGCTACGAATTCAAATTGTTCGGCAGAATGCTTTTCATCCTCAAGACTCTTTAAGATAAATATAAATACATTTTAAAAACATGATTATTTTCAATAAAACACTCTAGAAACTATCTAATTAATAAGGTTATTCAAAGACATGAACAGATTATAGCCTTTCAACTGTAACCATTCATAGCTAGAGTCTTTCTGACCAATAACATTAAGATTCATAAACAAAAGGGAAGGTTTTGCGGGGCTGTGAATACAAGGCTCCTCAGTATATAGATATGTGGGAGGGAGATCTTGTGTTGCTGCATTTTTATTCCGAATCATTGGTCAGAAACTTTGAAGACTTTTTAAAGTAAGTGTGACTCAGAGCAGAGTTGCTGCAGAACAGCTATGAGACAGCAACAGACCCTGAATCATCCGCTTTATCTGCCAACTGTGGACTAAAATGTGTCGCGGTATGAAAGGAGCGAGATCAGACAACTTCAGGAGCGATAATGATCATTGTTCAAGGCTCAACGGCAGCGTCGACATACGATGAGCACAGCGTGAGAGAAACGGTGTTTTAGGCTTAAACTGATGCCGCTGGAATTTTGGTGGGAAGCTGCGCGCATCAGGCACAAAGGTGGGATGTGTTCGACGACAATCTGTCTTCTTCTCTCGGTGAACAGAGATGGATTGTTTACTTGGAGAGAAAACAGTCTCCATGGTGACATGTTTATTTAATTGCAAATCAGAGCCAGGAGCTGACACTCGGCTCACATTTTCTTATTTTCTGTGCAAATTATCGTCCCAGGAGCTGAAATTGATCCTGAAAACGTTTTGATTGTTAATTAATTTGCACACCAAGACACGCAACAGAATGTTATTTTAGGTAAGAGGTTGTTCAATCCTAGAATCCATCTCCAAAGTTGTGAAGGAAACCTTGGTGTTTAAATATTAGCTAAATATAAATATAGACAGACATAACTCTGTCTCTCTCACTTGCCTTTGGAGAACAAGAGTCTTCCAGAGAAAACGTTTACATTTTAGTGAACAATTGACTCACAATTTAATACCACTCTATTGTTGACTCATGGATTACGGAGTCGTTTGCATATTGCAGTCAGTCAGGTGGATGGGTTTGTTGTGTGCTTGTGACTTTTCAAAGTATGAATGGGTTTCAGTGGATCGACTGACTTCACTTTCACCCATGATTAATGTAATACATGAAACGCAGAACATAAGTTTGTACCAGAATAATGTTTGAGAGTAAATTAACCGACTTTCAACCAATTTGTAATAATAACTAATGGAAACAAATTGATTTTTTTTGACATGGTACTACTGTCTTTGGATTCTCGATGATACAACACATATTTAACAAATAAGGAACTACTTGATGGTGACACAATGATAATTGTCGTTGACATGAAGCTGGACTCACTGGTGACAGTTGCTTGATAAACTACTGTCCATCATGGATGATGAGTCATCCTCTCAACACTATTAGTAGTGAGCAGAGAAGCAGATGTGCATGAATGCTCCTTCCCAGATGCAAAACTAATAGACTCAGGGACTCATTCATTCCTGTGCTATTAGATTGTACAATTCTGAGGTTGGGTACAGGAGTGGAGTAAAAAGATGATATTCTATGTTAACCTTTGTATCCTTTGTCTTTTTTATTTTTCTTTGATCCATGTTCTTTATCTTTAGATTGTTTCATCTTGCGCTTTGTTCTTGATTTATGAATCTATTGTCTGTTTTGCTGTATGCTGGAAAAACAATTTTCTAGAGGAAATCTCCAGAGGGATTAATGAAGTTTATCTATCTAGCTTCACTCATCAAAATCGATGAAGACTGGTTATGATATAATTTCTAGTATTTTCCTGTTAAATTGTTTAAAATCTGCTGAAAAAAATGGATTGACTCTACATATTTCACCTGTTGATGAACTGCTCCAGGCCCGTTCTTCGCTCCTCGATGAACGAATCCTCGAAAAGTCCTTCATCTCCCCGGAATGGCAACTGTCTCTTCAGGGCTTTGCCTGGCAGAGGCGGTACTACAATCTATGGCGACAGAATGTGAAGTTGTAGAATACACTTGTTTTAACATAAAATAATATAGCAAGAGGAGACCCTTAAAAAGAATGTCTCCACAGAGAGCATCAGTGATTTTAAGAACGGCAGTAAAACCAGCTCACCTTACTGTCTCTTTCCAGCTCGATCTTTAACCACTCAAAGTCACTGTATCTTCTTCTCACGCAGGAATCTTTCAGTTTGAAAATTGGGAGGTTTGTCTGTGGAAAACAACAATGGAGAGAAACCAATGTCAACGTTGCCAACAATTTCATAGGGACGTTTCAAGAGTCAACAAGGGTGACAGGACAGAAAATGGTTTAAAATGTGCTTGTAATTGTTTTGTATACTTAGCATTGTTTTGGCAACACTTTATCGTTCCCTGCACAAACAGATTCGCGTCTCAAATCCAACAGGATGACAAAATAAGGATTGTAAAATCTCAACACAAATACCAATTATGCAATCCCTCTGGCTTGACTCAGCTTCCTGAATTTTTCCTTTTAAAGCTGCCTCAGCGATTTTCACCATTCAAACGTATGTGGTTACTTTTTAACATTATGTTATGTATTTTCAAGAGAAAAGCGTAAACGGCGAAATTATAAGAGCGGAACTCTCACAACATATCATCCAAACAAGTGATTTTAGTCGGCGCTAGCTAGCTAGCATGTAGCAGTAAACAACACAAGGATTATAGTCACAAAGTGTAACCGTCAACTATTTCAACGCGTGAATTTCATTTATCACATTATCTCAATGGTGAGCATCACCAGCGTTCGTGTCGCAGGGATGATTTCCAGAGACTTTTTTTAGTAGGCCGCGGGTCTCATCCTCGCTACTCGAGTTGTGCTAACGCGGCAGCTAGCATCGTTAGCATCGGTCAAACGTCACACACCTCGTCCGGGAGTTTCACCAGCGGCTAAACGTTTGAGTTCCACGAACATGTATACCTGCATGCGGACTTCGTATGTCGTGTACCGGTTCCGCCCAACGCCAACAATCTGTGGGTCATAAACGTCTATTTCCAAATAGTTGCTCGGAGGACCGTACGCGTCCGCCAGGTCCTGGGGTTTGGAATTCAGTCGGCGAGTGTCTGCCACCGCAGGCTCCGAGGACATCTTTCCCGGGTGGTGAGGGTCGGCCGAGCCAAGCGTCTTTTAAACCACGTAAATAAACAATAAAATTCGGGAAAAACCTCGGAGGGTCGATCACATGAATCGGTGGCGGGTGCTGCGAGGGGCTCCGCTAAGGAAGTAGCTGACTTGTGCGTCTCCTCTTGCGGGGGACAGCCGCCCTGCGCCCCACCCTTCACGAGCTGGAAACGACGTCGAGGCTTTAGTTCCGTCTCTCGGCGGGACACCGCTCCCTCCAGCGGACAACTACCCGAACCAGTCTGGGCAGGACTCACCTTTACCTGGGCGTCACGTGGGGAGCATTAAAAAAAAAAAGGTCCAGTAGTTGTAGGAAAACAAACCAATGTTCAACAATTAACAATCCATGAAATCCATTTTATTTTGCTTATTTTATGATTATGATGCCCTTTTTTTTCTCCAAAAAAAAAACAAAAAACAAACATTTATTTCACCCCAAACTCACTTATTTTGTCCCTCATGCCGACAATGAGTTTAATTAATTTTAAGGTAAGGTAAGGTAGAACTTTATTGATCCCCCAGGAGGTCTCCTTCGTTTTTTTCCAATAGCCACAGCAAATACAGCAATTTTTCATAAAAAAATAAATAAAAATCAAAATAAATAAAAATCAAATAAGAACAAGAACAAAGTGCAATAAAAAGAAAGTGCAAGATGACACAATCTAATTGTAAAGATGAAGAATATAGATCAAAGAAAAATAACAAAGACAAAGCATACAAAGATGAACATGGAATATCAACTTCTGTCCCCAAAATAATTAGGTAGGTAGAAATATATTTTTTATAAAAAAATAAATCAAAATAAATTAAGAACAAGAACAAAGAGGAATAAAGAGAAAGAACAAGACGATACAATCTAAGTCTAAAGATAAAGATAAAGAACTTAGATCAAAGAAAAATAACAAAGACAAAGGATGCAAAGATTAACATATAACAGAAC
This sequence comes from Callionymus lyra, assembly GCF_982586985.1. Lineage (NCBI taxonomy): Eukaryota > Metazoa > Chordata > Actinopteri > Syngnathiformes > Callionymidae > Callionymus > Callionymus lyra. The sequence goes on from NC_141831.1 coordinate 18,737,320, forward strand.
ATCATGATACTTTTACTCCACTCCTGCCCCCGAACTCAGAATTGTACAATTTAATAGCCCGAGGAATGAATGAGTCCTTGAGTCTATTTGTTTTGCACCTGGGAAGGAGCATTCATGCACTCATTCTGCTTCTCTGCTCACTGATGTTATCAGTTATCCTAGTTGTAGGAAAACAAACCAATGTTCAACAATTAACAATCCATGGAATCCATTTTAATTAGTTTATTTTATGATTCTGATACTCTTTTTTTTTCAAAAAACAAACATAGTTAGTTCACCCTAAAATTAACTTATTTTAAGTTAGGTTGGGTAGAACTTTATTGATCCCTCAGGAGGTCTACTTCGGGAAATTGTTTTTTTTTCCCAAATTATCCACAGCAAATACATCAATCTTTCATTAAAAATAATCAAAATAAAACAAGAACAAGAACAAAGAGAAATAAAGAGAATATGATACAATCTAAGTCTAAAGATAAAGAACATAGATCAAAGAAAAATAACAAAGACAAAGTAAGTAATCTAAGTATTTTTATATTTTTGTATTTCTGTATTTCTTTTCCAGACCAGGGTCACAAAGCGCTTAAACAATCAAAACAATATTCAATAAAGTATATACTTTAAAGATCAAGATAAAACTGATAACACAACAGGAGTTCCAGAAAATCAAGGAAAAGCCTGAACAAATAAAAACGTCTTAAGATGTTTCTTAAAGGAGTCAGTAGACTCCATCAAGCACATGGAACAGAACATCATGATACTTTTACTCCACTCCTGCCCCCGAACTCAGAATTGTACCATTTAATAGCCCGAGGAATGAATGAGTCCCTGAGTCTATTTGTTTTGCACCAGGGAAGGAGCATTCATGCTCCATCTGCTTCTCTGCTCACTGATGACAGTGTTCAGAGGATGGCTGTCATCATCCATGATGGACAGTAGTTTGTTCAGTGATCTCCTCTCAGCAACTGTCACCAGTGAGTCCAGCTTCAACCACAGAACCAGCCTTTCTGATCAATCTGTCCAACCTGTTGACACTCCTCTTGGACACATTTCTCCCTCATGTTGACAATGAGTTGGATATTTTTTAGAGTAATGCTTGCATTTTTAGATTTATGGGGAAAGTAAGTCTATTTTAATGTAGCTACCAGTGCTGAGTTGTCATCTTCGTTCAAAATAACACAACTAAAAAAAAACTAAATACCTCATCTGTAATGTCCATCTTGTATTGGAGCCTCAACACAAATTGTTCCCAGGAAAGAATTAAATAAGTCTGTATTTTAAGCTTGTTTTTTATGTAAGTAAAAAATTTGCCTTGGGTCACAAAGAGCTTTAACAATCAAAAACAATACACATTTCAAATATACAGTCCCTGACAAAAGTCTAAGCTCATCTAAGTAGGAACAACAAATAATAACTTTACCTGTAGTTGATCAATTGGAATCAGAACTGGCTTATATGAAAGACAAAGGCCTCTAGATTATGCTCATCATACCAAAATAAGGTTTTGTATTATTCAATTATTTTTATTATTTTATTAGGGCAGAAAGGTCAGATTTTGCTTGGACAAAAGTCTTGTCGCAGCTTTAAATGATTCAACCAATCACAGATTAGAGCTTCATCTGTGACAAAAACAGTAATTAACACATTCCTAGGTGTGTATAAAAAGAGCCTGAGCACACCAGACATTCATGTGAAGTGCGTGAACGTTGCCTTTGACAAAAAAACAACTAAAAAAATTGTGTTGCACAGCGAGGCCCACAGCTCTGGAGAAAGGATGGACAGTGGAAAAGTGGCAGAAGGTTGATTTTTCTGGGGAATCATCCATTGGACTGCATTTCCAATCGCCGCAAATAAGACCTGTTGGAACCCGCATGGACCTAAGATTCACCCAGAAAACAGTAAAGTTTGGTGGAGGAAAAATAATGGTATGGGGTTACTTCCAGTATGGGGGTGTGCTAGAGATTTGCAGTGTGGGTGGCAACATCAACAGCCTGAAGTACCAAGAGATTCTTGCTGCCCATTACATTCCAAACCACAGCAGAGGCCAAATTCCTCAGCAGGATGGTTCTCCGTCTCATACTTCAGCCTCCACATCAAAGTTCCTGAAAGTCCTCCAAGCTCACGGGAGTCATACACGATATTAATTCTTTATCCCAAGGCACCCTGACTTTTTGTTCTGGCATTATTGTAGCATTTTTGTGTATTCAAAATAAAGTAAACATTTATTCGTGAGTTGTACCGTACATTGTTATTGTGTGCGACAAGACTTTTGTCCAAAGCAAAATCTGACCTTTCTGTCTTAATTAAATGATAAGAACTAATTGAATACTACAAAACCTTGTTTTGGTATGATGAGCATAATCTAGAGGCCTTTGTCTTTCATATAAGACATCTGTGATTCCAATTGATCAACTACAGGTCAAGTTATTATTTGTTGTTCCTACTTAGATGAGCTAAGACTTTTGTCAGGGACTGTGTACTGTAAAAGGCCAAGACACATAAGACAAACACAGGAGTCCCAGAAAATCAGGGAAAAGCACAAATAAATTAAAATTTCTTAAGTTTTTTCTTAAAGGAGTCAGTAGATCATCAAACACAGAGAGAGAGAAAGATCGTTCCAGAGCTTAGGAGCAATAGCCTGGAAGGATTTCTCTCCTCTGGTCCGGAAGCGTGTTCAGGAACCATCAGTAGATTCTGATCCACAGACCTCAGAGCCCGAGCTGGGGTGTAAGGCTGGATCAGATCACTGATGTAAGGAGGAGTCTGACCATGAATAGATCTGAAAGTAAGAACCAGAATTTAAAAATTGATCCTGAAAGAAACTGGCAGCCAGTGAAGAGTTATAAGGATCGGGGACATGTGAGTTCTCCTACTAGAGCAGGTCAGAATTCTCGCTGCAGAGTTTTGTATTAGATCTATGTGTTTTAATAAGGAAAGTTTTCAGGCGGCAGCTGAGGGAATGTGGTCTTCTGATAGAAACAAACTTTAAATATACAGACTTATTTCGTTTTTTTTCGGAACAATCTCTCATGTCAAGGCATCAATACAATATGGACGTCACACACACAATGACACCATGGAGGTTGCAACATTAAATAAGACTTACATTTTTACCTATAACTCTAAAATAAAACAAATTACTCTGAAGATAATCTCAACCCTTAGTCGACGTGAGGGTAGACAACGAGTAAACTTTGAATTTTGAATGAACTTTAACAGGTTTTACACAAATAAAATACAAACAACACAACATTATCTATCATAAAGTCATACATTTGACATTAAGAATTCATACAAGGAAGTTTTATTTAATTGTATTGTATTATCACATCATTTACATACACAAAGATAGATAATGAAAATGAAATCAGGTCATTCGCTACAATTACATTTTCTAGAGCTCAAGAAATGTACGAGGCACACAAGGTTTAGTCAAATGACCCAATAATCGCTATCATTATTGTAATGACCTTGGTTTGGTTGAAGCTGAAACATCTGGTTCGTCATGGAAACAGTTTGCACTGAAAAGAAACACGCTAATGTTAATTGAATAATTGACTGAAGTAATTGGATGGTTTTTAGCAAGAACGTCTTTATTCAAGATGCTAGAAAAAACAAACGTGTACAAAGATTATATCAATTCTCAGCAAAGAACAGCAAATCAAAAGATCAACCTCTACTTATCTAAGAAGTAACTGATCCGAGAACAAAAAGCAAAATAGCGGCAGAAAAATACCAGGAAAGGAAATGAAACAAGATTTAGAGATTAAAATTAACTTCCTTTAACTGTCCTCCTTTACTTTTGTGATGGTTGAAAACTTCTTTCAATTATGTACAACATGCTCTGTTTAATAGGCGTCGAACATAGGCCTGGGGGCCAAATCTAGAAAAAAAAACTGAAAACTGAATTAAAATGTGTTGGGCACAGCAAAAAAAACAGCAAAGAAAAACCCCCTGCCTGACTCAATCCCAGCCGCTCCACCATTACTACTGGTCAGAAGTGGTGTTTGGGGTCGTGGAGGTCAACATGTCACACTGGGGCACCGGGCAGAACTCTCTGATGGGACAGGCCAGCTCATTGTAGCTGGTCCTGAATTCTTCCTTTAGGCCTTTGGAGATCTGAAGCCAGTTCTAAGACAAATATTTAACGATGGAATTAGTGGATTATATTATCATCATCATCATCATTAGACTCATGTTTCACTTCTAAATATTTTGTTCGCTCTTTACCTCAAAGTCTTGAGAAATCATGGGTTTCGGGACCACCGGGATGAAGATGACTCTAAGTCTGCCAGAGAAGAGCAACAAATAATAAGAACTTCTTTACTTTACATCCTGAAGTCATGACTGAGGAACTGTATGTTCCTGTATTTACTCTTTTTAAAGTAAACAAAGATCCTTGCTGCCTAACAGCAATAGATCATACAGAGTTGGTTCTCCAAAATAAATGAATAATATACACATTTTAAATCATATAATCATTATTATTATAAACAGTTATATACCTTTTAGCACACATACGCCTATTTTCTACAGACAACCTCAATTTTACCGTGTTGGCATTTTAGACATTAAGGAGAAACTTTGACAGTTATACTGTTACTGTACTGCTATAAACCGAGTAAAGTGTCATTTCTTCAGTGTTCCATTAAAAGATATAGTTTATTATTTGAAGAAATGTTTCTTAATTTTGCTACACAGATTTCTTTTATCCGAAATTCGTTACTCAAAATTACATTTTTAATTATATTATTATTATTATAAAAATATATGCCTTTCTAATGACAGTGTACTCTCTAATCAGATATATTTTTATTTATAAAATACATACTTATTCAAAACTATTGAGCTGGGAAGTCGATATATTTGTCTAAATATTTACTATTTATTTCACATTCTAAATCAGTCTAACTAAAGATAATTAAAGACAAATATATTTTGTGAAAACCACCATCACAGCCTTCAAATGAGTACTTGTGTTTCCAAATAATGTAGCTACACTCGCCCTTCCTTGTAACATCAGAATCAGAAATAACATGTGACAGTTTCATATCCTTGTGTTGGACCTTTAATGTGAAAACAGTGGCCAGTGTCTCCTGACGTGTTGCAGTGTTTGACGACTGCATCGACCTCTGACCTCTCTCGTTGCAGCAGCATCAGTGCCAGCAGGATCAGGATCGTGGAACCCAAAGCACCGATGACGACCGTCCACACGGGAACAGAGGTATTCAGAGGTCCAGGGGAGTCGTCTATAGATAAGTGAGAGCGAATGAATGATCTCGAATGAACAGATATCTATTACTATTCAGCATTTTAACTTTAAAGCAGAGAGCATTTGTTGCGTAGCATTTCACCTGTGATGTTGTTGGACTGCCAGGCCACAGGTTGGCACCATTCACTCCAGAACACAGACCCTCCACAGTTTGTGTCGATACGGCTCCTGGCCTGCAGCTCATAGCGGAACTTGTTGGAAGGCAAGTGGATGCAGTAATTCTGCACGCCTGTGCTGACGGGCGAGCTCTGCCTCGACAAGAGAGTGTTGAATTGTTAAACAAAAAAACCCACAAATGTTTTCTCTGCACACCCTCACCTTCCACTTCCTGTTCGCGGTGCGGTAGCGAACCTCGCTACTGACGCAGTTAGTGTGAGTTTGATTCCAGTAGAACCATAAGTTGGAGTCCGGTCCTAGTTTGGCTGTCAGGACTGCCGGTGGGCGAAGTATTACTGGATTGAACACAGAGCAGTGACATGGTTGAGTTGCAAGTAGAAAACGAAACTAAACAACCAATGAAGTTCTAAAAAACATGGGTACAAGTAGTAAAAAATGGGTCATTTTTCGATGTATATTTAATTTAATACACTAAAAATGAAAAACATATATATATATTTTATTTAGTTTATCTGCTTGTTATTCACTCTATATTACTTATGTTCTGTTCCAGATTTTTTTTTTTAATATATATTCATTTTTCTTCCTTGCCTGTAATTTGTTCTACATTTTTATTGAGCTAAAGTTTGTACTTTAAGTCAATTAAAGTAAGTTTGTACTTTTCCTAATAAACTGTTTCACCCTGGCGTTATCTCAGGGTCAAGGTGACCCGAAGGCCCAAAACAAATGTGTTTGTGGTATCCCTTGTCTTGTTCAAGATGAACGACTTCCACTACTACTACTATTACTATTTGTTTTCGGGACTTCAGGTCACCTTGACCCTGAGATACCTGGGTTGAAATTAGTCTTGCCTTCGACCTGTTTCCTCCTGTCACGTTTTTCATTTTGTTTGATTTGGGAGTTGTGTTTACTTATTTGGGTGTTTATTGGACCAGGAAGAGATAATATAATGATATATTAAATATAATATAATAAATTCAATGGGGTTCCATTTACATCTGGATCCACAAATCCTTTGAAGGAGATGTCACTCTCTGTGGTTGCAATGAAGGTTCAGCTATCATTGATGTAAAACGTAGGTTTAATTGAGTTTAATTTAATGTTATTTGGGGGGGATCCAAACATAGCTATCCATGAAGAGGGGGCGTAGTCGGGGCTCGAAGAAAGTTGATAATGTATTTTGTTGATTTGTACTTTGTTAATACTTTGCCGTTAACAGTTTTAATTACTAAGGTCTGACATTTGCCTGTTAAAACATGCAGAAAATATACCTCTTTCTTTAAGGTCGTGTCCTTTACTGAAGTTTCCGGGTACAAGTCTCGTGTTGAAGGTGTTAAACCTTTCGACCACACTACCGTAGGGAAAGATACACTCGCTGTTGATGTCGTTCTTCGTCACGTACGAGCTGCACTCGTTCTCTTTTTTCTCAGCAAACCTGAAACAAATATCCGGAAATTTACGGGGGGAAAAAAAACCCCCTTTATATTATAATTAAAGAAGCAAGACGGTTGAGTTCAGAAGGTATTAAAGAGAAAAACCTTTTAGAAAAAAGGAGAACCCGGAATTTAAAATGTATAAAGTTTATGTAGTTAGTTCTTAACACAAATTCTATTTCGAATAATCTATTTACACAGAATTCTAAAAGAAGTTGAACCAAATGTATGGAATATTTGACTTAAAAAAACATGCTACTCAGTTTCGGTTCCTTGTTGATTCTCGACTACATTTGAGAACGAAGCGAAAGCACAATGGGAGGGAAAAGCAAAACACCAAGAAATAAAATAAACAAACCTGGCGTATAATCTGTAGTTGACCGGCGAAGGGCCCGTATTGTTCCAGGAACAGCGAACGTGTTCCAGATGTACCACCACACAGTCCACATCTGTGAGAAACCCAAGAAGGAGTTTGTTTGCGTTCACTGAAGAGCCTCCACAGCAGGTGTCAGAGAAAATATTATAGCTGAATATCAGACGTTACAGTCACGCGGCGGAGAGACGAGAACCGGGATTCGAGGTGATCACGCCATCGGCCTTTTAGAAGCATCAAGCTGAGGTAAAGGATTATCTCACCTGGAGGATTTTGGGAAGTAACATGTCCGGTCAGGGCGAGGAGCAGGAGCCAGGATAGCGCCATGTCGAGGACAAGTGTCACAAATGATGTGCGCAGATTTCTCTTTGCTGTGCTGACTTGTGGCTTTTGTTTCCTGTAGACGGAAGCAGTTTCAAATTCAGTTTTTCCGAACGCTGAACTTACTGAAGAGACTTTTCTGCCTCGTTGGCCTCTAAGTCCAACACCGTGGTTCTCTGTACCCCTGAGGCTACTTAGGATATTAACTTTGGATACAACAAACGTAACCGAAAAAAAAAGAACCGAAAGATCTGGTTCTGTATAGCAAAGCCACACCTTTCTTTCACTCTTCGTATCTGCTGTTTTTAGATTTCCTTTAAGAGGAAATGGTTTACATTTTTAGCTGTAATTCTGCGTACAGCATCAAACGGGCCTACGTACTTACTTATATAATTTTGGGCTCTTAAAGGTCTTGAATCTGATAAACAGATGTTAATAACATTTTACATTTGATGGGACAAGGATCAGTTCATGTATTTGTGGTATTACAATCAAGCGTTTGCAGTGTGTTGTACAAGCTCATTGCTTTCAGCCACATTACAAAAGACTTTTGTTAATAAAATGAATGAGAATAATGTGGAGCTCAACGTTTATGGAGTCAAGGACCCGTTTCTACTTCTTCAGTATTTATGTCAGTCTCCAGAAGAGAAACATTAAGTGGAAATTCGTAACAATGAGCATGACTCATGACTTTTTACTCATTTATTTTGTGCTCAATTTGAGCTTGAAATGAAACAAAAAGTCCAGAAGATATGTAACATGGTCAATGTAAATAATTACAGTATTAACCATACTTTAATGAGCTGTTGTCGCCCCTCAGTGGCGTTAATGTGAACTTCTCGTGTGCTTTTTAAATGTTTGACGGTTTTATGTAAGTATGTAAGTAAAGGTTATTTGTAAAGCGCCTTTATGTGTTTAATAACATGTAGAATAAGTGTTTTGTTTATGTACTTGTCACTTTGTAGTGTTTAAATGTTACAATGTCTGATTTTCCTTAAATACTCACATATAAATACAATAATTAAAATAACTTAAACATTATATATATATAAAAATTATATATATATAGCTGTCTCGCCTGCAGTTGATACAGAACTTTGCAGTGAGAATTCTGACCCGCTCAAGTAGAAGAACTCACATTTCTCCGATCCTTAAAACTCTTCGCTGGCTTTCCAGTTTCTTTCAGGATCAACCTTAAAATTCTGGTTCCTCCTTATGTCACTGATCTGACCCAGCCTTACACCCCAGCTCGGGCTCTGAGGTCTGTGGATCAGAATCTACTGATGGTTCCACGCACACGGTTCAGGACCAGAGGAGAGAAATCCTTCCAGACTGTTGCTCCTAAGCTTTGGAACGATCTTCCTCTCTCTCTCTGTTTGATGATCTACTGACTCCTTCAAATAACATCTTAAGACTTTCTTATTCGTGCAGGCTTTTCCCTGATTTTATGGGACACCTGCCTTTTTCTCGGTGTTATCTTGATCTTTTTAGTATAACTTTTTTGAGTATTTTTTTTGTATTGTTTAAGCGCTTTGTGACCTTAGTCTAGAAAAGTGCTGTATAAATATAAATTACTTACTTATATGTGTGTTTCAGTTATTTGAATTATTTAAAAATGTGTACCTAATATATATGTATGCCCTGTCAATATCTGCGAATGTGCTCTGTTAGGGGTTTTTGTGTTCCGATGAACCGACCCCTCCCCAGCCTCGTACGTGGTGATGGAATGAAGGACAGACACATTGATCAGTTTAAGAAAAATGCTCGCTGATTGATTACAGTAAAGTTGTCATTTCCTTACAGCTCCACAACATAATATAACGCTTTTACGGTAAGAACTTCAAAATAAAAGCCACGCCGGTCACGTGACGCCTCTTATTGTGAAACCCGGAAGCTCCCGTGTTTTGAAGCTGTCATCTCCGTGTCATCGACGCCAGCGAGGCTTGTGCGACACCAATGTAACGGAGCAACCGAAGGTCCACCATGGTTTCTGCCCCGAGACCCTCCCGCGGCCTCAGACCCTCCACGGCTGCTCTGCTGCTGCTGCTGCTGCTGCTGACGGTGGAGCGCGGGCACAGCGACGCGATGGACAACGTCGCCACGGAGAGAATGGCGGAGGAGAGCCACAGACAGGACAGCGCCAACCTGCTCATATTCATAATGCTCTTAACGCTCACCATCTTGACCATTTGGCTCTTCAAGCACCGCAGGTTCAGGTTCCTGCACGAGACGGGACTCGCCATGATCTACGGTGGGTTGTTTACCTAGCATGGATGCTAGCTAGCTATAGAAGGAGCTACTAGATGTTACTCTGTCGTCATTTTTAGATTCTCTTAGGACATGTTTTTTAATTCCATGCGTCACTGTTTTAATGATATATTTCCATACGACTCACATCACCAGAGAATCTGGTGATACGACACAATATATTACAATAGTATACATAATATTTCCAATATTTCCAATACCCATGACTTCTTCCTCAACCGACGACACGATATTATCACAATACTGTAGTAACAACGGTTTGTTTGTAGTATTGTCCGAGTACTTGTAGCAGAATTCAAAGACCACATGACATTTTCAACTGCTTTCATTTGTTTTGAAACCAAAGTATGTACAAATATCAGCTTTAAAAGCTGCCGGAGTCCACTGTATCCTCTCGTCCTCAGTATTCGCTGCAGAGAATGTAATGCCATCTAGCGGCTGAACGTTGAAGTGCAACACATCACTGAGAATATTTTCAAGTTAATGTAAACCATATTAGAGCCATAATAAAAAATGATAATAAATACCAATACAGCTTGAGCTGGTATCATGAGAAAAATATTGTGATATTTAATTGAATACATTTTACTTAACATCCCTAATTATGTTTTTTTTTCCCACTAAAAGGTCATTGCTAACTTGCTATATGAAGGAGCTGCTAGGTGTTACACTGTCGTCATTTTTATATTCTCTTAGGAAATGTTATATTTGCTTTTAATGCGTCAGATTCTTATGGCAACTGTAACTGTTTTAATGATATATTTCCATACGAGTCAAATCATCAGAGAATCTGGTGATACTGATACAATATATTAGAATACTGTACATAATATTTCTTAAATATCCCCTTTTGTAACAACGACCATGACTGACCCATGACTTCTTCCTCAAACGACGACACGATATTATCACAAAATACTGTAGTAACAACGGTGTGTTTGTAGTATTTTTTCGAGTACTTGTTGCAGAATTTAAAGACTACATGACAATTTGCAACTGCTTTCATTTGTTTTGAAACCAAAGTATCTCCAAATATCAGCTTTAAAAGCTGCTGGAGTCCACTGTATCCTCTCGTCCTCTGTCTTCGCGGGGTTCCCTTGTTACTTAAGCTGCGGAGACTGTAATGCCATCTAGCGGCTGAGAGTTGAACTGCAACACATCACTGTGAATATTTTTGGTAGAACTTTATTATTGGGTAGAACTTTATTGATCCCTCAGGAAGTCTCTTTTGGGATTTTTTTTTTTTTTTCAATTTTCAAGTTAATTGTAAACCATATTAGAAAATATTGTATTTAATATAATTTGAAAAGCCATAATAAAAAATGATAATAAATACCAATACAGCTTGAGCTGGTATCATGAAATTTTTTTTATTGTGATATATAATTAAATACATTTTTCTTAACATCCCTAATTATGTTTTTTTTTTTCCCAATGAAAAGATCATTTGGTTTGTTCTCTGCCGCTCATTATCTTGACAAAAGGACTCAAAATTTTCAAACCAATTTAAAAAAACGTGTATTTAGCAAAAACATTAGCAGGTTTCAAGTAGCATGGCCTTGTGTTGCATTAATAGTCTTAATTTTAAGTTTATTGTAAGTCATTTGTGTGTACTTGAAACATACTTTTTCACAATGGTGTGATGAAACTCTTAGGATTGTTGGTGGGGGTCATCCTCCGCTTCGGCGTCCACGTACCCCCCAGCATGTCCGACGTGGTCCTGAGCTGTGCCGTCAACGCCAGTCCGGCCACGCTGCTGGTCAACGTCAGCGGGCGCTTCTACGAGTACACGCTGAGGGGCGAGGTGAGCCGGGGGAAGGACCGCCAGCTGCAGGACGACGAGATGCTGAGGAAGGTGAGGATTGTGAAGATGATGTCAGTGGACGGATGAGGAAGACGTTAATGTGAAGACCCTAAAATAACCGCTTCATCGTCAGGTGACCTTTGACCCAGAAGTGTTTTTCAACATCCTGCTGCCGCCCATCATCTTCCATGCTGGCTACAGCTTAAAAAGGGTGAGAGTTCTGCCCCTTCCTTTCTGGTTGAACAGTTAAAATTAAATCTCGATGTCGTATTTGCCGCAGAGACATTTCTTCAGGAACATCGGCTCCATCTTGGCGTACGCCTTCATGGGCACCTTAGTTTCCTGCTTCGTCATCGGGTGAGTTTTTTGACCGTCATTGGAAAAAAAACAACCAAAAGTTTATCGACTCTGTCATAATTTGAATGGTTGAATTAAACATTTAATGTTTTTAATTTAATAGTTTTGTTTTTTAAAGCTTTTAATTAATTTCTGAAAATTATTGAAATCTTTTATTCATTTTATATTTTTTAAATTGAATTAGAAAAATGTAATACATTCAAAATAAATACTTTTTTTACGCATAGATTTGGGGTTTTAACACTACAATAATTAAAAAAAAAAAAAAGTTCTAAATTAATATTTTTTAAATTTGTGGTCTTTTTAATTCAATATAAAAATGTTGGTGCAGTGCCTTCATTTTTACATTGATTTTAAAAGACCAAGAACTCGAAAATACTAAATTTAGAATATTTATTTTTGACATGATAGAGTAAGAATTTCAAATACTATGCGTAAAAATATTAAAATAAATGCTATGAATTAAATTATTACATATTCAATCTTTCAAAATAGAAATTATTAAATAAAATAATATTGAAAATAAAAACATTTTTAATTAAAAAAAAAGTTTCATGTTAAATTCAACCATCAATATTCCGGCACTGATCTACTTCCATGCAAAACTCTGCTAAACTCTGCTGTAACTCTGAGTGGTGTGTTCCAGGCTGATCATGTACGGCTTCGTGTCCTTCATGAAGGCGGTGGGTCAGCTCGGGGGAGACTTCTTCTTCACCGACTGTCTCTTCTTCGGAGCCATCGTTTCCGCGACCGACCCAGGTGAGCTCCGGTCGACCATGAAGCTACAACAGCTCAGTTTTGACTCTGTCCCTCAGTGACGGTGCTCGCCATCTTCAACGAGCTGAAGGTGGACGTGGACCTTTACGCGCTGCTCTTCGGGGAGAGCGTCCTGAACGACGCCGTGGCTATAGTCCTCTCTTCGTAAGTCCCACGGGAGCACGAGCTCGGTCGGAGCGGACGCGACTTCCCTCTATGTGTCGTCTCATCGGGCTTTTTGTGATCAACGTGTTCTGTCTTGTCTCACTAACGTCCGTCCCTGTCGTTTTCACTGCTCGCCTCTTTTCCACCCATTCGTGTCGCTCATCACCCTCCTGCACGTATGTATGCCTGACGCAGCGTCCTGCTCCGCCTGGAGAAGCAGGCCGGGCGGGCGGCTGTCGTCCACGACGACGGCCCGGTTTGGCCGGAGGACTGGCTGGGAGACAACCAGACTTTGTCTCCTCGGTGGGATTCTACACTTGTTGAGGCTGATTTTTGCTGTTCTAGCCCCCGATTGTTTCTCTTGTGTTGATGTTTGCATCCCTGACCCCAGTGAGAGCTTCTCTAGTGCTTCACTAGTATAGGTTAAGATAAGAATGTGGCACTAAAAGTAGAACTGCATGAGATACACACCAAAATAGCACATCATTTATGTTCGGTTTGTTGAATGAAAAGGCTATTTTCAAAATAAATAAATGTATTTTTACACATAGATTTGATAATCTTATTGCAATAATACAACAATATGTTTTAAATTCAATATTAAAAAGTAGTGGTGTAATATTGTAAACACTTGATTTTAAAACAATGAATTAAAAATATTGCATTTACATCATTTTTTGGGGAAAAACTGAAATTAGAATATCAAACTCTGTGTAAAAAAAGATTTATTTTGAAAATCTTTTTTATTATTTTTTAAATAAAACTTTATAGATATACTAGAAAACTTTATAATATACAACTTCAATTATTAAAAAAAGTAAATCCAATAATAAACTTCAAATTATTAATGTATGAAATGTAAAAAAGTATTCCGATGGCACTGACGTATATTGTGTTAAGAAACACCAGAGAAAGATCTACAGGGACCATCAGCCATAACATTATGACCACCTGCCTCACACAGCAAAGACAGTTATTTCTCACGGTGCCACATTCTTCTACGACCCGGGTGTGATCACAGATGATACACGACTCAGATTATCTTCCCTCGCACACGCTTTCTTTTGGATTATTTTTCTACTTTTGCACGAACCAGGTTTGACATTGATCCGTTTCCAAAAAAATGATGCACGAGTTGACGAACGACCTTTGAATGACCTTGAGTGCAGTGGATGCTGAATCTAAAGGCTTCCGAAGGTCGTGACGAATCTTTGCTCCTCAGCTCCATCGTGGCGTACCAGCCGACCGGAGACAACAGCCACAGCTTCGAGGCCATGGCCCTGTTGAAGTCCTTCGGCATCTTCCTCGGGGTCTTCAGCGGATCCTTCTCCCTCGGCGTCGCCACCGGAGTCATGACGGCCTTCATATCCTCTTTGAAGTCGTTTGTGGAATTCTTCTTCCTCCTCCTTCCCTCGATGCTCCTTAACACCATGATCACGTCACTAAGTTCACCAAGCTGAGGGACTTCCCCCTGCTGGAGACGGCGCTCTTCTTCCTCATGTCGTGGAGCACCTTCCTCCTGGCCGAGGCCTGTGGCTTCACAGGTCTGACGCCGATCCGCCTTTTTTTTTTTAATGTTGACCACTGATCAGTGACCGTTTGGTGCCTCAGGTGTGGTCGCGGTGCTGTTCTGTGGCATCACTCAGGCCCACTACACCTACAACAACCTGTCCCCCGAGTCTCAGGACCGGTCCAAACAGGTAACTCGAACCTTTGACTCCATCTGGACTCTCCTCTGATCCACGTTTTTGTTTCTTCCCCCCATCAGCTGTTCGAACTGCTCAACTTCCTGGCGGAGAACTTCATCTTCAGCTACATGGGTCTGACGCTCTTCTCCTTCCAGTCGCACATCTTCAACCCGCTCTTCATCATCGGAGCCTTCGTATCCTTGAGTTCATTTCACGAACGGCATCTTCTTCGAGAGTGTTTGGTTGAAATGAGTGGGTCGAGTTTGTCCTTGACCGGTCGTGCAGGTCGCTGTGTTTCTGGGTCGAGCCGCGAACATCTACCCTTTGTCTTTCTTGCTCAACCTGGGACGTAAGAACAAGATCGGATCCAACTTCCAGCACGTGATGATGTTCGCAGGTACGAGGTCCCTTCGGGCCGTAACGATATGATATATTTTAATACACTTGCATCATTTTGGAACTGTATTCATGGCACATCTTATGATCGTTCCACTTTCTTTTTTAGTTTAATTAATGGAACTATAAAAAAATAGTTTGAGCTGTGCATGATGTGATAAGGTTTAATTGCAACACAGAAATGAACAAACGGTGTGAAAATTTGCATGTTAACTATAATTAATTAATTATAATTATATATTTTACACGCGTATAAGGAATGTAGAAAGAATAATGTTAGATATCGCACACCTACTTTCTAGCTGTAACAAATAATCTTTTTCTAACTGACTCTGGTGTTATCTCTGTTTAAGGTTAGATTTAAAGTGACACACACGCTTTTTGAAAAAGTGCTATTAACGTGTTTTTTCTCAGATAAGTTTGAACTACTTTTATTCACAGTAAAGTATGAGGTGTTGACAATTTGAATGACCGTTTAAATAACACTTTATAACTTGTCTAAATTGAATAATATAAATGTAATGATGGATTAAAACTGTTGGTACATAAATACACATTTTATGTTTATGACGTTTCCAAAGTTTACCAGAAGGTGGCGCAAAACGCTAGCTTGCAATAAGGCTTGGAGCGTTTAAGATTAGTTTTTCGATTTTACAAAATATGTTCAAACGCCTCAGGTCTACGCGGCGCCATGACCTTCGCCCTCTCCATCCGCGACACGGCCACTTACGCCCGCCAGATGATGTTCTCCACGACGCTGCTGATCGTCTTCTTCACCGTGTGGGTCTGCGGCGGCGGCACCACGCCCATGCTGACCTTCATGAGCATCCCGTGAGTATATGTCGGGGGTCGAGCGAAGCGTGAGCATCTCTGATGTGTGCCGGTCTCTCCTCACAGGGTCGGCGTGAACCCCGATCAGGAAAACTCGGTAAGTATCTTCAGGCGTGTTCCTCGTGTTCTGTTGGCGGTAAGAATGTTCTCCTCAGAGCTCCACGGTGCTGGACGGGTCACAGAGGAGGAACACCAAACACGAGAGCGCCTGGCCGTTCAGGATCTGGTACAACTTTGACCACAAGTATCCTTTGCTGATCAGAACCATATTTAAGTCAAAACTGGTACCAACTGAAAGGACCGTAAGTTCCTCAACCGGGTCTTCAGCTACCTGAAGCCCCTGCTGACCCACAGTGGACCTCCACTCACCGCCACGCTGCCCGCCTGCTGCGGCCCCCTGGCCCGCTGCCTCACCAGCCCGCAGGCTTACGAGGTGAAAAGTCCTGAGCCTTCTGGGTTTAACGCCCAGAACCAACATCTGTCCGTCTCCTTCCAGAACGAAGGCCGACTGCACGACGAGGACCTGGACTTCATCCTGAACGACGCCAGCGTTGGCTCCATGTACGCCGACGTCACCGTCCGCACCGACGCGTCCGGGTCCAAGAGCCTGAGGGGCTCCTCCAGGGGCCCCGCCGACGACCACCTGGACCGCGAGCTGGCCCTGGCCGACAACGAGGTGGCCATCCGCGGGACGCGCCTGGTCCTGCCCATGGACGACCCGGCCGAGCCCCCGACCACCGTCACGCTTCCGCCGCCGCCCTCGCCGCCGCGCTCGGACCCTCGGAGGCACAGACTGTGAGACGATCTGATGATAACTGTCCACGTGAAAGTCCACTCTTACGACCTTCTTATCCGACGAAAATAACCCTGAATGTGAAAATATCATACGTGACGTCATCGTCCAGACTTAAGACAACTCAATGAAGTCTTCGTTCGCGTATCGTCTCGTCCAGGCTAACTGGGGTCAAACGTGTTTGTTTGTGGGGCGGGGGTTAGGGGGCAGGTGGTCCGGTCAGACAATCGTGCATGTGTCTAAACTCTGCCCGAAAGAAACACTCCAGACAGGAAAGCATGAGCGACCTTGAGTCAGTTGAAACTTTCTTTCGGATCCTCAATGATTTCATTCAAAACGACAACAAAAAAAAAGATTTTGCTGTAATTTAATTTATTTTTCAAAATGCTAGGAGTTCAGTCTCAGAAGAAGAGATGGAAGGAAGGATCAGAAATCAGTTCAAGTCCTTTGGCTCAGCTCTTTTTTTTTTAGGATGCACCTTCAGCATCTTAATATAAACACATCCAGTCATCATGCAAAATGTTTGTCTGTTCCTGCTAAAACTAGTTGGCGGTTTAATCCCAGATCATCTGGTGATTATGGGTCAACGATGACGAACAAAGATGGCCGCTAAAGTCGTACGCATTTTAGGCGAAAAAAAAAAAGACAAACTGTTGTCTAAAGAAATCCTGCCTTGTGATGAGTTAAAGTAGTTTTATTTTAGGAGATAATTAAAGAGTTAAAAAATGTTGTTAACTCTATTATCGTGCAGATGGAACCATCTTCACTTTTGAGATTACGAGCGTGAATTATTCCTCCTAGATTTGTGTTGATACTAACAAAACCATCTTACACTGCAACAGGTTAACCCATGTGCTGCCTGCCACCTTCACTACCCTTGATTCTTATTTTATTTATTATTTAATTTATTTATTCATTTTTGACTTGAACAAACTGCGAGGGGATTAAAACGATACACACAACACTAAAGGGTTGAGTTTAAGGAGATGTAGCCTCGACTCCAGCGAGCTTCCATGTTGTAGTAGTGAGGCGGCGGAGGCTCAACTGTTGTGTATTTAAGTGCCTAATCTGAGATTACCGTTCAATTTCTGATGTTTTGTTTAACAGTTTAAAAAGAAAATGGAGCATTTCCGAGATTTTGTGCGTTTTTAAAATGAAAAGTAGATTCTTTTTGGTTCGTTTGCACTTGTTACCTTTTTTTTTTTTTTTCAAGTAAAACTTGTGAGAGAAAAAAAACCCAAGATGAGAATGAAATGGGAAGTTGTTTAAGAAAAAAGAAAGTGTTTTTCTAACCTTGTGTGTGTCTGATTAATCTTGTGAAGTGCTTCGTTTCTGTCCGATGGCGATGATCCCGAAATAAATACGAAGTCACTCCAAGTCTCCCGTCTTTCATTTTGACAAACGATTGTTATAAACTTCTATAAAAACGTACACAACCCTGAACGCACAACAATTGTGGGAGATGATGAGCCAAAGCATTTTCAGTTCAAGAAAAACTTTTTCTTTTTTACGTTTTTCAGACTTAAAAAGAATACGGATAATTTCAAATATACCATTTTTTAATTGAATATTTCTTAAATCATGGTTGAAAATTAAAAGAAGTTTACACGCACGGGTCAGTCTCGCTCCCTCAGGGTTTGACTATTGCAGCAGCAGCTGACTTATTGACGGTTGATGAATGAAAGAAAAGTCAAAGCATGTAAAAAAAAGAATGTGAGAAACTGATATAGATAGATAGATGGAAAGATAGACAAACTATCTACTACTACTGAACAAACATCCAATAGGAAAACACGTCATACTTTTGTCAAGAAGACAGATTTAACTACGATATATTCAAAGAAAGGATGCTACACCTTATGTTTTACGTGTCAACTCGGAAAAAATAAATAAATATTGATCCTACAACGAGTTTGAGAAGGTGAGTTTCAAGTTAAAGTTTTCAGAAGACAAGCAAGTTATTCCAAGTTTTGATGTTAATAATTTATGGCAAAAAACGAGCAGTTTTTTTCTAGACATAACTTTCTATTCATAGTATAAAACATCACTTAAGTTTGTATCATCATGGTTTTATGACGCTAACAGAACTTAAAAACGTGGTCAGATTACTCTCTAGTCATTTAAAGTCCGAAACACTCGGTAAAAAGAACTTTTAAAAACGATCGTCTTCCAGGGCCTTTATTTTGAAGGGGCACGGCATGTTCCCGGTGGCGAGAGGCAGCTTGACGCGGGCGCCGAAGTGTTGACGCTGCCGTGGAGAGAGACCACTCACTCACTCACTCACTCACTCACTCAGACGCTGCTGTCGCTGCTGTGACCTCTGCTGCCGGTAAGACGGAGGATGGAGACTGAACCAGACTCCACTCCTCTTTTTTTAAACTTCACTCACTCCTTTAACTTGTTGTTTCAAGAAGCTTTCTGACTTTAAAAGTCGTTCTTCTTGTTTTATTTACGGGAACAAGAGACGTGTAAGTTCAGGAACGGCAGGAAACTACAACAAATATCTGAAAAGTTTTTTATCTGGAAACAAGACTTAAAGTTGTCCGGGCGTTTCCTGACTTTCTGTGCAGTGTGTGTGTGTGTACATGTGCGCGAGTGTGTGAGTGTGAGGTACAGTCTCATGTTGACTGGAGGAAGGCGGCAGAAATCTGTTTCCAGTTAGGAAGTCTCGATGATGGAACCACTGAGGCTCCGAAATGCATCGCAGAGGTCAATTTAAATTCCTTCACAGCTATTCTGTGTGTGTGTCTCAGTGTGTGTGTGTGTGTGTTCATGTCAGTCGTGCAGTTGCTAATCTGGATCGAGTCCGAGACGCCAAATGTTTCAGTGACGTCAGGAACAGAGCACATCTGCATCTGCTTCCTTTTGTTTCTCCTGATGTTCCTGAGAAAATTCCTTCAGAGTTCAGATCATAACTTCGAACTCAAGACTGAACGTGACAAACTTCCACGGAAACAACTCCTGAACGAGTCTGAAAGGAAACTCCCTCAATTGTCATACAAAGTTGTGTTGTTACTGTACGACTCGTAAAAACTGTAGAAAAACCAAGAACTTTTACTATTTGTGTTAAATTACTTTTTTTTCTTGTTTCTTTTTCCCAGTTTTTTTTTTAATGTTGAATTTCCTTTTTTTAGATTTATATATTATCTATTAATGGTTTTAAAATTAGGTCTAAAATTAATTTCACATGTTTTGTTTAACCTTGTTAATTGTGCAAAGTTGATTTTTGAAATTGTGTTAATTTTATATAGTGTTTGTGAAAATATTTCTTGTTTTTTGGTTTTCATACAAGCTAGTGGTTCTTGTCCTATTCTCAAAATTACTTTATAATTTTTATATTTTTTTCATCGTATATTTAATTTGCCATTGTCGCAAAAATAATGTATTTCATAAATGTATATATATATAGCGAGAGAGAGAGAGAGAGAGCAGTTCCTTTTTTTTAAAATTATTTTTGTGTCAAATTGTTTGTATTTTATTGAGAAACATTTATTTAAATAACATCCAAAAAAACGAATTTTCTTCACATTTTTATTTATTACCCTTGTTTTATCTCAGCGTCAAAGTGACCTGTTGGCCCCCAAAAACAAATGTGCTTTTGGTATCCCCCTAAAAATGACCCATAGGCAACACAAGGGATACCACAAACACATTTGTTTTCCACATAATCATTTTAGTTTTGACTTTCCGGTCCTTTATTTAGCTTTATTTGAGGATGAATCCATGTTCAGACGAGTGTACATTTAAAATAAGTGACACGAGCGTTCTAGCGGTGAGTGACAGGTCGCCATGGCGACTCGTTAAAGCCGACCCTGTATTTTCCTCTTTAAAAAAGACTGTCATTAAAGCGGCGACGTCATCCTAAATGAAGGAGTTACTGTGAGGTCGCAGCTCTCTGGTTAAGTGAAGTAATAAATCAGAGACTTTCTGGAGGAAACAAGCTCCTTGAGAAACTCTTGGTTTTGGTGGATTCCGCCAGAACCTCCTTAAACTGGACCAACAAACACGAGGAGCCCGGAGACGCTCGGGGTCTGCGGCGGAAGTTTCTGGTTTGTTCAGCTGCTGCGTTTCTGCTAAAACCATCACGCCGCACGTTTCTGCTCGTAGCTGCTGCAGGAATGCGGCAGCAGCGCCAGATCAAATAAGCAACACACGTCTGCTGCTGCAGGAGCGTGTTCCACTCCTCGTGTCCGAGGCGCGAGTTCAACTCTGACCTCTGACCTTATTACAAACACTCAAGTCCTCCCATAGAACTCAGCTGATTACGCGTTAACACCCAATACATTCTAACATGTTATTTATTCTGAGATATATATATACGTATATGTATATATTTACTCAACATAAAATACTGGTACTTCAAATAAACAACGACAATTTTAAGATGTACTTTAGATAAATTATTTATTTAGATCTTTGGAATCTGCCGCATAAATATATTTTTTTTACTTCTTGTACTTGAAATATGTTTGGACCAATAGATTTTATTTTTTAAAGTTACTTTCATTTTGAATCTTTTTACTGTTGTTTAAGTGTTGTGTGTCTTAAGATTGATTATTAGTATTATTATTACATTACTTTGGACAACTCTAGTATTATTTCAATTATAATTACATTTTTAAAACTTAAAATATGAATATAAAAAATCACAATACTGAAAAACCTTTCAGATATTAGAACATTTTAATTCTCCAAAAAAGAATCCAAGTATTTTCTGACAGATGAATGTTTTAACGACAGCCAGTGATTAATTTAATTAAAGTTTAATTAGTCATAAAGTGGGTGATCCTCGCTCCCCCTGGGTTTGACTGTGAGTACATTGGATAAACAGGTGACTAAAGTTCTGAGCAGGTTTACAGCAGACGAGATAAAGGAGAATGAAATACTTAAAGAGCAAGTAATGTGTTATTTTAAGTGTGTCTTTAAATAGATCTTGGACTCTAAATACTCCTGAAATATACCGCCCACTAAAATACTTTTTCTGGAGATACAATCTTGTTTACCGTAACCACCCCCACTCTGCTGTGATTGGTCAAACATTGAGGTTTGTCACCACACGTCATCAATCCCGGAAGTTTCAGCCTCCAAGGGACTCGTTGTATAAACAAAGCAGGCCATGATTACAGCTGGCTGGAGGAGGAGTGAAGCCATTATTACGTCATAATGGACTCCGCTCTCGTATCCTCTCGTTCGCGGAGATTTCAGACGGGGGGGGAACTTATACACTAAAGTAATAAGTTCAAAACATGGTCATGATGAGGGACTAACTGCATCTTGGAGGAAGACTAACATTTGAAACAAGTGAGCGAGTCAGGAGAGTTTTCACATTAGTTGATCTTTAAGGCAAAGATTTGCATCCAAAATGTCTCCAACATAAGTGACGCAGAGGAAGGTAAACGACTCTAAATTTAACCTGCAGGAAGTCTGGTGACGCAGAGCAGAGCCAGATAATCAGTTTCACTCACGTCTGGTGGAAGTGAAGGTCACATGAGTCCAACCTCATCATCATCATCATCATCATCAACTCATTTACATCCACATGCCTGGATGATGAACTCAACACTGAATGTAACCAGTCAAGACGCCACAGTCATGAAGCCTGAAATAGAAAAGCACATGTAGCACAGAGCAGCTCTTATCCCAGTGTCTGACGGACGACTGGCCAGAATTTCATCATTGAATTGATTTAAATATCAAAGATAAATAAGCTTCATTTTTTTTTTAATAAGCATGAGACGGTTTATTGTGTTTAAAACATTTTTCAGAAATACTTGTTTTATAAAAAGAAAAAACTAAAAGAAAAGAACATAAACGCGTCTTTAATCTAGTCCAAATAATCCAATTATAGTCCTATAATATCTGCTTCTTGACTTATGGATCATGTGGTTCGTTGGTTGAACCAAAATAACAACATTATTTATCTTTAATCAATTCAAAAAGAGCAGACAAATAAGTTCCTGCTTCTGTTAATAACTTCTGGTCTCCATGGCGACCAAACAAAGACTCATATTTTGCCTCCTCTGTGAAAGAAGTGATTTGTCAGCATGTTTTGACACATGAGGAATTTCTAGGTCTGGACGTGCAGCGACAGAGAGTTCGCTTCCTGTCGGCCATTGTTGCTCCATCTGATTAGTTCATGAACCTGAACCTGGCGAAGCTTCGGCCTCAATCCGTTCGTGATCCAGTCGCTGCCGGTCTGAAGCAGGAAGTTGAGAGAGTTGTGAAATTTCTTTTTTCACTTCTCTCTCAACTTATATTTTCTTAAAAAGCCTCCACTTATCTTACAGTCTTATTTTGCTTAGTAACTTCTGTTTATAGTTAGTGTTTCCATAAATCTATATTTTCAATGCCACACGTCATTTTTTATAATAATATATTTTTATATATAAATTCCCTTTTTTGATTTTTATTTAAATTTAAAAAGTTTTATTTCTGCTACTTTTCATTTTTCCTAAACAATTGTAAATTAAAATGTAAAAAAAAAGTAATACTTAAAAACGTTTAAATCTAGTTTAATGTTATTTTTTCCACCTAATAACAATATATTTTTTACATTTTAATCCATTATTATACTTGATAAATCTTGATATTTAAACTCACCAGAATAAATACAAATGTGTTTATTTTTATGTTAAATAAAATCAAATATAACGATACACAATATTATATATGATCTTTCCTTCATGTCTCTTCGATCTTATTATTATTTATATATTACAAATATATATATATATTTTTTATCACCTTATTTAAGTGTTTTATAGTTTAAGTTATTTATGACTTAATTACCCTCAACTTTAACATTTTATATCAGATTAAATACTTTTCTGCTGCATTTTCACCTGACCTTGTTTTTATAATTGAAATTTCTTTGCGTTGGAAATTTCCTACAAATAATTTGTTTTATTATTGTGTAAAGAAAAGGTCAAAGGTCATCAGCAACGACCTTAGTCAAGATCAAACAGTCGTTCCGTTGGCAACTGAATAAAACTCTGGATGATGTTGTGACTCTAGTGGTTAAATAAGTGTTCGTCTCCTGCTGAGATATTCAGTCAGGAACAGACGTCACCTCTGACTTCATTTACGAGGCTCCTTCACAGGGTGAGGGTCTTAAGTGTGTTTATATCTAAATGTCGACTCAACAAGTGATGCCATTAAAGCAACATTTTAATTACGTTTTAAGAGCCAATTTACCAAAGGTCGGTTAAACTGTGTGGATTAAGCTGAAGCTGGAGCTCACGTTCCATTACGACTCCAGGACCATTAACCAAAGAAAGCAACATCTCTCGGCACGACAACGTTTCACGAGGCGGAGTCTGATAAATGTTTTTGTGAGGAACCTAGAATTACCATAAATGTGTCGGTTAATTAGTCAAACCTGGTCTTTAGTTGGAGTGACTCTGCTGGGTTATTCAGAAGTGTGCACCAAATCCACTGTTAAATGGTAAATGGAACATGGCCCACAAGTTCCTCATGAGTCTGCCCCGAGTTGCTGCTTAGATGAAGCCAAACTGATGCTTTGTGGAGATTTTTGGTTCCTAAAAAGGCAACCTAAGCGTGTGTGTCTGTGTGGGAAGTTGTGTGAAGTTGTGTGTCTTAAAATTCTGTCAAAGTCTTGTCAAGGGTCCAGATCTCACCACATTAGTCATTCCTTGCATTCCTTCATATGTTCACCTCACTAGTGGACACACACACACACACACACACACACACACACACACCCCCACACACACACACACACACACACACACACACACACACACACACACACACACACACACCCACACACACACAGAATTCCTCTGCAGCAGCCAAGTTGAACATGATGTGGGAAACGTCAGAGTTTTGTCTGTGTGTGTGTTTGTTTGTGTGTTTGTGTGTGTGCGGTCTTTTTTGTTTTGTCGCTTTCATGAGAATTTGAGGGTCGTTTATGAGATGGTGGAGTTCTGCGAGAGAACTTCAGACACACTCGAGTCTCCTTGAACTCCCCTTCAGCGGTGAAAGATTTCTTAGGATTTAAAAAAATATTGAATAAAGTTTTCTTTTTTTTAAAGCCGCACCCCCAACTCTTTTTTTTAACCTAAAAATGGGCGTGGTTATGTATGACATCATTATTTTATTACAACAGAAATGTTAATAAAAAAACATTTAAAAATTATATTCAAAAAGCTACGCAAATTTAAGAATATTTAAAACAAAACAAAAAAAGGTTCGTCAGACTGCTGACCACTGCAGGCTGGAAACACCCAACGAAGTCTACAACCATAAAAGGATGGTCGTAATGTTTCGGCTGACTCACGGGGGAAAAATGTGTATTTTTAGTCGTTCATAAAGCAGCAGGTCGTCCGTTAACAGCAGCGATTGCAACATTAAGAAAAGCGTTTCCTGTGTTTAGGAGACTTTGGAGTCGTTAGCGGTGATGTCATGGCGCTCTCTCAAACAACCATCGCTCACGGTTCCAAAAAATCCTCCCTCTGCGGTTTTTATCAACAGACATGTGGAAGCAGGAGAATAATAAGAGGTCTGATTACAACGTCGTTTATCAGCCGAGCTTTCAGAGCCGATCAGCAAACATTGGGTCAACCGTGTGTGCAAAGACTATGACTCACTTCCTCCATATCACACCCACGAAACCGTCGCCTCACAAAGTGACCTCTCTGTGACAGGTGGTCATAATGAATGCGTTCATTGTGTGTGTTTTGAGAGTGTGTGTGGTGACTTCATGTCCGTCCGCTCGACAGTGACGAGAGATGGCCGAGGGCGCGAGCTGCTTCTACTGCCGCGAGGACCTGGGCGGCAAGAAGTTCACCCGCAGCGAGGGCCGGCCCGTGTGCGTCCGCTGCCACACCAAGTTCTGCGCCAACAACTGCCACGACTGTCACCGACCCATCTCCGTGGAGTCCAAGGTGAGCGACCTCCGACCTCCGACCCGACGCCCCCCGCCGCCGCCTCGACCGACTCCTCGCTTCTGCTTCCCCGACAGGAACTGGGCCACAAGGGTCGGTTCTGGCACGAGGAGTGTTTCCGCTGCGTCAAGTGCTACAAGCCGCTCGCCAAGGAGCCCTTCAGCACCAAAGATGATCGCATCATGTGCGGCAAGTGCTGCTCCCGAGAGGACGCGCCGCGCTGCCACGGATGCTACAAACCCATCCTGGCCGGTGAGTCTGACCACACTTCTACTCATGACGGTTTAAAACTCAATCACACAAGTTTGCAAGCTAAATAGAATATATCAGCAACACAACATCTGTAGAGGTCACCATATCGTGAACGAAAATCGACTTAGATTTTAGCCGACAATTCAGCAGGACACATCAAATGACTTGGCGCGTGATTTAAATAATCCTCGTAACACTCCTGACCTCAGCGATACAGAACACGAGGTTCATTAAAAGCCAACTTAAGACTTTTATTTTGGAAAGTTCAGATCTGGAAATACATAACACAAGCTATTGTAAACGGCTAGCAAACACAGAGTTTGATAATTTAGCGCAAAGGTTAGTAAATGTTTTTTATTTTGTTTTTTCTATTGATTTTATTAAAGTTCAGGGTTAAAGTGCTAAGCTTATCAACACTTCTTTTCTAACAGTGTTGGAGATTCTAATACTCTTTTTATGTATTTTTAAAATATTTATTAACCTCTAACTGTGATACAACCTGTGTTCTATTTAAAGATCAATACTTCATTTTAATTCTATTCTTTTAGGATTATTTATTTTCGTTTAATCTGAAACTTTGTTTGATCGTTTTAAGCAAACGATTACAGTAGGACGCAAAGATGTTTACTGATAACTCTCTGGCGCCATCATGTGGTCAGTTGTAGTTCATTTTAAATCGCTCCCGCTCGAGTTTAGGAGACATTTTTAACTTATATTTATCTTATTTATTTTTAATAATTCAGTGCTCTCTCATCCAACCACATGAGGACAAAGGAAAGAATGAGATAAATAAATACATGTGTACATCACTGCTGCAGGCACAGAGAGTGTGGAGTACAAGGGCAACTCGTGGCACGACGAGTGCTTCACCTGCTACAACTGCAAACGTCCCATCGGCTCCCAGAGTTTCCTCTCCAAAGGAAGCGACACCTACTGCAGCCCGTGCTACGACAAGAAGTTCGCCAAACACTGTGTCGGCTGCAATAAGGTGTGTCCCTTTTCTCATCCCATAATTCCTTGTAAACGTTTAATTCATCTTCAAGTCTTGAGCCACCGACACCATTTAAAGAAATGACAGATTTATTGACATAAGGATTTCAATTGGGTTACAGTGCTCAGTCCTGTAACACCAGCTCAAACACATCTAACAATTATCAAACAAAAACTGAAAATTAAAATGTACTTTCAATGCGTTTTTTATTGTAACCAACTTTTTTTCGTTTTTATCAGTACAATTTGGGGGCCATTTTTTTTTCAGTGTCATGGTCATATAAGTATTATTTTGGGGTTTAATTGCGTACATGTTGTTGTGCAGAGACAGTGCTGCAAATCTCAGTCTGTATTTTTCTTAATTTCAGATTAAAAAAAGATAAAAATTGTGGCCCCAAACTATCATTTTAACTCTTTTTGACACCTTTCTGACATCAGAACTGGCACCATTATGGTATCACTACTCCTCTGCAGTCATAAAAAGTTAAAAAGCTTGAGAAATATGCAATATTCACCAAATAAACATACTAATTTAGTTGTCTTTGCTCTTATTGGTTGTAATAGAAGTACTCAAAGGTAAGATGTACTGTAGTCATACCTTCTGCAGCAGCAGGTTCTCTGGTGTCACTCGACTAGTCTTTGGTCGCTCATGACCAGTGAAGATTCTTCTGAGGGAGACAAGAAGAACACACCATCAGTGAGGTTCTAATCTCCCGTCTCGTCTTCAGCCCATCACCTCCGGAGGAGTGAACTACCAGGACCAGCCCTGGCACGGACACTGTTTCGTCTGCGGCACCTGCTCCAAGCCTCTGGCCGGGACCAGCTTCACCAAACACCAGGACCAGGTCTTCTGCGTGGAGTGCTACAAGAGCACCGTGGCCAAGAAATGCAGCGGCTGCCAAAACCCCATCACAGGTATCTTTAAACCTCACCATGGCGCCCCCTCGTGGACGCATCGAGTCAATGTTTCTGAGGTCATAAAGGTGAGCAAACTGTCCCTGCAGGCTTCGGCAAAGGCGTGAACGTGGTGAACTACGAGGGCAGCTCCTGGCACGAGTACTGCTTCAACTGCAAGAGATGTTCCCTCAGTTTGTCCAACAAACGCTTCGTGGCCAAAGGCGGAGACATCCTGTGCTCCGACTGCGCCGACAAGTAGAAACCTGAAGTCTCAGTATTTCAACCTGATCATCACCAGAGCGACTGAAGCCAAGATCATAATGGGAATATTTGCCAAAGGGAATAATATTTAAAGGGACTGCTTTATGCACTTTTGATCAAACTTGCTTATGTTTCATTTCATCTCAATTCATGAATAAAAGTTCGTCCTATGTACTTTTTTTTTTACTTCCTTTCCCCCTTTCTTTGTAAACAATAATAATTGAAACTTCTTGTCTTTTGAGCTGCTAAAATAAACTTGATTCAAAATCATGCGAGTTGTTTGCTTCTCCCTTCACAACAATAGAATGTAATTAGAGAATCAGGCAGCTGTACGGGAAAGTAAATACAAAAAAAGGGAACAATAATAAGACGGTATCTTAATAAAGTGATCCATCCATCATCTCTGACCTCATCAGTCTCTCTACTGTCCCACGAAGCTTCTCTGTCTCGCTGTTGACATCGCACACTTTATTGCACATCGATCGGTTCTCCGATAAGCCACATTCAATATGTACATTTCCATGTTCTCTTCCGCCTCGGACTCTCTCACTTGCAAACAATGACAGCACCACGCTCTACCATCAGACACGACTGTGAGCTCAAATCAAAGTTGGTCCTCCTCAGGTGAGTTCCTCTTTCTCTGCTCGTCCGTCCGTCACCTTCCTGCTCTTTGACTTTTGTGTTGTGTGAGATGAGACATGACTTCCCTGATGAAAGTGGCGCATCTGTTCATCCTGACTGTGGTCGGCTGCTCGACAACACAACGAGGTAAGTTTCATGAAGCTATGAAGACAGTCGACTGTGGGAAAGTATCTCTGCTCCGCTCGTAAAGACGGCAAGAATATCTAAAACAAACACAGTTAAAATCTGAAACAGTACAAATGTATATTTTAAGAGTTCACGTCGTCCCTTTTAACTCTTTCTTTTTGAGCCTCATCGTCAGAATCTTTTACTTTCTTTTACCTTGATATATATAAACCAAAAAAATTATGATTAAACCAACAAATATAGAAATAACTTTTTTTAAATTTGATTTAAACTTTTACTGAAGGGAAAACATTTCAAAGCAGATAATATTAAAATATGTTAAGTTGTGTAACTTTAAAAAAGGAAATCGTCTTCTTTCACTTATCTGGTTTGGGGTCGCGGGGGCAGCAGCTTCAGCAGAGCCCCAGATTTTCTTCACCCTAGCCACGTTATCTAGCTTTTCCCGGGGGACCCCGAGGCATTCCCTGACCAGCTGAGAGCCATAGTCTCTCCAGCGTGTCCTGGATCTACCCCGGGGTTGTTAAAATAAAAAAAGTGACACCTTTATTAACTTATAGACTTTCTTGAAATAGTTTTTCCACATTATTTCAAAATTTGTAACTTCTATATAAATGTTTCTGGTAATAAATGGGCATGTTTGTTCAAAAAATATCCATCAAATACTCGGTTATTTGTTTTATTTTTGGTATAATCAGCTCCTCAGCTCAGTCTGTGGGGGAAGCTTGCTGACCTCACGCAGTCGTGCAGCCACTGGAGGTTAAACTCACAAGTCTCCATCCCGGAGTTACAAGAGTTCACCGTCTGTGTCCGATTCAAGCTGAAGGTAACACAAGTTACCACTTATTATACACATTTTTGGTTCAGGAATGAAAAGTTGGGTTGGTTTTAGTTTCAGCCGATGGGGGGTGCATGGACCGTCTTCATGTACCAACACCCTCAGTTCGGGTACACAGAGCTGGGTTTCGGAAGGGTGCGGGACCGCATGGTTGTCTGGCTGTTTGGGGTATCTTGGATAAGCCCTCTTGTCAACCTGGACCTGCTCGCGTGGCACTCCATGTGTCTGACGTGGTCCGACACCAAATACAGGCCAGCTCTTTACATTAACGGCAACCCGACAAGCATCGTGACAGGTCAGATGTTTTTTGATTTATATTGTATATATTTTGGAAACAGTTTCTTTATTGCTGATAATGGCCGTGAGTATAGAATTGAACTCTTGAAGACTTTCATTATTTACTTTAAAAGTACTCCTAGAGCAGGAATAAACAGAAATTGTTTAAATTATTTGATTTAACGCTATGATTCAAATAAGATCCATCAAACTGACAGCATCAATCCTTCCAGTACCAGTTTGGGACATATAGAGGGTAAAACCTAGACAAGATCCATCCCTAGAACTCTCATATAGCAACCCTAAAACAATGGTAGTTGAATGTATAGTGTTTTATAGATGTTTTTATTTGCTAATTCTGAACGGAGCAGCAGCGATAAGCCATACAACTCTCAGGATCCAGATGGGACTCCACCAAAAGTGTTATAATCAACAATTTCCTGAATTTTAGTGAGATCAGAACTTTTGTAGTTATTTTGCCAATGCGGACAAACCTAGAAAGTCTCGTGACCTCCTTGGCAGAGGTAATTTTAGTAATGAAGTGACTGGTACAATTTTCAGATCATACTTATTATATGTACTATTAAATTGAAAGATACCGCTCTTGTGAGATTCTGGTATTAATTAACCATCTTATTTTCTCCAGCGAATTCTTTTAACGCCTCAAACTCCACATGGTCGTCCAGCCCAGCGCTCGCTCCTAACGGGAATCTCACTCTCGGGGTGTCTCACTTCCTCGTCGGAGGAAAAATCCAGATCTTGCCGAGCACGAGACTCTTCGGTCAGATCTCTCTGTTCCGCCTGTGGGGGCGAGAGCGCAGCAAAGAGGAGGTCACCTCGCTGGACTGCACCGAGGGCCTCGTGGTCAAGTGGGAGATGGACTACTGGGACACCCGGCGCTGTCAACCGGTCTCTGATCCTTCGCTGTACTGTGGTGGGTCGAAAAACAAACGACGCTTGATTTGAATAAATAGATGTTTTATGACGATGCCGAGGACTTTTATGTGGCGGTGGAGACTCTGTGTCTGCCTCCAGACTCTCTGATTAAATATTGAACACCTGTTTTGTCCTCACTTAAGTACATACAGAAGCTGATCAACGATCAATAACATGGAACAGTTTTACCAGTGATGCAGTTTATCAAGCTGCAACTTTACATCATTAATCATGTCACCCACAGCACAAGGCTCATGGGAACACAAGACATACTGTTGAAGATATTGTATGGAACACACGTTAATTATAAACCACCTCAGTGTCAACAAACTTCTCCACATGGGCTTTTTCCTCTTATTACCTCAAGGTCCTTTCTCTTCACCTTCTTCTGCCCACAAGCGCATTCTCCATTACTTCATTTTTTGTGCTCTACAAATCCCTATATAACCAGCAAACATCATAGTCTACAATGACTCCTCCTTCACCTCATTACAATCTTAACTAAAATCAGTCTTTCTTCTCGACAGAATGGTCCTTCTATGAGGTGAAAGTTCTGGTGGCCATTCTCCGACACGACGGCAACACGACAGATCTCACCATGGCCAGAAACATCACACAAGATTGGGCAAGTGTTATGATGTGAATTTGAGCAGAACTTGTTAAAATCTAAAGTCCCCTTAAAATAAAAGATTTAGGAAAGTCTAAATCTGTGCCATCACTTAATTTAAAGACTATTGGTAATTTTTCAAGGTAAAGTAGGTGGAACTGAAACAAATTGATACAATTTAACTCAAAATATGTGAATAACATAATGCTTGCCATCCCTTTTTCAGCTCCTGAATGTACTGCCGGCCAACATGAACGTGCACAGTCTGTCTTTGGACGAGGTTTTCAGGTAAAAGATGAGTATACAGTATATAATCGGAATCATCATCCGTTTTCTACCAAATCAGAATTTTAAAGCAAATTTTGAATTCAAACAGGTTGAGTGTCGACAATACATCAGGAACAGTGTTCACCCAGTTTGTGAGTTTTACTATGAAACCAATTATAGGAATCGCTTTTTTAATAATCAGGTAGTTAAAAAAGTTTTGTTTTTCAGACGCAGAGGTTCAACCCAAACATTAACAGGTGAGACTGGATACACGGCAGCATTATATACATTTAAAAGTACGTAAGAAGACGTTAAAACATAAATTTAGGTTTCAATAAGTTCTTTATTGAGGGTTTATATATTGTCAGGATTTACTTTTTTAGGAGAGAAAGAAAGAGATATTGCTATTCAAAATGTAATACTGTTGTCTTCGGTGCTAACAAACCTGTAAGTAACTCACATCCATGAAGTACAGGACTTTGGTAGTTGTGCCTGTGTGGTATAATGTCACCAAAGATTATGTCAAACAATGTAGATTGTACTTCTGTTTCTACAAGTAAAAGGTAACTCCAAATACTGGCCTACACGTCTCAAAAAACGGATTTGTAAATTCTACATTTCTAGGTTTGACTGCCTGATAGAGATGAAGATAGACCCGGGTATAGATGTGGCTGCGATGCAGAGCGAAATGCCAAGATACCTTCAGGTGCCCTACAGTGACGTGGAACTTCTCCTCCAGCTTGTGGTCCAAACTGACAGTATCCAAACCACGGCAATCGGTGAAAAAACAGTAAAAAATGGAAAACTGTAGCCAGAGTTCCCAATTGATTTTAAAAAAATCTCTACTCCACAGAAAGCTTTTTGTTTTCCACCGATAGTCCTCCACAAAGTATAACAACAGATACCACATCGAAAACCACGCCTATGACTGCTAAGAGAACCACCGAGACCTCGACCCCAACAACTCCCACCAATGATCCTGCTTTGACTACTACCATCACCACAGCTGAAGGAACCACCAAGACCTCAATGACTCCCACTTTAACTCCACCTCTTCCTACAACATTGACATCCCCTACTTCCAGTACTGGTCCTGCCTCTACTCCTAAAACCCAAGGATCCACCACGGCCTTGACCACCACTACTTCAACTCCTGCTCTTGCTACCACCATAAAAAGAACCTCCACCATTTTTCTAGGCACTATGACCACCACAAGTCATAAACACATTCCAATTGCAGGTTTGTGTATCTTAAATAACTTTACTATGACATCAATCAAGTTCCTAGAATTTGTCTTTCTTTCCATAGAACTATATTTCGAAGTGCAGGTGAACATTTCTATAACAGGCAACGGTGAGACGGAGCAGATTCTGCATTTCTGGGTACGTAGATTTGAACCATTAGCATTAGAGGTAAACGATTATAAAGTGCTATAGTGTGGATATTTGGGAGGATGTTGCTAAGCCATTTTGTGCCCCCAAGCCGACAGTAAAACATGAGAGAATAGCAAAATCTTGATTCCCGGGGGTCTCTCAAGCTGCATCTAAAAAAGTAGGTCAGTCTGTTGAAGGATTGGTGGCAGATTTAAATCGTTTTATCTAAAATGGAAAAAGCGCTAAAAGATTTGGACGCTGATATCAGATCCTTCGGAGGATCTAATAGTTGCGAAGTAAGGCTGGTAGTGACTTGAAATGGTCCAACATCAACTGAGGTTTTGTGACGGCAGGTTGACTGATTGTCAATCTTCCTGTGATCAAAATAACAAACCAATTCTCTAACCTTGAAGGAAGTTCCTTTTTTGATTTTGTAAGCTGTGCTTTATTAAGTCAAATGATCTCCTTGGCCGAGGTATTGGCTTTCTGAGTGCCTTTCGAGGTAACATAGTGTTTATGTGGTTCTGGTGAAAAAAGTATAAAAAGAAGACTATGTTTCTCTAACAGCTCAACACAAGTTTACCTGATGATCAGATGACCATCATCGACTACCAGCTGCTGCCAGATGAGACACACAGGTGCAGATGAACCTTCTACATTTTCATTAAGTTCTAAAAATTATAATATCCGACTCTCGGAAGGAATGAACCAGAGCAGAAGATCGTCTTCATCCGTGACCGGGTACGATTGATTTCTTCCGGTCGAAACTTCATACCTTAATATGTTTTTGACATGATTCCAGGATTTTCTTGTTAGAGTCTCAAGGTAAGTATCATCCGTGTGTTGGAATATATATAATCTCCATCTGAATGATAAGCAGTGTTAAGATTAAACACCTGTCACTGTCAGGAGGGAAAGCTGTGTGTTCCAGGTCCAGGTGATGATGTCACACACTCACATAGAAGAGATGGAAGCGGAGCTAAAAACCCTCCTCACAACGCCATACGACAACGGCTCCATCGCCATAGCAACTGAAGACATACAGATAAGCCGCATATGTAAGTGGAGGGGTCAAACGTATTTGAGAACTGTCGCACAAACACTCATTGTCACTCTGCTGCAGTGAGTTTCATGTGCGAGGCACAATCCCTGCAGACCTTGAAGGGGGTCTTCGAGTGGCCCGCAACTTCAGGAGGAAAAAACTCATCTCAGTCGTGTCCAAAGAGCCGCGGTAGCTACGCAACCAGGCACTGGTGAGACCCGAGACCCTGGAACAGGCGGCACACGCGACGTTGCATGAATTACTCTCAGAATAATTGTCCTTCTTGACGAACAATATACCCAGCAAGGTGCAATTACGGATGATTGTTTCGCTGCTTGCTCAATTTACCATCTTTATCAACCACGTTCTGTCCATATGAACTAAACGAGTCATTATCTTTTAAGTCTATTTGAGTAAAGATTACGGTGGCTGGTTGGTGTTGACTTTGGGAGCTGGTGGGTCAGAGCTGTAAAGGCATTAATAACCATCTCTGCGTCAATATTGTGTTCAGGAGTAACATTTGCTTACTGTCTCCAGGCCAGATAATCAAGATAATTACAACTTCACTTGAAATTAATTAAGATGATTTATCTTCAACCGTAAATTGCTTGACTAATCATAAAAATCTGACGTGCGTGTGTGTGTGTGTGTGTGTGTGTGTGTGTGTGTGTGTGTGTGTGTGTGCTCTCGTCTCTGCCTGTTCAGTCCTAATTTGAAAATGTTGTAACTCCTAAGAAGTTGATCATGTCGAAACACAATCCACCTCAAAGCAGAAAACCAGGGCTTTCCACTCCTATAACTTCTCTTATGCGTACTTTTTAGTGATGTACAGTTTTACGACAGTAAACTTTATAAACTAAAACAGCTGCAGGGATGAGTTCACTGAGAGGGAGTGAGAGCAGTGTTGGAAAACATGTTTGATTAAAAGGTGTGTCAGAAAGTAGAATATTTTTTTTAAGGCTAGTGTTGTTTCACACTTTTGAGTGTGAGTCTTAATCAAATACCATCATTTTCAGTTTGGGATTTTTTTAAGAGCCATGACAACAGCTAAAAACTTAAGTGAAGTTATTGTAAATATATAAAATAGTTCAAATATATCATCTTTTTAAAACTAAACTAAGTTATTCAGTATTCACTTCCTTCCACTTAAACCAAATTTTGATTTCTTTACAGATTAATTTCAAAAGAGACTCATATCATTATGTGGAATTGTGTTCAGATTGATGAGCATTTTTATATATATATATATATATATATATTTTCAAATGAGTCTGTAAAAAAAACAAAATGTGGTAAAGTAAAGGGATGTGAATACTTGAATTTCTCTAAAAAAGGAACACAAATATTCATGCATAGCTCACCTTTTTTAGTTATTCTATGGCCACACAATTTGAACAAACCAAAGAAACCAATATATAACTGTACTGGTAAAATTCTCAATGTGACTATATATGATTATTTCTGTATTCCGTGTTTGCTAACACTTGTTTTTAACTGGATTGGACAGTAAGCTGCGCCTCAGTACAGAATGGATGGCAGCAGACTTGGACAGATGCCCTCTAGTGGTAGAAACGATCCTTGATCTTGAGGAAGTGAACGTCACTGCTGGTCAGTTGAACAAAATATTATTACTGAATCAAATCTGTCACGTAACCACAACGTGGTCCGACGCTATCATTGGTCCCTGCAGAAAACGCCAAAGATGTGGTTGAGATGATCTTTGAGTTAATCCATGGTCATGGTAAACTGGACCACCATGAGCTGGAAGCGCTCCTGGAAAAACTCAAGGAAGCGGTGAGCGTCGGAGCGGTCACTACAAGTCTGGGTCAAGCCGTCATCAACATCATCTCTGAGATCCTGGAGACGCAGTCGGACCTTTCTCTTTTCACCAACACGTAAGAAACATGTCTAAATCGCTGAGATCGATCCTTCAACCTTGCTTGTTCTTCACCAGTATTCTGAACCTGACCCAGACAGTGGGCGACACCATGGTCGGCTATGAGGGATCGTCCACTCTGGTGGCGCGAGCCATCGCGGTCTCGGTGGTGGATGTTGACCCTCTTCACTTTTCAGGCCTGACTTTTGGCGTGTCATCGGACCAGACTGGCAACAAGCCCGAGGTTTGCACGTTCGATGCCCGGAAAATACTCACAAATACACTCCATGCTTGTTTTTAAAGGGTTCTTGAGGGTTTCCTGTCATGACAAATGTGTCTCAACTTCCTCCCCTGCATCTCAGATCAACATCAACCGTTACCCTCTGAATGGAACAGTCACCTTCATCTCGCTGCCCTCGGTCCTGCGGGAGAGTTTTCCTAAAGGTTCGAACAAGACTCGGCCAAGAATTCAGTTTCAGTTCTACGGCATCCCTCTTCTCTTTAAGGTGACATCATGATGAGAAAGAAATAACATCACATTATTTTTCTTCTGATTACTCCTTAATGCGGGGAGTAAGTAATGAGAAAAAAATGGATCAACAGCCTTTTCTGTAACACTCACTGTATTGTTTCAGAATCCTGACAAATATAAGATCCTCAACAGCTATGTGGTGTCAGCCAGCGTGACAAACATCACAAAACCCATCAGAGAACTGGAAGAAGACGTTCAGATTATCTTCCGCAATATAAGCCCAAACAAAGTATGGCTGTCATGCATAAAATAACAAACTCACGATGAATTTCTAAATCTCAGTCCTTCATCTTTGTTTTTTTTATTTTAGAAAAACAAGGCAGTTAAGTGTGTCTACTGGGACTTCAATAAAAACGGTGCGTCTTCTTCAGCTTTTTCTTCATGAGAACAGAAAACAAGAAGATTTTAATCAACTCTTTTCAATTAGCGGGACATGGAGGCTGGGACGGTTACGGCTGCAGGACACACAACAGCACTCGTGACTACACAACCTGCCTGTGCAATCATCTCACGCACTTTGGAATTCTGATGGTACATCAAACTAGTTTTAATTTATGGTCTTGTTTGTTAACCTTGCAACGTGATGAAGAAGCGTGTGTACTTAAATATAACCTTAATCCATCTCTTCAAGTTTGTGTTGCTTTGTCTCAAGGACGTCTCCAGAACCGAGCTGGACCCGGCCACGGAACAGACTCTCACCATCGTCTCTTACGTCGGCTGTGGAGTCTCCTCACTGTTTTTGGGGATCACTGTTCTGACATACGCGGCTTTTGAGTGAGTTCCCACACGTTCCTATTTTTAACCAACGCCGTGTGTTCGTGACTTTTGCACAAGTCAAACATTTATCACATTTGCATGTGGTTACAACTTAAGGGCAGCAGGGGGCGTGTGTGTATGCAATGTTTATCTTTAAACGCTCAAGATTAAAGGGCAACTAATGTATTGATTTAATTTACTCTTTAATTGATCTTGGTCCTCTATTGTACTCGTCAGTATGTGTCTGTCTGTACAAAACTATTTTTCTTGAGATTTCTACATAGCTAAATAACTGCTATCCTGCAACTCAACTCCTGAATAGTTGATATTCTTGCCGTGCATCAGGAAGCTCCGGCGGGACTATCCCTCTCAGATCCTGCTCAACCTCTCCCTCTCCCTCCTGGGCCTGAATCTGGTCTTCCTGCTCAACTCCTGGCTCTCCTCCTGGCGTCTCTACAGCCTCTGCGTGGCCACTGCTGTCATTCAGCACTACTTCCTCCTGACCTCCATCGCCTGGATGGGGCTGGAGGGGGTCAACATGTACTTCGCTCTCGTCAAAGTCTTCAACGTCTACGTGCCGTCTTACATGTTGAAATTCTGCATACTGGGATGGGGTGAGTCGGGCGACTACGAGTTAAATTCTGGGTGAAGACAATTTTTTTCCCCCTCCAGGTCTTCCTCTGGTGGTCTGTATTCTGGTCCTGGTGTCCAACAGAGAAGCCTACGGCAGCGATGTCTACAATAAAGTGAACACCATCCTCAGGCCTTTTGAAGAATCCCAAGACTTGTGAGGCTAAATGACTGTTTTTTCCGGCTTTCTACTTAAAGAAATGCTATTAGTTTAGTTTCTTTACGACTCTCCAGTTTCCTCCAAATGAACATAAACACCCCACATTAAAAGAGTCCCCTAGGGTTGAGCATTTACAATTATCGCTACAGTATATACAGCAGGGCTGGTCAACTTAAACTTCCAGAGGGCCTGTTTTTGTATAGGATTCACTACCATTTCCTGCTGAATATTATGAAAAACAGATGAAAAATAGATACACAACGTTAGAAAATGTATTGAAAGTGTTTCCTCACGTTATCCTTGTTGAAATTGTGACACAAAAAGGCACATGAAAAGGCCTTGAGCTTTTGTTTCGTTGGATATTTTTCTTTTCATTCCTCCTGAAATCTTCTGTTGTATGAGTGAACTTTATGTCGCTTTTGGGTCATGTTGAATTATCCAAACTCGAGAGCCTCAGCTTACTGTAAAACATGGCCTTGCAAAGTGTTGCTAAAACTACAATTTGATTGACATTTTGACATCACAGTCATTGTTTCAAGTCCATATTGCTGCAAGCCAAAAAAAGCAACTTAATATTACGGTAAACTAGAAAAGAAACAAGGCTAAGTTTAGAAAAAGTTGGATTACTTTTAGACCTAACCCTTGTGTTTTGTCTGGGTCAATGTGAACGACCTCTTTGGCTTCCAGAAATACATATGCAGTGATGGAGGTCGTTCACCTTGACCTAGAGACAAAATAAGGGATACTACAAACACATTTGTTCTGGGGCTTTCAGGTCACCTTGACCCTGAGAAAACACAAGGGTTAATACGTATTTTATAAAAAATAATCCTTCACTAACTTTTAGGGACAAATCTAATAAAAAACTACTAGAAAGATGGAAAAAGTCGTAACAGCAAGATCTTTTTAACTAATGACTATAATTGAATATTAAGAGACAAACTGGTTATAAGTAATAAGTACAGTTTTTAAGCTTCATTCCAACCGTATAAGGGCAACATAAGTACAATCAAAAGGCTGCATGTGGCCCCCCGGCCGCATCGGATCTAGAATAAGCCATTTAAACAGGAAATCGATCAAATCACTGACACAAACTCTTGATGAATGCTTTCTTCAGCTGCTGGATCCAGGACGATGTCACCTTCTTCGTGTCAGTGGTGGCTTATGCTCTGATCGTGTTACTTGTCAACATCTCCGTGAGTCAACAGCTTTAAATCATCGAATGAATGAACTATTCCCTTTTTTCTGTTGTGTGTCAAATTGATTGGCTTTTTGTTATTTCAGGTTTTTATAGTGGTTTTGATCCAGATTCGTAAAATGCGAGTCAACAGTCCGGTTGGAACAAAGAGTGGAATTTTGCACGACTTGAAGGGAGTCGCCACTCTGATGCTTTTACTGGGACTCACATGGACGATTGGCTTCTTCACGTTTGGACCGGCCAGAGTCTTCCTGCTCTACCTGTTTGCTGTTCTTAACTCACTGCAAGGTGCATCTACTACTAACGAAGATCAGCAACTAATATTGGTTGCAGAAATGTAATGATTACAGTTTGATCTTGTATATAAGTCAGGCTTAATTACATCCAACTTTTAAATAATCTTATCGAATACTGCATTAATTTCCTTTTCTTGATCATCCTCATCCTCGTTTTTACCAGTTTTAACGCAATAGATGTCAGAGAAATGCGTATAACTATGCTGTATATGGTTAAAAAGTAAGTTCTTGTCATCATAACATCACTTGCCATTAGATCTGATGAAGAATAATGCAATACATCCT
Organism: Callionymus lyra; assembly: GCF_982586985.1. Lineage (NCBI taxonomy): Eukaryota > Metazoa > Chordata > Actinopteri > Syngnathiformes > Callionymidae > Callionymus > Callionymus lyra. The sequence continues at coordinate 18,777,035 of NC_141831.1, forward strand.
TTCACTGCAGTATCGTAAAGCACTCAAAAACTTTGTGATGCAACTCTTTCACCTGATTTCACATCTTTTGTTTCACTCTGCAGCAACCTAACTACTGAAGGATGAAACTGTCACATGCACTTTTTTTTTTATCCTAATCTCTTCATATTTCAGGTACGTTTATCTTCTTCTTTCACTGTCTGATGAAAGAGAACGTAAGGAAACAGTGGAGGGTTCATCTCTGCTGCGGACGCTTCCGACTGGACGAGTACTCGGGTGAGTCGACAAAGACGAGCGAGATGAAGGAGAAAGTACATACGTGTTTCAGATAATGGATCAAATTTGAAACTTAATCTTTCATGACAGAGAGCTTTCTCATTTACTACTTTACTTGTACTTTGATATGAATAAACCCAATTCAATTTTTTTTTAAATAACCAAACTCACATCCAACCAACTCAAATCACTTTCCAAGTATGTTAGAAAAAACAGCGTATATTGAGTTTTTTGGTTGTAAAAATAAAAGGTTTTTCTTTTCACTAAAACTGGCATCTAATAAACAAAATAGGGAAATATTTTACATCTCGTTAACGCTCCTATTTTTGTTTTTGCACAATATATTCTGCTATTAAATGTCTCACCCCTGATCTACACAACCTGCAGTCTAAGCATTTGTGTGTTCACCTCTAGAGTGGAGCCACACCGGATCTGTCGGAGCAGATGCAAAACACGGACCACCGGTTCCAAAACAGTCGGCACCATCTGTTCACTCCGTCAAGTCCGGTTCCACCGACAGCACTTTGGCCTCCTCTGACTCTTTTCAGGGGGACTTGACCTGCAAGAGACCAAACTTGGGTGAGGAAAAAATTAAAAGCATAACAACACAATCCCAAATAAGTTCCCCAACAATGCAGACGTTTGCATCTCAACCAGAGTTCCATGTTAGTAAAGAAACGACTTTGAAATGACAGAATTAATACTTTTAAAGTAAATCACCTCTTGTCTGTGACCTGATTTTGTTAATTTGTTTCAGTTGTCTGTCTCATCTGGCTTTTTTGAGAATCTCATTATTGCTTAATTCTACATTGCAGGTTTCCTAATGGACTCTGTGGTTCTACCTCGTGCACAGAGACGTCTGTCCGGGGTGGGAGCTGCTTCTCCGCAGAGGGACGTGAGCACCACAGCTGTTTGGAGAAACCACTTGCTCACCCAACATCAGCGAACATGAGAAGTTCGACAGACACCAGGCTTCACCCTGCAGGGTCACAGCAAGAGACTCCAGTCATGTCTTTTGTGTGTTTATGCCATATTGTGTTTAGCAGCGTATAATTACCACAAGTACTTTCATCAGTGCCAAGGAGGAGCTGGTTGCCAAGCAACTGCCGAGTGGAACCATGGCGACATCGAACCCTGGTATTGGAGATGGTCTGGAAATAATGTTCAATTGAAACCATCTGAAGCAACAGAGGAGCACATTTCTGGAAAGACTTGACATGATTAAATCCACAACATCCTCCTCTCTTGAACTCCCTTGTGCTAGTCCGACAATTCCATCATCGTTTTTCCTTATTATTTCTTCATCTCTTTTTAACTGTTTACAATAATATTGATTAAAATTTGTTAGTTGCAAAAGGAAGGGTTTCAACTCATTTTAATAGGGATTTGTTGCTGCAAACGATATGAACCATGAATCCACCAGAAGCAACTCATCAGATTAAAACATTTTAGATCCTGGTGAGGTATATTTAATTTCTTTTTCCTATATTTTTTCTTCTTCCATTTATTTTTTCATTATTCCCAGTTGTTGCGTTTTATTTAATTTATATTGATTCCACTGCACTATATCGCAAGTTATTTGCAACATATAATCAATTGGTGTTAACATCTTTCTTAAAAAAGTATTTAAACAGTGAAATAATTGAACACAAGTTGGTCCATCACGTTTTTTTTAACTTTTAATTAAAGGTGAGGAAACAAACAAACGTAAACAACCATAATGCCACATGAAAGCAAAACCTTTCAAACAAAACTTCTCAAGTGAGATTTCCCATAGTTTAGATGATGAACTTGTAGCATGATTTAAGAACTTAAGAATGTGTTAAGTTATCTTAACTTACATGAATTAAAAAAAAAAAGATGTAAGGAATTTGGGTCGATAATAAAAGTTAGGTGGAAAAAAGATTCCAGACTTATATAAAGGAGAAAACGTTGAATAGTAAACGCTGAGAACTTAAGCTGCTTCAAACGCTAAAGCAGTCCACCATGTGCTTGGACTGCCAAGGACCTTCGTCGATGCACATTAGATGTTGCTTGACCAGTGTTTTGACCTTCTGGTAGACAAACGCGTCCGTCTGTTGAGAGAGAAAACTTAAACACCATTATAATTCTAGTCTTGTCTGAGCTCTCAACAGTTTTATTTAAAACTAATAAATAATAGAACTTTGATCTCAATGTACGACCAGAGCAGTCGCTCACCTTGACCTTGTGGTATGTTGGAAGATCCAGTAGATATTGACGTCCAACCAACAGAGCCACTTTACGGAAGTAGCAGTAGAAAGCTCCTTTGCAGAGTCGGCTCGAGGAGCCGGGGCCACCGGCAGACGGAGAGCTAGGGAAACATTAACAAGTGCTTAACAAATAACATTAAAGGGAAAAGAGTGTGTCGTTCACTTACTCCGTCACCACCAACCCAGTGTCACTGTCCACCAGCTCCACAGCTTCGTCTCCAAGACACCAGTTGATGCCGAAGGGAGGTTGGATGGAGGTCTTGGTTGGCCCGATTTGTTGTCCAGGGAGAAACAATGTCTTTTGTTTCTCATACGAAGCAGGCAGAAGAAGATCCCAGTCGTCACCCAGACGCTTGTTGGTGAGGTCGGACACTTTCCTGCTCAGTCCTTCACCTCCTGAATGAACAGTTGAAAAGTCTACGTAGTTAATTTCTATTCCCTCAACTTGTCAAGCTTGAGGATCTCTTTAACCTGATCAGAGGAGAACTATTATTTTCACATCTGTTCAAATAATGTTGCTGTTTTCCAGCCTAAAATATGTGAAACTATTTCTCCTCCACTACTTCAACTTCTGCCACACGATTATATGAAGAGGTTCTTTACCGAGGACCCAGCTGCTGATGTAGACTGGCTGGATGAAATGAGTCAACAAAGCTCCCTGCAGTCCGGCCACGTTCCACATGCACATCTTGTCACTTCCTGACATGCAGCAGACTTTGGCAGACCAGTGGTTTGGGTCCAGGTAGGCGGAGGAAACCAGATCCCCCTTGGAATGATACTTCAGTGTTGTTGGGGTCCAGCTGCAGCCGACGGAGCCACTGAAATTTCAGATCCTGATCTTAATATAACTCAAAACTAAACGTGAATAAACAACTAAAAATAAACAAGCTACAACAAAGAAGTTAAAAAAAGAGGACACTGTTTTATAAAACATTGTATAAAAACAATAAATATTTCACATGACTATGACTTCTTTTCCAACAGTGTACATGCATGATGATGGTAAAAATCTGCTTGAATCAACTGTAATGGTAACACGTTTGAAATCAGTTTTAGACTTTTTATTGAGCTACAAAATAGTTTATAGTTATTTTATTTTATTCTTCAGCATAGATAGACATTGTAGTTTTACAGTTTTGGGGGACGCGTCTCTCTCTCTTTTTCAGAACCATTTGAAAATGTAACATAAGATTCACTCGGTGAAAAACAGAATGGTGAATAATTGCTGGATGTTGTAAAAGTACAAGATCAAAGTTGGGACAAAAATGACTAGTTTAGAAGTTAGTTTCTAAGACTTCCATGCGTTTGTGTTCTTCTCGTTTAGACTATTGTAAAGGTTTATTTTCGTGTCTAAATAAGAAGGAGCTGTCTCGCCTTACAATTTTGCAGAAAGAATTCTGACCTGCTCTAGTAGAAGAACTCACATTTTCCCAATCCTTAAAACTCTTCACTGGCTGCCAGTTTCTTTCATGATCAATTTTTAAATTCTAGTTCTTACGTTCAGATCTATTCATGGTCAGGCTCCTCCTTACATCAGTGATCTGATGATCTGATGATGAGCCCAGCTCGGGCTCTTAGGTCTGTGGATCAGAATCTACTGATGGTTCCACACGCACATTTCCGGACCAGAAATCTTTCCAGAATTTTGCTCCTAAGCTTTGGAACCATCTTCCTCGCTCTCTGTGTTTGATGGATCTACTGACTCCTTTAAGAAACATCTTAAGACATTTTTATTTGTGCAGGCTTTGCCCTGATCTACTGAGACTCCTGTGTTTGTCCTCTGTATCTTGGCTTTTTTAAGTATATATTTTAACTGTATATTGTTTGTGATTGTTAAAGTGCTTTCTGACCCTGGTCCAGAAGAAGTCATTCTGGGAAGACATTTGTATACCTTTGTAAGAGTGTTACTTCACCAAAAATTCAAATTTAACTCATTTTCTACTCTCCAAGGGTTGGTGATTATTTTCAGAGTAATTTGTTATTTTTCAGAGTTTAAGTGTTATTGTGTAGGGTCAGAAAGAAGAATAAGTGGGTCTATACTCAAAGAAGAAGTCTTGTGCTGCTCCCTCGGGACACTGGTTGGTGTAGAGATGCAGGCTGATGTTGGGTTTGAGCTGAAGCTGGTGGCTCTCGCTGCTTCTCTGGAAAACACTCAGCTCACTGGCTTTTGGATCTGCATCAAAGAAAAGCAGCAGCTGCTTGTAGAGAAACCTGAACACAGGAGACCCTTCTCATATTAACACAGCTACATTTGTTAATGTCTCGTTGATAAAAAACAACCTTTGGAGAGCCCGCTTGGCGATGACGAGAGCGTGACAGTCGTGGAGCATCAGCCCGTTGTAGCAAAGCCACTTGGTGCTGCTGGAACTTCCCGCGCCCAAAGCTACGACTTCATAGAAATCCCATGGTCGCCCAGCTGAGGTGGACTTTCCTGGTGAGGGGTTAAAAATAAGTGTATGACTAATAAAATATAAAGTTGGACAGCATGCAGCCGATGGTTCATGGATGTAATCAGAGTAAACTAGAGAAACAATAGAACAAAATACATTATTCAGATCTTACTTGTAACCAGGACAAAGGAGGCCATATCACTCTTACAGACTTGTAAATCAGGACACATCTCCAGGAGGTTGTCAAAGGTCTCGCTGCTGATAGCTGCCATTTGATCTGTGTGCCAGTCTCCTCCACAAACTAAACAGAAGGAAATGTGATTATTGTTGTCTACAAATGTCTCACTATTGTCAGAGAAAGTGTCTGCTCTGTAGGTATAATAATTAAAACAAGTTAAATCCTACGGATCAATATTCAAGTGTACCATAATTGTTGGCCGTTTCAGGTTCATTTCCCTCCTTCAATAGAATATTTTCTTCCTCCTTGACGCATGTGTTCTCGGAAGAGTGGGCTGAGGGAGGAGTGGAGACGTCCTCGGTCGACTCAGTGTCCTGGACCAACAAAGAACTCTAGTGTAAATCTCAGCCCTCTTCAGTGAACCCATTGTTGCAGCTCCGTGTGTTCAATTTACTGTTTGGATGTTTTGATAACACCAATAGTTAGAAACCTTCATAACTCTTGACACATGTGCAGATTAATATGGTCTGTGTTTTGACAGTCTTTTTACAGGAAAAGCCATTGTAGAGTTTCATCAAATACTTACCTCTTCATCCTCCTCCTCCTCATCCTCCTCACCATCATCATCATCGTCATCCAGTTTGTTTTGAAGTTTAGACGTATACGGTGAGCAGTCCACCTTAAAAGTGATGCTTTCTTCGTCTTCAAACAACGGCATATGTTCGCTAGAATAAAAAAAAGCATCAACCAGACGTAATGAAAACACCAAGTTGATGAAGAGAGTGTGCATAAAAATTATATTAAAATGGAACGCCAACTACATCCTTTGCAACGATACCTCGAAGCCATGTCTGTGATGTTGGTTATAGGAAGGTCAAGCGGCAATCTTGAGTCGTCTCCTCGCATCTGGAAACATGCGGCTCCTCCATTATAGATGGGTCTGTCTTCATCCGCCATGTTGGAAATCAAAGCTAAATCAAAATGGTTATTTAATCAATTAGTACGTCAACCATACATACATAAGAATGTTATTTTCCTCAATTTTAAAATCCTTAATGCTTAAGTGAGGAAAATAACAACTTTTGTACAAAACAAGTATACTCATTGTACACCCTAATATACCTATTCTTGCTAAGGAATGTCAAAGGTAAACTTCAAGAATAATAATTAAATATTTGTATAAAACAAGTATACTCATAGTACACCCTAATATACCTATATTTGCTAAGGAATGTCAAAGGTAAACTTCAAGAATACTATTTAAATATTTGTATAAAACAAGTATACTTATAGTACACCCTAATATACCTATATTTGCTAAGGAATGTCAAAGGTAAACTTTAAGCTTACTACTTAAATTTTTGAATAATATAAGTAAAATTCATGAAAACTCACATATAAATATGTTTTGCTGACGGATGTCAAACGTCAACTTCAAGTATTCAAATGTAATTTCATTTTATTAAAAAAAAACGAGTACAATCATAAGGTAAACTTGAATAAAGTTCAATAATGGATGTCAAACAGTTTACTTCAAGTATACGACAAGTAAAAAACAAGTTTATCCCTGAATATACTTTTTGCTGAGGTTATAAATGACGTGTTCCTCGTGTTCGTGATTGACAGTAGCTTAGCTTTGCTGTAAGTTCATCGCCACAAATGACATTTTTAAGCTACAATGCGGGTCAATAATAAGTTGTTTGCACAAAAGTTTAAAACATTGTAACTTAACAAAAGAAATAATTCATGCTGTAAAACGTGACGTTAAATAAACGTCGCTTAAACTTGAGGTTTGTTGCTAATAACTAGCCAAACACCGAGTTCCATGTCGACGCGTGTGGACACTTTCATTCAAACCGAGTCAAAATATCATTCATACAATAATCGTTATTTTTTTGTAAAAGTCTACCTTTTTAACTTTTTAAGTCACTTCTCCGTTTTCTTCTGCGTCCAGGTGTGTTTTTGAAGCTTCAACGCGGTCGGTGTTAAAACGTTGTAAGTTCACTGTTGTCAATAAAGAAAACTTTATTTAAATTTATTTACAGATATCTTTTCATTTTATTAACAAATCAATTTTAAGTAACAATTGCTTAAAAATGATGAAGTTTATGTTTAATTATTAAAACAACCATGCCGTTAATAATTTCATATATATTTTATTTTAAAGTTCTTATTCATTTACACATAAATAGACAGACAAAAAAGGTATTCGTCAGTTCCGCTGTGCTTTAAAATGGAAGGAAAAATAAACATTTAATAAACTAAATAAAGCGTTGCATTTTAGTCAAATTTTAGTTCAAGTTTTTTTGTTTTAGAAAAGTTTCACGACCTAAATGCATAAGATTACATTTTATACAAATCATTCATTTTGTCTCACTATGTTGTGTATTTTGTGCACTTTATTCCTTTTTTTTATTGTTGTTTACATATGTATTATTGTTTTATTAATGCATTTTTGTATTATCATTTCAGTAGTTTTTATTATTATTTAACTATATATATTTTTTAATATTGTCTTGTTTTTAATATGCATACTGGATGTCTTTATAATGTCAGTAAGTAATGTGTATATATGTTTAATATTTGTTTATGAACTGCTGTGACTGCCCAAATGTCTCCAATATAGGAAGAATAAATCAATAAATAGACACTTTTCATGTATTGATTTAATTTTAACCATTTTAAGATGCCATTATAAACAATAGAGCATAAAATAACCCTTTTTAGTTTACTTTTCTTAAGACATAATAAAATAAATGTTATTATTGTTATTTTTGTATCTAGTTTACTTCATTGTCTATTCAAACAATTGAATACAACATCAAATGATCATTTCAAATCACTAACCAGTAGTTTTTCTCGAAATATAGCATTAATAAAACATATGGTCCTAGTATTTATGTGCATAGTAACAGTAAAATAGAAATAAATGTATAGAGGATTTCGTCATACACACATATATCACATTTCTAACAATGTTAATTTCATACATATAAAAGCAAGAATAAAGAAAAAAGTATTTTAATCAAACGTCCACATGAGGGAGACAAAAACTTTTATTCTCTTCTGCTTTATCAATATTTCAATATCAGTGTGTGGCTCATGATGACAAGCTGTGAAGAAAAAAATAAAATAAAATATGTTTTAGAAGAAAAAGAAAGTTAGAACCCTACATATAACATACACACAAGATAACAGTAGTAGACGAAACCTCCATAAATGTGCTGAAACAAACACAGCTCAGTTCATCATGTTTTATGTATTCAAGCTGCAAATAAGATACACAACAGCTTCAGGATTTCAATGAATTTTAAATCATCTGAGACGCACGGAGAGATAAAATGATTTTTCAGTGAAATTAAACGTCTCCCTCTCACACAGTTAAACTGCCCATGTGTACTGTTATGATGGGATTATTTGCCATGGAGGATTTTCGAGATCATTATTGTCGAATCCAACAGTGAAATCCATCCCTCACCTAGTGTGTTTCATGTTAACACATCTCCAGAGATTCTCCCGAGACAGAATGGAAACTGTCCCTGATGATACCCTCGCTTGACTTCAGTCTTCATTCCTCAGTTGTTGTTTTTCACACCCACACGTTCACCCTCTGTCTCCGATAAATTTCCCACATCATCTTTTCTCCCAAAAAAAAGTCACGTCGCTGCTCCTCGCTGGCAGATCCCTTCCTTGTTCTGTGCTCAGGGATGCTTTAGCAAATATATTGTCACAGCTTTGTGTTGGAGTGTGGACAAATCAAAGCTGTGAAATGTTGAGCCTTCATGATATTTCAAGTAAGCATATGCTGACATGCCTCAGTGTGTGATGGAGATGGTCCATTATTCCTGCCATTTGTAGGAAGGATTGCAGTTTTTTTCTAAACACATTTAGCGGCAATATTTATTTTCTTATGTAACTTAAGACAAATTATTGTACCTCACAGTATTACAACTTGTAATAATACACAACAAATTTGCAATTATACCTTTTTATATGCACATTTAATCTACCTATTATATTATATTAATTTCCCGGACACTTTTTAACCCTAGGCTATGATATGCTAGGTCATGCTATGCTATGCTATGCTAAATTTTGCTATGCTACGCTGAGCAATTCTACGCAGGATCAAGGGAAATATATGGAAGACAATTCCTGACAGTTGAAAAAATAACAATATGATGGTATTTGTGTCAAAATTAAATTTGGCTAAACATTCATATGATCAACATAAAGTAATTCGAAAACCACTTTAATTTTGCTATTATTATAATAAAATTAATAAATAATTGAAGGTTTTTATTATTAAATCACTATACAATTATATTACCAAGGAAAACACAGATCATAAAACATAAATGAGAAATGTAACAGCAAAATCCACAAAACATTTTTACTAAACAATGCTTAACAAAGACAGTATCTAGAAACATGGCTAATTAAAGTGAGCGGCGTTACAAAATGAAAAATCAAAGCATTATTAATGTAGCTTTTTATTAAAAAAAAAAATTATACACATAAATTCAATACAAAGAAAGAAATGTTTTGTTTTAAGAAAAAGGGTGCTAAGAGAAGCTATACCTTTGATGATCCGCGTAAAACACGTTTGTTTAAAAATACTCAAGAGCCAGACACACAAGAGAAATGTTCTTTTAATTATTTCTCAGTACTTATGCTTGAGTATCCACTCTGAGAAACTACAGTTGCATCTCCAGACTCCTCAGCTTTATGCATCTTTAACAGATCCGGGGGAGGACCTGCTTCTCACGCTGCGGATGACGAGGGGGGGAGGAAGAAAAAAAAAAACCAATACTCTGTTTCTATTCAGCAACCATTTGGTTTTTTCTTTTTTGCATGTGAGATGCTTCCTAAATCTCACTTTGCATTTTCGTGAGGCTGCCAGCAAATCTCATCATGACAACCACTTCTGCACAGAAGCGCCGAAGTCACGAGCATCTGCTTCTCCTTCTGTTGACCTCCCCCTCTTCTCGGCTGCTCTCCTCTGCTCAGCAGCACAATCCAGCTCTCGGGCTAACTTATGAGATGAGCGTTAGCAGATCGTATCACGAATACAAACCATTTAATCGAGCTCAGCTTAGATCATCTCGCACAGCAACATATTAAATAAGAATCCCAGTAAATATCACGATCACACTTTCTCAGAGTCAGTACCTAAAATCAGAAATGAATGTTTTATTCATTTTGTAAGTAAATATTGACTTTAATGTAACAACCCTGTCACAATTCACCTTTGCATAATTTATAAGATTAAAAAACTGTATTCTGTAGATCTAACATTTAATTTGAAATGTATTATTCGTTGTACTGTTTTGACAGTTTCCTGACATTCAATAGGATGAAATATTGTCGCACGATCTGACACGATAACTGCGTCTGTCTTGCAACAATGTCACCTCCTCGTCTCGTCGTTTCTGCTCACGCACCTTTCAGCGCTCTGCTATAAATAGCTAAATGGCATTTACGATAATTTTGCTTTCTTCGAGGCAACGACGCGCTGCTGGATTAACATTTACGCACCGTGATCCCTTCAGGCTTCTCAGCTGCCTGTGATGGATGTTGTGATATTGTCGTTTTAACAATGAAAGGCCGTACAAAAAGTAAGCAAGTGAATATTATTTGTAAAGCGCCTTTTTCTACACTAGCGTCACAAATAAATTTGACAATGAAAAACAATACAGTTAAAATATATACTTTAAAATATCAAGACACATATGACAAACACAGGAGTCCAACAAAATCAGGAAAGGCCTGAACAAATAAGAATGTCTTAAGATGTTACTTGAAGGAGTCAGTAGATCATCAAACGCAGAGGGAGTGGAAGATCGTTCCAAAGCTTAGGAGCAACAGCCTGGAATGATTTCTCTCCTCTGGTCCGGAAGCGTGTTCAGGAACCATCAGTAGATTCTGATCCACAGACCTAAGAGCCCGAGCTGGGGTGTAAGGCTGGATCAGATCACTGATGTAAGGAGGAGTCTGACCATGAATAGCTCTGAAAGTAAGAACCAGAATTTTAAAATTGATCCTGAAATAAACTGTAAGCCAGTAAAGAGACTTAAGGAATCGGAGAAATGTGAGTTCTTCTACTAGAGCAGGTCAGAATCCTCACTTTTGTATTAACTGCAGGCGAGACAGCTCCTTCTTGTTCAGACACGAAAATAAACTCAAGATCATGTTGTGACATCATTTTCCTAAGTTTAGGTATTTTTTTCAGTTGAAGGAAACAGTTTCTGGTCAGTTTTCTGCAGTGTCGAACTAGAGACATGTCTTAACGTAAAATACAACACCCAGGTTTCTCAGGCTCAGTTTGACAGACTGGCCTTTGTGACCAATATACTGACTCAACCCTGGAACCTTATCATCAGGTACAAGAAATCTATGGATTAAAACAAACACATGGTTTCGCAAAGGATTTAGATTAGTTATTTAGTTAAGTACCTGCTAAAATGAATATTGTGTAAGATAAGTTTGTGTTTAGAAGTTTCATTGAATTTTGACGGATAAGGAGAGAGTAGAAAGTTTGATTTGATGTTCCTCAACCAAATGATAATGTCATAAAACTTTCTTACTGTGATCTGTAAACAATAGTAAAACAACTTCACCCCATTACTTCTACCTAGAGAAGAAGGTGGTTGCTCCGGGGTGGGTCTAATGTAAGTGTATTGTCAAAATGGGAGATTGATACATTACTGTAGCTCTTTTTATAATATGGGACATAAAAAACATATTTGGACACAGCATCTCTGGGTCTATCATATAATTTAGAGAAAGGGTCAACCTTTTTTTGCACCACTTACTGGTAAAATATAGGTTTTATTTTCACAGAAAAAAAGGACATACATACATTTTTTTTTTGTAACAAAATGGTCCCATATAAAGTTGTTCTATTCCATTTCGCTAGGATTATGTCTTGAGTAAACTTGACCAAAACAAGTCTCTTGATGTATTTAGGGTCACAGGCTAGTATGACTTTTTTATTCCAATACTTAACACAATTTCACCAAAAATAATCCAATGGAATGAAGATATTTTCCCTTCCTGGGCCCTGCTACCAAATGTCCCTGTAGTAAAAATACTATTTAGACCATAGCATTTTTTACTTGAGTAAGATTTGGTCATGAAAATATTACTGTAACTGCGACCACACGTGTAGTTTGGAACACATAATGGCTCATCATATTTAATCGTATGTAATCCGCTCGTCTATCATCTGATGGAGAACGAAGACTCCTCTGAATCACCAACTAAGGAGCATCATCTTGTGCTCAAGGTGTTGATTTGCATTTTAAACGTCCTTCTTAGTTGGACGAATGCAATAATTCAACCGTAATAAGGGATCCTGAGAGACCGTCAAACCACGGACAAGGCCTCGCACCATCTCCGCATCCTCCAGAGAACAATACATAAGAGGTCATTAATCACCCTCGAGTCACGTGATCCGGACGGTTACGGAGAAATCAGGTGATCTTCTGATGCGACAGGACGTGAGTTAAGAACACACATGAGGACAGTATGGAGATTCATGGAGCACGTGGATGTTGGGGGAAGGGCGCGGCTCCTCGTAGTCGCAGCAGGAGATGTGCAGTATGTATGTTCACAAAGACAGTATGGCGTGCAGATGTTGGAGCCGGCGAGGGGTCAAACATTGAACCTATCGAGAGCAAAACGCGGGTTGAACTTTGAGAAATGCTGCAAATGCTACAGAGTGAAACTTGAGCATTAACCACACACCATCCTGACATTAAACATGAAAAACGAGTGACCACTAGGGGGCATTGATTGAAGATGATTCCCACAAGAGTTTAAAAAAAAAAACCCGGCGTGTTCTCCAACATGACTCCAAAAATAGTCATGCGGCAATTAAACATAAATGAAATTGTGATTGTTTAAAGAGTTCCTCATGTGGGGGTGTGTTGGTCTTTCCCCAGAGCGGTTCTGTTCAGTGCCTCTCCAAGGTGCCACTGGTTACCATGGCAGCAACATCAGCTCTGAATCTCAAGTTTCCTTTTCCTCTTTGTGTCATTCTCTCTTTCCACTCCCATCTCTTTTTGTTTCCCATCCTCGCACAATATACACACGATTTCTTTAATCAGATCCGATATTACCTTGACCGAACGAAGAAAATCCACGGCTTTTCTTTGTATCTTTTTGACATCATGTATATCCGAGGAGACTTGCTTCCTGTTCTTCCCATTATAATTATTATGGGTTCATTCATTTATAACACCCTTAGAGGTAGTTATAAATCACCCACAAGCCTGGATCCTAGTCATTGACAGTCTTTAAAATTAATAGTGATGATACAATAAGATAAATAATTTGAATTCCAGGAGTCCTTTAATTTGGCTTAATCTACAATTGTTTATGGTTTGTCCTTGAAAAGTCCTTAGAATGCTCACTACATAAGAAGAGTTCGCTTCTTCGTAGCTAACTTTACAAATAATATATGTGTCACTTAAGCACTATTTGGATTGGACTTGTTTCATCCAGTGTTTCCTGCTTAGCAAAACAAAATGTAGCTTTAAATCAGTCAGTCCAGTCCGATTTGTGACCTCAGAGACCACATTATTCTATATCGGTTCCACTAGAAAGGGAAGTCGTGGCTTCCTTGCTCTGGCTGTTGCTTCCAACCTTGGATGAAAGGTGGATGATGGATGAAGGTATGGATTATCTGTCCGTCAATTGAAAATATAAGTGTTCATTTTGATCAGGTGACCTATACAGATGCCAGTGGTCAAGCTAAGATAAGGAACCGAGATTATGGATGTCAATAACTATACAGAGACTTCCAATAACAGCTAAAGGAAGGTCGAGGGAATTCTGGTTCCCCTTGTTAAACCCAGTTTGGTAAATTTAAAAATTGTTTTGGTCCACGACCAGGACTATACTTCAAAGAAGTCTGTTAGCGTCTAAAGTGAACTTCCGGAAAATCGTGGACACCCTGTATACATTTGATTCTTTAGGTTTTTCAAAGGTTAAAATAAGTTCAGCCGTCCTGGCGCTTTAATGAATATGGTTCAATATATGAGCTGCAACCCCCCCCCCACCCCTCATGTGTGTCCTCCACGGCCAGAGGGGAATCAATGCGGTAAATGATGGTTTTACTGGGACCTGCATGTAATGGGACTTTGAAAATGTGATGAGAGCAAGTGTAGGGAGATATAGTAGGATTCGATTCTGCTTCCACAGGAGAGGCTGTGTTTGGTGGACAGACCAGTCCTAGTATATAAAAACAATAATTCAATTTAGCTGGTTATCCTGGCCTGTGAGCTTCACTTTGTCTTTCCGTGCCGCCATTTTAGTCGCACGTTTCATCAAGAGTGTGCCACATGGTAACAAGTCATTCCCATGAAACATTATATATAGTATTTTAATGATTTGACTGTTACAAAGTTGAAGTAATTGTAATGTATATAAGTATGTTACTATTACAAAAACACCACTAATCTGTTCCTTGCTGTTCGTTCGTCTCTATTAAAACCTACAAGGATAGCATGTCAAGCTACTGGATTTTACCCAATATTACAACCATATTTTATTTTATGAGCATAATTCCATAACCTTTTGAGCATTTGGAATATCGCTACTGGGTGGTCGTAGTCTTCCATAAATAGCCCGGACAATACACAGGGCGAAGAAGAAAGCGCTGCAGCACTATTCATCCTCAAAGCTTGGATGGATCCAGATGGTAATCCACAACACCACTCCCTGAAAATGTCATTGAAATCTGTTTTTGAGAAAAGAAAACTGATCAACCTAATTAAATAGTTAAAGCTTGTGCAGGGTTTCAACAAATGCACATTTCCAAACCTATGAACTTTGTTATAAATATTAAATCACTATCAAAATTATTGTCAGCCGTTTCACTGTTGCCATGGGAACATTGGGACTCTTACATCGGGCATGAAAAGCACTCAAACTTAATCGTACATGTGTAAATATTCAATTAAAATATACAGTTGATCTTTATTAATGTAGTTTTAATGAAAGGCAGAAGAGTGACCTGCTTTTCGGATGAGGACGCTGGTTGACGTAACAATCCTCGTCCGTCAAAGTGGTACTGCTGGTCCAACGATGAGGACGAGTCACAAACACAGACGTCCTTCAACATCCTGCTCTGTAGTTGCATTTTTTTTTTAACGATGAGTCGATCTCGCTGACTTTCACCGGATCAGAGGAGGGAGACGCATAAGGGGCCACAGCGGGAGTTTGTCAGTCGCTCAAAGGTTACAAAGCACGGAGTAGCGTAAAAATGGAAAGGAAAAGGAGGCGGGCGGCATATTGGGGTCTACTTATCGCTGGCATAAGACTCGATGTGGGACGCGTAGTATGCTCTGATCTCGTGTTAGAGAATGCTTTATGAATGTGGTGCAGAAAAACCGGGTCAGCGTCTGCTGTCGTTTGGAGGTCTGGTTGGTAACATGACTCCTGTGGTCATCTGCTGATCCTGCTGTCCTGAGCGCTTCTGTGTCAGCCGGTGCTTGCTCATGGGTACATGATCAGGCCGCCACCAGTTTAGCTTCTTCATGTCAGTGAGCGTGAGCGCTTCGTGCTGGTAAAGAGTAAGGGCTGCCATTTGTTTCTACTTGGCCCGAAGGAGAGTTCTGGCTGCCAGTGAGAGGGAGGATGAAATATCTCTGATCTTTTTCAGCCACAGTCTGACTGTAAGACGCCATCATTGTTTTTTTTTTTTAATCACCATTTTTTCATTGACTCAAAAATTCCAAATGAGTGGATCGTAATAAAATGAACTTCCCTCTCTCCCCTCTTTGAAGAAAGAAATGTTGTAGCTAACCTTTTTAACTCTTACTCACAACGTTTTGAAGTGCATCCAGCCAACCTTTACAGGATTAGCTAATCAAATAACACATAACCTTATGTGTAAAAACAACATTTACATGTCTGTATTATTACATTTGATTGAGGTTAAGTTTACAAACATGGCTGCCTCTAATAGGCAGATAATTATAGCATAAAAATAACAACAACAACAATTGAACAAAATATTCTTCATTTTGAACCCAGTCCTAACCTGTTTCAAATGATAGAAATCTTTATCAGAAGCCCTTCCTCCTCCTGCGCTTATTCAAGATGGGGTCACGACAGTGCATCAGCGGCAGCTAATAGACCCAAACCCCACTTACCCCGGAAACCTCTTCCAGCTTCTCTAGGAGAACCCCAAGGTTATTAGCCCGACTTGACTTGACTCTACCTGGTTTGTGTTATGTTTCCACTAGCCTAGCAATATCAAAGCAGATACTATTTTTAGTTCCTGCTCTGCTCTGGTTCCGTGCAAGCCGAGTCGGATTTCAAAAGGTGAAGTCAACCGACTGCTGGCCACGGATTGGTCAGAGAGTGATGTTACTGAAGGTTCGTCGGCGTGTCTTTCAGCACATGAAACAAATCTGCCATTTTTTTTAAAAGACACAGCAGTGAGGAGTACGGTTATTGTTCAGGCCTATTTTGAGTCTGAGCTCTTCACCTTATCTCTAAGGGTAGTCTGGACACCCTGTGAGAAAATGCATTACAGCTTCTTGTTTTTGTGATATTGATTGACTCTCTCGACCATAGATAAGATAAGGAACATAGATTGACCGGTAAAGCGTGGGCTTTTGGGTTCGCTCTTTTTTCACCACACGCTCGATCTTATTTTGAGAACTCATTGTGCTTCTGTCTAAATGACTGTAATGTACTTTAATTAAACTTTCGGTAAATTTGGATGAAGGGACTAAGAAGAGATCAAATAAAAATTTGAAAGAATTGTTGTTTTGTTTTCTGACTTAAGGAAGGTTTTTAACAGATACCTGTTCTGCATCTAATTACAAGTAGTTTGAGGTGAATTTCAAAGTAATCTATTTCCTTTTTAGAGTTATAGACCAAAAAAGCATGTTCATTTTAATGTAGCAAATGGGGCTCAGGCCAGATTGATAACTTGCGCTTCAAACTAACTTCAAACAGACTTATTTATGTTATTTTTTCTTAAAATTCCTTGTGTCAAGACTTCAATATAAGATGGACGTTAAAGACGAGCACCACGGAAGTATTACGATGTTTTTCAAGTGTCTTTTTGGATGAAGATGATGACGAAGACCTCAGAGTACTCCAGTCACATTTTTTCCTAGAACTCTAAAGAGATTACTTTGAAATTTACCTCAACCTTTAGTCGACATGAGGGTGAGTAGAAAATTGAACTATTGGTTGAATCATTAAAACTTTGTGTAATAAAAGGTTGTAAGATAGTAAATTCAATGTCAAAGGTTTAGATTCCCTTTTTGCTGTAAACTAATACAATTCTTGAACCACAGAGTGTTTTCTTTGAATTTCTCTTCATTCCTATGATTTAATAAATGAATAAAAAACAAGCTCCTTGGTGGATCAGTGTTCTATCTATGAAGACGAGCGACCAGGCAGCACCAATCCTCACAGACGGTCACCAAGTCAAAACATTCCTGACACGAACACCAAGTGTTATTACAGTCTTTCCAGGTTTCATAGGTGTGAGCTGCAGGTGTGACTTTCACTCTCCGTCGAACTTGTCCAAGGTCACCATGAATCTTGAAGCGAAATATATGACATTTAATACTTGGGCTGACGTCGATCCAGCCGATCCTGCTTCATTTGTCTTCATCCACCCTCTACTCATGCATGTTGACTCACACCACGAGTTTAATGAGTTTCGTTTTGTTTTTAATCAGTTCGGCAATTAACGTCCTGTACTACAGACCCCCCCCCCCCCCGTCTCCATCTTTGGAACAGCAGAGCTGCATCTTTCAAACCTCGCACCGAGGCGGGTCTTGTGCTTCATTACCAACGTTGAAGGTTCCCTCCTTGTGTTCGTCATAGCGCTCTTTAGCCGGATTGATAGATGTGCACTTCAGCGAATGAGCTTGAGCTTTGACTCGCACAATAATTACCTCTGCCAAGGAGGTGTGGGCCATTATAGGAAGTGCCATTCAAGCTCTGCGGATGGCCCAGATAAGCCTGTCACCGTGGAGTCCCGCCCTTTTATTGACTCAGTCAGTGAAGGCAAATACTGTCTCTCTATTGAACACCAGAGATATTCATGGGAAAGTATAATTACGGACTTAAGGGGAGAAATTTAATCCGCTGATGAAATATCAGTGTAACAGAGACGCTCAGAGGAATGTCCATAAAACCATCACGACGACAATGAGACGATGATTTCTCTTTTTTTTTTTCATCATCTCTCCATGATTTACTTTCCCTTCTATTAAAATGTATTTCCCATTGTTCCCTCGTTCCATCCTTAGTTTCAATCATTTCATTTTCGATATTTAATTTGCTTTCCTAAATCTTTCCCCTTTTGCTCTTTTGTGTCATTCCTTCCTTTTCGTCTCTTTGAACCTCATGTTCTATTCATTATCGATTTAAAATTGTATTCCCCACATTTTCCGGTTGTTTTCTGTCGTTCTATTTATAGAACCAGTCGCTCTTTCCCGTTCAACTGTATTTGCTCACCTCTTTTTCACCCTCTTGACATTTTTGTTCTCCTGTCAATTTTCCCCTCCTTCTTTCAATAACCTCTGTTGATTTATCTTTCTTCTCAATCCTTTCCTTTTCCTTACTTCCTATCCATCCTTGATTCTCTCATATCTCATCTCTTTCCTTTCCTATCAGTGCTTTTTCTTTTCTTTCCTTTCCCTGATTTTTTCCCCACTCCCTTCCTCCACCTTTGTTTCAATGTCATAGCACTTATCTTTACTTTCCCATTCCTTCCTTTTTTCCTCGTCGCCCCTTTTCCTTTTTTGTCCTTCCGTGCCCTCTCCCTCTCTCCCTCTCCTGGTAATCTGGCTGAGCAGCAGGTGTAATCTCAGAATTCAACGTCTCTCATCTGCAGATCTTTCTCTGCAGCTTCTCTGATGCTATTAATAGCCCTCTTGCACATGCAGCACACTGGAGAATGGGGGGATTGGGAAAAGCCTTGGGGGGGAGGGAGGGATGGAGGGAGGGAGGGATGTGCACTGGAAGCACAGGATTGCCTTCAAAGAAGAAGCGCTGGTGTGTAATCTGCATCCTGCTGTCGACGTTTGAGCCTGGCGTGGTGGAGGTCAAGCCGACGCCATCCGAACAGAGGCGTTAAAACACCAGAAATCGGGGCTGAAAGACGTCCGGTTGGGCTCTAAACCGGGTCAGACAACACATATCTGCAGCACCAGTGGGTCCGTCTACCGCCGAGCACGCCCGATTATCTTCACCGCTCCATCCAGCCATGCGGAGGGCCTTCGCCAGCCCCTGGAATGGGAACAGCAGGATCAGCACTTTGCTGTTTGACCAGCGCACATGGAGAGTGTGTGCGGCTTGATATGTTAACCAAACACACTCCCTCTCCGCGCTGCTCTGTCTCCGCTCGTCACTTTGTTTGTGTCCAGCCAGCAAGTCCTGGGAGTGAAAAGCTTCATCAGCTGAATTACTGGAAGTCCGCTGTCTCAATCAATTAATTCTCTCCGGGCCCGGCAGAGCTGTGGACCGGAGTTCCCTTTGGATGTTCTCCCCCTGTCCTGCCATCTTGTCAGGTTTCATTTAGCATTCCCACCGCTCTCTTCTAATGGCAATACGGTACATTAGCAGGAAATTGTATTATCCATGCGGCTCACACACACTCGCTCTGGCTCTTGAAAGTCTCATTAATTTCTTTGATTACTTATTTGGGTTGTGCACTTAAGGACGGTTTCAGCACCAGATATTCTTGAAAAGGTTTTATGGTGAGTCACAAAACTACTCTGTGTACTCCACACCGCCTAACACGGACGAGCATTTTAACACCAGTGCGCGTGAGGCAGTGTTAAAGCCGCTTTATGATTTATGGGTTAATGACAGATCAGGGTGAACTTCATGATGAGGCTGAAAATCTCCAGATGCAAGATGACTCAACAGGAAGTCACCAACAGGAAATGCATTCACAGATCTGGGAGAACTTAATACTACGGAAGCAACAAAATAGGAAAATAATTTAGCAAAACCTGATTCCTTTCAATACTAATGGAATCAATAAATAAATATAAGATCAATACTTAATAGTTCGTATTGTAATTGTTTAAAAAAGTACATCAGATTCAAAACATGATGATATAATATCTGATGGGAATTAAAGTGTTTAATACTTGAATGTTAAAGTAAGATGTTAAATGTCAACAAAGCATTTTATTCAAACTCTCAAAGGTAATAATGCTAGTCTAGTGTTTTTTTTGCTTCATTTTGAGACACAAAAATGGCCACTTTTTATTGAAGAATAAAAGCTTTAACTGACAGTGAATACTGTTTGGACTACCTATAAAGAAAGGCAAGTATAGACAGTTCAATTAATTCAATAAATAAGTTCATCACAAGTTTGTGATATATTAAGATACTGTAGGAGCAAGGATATATTTTATAGACGACTGTTGACAAAGTCGTAACTATTTTTATTTGTTTTAGAACCCAAATATGTTCAAACATATTGGTTCATCAAACGCTTCTGTATCCTCTCATCCTCAGTCACCACAGGGAAGTTTGCAGTATTTTGATTTTATATAAGCTGCGGAGAATGTAATGAGTGCTGCCGGAAGTATAATTTTCAAAATAAAAATTAACAAATGCTGCAAATAGTTTCCTGGTAACTGGTGATTGAAAAAGAAAATTGAATTATTTTATTTTTACACACTTTATTGAAGTGGAAACTATTAAAGAGCTATAGTGAAAAAAAAGAGTATTGTGAAAAAAACAACAGTAAGCTGTTTGAATATTTTCTAACACCCCTGGTGTGGAACGAAACTTTAAAAGTACTTCCTTCAATCAGGTCTTTAGAAATAGTGTAGACTCGTGGCAAAAGCAATCTGAAGACAACTTGTTAACTGAACAAGTTATTCTTAAAGACACCAGAGCATGTGACCAGTCACGTGACCCGTTTCTATAAAGTCTTCGCCCCGTATGTTTCCGTGCTGTTAAGTTGCTTTATATGTAACGCGTGCACGCTCTCGTATGTGCTGTCTCCTGGAGGCCCTACAGATGTGCCCCAGAGACTGAGTCACATTGATGAAGTCACATGGTCGCAGCATGTGCTGCAGCTCCAGGCCCAGAGCCTCGGCTTTACTCAACAATCCCCTCACTGTGGCCGTTTGTGTCTGTTGCTGAAAACACGTTGCTAAGACTTTAGATATGCTGATATCTGACCCATGTTTTTTTCTGCAGTCTGGGACGGTAATGGCATTAATGGTTCTAAAATGAGGTCAGAGGGAGAGAAAAAAAACTATATTTGTCTGGCGGTCGAGTCCAGACCAAACCTTTTCATCCTTATTCTAACAATTTTCTAACAACGAGCTCCTTAACATTTCAAGACAGATTAGAAGCCAAATGATAATTTGTCTTTTCAGGTAGCAATCTAGCATTATGAAGTTATTTTTACTCTAATTATGTCCAAAAAGTTGGATTTGCATGCAGTTGCCAAAAGCCTTTGAAATTGTCTTTCCGTATTTTTAGTTACCGACAATTTTGGAAAAAAAAAGCTTGTTAAATCGTAAGGTGTTCGGACCTTTGTGATTTGGAAAATTGCTACTTGCACCCAAGTAGTTACACCCTTCTGTTGTCTCTCAAGTCCATCTTATAAAGTAGGTCAACATTTCAGTGTAAAAATGGATGCATTTCAGCTGATAAATGTTGCAGATGTCATAAAATAAATTTGCTGAAATTGAAGGCTTGGTGATATGTGTAGAAAGGGATGGATATTGTATATGTTTTATCAGATACTGGTGCCAAACCAGTACTTTTAAAAGGTTATTTAAACGGTTTTGTTGTGATTAAAGAATGAAAAAGAAAATCACTTTTACTCAAAATGTCATTTTGAATTTGAAAACAATTTTCTTAATTATTAAATAACTTTGAATTTGCTTTCATAGTAATGCTCTTTGTGTCAGAATTATATTCTGTCAGTAACAACAACAATTTACTCTTTATGGGTTCGGAATAGGTTCTGTCAACCTGTTATATCTTGAACTATTTGGATTTGATTCAAATTATTATTATTATTATATTATAAATATTCTGATAGGATAGTGTGTGCTGCAATTATTGAATATATTTGAATATACATGTGAATGTTTGTATTTATATGATACAATTATTCTTGAATTTTTTTCCAATTGTTCTCTGAAATATACTTCCCAACTTTTTTTTAACATCTCTCCAAATTAATATTACAGCCCTTTAAATGTAAGTAAGTAAGTAATTTATATTTATATAGCGCTTTTCTAGACCACAGTCACAAAGTGCTTAAACAATAATAACAATGTATATAATATATATACATATATATATATATGTATATATACTAAAAAGATCAAGATAACACCGAGAAAAAGACTGGTACCTTGAATAGCGGAAATGGTCTCGGATGTGATGCTCTATAGAAATAATGTGGACTTGTGGCCACCCGAAGTCTGATTTTATAGATGTTACATTTCATCTGAAAATCTCGGCGAACGAGCGGTTACGAGAGCGGAGTCCATTGTGACGTAATAACGGCTTCACTCGTCCTCCAGCCAGCTGTAATCACCCCCGCTTTGTTTATACAACGAGTCCCTTAGAAGTACAGACTGTTGAGATTGATGACGCGCAGTGACAAACTTTGATGTTTGATTCATCACAGCAGACAGCAGAATAGTTGTTGTTATGGAAAACACAATTTTATCCCCGCAAAAACGAGTTTTTTCAGTGGGAGGGGCTTAAGCACATTTTGTAATGTAAATAATTAAATGAAAAGAGAGTTTTGTACAAACAGACACATACTGATGATACAATAGAATCTATTTAAGACACACTTAAATCAACAAATGAGTTGCCCTTTAACGGGAAATCATGAATGTTGTCCTCATAATATCAAGAAAAGTCAAAAAGTCACATTTAAAATAACAAACACATTTATGCTGGAACGCTCTGGAACACTATTCCTGAGAGTTCGGATTATAATCCGAGGTGTGGGTCTGAGGAAAGTTCTGATTGTTTTTGCGATGATTGAGGCCAATTTCCAGTCTTCAATAGTTTCACTATCGGACTATTGATTGCGCGGGACTCGACCTAAAACCTTCACCTTCCTCACAGATTGAAAACGAATGATCAAACACACTGTGACATTAAATCCGCTCTTGTTTACTTCACCCACTTGGACGTGTCGGTACAAATGTGTGTGCATGTGTACGTCCCTTTTGTCGCTGCCCTCAGCTGCTCCTGTACATCCCGGCAGGCGGGAGGATCAACAACAGGAGATCATAAACAGCAGCTGTGCCCGGTCAGGACACTGTGAACTTCACCAGCGGCTCGTCTTGTGAAACGCGAGTCATGAGACGTTCGAAAAAGGAAAAGAGGAAACAAGGGAGGGTTGAAATCCGTCCACACGCTCAGTTTTCTGCGTCAGAAGAGGAACAGATTCTAATTAGATTTGACGACACGATGCTCGACGGTTGGGTTTACAAGAGAGGATACTGACGTAGATGTTCAGCTGCGGGAGGTTAGAGACCCCGGAGATGGACCACAGTGCTCATCGAAAGACGATCGAAAACAGAAGTAGAAGTAGAGACAACAATTGAATATAGTCATTGCTGTCAGAGATGGAAATGGAAGCAGAAAGATGATCAGGATTATCACTCCGAACCCAGCTGTCATCAACATCAACATTGGCCAGAGCGTGCTTCATTTGTATCAGTTTCCATGGCGACGGTAACCAGAGATACCACCCCGGTGTTCAATCGCATTGTGAGGTCACGCATTGTTCCGGGAAATCAGATCATGCTGCTCCTGATGACCCGGGAATACATACGTGGAGGGCTGAAACCTAATCCTGTGTAGAATATGACACTTAATCTCATACGCGGTGCACACGCAACGATGGCGCTCGAGCATGGCTCCTTCATTCGCCCCGCATCATTGGGAGGTGGCGAGGAATCGTGCAGGAACAGCTACCAAACCGTATATATAAGGATGCATATAAGGTTGATGGATTGATGCTTGTTTTAATGATGGATTCAATCTAAGATTATCCTCCTACTGAGGAAGAACATCTGGAATAAAACTACTTTATATTCATTCCAAATGTTTCAAACTTAATGTGCTCTTCTATTAAATGTATGGCATTAATATTACACTAAATCTTTTTCATTAGAGTAAAATATTTGATGGTAAAACGGTGCTTCATGCTCATTATGCTAACAAAATAAGCAGCAAATGACATCGCTCAAACCCCTCCAGGAGCCTAGGTCTCAGGCAGGTAATAAAACAACAATAATAACAAGCTATTTGTGATTTCATGTATTTTAACTGAAATGTAAGGTTATAAACATGTTTGGTATCATTTCAATAACTTAATTATTATAAAGTGTCAAACTTATGGCTCTGGGCCAAAACCGGCACGCCAAGTCATTTTATGTGGCCGGTGGATTGTTGCCACAAAATTAAAAGACGATTTATGTTATGTTGATATAGATAGATGGATACAACTTTATTGATCCCTCTGGAGGTCTTCTTCTGGAAATTGTTTATATGGTGACCTTTAGAGATTTTCTGCTGTTAACATTAATACAAAACTCTGCAGAGATAATTCTGACCAGCTCTAGTAGAAGAACTCACATTTCTCTGATCCTTAAAACTCTTCACTGGCTGCCAGTTTCTTTCAGAATCAATTTAAAAATTCTGGTTCTTACTTTCAGATCTATTCATGGTCAGACTCCTCCTTACTGATCTGATCCAGCCTTACACCCCAGCTTGGGCTCTGAGGTCTGTGGATCAGAATCTACTGATAGTTCCTGAAGAAACATATTAAGACATTTTTATTTGTTCAGGCTTTTCCTTGATTTTCTGAGACTCCTGTGTTTGTCTTATGTGTCTTGACCTTTTAAAGTATATATTTTAACTGTGTATTGTTTTTGATAAAGCGCTTTGTGACCCTGGTCTAGAAAGTCGATTTAAAAATAACCATTACTAACTTACTTACTTACTTATTTACTTACATTATATATATATTTACTTAATATACAGACAGGAAGGGAAACGGAAGAAGAAACAACAAAAAAGATAATTAAGATTAATTGGCCCTAAAAGAAAGGAAGGCGATGTGATAAATATATCCTTTGTTTGGCCCAATATTTTATTGAGTTGGATTTGGATTAGTATATTAATTCTGAGAATCTCTGATTGAAAGAAACACTCACTATAATATCAAATTGAGGACATTCATTTCCATACATTTTTTACAAAGATCAGTGACTAGATTCAGTAGACAGGAAGTAAGTGCACTTGTGGATTTGAACCAGACACTCAAGAGTCGAGCCCTGTCAGATGACTTGGTACAAGTGATCCTGAAGTTTTGAAATCCTAGAAGTTGGCTTTAATTTTCTGAATACGCCAACAGTGACACTAAAGTTAAGTTGAGTCATCATCAGCATAATTAAACATGTCAAGAATATTCATTTGTTGTGTTTTCCCTGCAGACTCTGTTGCCTCTCAGTAGCAGATGTGACCCGTCACATGTCCAATCTGTGGCTCTCTCTCAGTTCTTAGTCACTGGCACCCCAAATATTTTCTGGCTCCATCCTCCCTGCTGATGAGGAACAATCCCCCCCGTCATCGTGTTGCAACACATTTTTGTCGTTTCCCACCTTGATGTTTTTTTTTTCTCTCACAGAAAAGCGAGCGCATCACTTATTTAGATGCTAAACTTAAACCCAGATTGGAGCTGACCTACTTTTCTTCTTCTTCGTTTTTTTTCCCCTCTCTGTCTTCCCTCCACCGCCGTCCTCGTTTCTCCTGGTCTCCTCACTTCACCCGGCATTGACAGTTATGGCCTCGGTTGCCATGGCGAGATTGAGTGTGTGATATTGGATTGACACCTATAATGTAGAACAGCATCCTGGGTGGTAATTTGTGCTAACAAATTGAAAACTTCACGGGCGATGTGAGTTCCTCCCCCCTCTCCGGAGATATTCTGAGCCTTTGAGCATTTCTTTTTATTCTAGCTCTCCACATGACTCTGTGACCTCCTTTAACCAGGGAAGATTTCAGTCAAAGAACACTTGTTTGGCCAAAGATGTCTTCGACTGAAGGAAATTAAATGTCTCACACAACAGAAAAAAAAATCCTCTTCATTAATAAAACTAATTATTATATATAAAAACATGTTCTATTACATTATAAGTACACATGTAGCTGTACTAATTATATTAATAACTTTGCAATTTACCACATGTGTATATGCCATTATGCATCTTGTAACTCTGTACCTGTACTGAATTACCTTTGTTTGTACTGTATCCAGCTACATACAAGCATACAAACCATACCTACCAAAGTGCCTAAATACCTAGCTACAGTACTTAACTACCTTGCACAGGCCAACCTGGTACTGACCCACTTACCTACCTACATACTCACCTTCCTACCTAAATACCAAAGTACCTACCAACATAGTACCGACCTATAGTACATACTTACTTACAAATAAATGTACCTACCAACCTCACTATCTACCTTCCTAACTAGTTCTTACCTACATTCCTAGCTACCTACCTAAGTGTAAACAGTTGACTGAAGCAATATTTACCAGGAGTACTTTCCATGTTAGCCTTTAAGCTTTTCCTACAAATGGTCTTCAAATATAGAGTTATTCAAGTTTTTCCGGAACAATATCGAGGCTTCAATACAAGACGTTACAGACGAGCACCATAGAGATATTTGGATGTTTTTTAAGTGTCTTTTTGGACGAAGATAAAGACGAAGACAACACTCAATATGTTAAAACGGACAAACATTTTTGCCTTTAACTCCAAAAGGACATGGATTACTCTGAAAATAATCCTAACCCCTATTCGATATGAGGGTGAGTAGAAAATTTTGAATTTTGGGTGAACAAAAAAAATCTTTCTTTCGATCAATCTACAAACCTATATGCAAACCCTGCCTACTAACTTATCTGCCTGAATACTCACCCTCCCACAAACCAAAAGTTGTCCCTATCCATTTATTTGTTTATATTTCTTGCTGTTTTGTAACACCTGCATATTACTGCAGGTACTGTAGTATTCCAAACTGACAGGACTAAAAGATAGTCTGCAGTTTTTATAACTTTATTCGGTAACGGTTATAGACATCCTGCTCTTGTCTCATGCATTTTAACAACAAAAACTGTCTCTTTTTGCCATTTACCCAGGACACCAAAACACACTTCTTTGAACTCTACATTTACAGAAGAGGGTGAGGAGGCATCGCGATCAGAGTAGCACATATATTAGGTGGTCAATTATCATTAAGACTTTTTTATTTAGAATATAAACTATAATGACAATTTAGGAAAGGTTTATAAAGACCTATTTCTGCAATTTCGTTTATTGCTTGGGTGGGACCGATGGACTTGGCTAGCAAAAAAAAAAAAGTACCTTCTTACCTTCTTACTCAACACTAAGTAATTGGTCCACGGCATCTGAGAAGTGAGAGATCTGGTGGGAACTGTCTGGGTGGATGGATGTTAATCTGGACTGCATGAAGCCACGTCTGCAGCAGGCTAGAGGGAGTGAGACACACGCCGGTCCAGTTCGGTCCGATGACTCATCAGTGCCATCAAGTTCATCTCCATAGACGTCAAGACCTCAGAATCACTCAGACCTCATGTTGTCATGGCAATGTTGTCTTTATTATGTGACTGGAATGAAAATGGGGGCAGCATCACTGACTGACTACCTAATTTTTTTTTCAATTATTTTTCAATTCTTTGAATTTATTTTTAACCATTTCACTGTATTTTTCCTTATACTATCACCTTGTTTTTATAATGTTCATTGGGAGATAATATCAAAGTACTTGATGCCCAAAATACGATATTTCACTTCCATTTCTGTCCATCTGTATCGTTGCTTTCACTGGAATTATCGTTGTTAACATAAAATCTCCAAAAGCATCACTTTAAGTTTCAGGTTTCAATCCAACAACTCCTCTGAACCCGTGTTGTTCTTTGTAGGTACTCGGTTTAATGGAACAAAGTTGATTGAGATTTTGTGTCAATACTTTTCTTTCTGTCTTAGCAGAAGTTGCTCTCTGAAAAGTTTCGGTATAATTTCGTCACCCTGAAAGTGCAAGTGATGCAGCTGATGCAGAGCGAGAATCATTTGTCGTCACTGGCTCAAAAAAAAAAAGTTTTTGCCTCTCCTTTATGGTGCAAATTTGTCGCTTTATCTTTGGTTGTGAAGAAAACTGATCACAGCATTTCTTCAACAAATAACAGATGAAAGAGTGGTTTGAAATGTTGTTGCTTCAAAGCGCAAGTTTGGCTGAAATCAACAATAAATAAATAAGAAAAAATGGAAATATTGACCACATGAAGAAAATATTGATATCAACTTGTTTTCTAACTACCAGGAACATTTATAATAAAAAAAAGTGTTAACTTTTATTATGTAAAGCCAGGATTTAATTAATTTCTCTTGTATTTTTTCAACTTTTATTTATTGAATCAATCT
Organism: Callionymus lyra; assembly: GCF_982586985.1. Taxonomy (NCBI): domain Eukaryota; kingdom Metazoa; phylum Chordata; class Actinopteri; order Syngnathiformes; family Callionymidae; genus Callionymus; species Callionymus lyra. Next base: position 18,805,599 of record NC_141831.1, read on the forward strand.
ATTTCACGTCCTCTATAGATAAAAAAAATGGATGAACATAGATTCATCAACAGCTAGCGTTGCATTGAACTACATACCACAAACTCCTAAGAGATTATGAAGAAAATATATGAACATATCCACATTTAACTTTGTCTCCAGAAGCTTTGGGGTCTTGCTCATTACTTTTCTCGTGGTCCTCATTTACGCCTTGACCGTCCACCTCTCTGAGCATTTGTCTATGCTCTCTGTGTGTCCGTCTGAGACTTTTAAATCGCTGCCTACGTTTTGGCAGCACTCAGTCAGGAGCTGGTGGCGCATCTCAATGACCGCTGGCTAGCAGAGCTTCGCAGAAACTGAAGGGCATTCAGAGAGCTGTGGGCCGAAGGTGAGCGAGGAAGTAAAGCAGACAACTTCTCCAAGTGCTAAGAAATGCAGTCCCTTTTCTTTTTTTTTTGTAGTGATGGTCAAAAGTTCAAGCCACAAATTAGTTCAGTTCCAGCTCCAAGCATCAGTTTGCGACGTCCAGGTTTGAGTGTCAACTTCAGGGATGATGTCAGTACCTCCGAGAGTGAACATTCTTACCTTGGTTTGATAAAAAATAATTGCCATATCATCATATAGCTATGTTGGATTCCCAGCAAGCCTCCTTCTCTACCAGGAGCATTTCAATTAGAGATTCTGCCTGAGGCTTGCTTTACTCAATAATTGGTGGGTCTAAGGTAATTTGACCCATACCTCACATTCATACTCTTTATTTGACCCCATTTCAATGAAGTTAATGTGTGAAAGTTATATCTTGTTTATGTTGTTTATGATTCAAATTAAATACGATAATACTTCAAATGCTGAAAAATATATTTAGGTTAACTAGTTTTCCAAGCATCAAAGGTTCAAGGGGTCATGTGTTAAGTAGAACCATAGAACACAACAGAGACTGTAAGTAGAATTACAGTGGACCCTCGCTGTATCACTCACTGTTATCTATCTGTCTATCTGAAATACAGTACGGCATATATGAATATGAAATGCAGCGTTCTCGATTGACAAGGCCACATGATGGTGTGTAGTTCATATAACTTTGTTTGGTAACTGATGCCTACAACAGGCTGTTGTAGGCCAAAGGCAAATTGTTCTTTTATTTTCTCCTTTACCCAGGAAACTATACATACTTCATCCTAATATTAAAGTTGTCTTTGGTACAACATTACATAAAACTGAAAATAAAACTGTTTCATTTAACCGAGAAAAATCTCTACACGATCTGGAGCTTAGAGAAGAAAAATGAGGAGACACAAACGTTTGTGTCTTCTCGTTTAGACTATTGTAACAGTTTATTTTCAGGTCTTAATAAGAAGGAGCTGTCTCGCCTGCAGTTAATACAAAACTCTGCAGCGAGAATTCTGACCTGCTCTAGTAGAAGAACTCACATTTCCCCGATCCTTAAAACTCTTCACTGGCTGCCTGTTTCTTCCAGGATCCATTATAAAATTCTGGTTCTTACTTTCAGAGCTATTAATGATCAGGCTCCTCCTTACATCAATGATCTGATGCAGCCTTACACCCCAGCTCGGGCTCTGAGGTCTGTGGATCAGAATCTACTGATGGTTCCACGCACACGGTTCAGGACCAGAGGAGAGAAATCCTTCCAGGCTGTTGCTCCTAAGGTTTGGAACAATCTTCCTCTCTCTATGGGCCCTTTAAAGCATATATTTTAACTGCTGTCTTGTTTTTGATTGTTAAAGCGCTTACTTAGTTACTTACTTACTAAGCCATACAGTGCACAGTTTCATGACACCTTCATTGACCTTCAATTTGGACACGCCAGTGGCTATCATTACTTCAAGAGATGAAAGACCGGAAACTTGTAAAAACTTTAAATTAACCCTTTAGGTTTTGGCCTGTACTGTATGGAAAAATCTTTAAATTAATCACAACAAAATGAATAAACCTTCATTTCAGTATATTAAAAGGAGGAAAAAGCAGTTAGAGACGAGGGTAGGGACATAGCACCATTGGAAGACAGCTTTATATATTTATATATATATTATATATTTTACCAGGTGAGTAATTATTAGGAAGTTCACGTTGTTAATATTATGTGTGGTTTGGGAATGTCGACTCACAGCAAGAAGGTCGCCGGTTTTCTTCCAAGTTAGGAGGGAGATAAATTGTGACCTTTAAGTGTGGAATTTTTATGTTCTCCCTATTTTGAGTGGGTTTACTCCGGGCACTCCGGCTTCCTCTAACAGTCCAAAATCATAAAGAGGTTGATTGGAAACTTGGGAAAATTGTACATAAGTGTGTCTGTGTGAATGGTTGTATATCTTTATGCATCCTGCGATAGAGTGGCTTCCTGTCCAGTGTGTCCCCTGCCTCTCGCCCGTAGAATCTGGGATAGGCTCCAGCCCCTCGAGACCCCCATAAGGCACAGGAAGCGGTATAGAAAGTGAATGAGTGAGGAGAGTCCCTGAACATGTATTTAAATAGTCACATTGATTGATCAGTATTTTGCCGATTTAATTTATGGCGGGGGTTTTCAGAACAAAAGCCTCAGGAATGCTCTCCAACAGTGCATTCAGCTGCTGTAAATATGATTCCAGCTCCATTCTGCTGCAAGAGCTTCCTTTAAATCTGGCTATTATAATGCATATATTACTCAAGTCTGTAGTGCTAAAAATAATGAGATCCTCCGCCTTCACCCTTCCTCTCTAAAGCCTTTTATGTCCTGATAGGGTCACGTCTAATGTATGGCAATTCAACTCCATAGTCCCATATGTCTTTTCGGAGCACTGGGGGATAGCTTTATCTAGAGAATAAACATGTGGACGAACAATGATAGCAAAAAGAGCTAGCTCGCAATACCAGTCTGCAAAAATGCTGACTGAAATTGAAGGATTGTAGCATTATTGGTAATCCAAATATCCAATATAGGAAACAACCCTTTTCAACACCCCGGAATCATCAACACTGATAGCATTGAACGAGGGCTGTTCTCCAGAGAGGGGCTCGCTCATTAAGAACAAATGACAGTTTGATGTTCTTTCCCCTAAATTGACCGAAAAGAACAATTTCCATTTATGAGCAATCAAAATGAGGGGTTGAGCTCTCCAGCTTGCAGCCACTATTTTTCATCAAGGTCATGATTCACCATGTAGAGAGGATGTGTCTCGTCGTTGTCCTAGCAACGCCTCGTGTTTCCCAAAGAGAGGAGGATGAGAGAGAAGTCGGAGTATCTGAAGCCGAAGACAACAGATGGAAGGGAGAACGAAAAATGGGACAACATAGGCGTCGATTCAAAAGGCCAAATCCAAAGTGAATCAAACGTGTATCTTCAAATCCTAGCGTGAGTCAGCTTATTTGTTCCAATGACCCGCAGCATCAGTGTCATTTTTTTTAAGCTTTTACACAAGCTCTGAAAAACAACCTGCTGACTCACACGAGCAGAAACACTGAACAGCGTGGATGGTTGCGAGGTTGAGCGAGTTCATCGCGTTCTCTCTCAAGTATGTTCAGGCTGTTCTCGAACATGCGCCCGGAACAATGTTGGGTTGTCATGCCTTCGCAACTCCTGCGTCTCCTCACGGTCCGATGACATTGCAGCGACTGCAGATTTGATTTTGAAGCGGCACGCACTCATGCTCTGTTGAAGAATATCTCTGGTGTAGGTCTGCTACTGCAACAAGCTAGCAGGTCTTTTCGTATCCCTGGATTCCCTTCTGTCTTTTCTCTACGATGACGCTCAGACGCCCACATTCACCCACTCACACCGCAAAACAATATGCCTTATGTATCGCTGATGCACCAACAGATATCCTTAACATAAGTTTCTCTAATGATTTCTCCAAATATACCGTGTATTATTAGCTTATTTTTTAAAGGTTATAGGGGTTAACTAAAGTCGTAACATGAGATTTCGTTACCTTACCAATCTTACCGTTCCATAGGAAAAAACAAATGTATTCCAGAAAACCTACCTTTACTTGACATTCCTTTTAAAATGGGTTGTGAGACCATTTGCTTGTCGGTTCCACCTGAAGAACCGTGGATTCACAACTGGGAGCGTTTTTTCATAAATAGATCAAAAGCTAGTAAAACAAACAGGAAATTCTTTGTCAAAATTTAGTATTCGATAAATAGATCAAATACAAGTTGACTGTACCATAAGTTCAGATAGTTACATGGAAAATAGGTACTATTAATTGAAATTCGACTTGTATGTTTTAAGAAAACATTGCCATACTTCACCTTCCTTGTAAAGAAAAATAACATGGGTTATTTGACTGTTGAGAGTCATATCATGTTATTGTGTTTGTATGGAAATCAAAACATTCATTAGGCAAATTAGGTTATAGCTGGAGCTAGTCTTGGCCTTCTTTGTAAAATGCAATAGGTTACTTGTCCGTGAAAATCTAATCTAAAGTCATGACTTGCTAATATCATGAATAATGTATTAACTTATCTTTTCAAGCTTTTTCGTAAAGGGATTTTCAACATAAAATGTGAAATGGAAATTATGAACTACTTTACAGTGAAAGCTGATTAAGATAAAAACAGGTAAACGTACAGTGGCTAGCTGCTAGCACAGAGTGTTGTACCATTGTAATACATCCTTTGTTCCCTCTCATTTTCTATCTACAGTTACATTCACACCTGAGGCGCACATTTCTCATAAATTGCTGATGCGGCAACAAATTAATCCGTCATTTGTTAATTTCTTTCTTCACGGTATAGAAAAAAAAAGGCGAGACTAAGGGCACCTCTTGTCTGTCCAAACGCTGAATTGCCGGCTTCAGATAAGCTCGTTTGATGTTGACGGGGATTTCTTCCTCACCGTTGCATCCCGTTCTATAAATACCCTGCTCGGCTTCTGCAAGTCATGCTGGATTTGATTTTTTGGCTGCATATTGTAAGCACTCAGCAGGAGGCGGGGGTGGGAGGCAGTAGTAGCTCCGGTGAAGGACGATCCTGCATGACAGCAATGCAGCACTTCAACTCCAACAGTCTCGCCCATCTGCTAATCATGTGTGTTTTCTCCCTCTTCCCATCCTCCTTGACACTGTCATCGTTCGCCGCCTCCTCCTCACGATTACTCCTCTCCCTTGACTCATCATCCTTGTCCTTCCACCGCCGTCCTTCTTTTGTTTGAGCTACGGGACCCCCGGGACCAGAGGCTGCTGGGAAACGACTGGGATGGATTGCTCCGTTGGAAGTCCTTGACCAAACAGCGCAACACAAAAATGCAACACAGTAGAAATGACACTTTGATGGAGTCCATCACGAGAGTGAAGCTGGAGGCCGAGATCCCTGGATGTGGTCTCCGGTGTCAGTGAGTGTGATTTACACTCATCTGGGCCTCAAAGGTTGTAAATGTTTGATGGGTTTTGTTCCCACCATCTGTCCACCGCTGCTGCTGATAGAGCGAGAGATAATGAAATATTAGGACACACAGAACCGTGATAAAGGCGTCGGATTTCAATCGATCAAAGACGCAGATTTGAGGGAGTCGATCGTAATCTGTAAGGTTGTGACTAAAGAGTAACCCTGTCATTGGTGGAAACACCTTTTCTCTTCGATACTAAATGCTTCTATGAGTGACATTATTTTATTTGACTTTTATATGTTATAAATAAATGTAAAGACTGATAATGTCATATCATCTAAACAATGTGTCAATCAAATCCTTGAAGATATATAGTTTAATGTTAATTGTGTTAATATACCTCTTAATTTTTTATCATCAGATTGGATAATATATCTAAATAAGAGTCAAGCAGAGCCAAAGTGTGTGTGATTTGTGGGGTTTGACGAGAGACTCGCACAACAAGAGCAGAATGAATCAATTAAATAATACAAGTAGTTGACAAATAGACAATAACCGGGAGTAAAACGTTCAAAAGTATTGAAAGGGAACAATAAACCAGTGGCGTCTGCTGGTCTAAAGGTAAAGCTCATTTTCGGCCTTCATCATAAAATACATCCATTTACTCGTCCAAAATTCTACCATTTTTTAGAAAATTATCTGAAATAGAAAACTAAAACATTTTTTGAAAACAACATTGGAATATAAAATTTGAAAAATATTTGGTGAATACAGTATTCGGATAGAAAATGAAAATCAATATGGAAAATTAGCAGCAAAAAGATCCAGTTAGAATTAGAAAAAAGAAAAGGGACTAAAGGCAGAACAGAAAAGCTTGTTGCAAAAGTCACGTAAAGCTCTAGAAAACAAGATCAAGAACAAAAAGGAAGCCAATTTACTAGTATGGGAGCAAAGTTGATCCGACACACTGCACTGGAATTCCAGGGTCTTTATCCAGGATAGTATGATTCGTTCCAGGTGTGTTCCATTAGAAACACTGACAGGTATGAGCAGGGGTGAACACAGGAAGAACATGAACAAAATAAGAGGAACATTGCATAATTAATTGTTCTTTTAGGCATTAGTTGATGGATCTACAGTATAAACAAATTGAATCATGTTTTTTGGTCGTGTATTTGTATTGCCTGGGTTTTCTTTTCTACCATCTTAGTAACTTGTCCTATCACATTGGCAGGAATCCAGACTACTTGAGGAGATCTTGATGTAGCTCAGTGAAGCAGCCTTGAATAAGCAGTGGACGATGGATGGATGGTAACATAAAACACAATCATTTGTTGAGCACCAAAGTTGTTGAAATCAACTCCAGGGAAAACAAGTAGTAAACTACAGAGGTACTTTAGTTTAGGACAGATCTGGTCAAAGTGTGTACACAAGGGTCACATGTGTGTCTGTAATGTTCTTTTTGGTGAGTATAAAATGTATTTCATTACATGTTAATGAATAGTTTGGGTCGGTTTTCTCTCAAAATAAATGTAAAACAGTGCATTTGTGTCATGAACTCATGTTTCCCATTTAATATATTCTCTTAAATATTGAGGCTCTCAAAATAAAAATACATTGTATCAAATAAACTATGTTTAGCTTATCAATAGAAATGACGATTACACAAGTTTGCTTTTTAAAGTTTACGACCATATGTAAGCTGAAGTTTGACTAGTCATAATGTGGCCTTCAACAACAAATATGTTTTGCAGTGAGACATAACAGCTTTATTTATCTACCTTGAAGGCATTATAGCTAATGAAATTGTAGCTACACTTGACCGTCCTTGTAAAATGCAGATTTTTTTTGGACTTGCCTCGTGTTTTCTCAGCATGTTTGATAATTCATGGTCATGGAAAGACAATATTCTCCTTTGGTGTTTTTCAGATACGGATGACCCACCTCACCGTTACAACACGGGGTCAGCTCCTCCCTCCGCCCCGTGGCTCCTCCCCTGACCCTGTAGATGTATCTGGATGAACTCAAAGCCGGCGCAATTTGTAACTCATTGATCATCACTATGCTGTTATACTGCAATCAATGGCTGTAACTACGGACGGGCTGATTGTGAACTGTTCAGATGAGGATCAATACGTATAAGGGAGGGTGGACAGGGTATAGTGGGGGAGGAAAAGGGCGGGAGGAGGGATTTATCACTACACAATGTCGCCGTCAGGAAAGGTCATAAAGTCTTTCTGCTGGGTCATAATGCATCACACGAAGATTAATAAAATGCTGTAAAATCCCGTCGCCCTTTGAGCATCTGTGACCTTCTGCGTGAACGCTCAACTTTCCTCCCATAAATCCAGAATTAGTTTTCTGTTCGTAAAACGCACATAGGAGCTGGCTCAGGTAACTGTAAAAGAGGTCAATAAAAACATTTTATTTGACAAAATTTAAGAAATGTATTGTGTATGCCTATCCCCAAATAACATTTGGAATTATTTCCGCGAAAAACAAACGTATACAAACATATTTTTCCTTATTTTTGCATTGATTTTTTGACTCCAAATGTTATTAATTGCAGTGCCTGAATCACAACATTGAGACAATTACACATAAAACTCTTGTTCATAATGTTTAAAGGTCAACTAATGTGAAAACTCAACTCTTCTGACTCACTCACATGTTTCAAGTTCTTCATCATGACCATGTTTTGAACTTATTACTTTATAAAGTTCTCTCCCATCTGCAATCTTGGCAAACGAGAGGATACGAGAGCACAATCCATTATAAGGTAATGACGGCCTTCACCCCTCCTCCAGCCATCTGTAATCACACCCTGCTTTGTTTATACAACAAGTCCCCTGGAGCTGGAGAATTCTCAGATTACAGCAGAGCGAGCGTGGCTACGGTAAACAAGATTTCATCTTCAAAAAAGGGTGTTCAGTGCTTAGGAGCTTATGCACATTTTCTAATGTAAATATTTCAATGGAAAAGAGAGTTTTGTACAAACAGAGACATACTGATGAGAACAATAGAGGTCCCAGATATATTTAAGAGACACTTAAATCAAAACATTAGTTGAAGATTTAATTGATATACGTCACAATATGCGAGTGCAAAGCTAGGAACTACTTACTTATGGGGTGGATAGTAAAACTTTTTGCTTTTAATTTAAAAGAAAGCATCATTCGACCGACCAAGTTTTACGTAATAACACAGTTTTGATGCTTTTATACACTGATGAAACTAAAATAATATTTTATTCAAATTGGTTTAAGTCACTGAATAACTACAATCTACCTTTGTTATTGATCTTAATACATCATGATGACTTACAGTCAAAAAGTCTTGTGACCAAGGTGACGATCGTGTTCTTCATAAACGTGCAAACGAACAATGGCGGCCACCTTGAGGAGCACTTTTTTATTGATGAGGCACACGCTCGGCACATCGGGGGGGTGGGCCCGGGTCCGCTTGACTCAGCATTCCTCCCACCGTTCATCTGTGTCAGCACTGTTTGTGAGTGTGCACGTGAGAGGGTGTGCACACTTGGACGGACACACAGGATAGAGAAAACAAAAGAAAGGCAAACACAAGCTATACACACACACACACACACACACGCTGTACAACCAGCAGGTCAGACGAGTGGAATCCACTTTGAAAATAAATAACCTGAGCTCTCAGAACCGGAGGAGACGGACTCCGCTGCCAAAACTGCAGACAAGCAGTCGGTGGTACGACTCAAACTTCTTACGCAAATTGGCTCGCGGCTGCGTGGGAATGTCAGAGGCTCCGAGGGTGACTTGACAAGATCGGGGGTTTTGAAGATGAGGACGATGCTGCGGGAAATAAATGTGCAGCAGAAAAAAAAAAACAATCTTTTCCCGCGGCTCACGTTTTTAATGTCTCGGCGCATTAACCGGGGGAGCCAACCTTTTCGTCATCTGGAAATGAAATCAGTTTCAGTAACCTTTACGGCCTTGTCGTCAGGATCACCTGCGTCTATCAATTCCTGCGGTTTAGCCGCTGTGACACGCTAAATGAATGATGCCTGAATTTGTCGTCACCATGGCAACAACCATTCACATACTGCAACACTGACACATATACTACACCCACCTGACGGGAAATCGGTTGGTGGGTTGTAGGATACAAACATGTGCGGTATGCCCTTCTCGTCAATGACGATTGTTCTTCGTCCTTCCTCCTCTTCATCGTACTATTCTATGCCGTCTTTGATGGAGCAGGTTTTTCCCTAAAAAAAGCAGAAGAAGGGCTGCGGCGATCCCCCGGAGACACCTGCTGTTATCAGCTCAGCCGCCCAGCCTTGGTGGTCGACACTTCAAAGTCCTACAAAGAGACAAAGAAGACAGCTGAAGCCAGTCAGAAATTATGATTTTAGAAGGGACATTCTCCGTAGTCCATTCCAGGAATTAGACTTATACAGAGTCTTAGAGGAAGTTTTCAATCGCCAAATGGGGCGAAATACCCAGAGCCGTACCATTTCTTTGTATGTTTAGAACGGGTACTGATACCCGTAAAGCCTCGACGAGTCTTGTGATTTGTAAAAAAGGTGCAACTGCAGTCATTGCTGTTAACAAGAGCTGCCATACTTCGTGTGGCAAACTATGACCAGCATAAGACCACGGACGGTTGAGAAGGTGCAACACTCCTATCCATCCAAAACAAGGTTGACGAGGAGGTACATCGCAAAAGCATTGCTTCACCAATTTATACGACGTCATCACACACCATCCCCCTGCACTCCATAATGGACACTACTTTTTATGAGAGGAAAAGTAAAGGCCTGGGTAACAGGGAGCTGGCACTTCATTTCCAGAGGCGGACCACCTACCTGGGGGGCTCGGTAACACCTTGAGATTGAAGGACGCTACCAGTCAAGTGGTATGTGATCATGCATCCATCTTTTCTTAGGGGTTCAAGTGTGATAATGGGGTTGTCTTGGTCAAAGGAAAAGTGAATATATCGTGGAAAGTTCCAGTGGTTTGCAAAGAAAAACTTATTCTACATGTACTCTGTTTTCTTCCACCTGGTTTGGTCTCCCTTGTGTTTAATAAAGCCTGGCTGCTGGTCACTTTGGTAGACCACTGGTGTCTTTAGCTACACCGCTTCTGTTCCAACAGAAGGTAGACGTTTGGTCTCGTAAGGTACTTTTAGTCTCTTACTTCTAATGACAATGGTTGACCATTTTTACCTCCAAGGGTGCACTTCTGCCTTCTTTAAGGAGCACTTCTCGCTTATATGGGTCCATGTTATTCTACTGTCCTACAGTACACAAAACCTCTGTTAAGGTGAACCTTTGTGCGCCCCTGGATGCATCCATATGAGTTCAGTCCGGCCGTACTGTACGACCGAGACGGAGAGACTTGTTTCTCTTGAAAAAGCAGATGACCCAGACACACACACTGCTGCAGACCCCCAGCTGCTGCCCTCTTGTAACGTATGAACCCAGAAGAGCCCTGAAGTCAGCGTGACCTCTGCTGACATCGTGACACAAACTCAGCCCACGTGTCTGCCTCGCCGCCTGTTAGCCACTCGACCCCTCCAGCTCATTAACAAGAAGTCCTGCTGGGGAGCAGCCCCGAGGATGAGCGTGAACGCCAGGTGACTCAGGCACACTCCAGACCCAGATGGGTGATAAAACAGCAGAACCCATCGAGGCTTCGCATTGTTATGACTCCCAGCGCCGGATTAATCCTTTGGTCGGACAAATCTGCATAATTCCGGGAGCCACAATCATCATCCCCGGTGATCTTTTATCTCCGAAATGTCAGCCGGAGAAACCGGCGTCTTAGATCACAATACTTTAATAATGCAAACACCTTTTTTTTTCCGAACGATTCTCTGCACAATCAGCCCGGAATTGCTTGAATTAATGCTGAGTGTCAACATTCGGATGAAGAGTGGGAGAGACGCAGACTAATTACAACAAGGTAGAAGCCATTAATATTTGAATGGAGCGGATGATTTATTCAATACGGCAGCGATCAGGACACACATGAACCCTGATGAAGTACAGAGGCCTTTAAATTCATCTAGAAACAAAAACATCTGGCTGGTCTTTCACATTCGATTGTTGCAGTATCGCAAGAGTCTACTCTTAAGAAATTTTTAGTTCGATTTCATTGCCATTTTTTTTTAAGCTCTTTTCTACACTATTTTTTTTAATTTTCAACTTATGTATCTCTTAAAATTAACTTTGCTTACCTTGGTTTTTTTGTTGCTTTAACATTTAACTACTTTTTATCTTTGCTAAAACATTTTTCAAGTTGTTTTATTTTTTTTTCATGTGACTTTAGATCTATTGACCATTTTTTTGGTCTTATTCATCGTCACCTTTGTTTATCACTCTCATTTTCTTTGCTTAAAGTCTCATTTCTTGATCAATTTTATTAATCATTTTAACTTGAGAGCTAAGATGTACTTTCTTACAAGCGTTGGCTTTATTCTCCTTTGAAGTTTTTTGTTTGTTTTTCATACTGCTAACTTTAGTTTTCACATTTACAATAATAATGCACTTTTTTAAATGGCATTTTTTTTCTGTAATTTCTGAGATTTTTTTTATTATATTCATGGTATAAATATATATATTTTTTTCTTCGTCTTACCCTCAATTTTTTTTCCATATCCCACTAGTTATCAACTTTTACGACTTTATTATTTATTTTCAATTTGATTATTAGTGATTAACCTTCTATTACACAATTATTAACATACATATTTACATTTATCTTTCTTGTAACCTTTTTATTCAAAATAAGACTTTCGTTTTCAATCCATCTGCCGACACCTCATAAGGTAAGGTAAGGTAAGGTAAAAACTTTATTGATCCCTCAGGAGGTCTCCTTCGGAAAATTGTTTTTTTCCAATAGCCACAGAAAATACACCAATTTTTCATAAAAAATTAAAAATAAATCAAAATGAAATAAGAACAAGAACATAAATAGAAAGAACAAGATGACACAATCTAAGTCTAAAGATAAAGACAAAGAACATAGATCAAAGAAAAATAACAAAGACAAAGGATACAAGGATTAACATGGAACAGAACATCCAGATACTTTCACTCCACTCCTGCCCCCGAACTCAGAATTGTACAATTTAATAGCCCGATGAATGAGAGTCCTTGAGTCTATTTGTTTTGCACCTGGGTAGGAGCATTCGTGCTTTTCTGCTCACTGATGACAGTGTTCAGAGGATGACAGTCATCATCCATGATGGACAGTAGTTTGTTCAGTGATCTCCTCTCAGCAACTGTCACCAGTGAGTCCAGCTTCATTCCAACCACAGAACCAGCCATAAGTCATAAGAGTAAATATAATGCTGCTTATCCTCAACATTTATGGTCCATTTTTCAATAGTTAAAATAGAATTCAATCCAAAAAAAAAAGGTTACAGAAGCATCATTAGCAACACCCATTAGGAAAATTACAGGTTCAGAAAAAGAAGTAAGAAAATGCATATTCTATAACATCCCTGTATGGAGTAAAAAAAAGTTCATCCCTGTTTGTCTTTCTGTGCACGTTGTGTGTTAGCTTGTTTTACTGGTTATTCAGTAGCTCTCAGCTCAGACAGTATCGACTGTAACTTCACCTTGAAGGGATGCCGCTGATGTTTCATAGTCGTGCTAATGGGAGTCTTTCAGAATGTTGGGAAATGGTCCAGTTCTGTAGAACGACCCTCAAAGTATTCCTCCCGATCCATGTGTTATTTTCAATAATAAGCGACTTGCTAGCGTCATGAATAGATGCTATCACACGCGTGTGCAAGCTCAACCACCGCTGCTATCAGACATCCGTAATGTATTTCCAAATAGGATTACTTTAAAAATGCTCCACCCTGCCGATACTTGCTGTCCAATCCCTCCATCACTCTGTTAAACATTTAATAATCCCCGACGTTACAGCTCCTTTAATTTATCTCCCACACACAGCTGGACAAGAGGTGAGATTTATTCGATAGCCATTGGTGAACGACAGGGACGAGCCGCTGAGAGAGACGGAGTCGAAGCTGTTTGATGACCTCCAGGTGATAATGACCAGACCGGAGAGAAGGACGGAGAGAGGTGGACAGAGAGGAAGATAAAGGGATGCGGGGAAATGGCGTGGGAGGAGATTATGGATATGGTGAGACCTCGGGATGGGCAGGACGGTCTCTCTGCTCGGCTATAAATGGACGTGGCGCGCCGCTCTAAGAGATTGCTGCGCCATACATCACAAGGTATAAAGGTTGAGATTCTTCGCCGAGCTCAGGGAGGATCCGGTTCTAAATCCTCCCACGATGAATTGTCCTTGAGCAAGACTCTGATCTTTAGATTGGTTCTGTGTCTTTGCACTGTCGCCTTGATGAAATCACTCTTCAGGAAAACATGATTGTTCTTTACAGGAGATTGGAAAGAGATAATCCAGTCCAAGGTAACAACAGCTATCCCTCCAATGACCTCTAGGGTCAGGTGGCGGGGGCAGCAAAGAGACTTCCATCTTTCCAGATGTGTCCTACATCAGGGATCCCCCACGTGAGCAATCATATAATAAGCGTCTTATCATTTTATTAAAGTTTTCCAGTCTTGTTTCCCCCATAGTAGCTATTAAAGAATCATTAATGTGATTGGTGTATTTTCCATTATTCTTTTGATTCCAAATAAGAGTCTTTTGATCCCAAATAAGGTTGTGGTGGCTCTACTTTAAACCTAAAGTTTGTCCCTCGGATACGGAGCACAAATGGATGCTAATATTACCATTTAAACGTTATTAGTGCTAATTTGAACCTGTCTACATTAGCATGCGGTCGGCTAGGCAAGATAACCTACAACAATATATCGTGTACATACCGGCGTTTGATTCAGAACTGCGGCCATTCGTTGAAAACCTTTTCTCCCGTCTTGAAGCTGATAATGGTAAAAACATTGCCTAAAGCCCATGATCAACACTGTTGCTGGAGACATTCTTGCAGGTTCTGTTGCTGTAAAACGTCGTATGATATGAGGGTAATGGACGACCTATGAGGACGTATTTCCTTTCAAGGCGTGTCCAATTTCTAAGTCGGCAAATGACTCCTTCGTTTTTAGGGCCAGCTTTGAAGAAGGAAGGCTGTGAAGGAGATAAATGGGATTGAACCTTGTTCTCTTTATGTGGATTTCCAGTTATAGACTGAAATGTTTTTCATAGATCCTAGTAGCTAGCATTGAACTTTGCGTAGGGACAGGGTACTTCCTGGTATTTTTTGTACTTTTCGGTGTGATTCATGTTGTTATATTTTGTTGTATATCTGTTTCTGCACCTCCCTCCTTTGTCTGTCCCTATAGCTGATGAAAACCGGTTGGAACCAACAAAAAAGGACGACTACAAAAGCTTCCTTGTTCCAGTCTGTGGTGTCAGATAATATAAAATAGTGTTTATATATTTTTAACCATTTGCGAACAACACTTAAACCGCCTTGAACTTCGAATTTTCAACTTTCCGATTGTACCTTAACAAAGCACCTGAGACAATTCTGTGTCAACATGGCTGTTTGCATAGTTACCACCTAGCTTGTAGCTAGCTAGTGAGCTAATTTTAACCTGTACTTATCTGTTGACAGTTGCAATGAAATACACGCTAAAAGATTATTCTTTTTAATATATATTAGAGCATTTGTTGTGTTTTGCTAGTGAGTCCCTGGCCGTGGGATGTTTGGGGGCCTTGGTAAGTTTGGAAACCCCTGATCTAGGGGCCACACATTTTATGTTTTTATGGGGGGTTTCAGGCAACCAAACATGTCTTGACAACTCATCTGTTACACCCTACGCTTGATATTTGACTGATTGTGGTTGTTGTCGTTTCACAATTTGCATTAGAAGCATGCAAATAGGAACTAGTTTCCAGGGAGCACGGCAGGAGTTAACTATACATGTCAAAACAAACAAGCTTTGATCTCCTTTCTGAAACTGAAACAAGTTAGTGTTTTCAAGTGGAACACCCTTTACTGAAACCAAACCTTCAACCCAAGATACTTTACTCTGTTGTTCTATCCTCCAATGATATCATTTGATAATGCTTGTCCTCAGAATGACTTCAGACGCAGGTGAATGTTTTTTTTAAACGAAGGAGGCAATTTTCAGGAAATATTAATAAGACAGAAGGTACGATTTTAAATTTTCATATTTTTGGTGGGGCTGTAGTTCCATCTGTGTTTAAGAATGTTTTATGCTAATAATCTAACAATAAACAAACACAGCAACATAATAAACAAAATAAAATGGATTTATTATCTGACGAAAAAATGTAGGATGGATAGTTCTGATTTTCAAATGCAGCTAACATCCCTGCTTTCTAGGTTTTAGTTAAGGTCAAATAATGCAGTTTTTATCATCAGCTCGCACACTTTTTGAGTCATGGAAGTTATTTTTTTATTGTATGCTTTGATTTATAAAGTCATGTGTAATTGTATTCATGGCAAAGGTATTTACAAACTCGGTTATTTGATAGTGTTATCGCAATTTTATTTGATACACCTTTAAGCCGCCGTTGTTAAAATGTTAGTTGTTTCAGCAGTTACAAAAATAATAAATATACCTTCAAAGTATATTAAGACATACAATACGCAAATTAAAATAATCATGAATAATTAAGAATATATAAAATATTAATAATGATATTAAAACTTGGAATAAAAACCAAACAATAAAGTAAAATAAACAGAATGATAAATAGAAATAATTATTCCTATATCAACAACAATAAACATTCGTTCAAGACGTTAAAAACAAGTAGACTATTTTAAAAAAAAGGCACACACTACACAAATAGAGACGTTTTTTTAATTGAATAGTTTAACAATTCCATTCGTACTAATCACGTTATAATTAAATTGTTTATGTAAACATAGTGAATGATTGACGTGCTGATATGAGTTCGTGACGTTTACAAAATAGACGCGAGAAGCTGCTCTTTTTTTCTTGGAGTAAAGGGGGGGTTGGGTATCTCCGTTTTCTCACGACCTGATACCGGCTGCGGCGTGAAGAGACGGAACCACGCAGGGAGGAGCTCGCGATGATCCGTCCTGACCTCAGTGGGCGGAGCCTCGGGTCAGCGTGCGCGTGTTATTGGCGTAACGCAGTTAAATGGCAACGGAGTCAGGCGGAGGCTGCCGGATTCGCAGCCAATCAAATGTCGAGGTGTGGCTCTGGGTGGGCGTGGCCACACGGCCAGAAGCGGAAGTGAGTGTCGGCTGATCTCTCGCTGTCATTTGGCCACGGTCGGCTTCAGGAGAGAGAGAGAGAGGGACTGCCAAAGAAGCACAGGAGGAATCGGCACGGAGAAAAAAACCACCGAAACCTCACGAACAATGAAACCGGTCGAATAAGCTTGACGAGAGATCCGCAGCCGAGTGCGTTAGACAGGTTGACACGCTAACAAAAGGTCCATATTTAAGGCAGAAGAGCTGTGTCATTGAGCAGGCAGGACACGTCAGGAGAAGCCAGAGAGGAAAAAAAAAAAAAAAAAAAAGAGCTGACCGACTGACTGCACTGAACCAGTCAGCGTGAAAACCCACCTAGAAACCGAGCACCGTTGCCTGCCATCCCACGGAGGACAACCACCTCGCTACCCGAGGGAAGGATCTCGACAAAGACATCGCCGAGGTCGAAGGTGATACGACGTTTTATTCGCTTCTGTCCAGTCGGTTAGCACTCATGCTAACAGCTAGCTTGCTACTGTTAGCAGCGGTGATGAATATGAGCTGCTAGCTTATCGGGCTAATTCTAAAATGTTTTATAAGCTCACCACATTGTCCTCGTTTAAATCATTATTTCACGATTGAACGTTTCGTTTGTCGTGCGAAGTGCTTTTGAGCTTATTTTAAAACGTCGACTCTTGACAGCTGTCAAACAAGGTCGACTGTTCTTCTGGGTTTATTTTTGGGTCTTACGTTTAAGTTTCTGACGGTACACTCGTTTCAACATTTATCGTGTGTCGTAGATGTCAACTGGCGACAGTGGTTTTGCGTCAAGAAAAACGTCTAAATAAGAAATAAGAGTGTGTCGAGTCCACTACCATTAGTGGCTGCCTGAGCTCAGCTGTGGACTTAGAAGCTGTCAACGTCACGGGGGTTATAATTAGCTAAAGATGTAATGTTAACTGCTAGGCTGTTTTTTTCTTCTTCTTCTACAGCCCTGGCAATAAAGCTAGATTGTTCAGTGCAAGAATGAGCTCATTCATGACAGGGTTGTGTGATTATCATATGTCTTAAAACCCTCTAAGGCAGTGAAGCTTTTTTTTTTTTTTTTTTTTAAATCAACAAAAAAAATGCCCATCACCTAATTTTTTTCTCCAAAATCCTGTGATTTGTTCTTCCATTATATACTATTAAACACGGTACAATGCCTGTTTGCTTTCCTTTCATAGGGCCAAACCATCACGGGATAGCATTTGTGTGTGTGGGCAGAAAACAAATGGGGGATTACGGGTTCGGAGTCCTGGTTCAAAACAACACTGGCAACAAGTCTGCATTCCCGGTCCGAATCCACCCGCATCTGCAGCCCCCACACCACCATCAAAATGTGTCGCAGAGCCCTGCTGCTTTCATAAACAGCACCACAGCCGCAGGGAATGGCACCACGGGAAGCTCTCCCTGGCTCTTCCCAGCCTCTGCCACCCACAACAGCGTACAGGACGAGATCCTGGGGGGCGCCGAGAAGCCCAAAGCACAGCAGCAACAAGAGATGCAAGAAACACCGGAAAAGCAGCTGTCCCCCGGGAGTCACCAAGACGGTGGGACTGGTGGCGGAATCATTTCAGAACTGGAAAAAGCCCGGTCAGAGGAAGGTAAGACCGACAGCAGTGCGTCCGAAGGGAGTAACGGGAAAGAGAAGCAGCTGCGCCTCGAGTCTCCGGTCCTCAGTGCTTTTGATTATCAGGAGACCTCTGGTTTAGGGGGCAACGGTCCCGTTCAGTCTAGTACAACCTCATCATCGCTCACCGGCTTCAACAACTGGTCAGCCGCTCTCCCGCCGGCCCCGTCAACCATCATCAACGAGGACGTCAGCTTCTTCAACCCGGCCTCGGCCAACAACGGGCCGCTGCTGTTCCAGAACTTCTCACACCACGTCAGTCCGGGATTCGGTGGAAACTTCTCCCCGCAGATAGGACCAGCGGCAGCCTTGTCCCAACACCATCCCGCCCCGCCTCCTCACCCGCACTTCCAACACCCCCACAACCAACACCAGCAGCATCGCCGATCCCCGGCCTCCCCGCACCCGCCTCCGCCCTTTCCACATAGGAATCCGGCCTTCAGCCAGTTGCCGCATTTATCCAACAGCCTGAACAAGCCCCCGTCCCCTTGGGGTCCGGCCAGCTACCAGAGTCCCTCTCCCTCTCCTGGCTCCTCGACTTCGTGGAGCCCCGGTGGTGGCTATGGCAGTGGCGGCGGCGGCTGGGGAGGTTCTCAGGGTAGAGATTATCGCAGAGGGATGAACGGGGGGATGACCTCCATCAACTCCATTTCTCCATTGAAGAAGACGTTCCCGAACAACCACGTCACGTCGCAGAAGTATCCTAGAAACAGCCCGGCAGGCTTCAATCCCAAATCGTGGATGGACGACGGCGTCGGCCGCAGCGATAACATCTTTCCTTTCCAGGTTAGTTAACCCCCTTTATCACACAACACGCAATCCAATGTGTTTGTCTTTTTCATGCCGCGGCTGTGTGCCGGCGCGGTGATTAAACAGGAGCACGTCATGTATGTCGGTTTGTTCATTATCTTGCAGTAGATTCAGTTCAAATGCTATTTTTAGACGAGGGTTGGGGCTAGACGGGGGATTTACATGATGCATTTGTTATCATCTAATGTTAGAAATTAGTTGCAGGGCAATGAACCAGCATCGCTCTGAGGATGACCAATGTGTCTCTGTCATCGCGGCATTGTGTGCCACGTACATGTGTTGGGTGTGAGGGTGTCGAGGAGGAGGGGGTGGAATAAAACCAGGGCAAGCAGATGGAAATGGGGAAAAAAAGGGGTCTTGGAAATAAAATGAAGATCGAGATCTTGAGAATTTGAGACTCAAAATGACTGAGATGTGATACATGCATGAACAAAAGATGGCTCATTATCTGATATCTTTTGTTGCATTTGGAAACAAAGAACACACCAATGATCTTTAAAATAGCTTAAACAGGCCCCCCCCCCTCATTTGTAGCTAGATTGTTCTGTCTCCGGCATATTCATAATGGCTGTCACTTTATTAATAACCTGATGTGCCATTAGGCTAATAGATAGTTTTTTCCAAATGCCATCATATTCAGTTTGATAATGTTTGCCCGGCCTGAACACAATGACATGAGTAATTGTGTAATCATATGTGGAAAATGTCTGACAGGATTAATGAAAGGGGGCATGGAGATATTTCCATTTTATTGATCCAACTGGTGATTGATCATGTGCCTCTGTGCACAGAGGTGGGGGGGGCAGAAGGATGGTGATCGTTCAAGACCCAGCGAGCCTTCGTGGTCTGAAAGATGCTTAGATTTGTTTTTTCTCCGCAGAATTCTTAATTTCACAGCAATTACAGGATAATACCAGGTTAAATCGAGGGTTATCTGTTATCAATACCTTACTCGATGTGACCAGCTGTCAATGTACTTACGGACAGCACCGGCTTGACTTCTCACATTTCAGCACATGACTTCATGAAATATAGGTCAAATATTTTGAGCCGGTGTTTGACAGGAACCTGAAGCTGTGGTGGTAATTACATCTTTATTCCCTCTGTCTGAGTGTGTAATTGCTGACTCATCCTGAGCTAAAAACCCACAAGTGCAGGAGTGACATGTCTTGACATGTTCTGTGTTATAAAATTAAACATTTGGAAAAGACAGGATTTTAGCAAGAGCTTTTTTTAAGCAGTATACCTTTGAAAAGATTTAACATTTAAGATCAAACTTTTCCTTCTTAAACGGTCAGGAGTCTGATTCTGCTTGAAAAAACTTATGAATCCACAGGTTGATGAATTAAAATTTGCAGATAATAGACCAGTTGCACTTTGAAATTGAAGACTAAAGTAAAATGGGCCACAAATCTACAGTAACTCAATGCTCATTGTAGAGCTCCCTGGTTATGTTATCTTAAAAATGGACACAATTTGTATTTTAAACATTTTGTATCAATAATTATTTATAAAACAAAAGTGATTGGAAATCTGTGTCTTTAAAACAAGCTTGTGCACCTCTTGTACGCTTGTTCAACTTCTTTTGAGCCTATTTTTATTTTCAAATGATACCACAATATAAAAACAAAACCCACTTGGGTATTTTTTTTTGGTTTCAAAATGACCGTCCCGAATTACCCATTTGTCATGTGACTTTCCAAATGCCATGTAGTTGCAATTACAAAAAATACAAAGTTTAAACAATGCCTTTAGAACATTTCCGTGTGGTCAACTGCCAGACTTTACAGATGAATCGGAAAAAGTGTCATTCGCTGTGAGAATACGGATCATATGACAGTCACTCACTGTGGAAACCACTGTTGAATAATTTCACAGCCAACCAGTGTCGAATTTAGCTCTCTTGGCTTCCTTGTTGTGCTCAAGTCCGCAAACTTTTCTGGTTTTCACTTCCACTGTCCAATTCTGCTTTTATTTGACATTAATGACCTCCACAGCATCTGGGCCTTTTTGCGTTTCATTTTTCTTTTTAATCCCAATTGAAATTGAGTGAGTTTGACTTGTTCAAACATTGACTTTTATTGGATTTGAGGCCCTAAGATTACACATTTATAAGACCACTGTCAAGTGCTAAGAAGATTACCATTCAGTTCTTGTTTGGCTTGTCATCCCAAATTACAACAAAAGCATTCATGAAACCTGTTGGCAAGCTTTTGTTCCCTTGAAACTATTCCTGCTACTTATACTGTTATAGCACAGCCAAATAACATTTTGTTGAAATAAAGGAAGTACCTTTGTTATAGCGACAGTGACCCACATATAAAAACTTGTTGATTCTAAATAATCCTCATCAAAAACACTTCTTGACAATCTTAATTCTGTTTTGTCTTTTAATTTGACAATAGCTTTCAGATCTATTGAGATGTGCCTATAAAATTAAATATACAGTATGAGGGGAAGATACTGCATAGCCAAACAGGATATTGCCACAGTAACTGCTTGTTACCACACATGCTACTTGTTTGTGTGGCAACAACATTCCTCACCTATGTAGGCTTTTAATGGACCCAATAGTAACTTTCAAATGTGACCTTTTTAGTATAACTATGCTTATCCACATCCATGTTTTAAAAAGCTTTTTTTTTTAAGGCTGTTCAACGTTGAAAGTCTCTGACTGTGAAACACCTGTAGTCAGACCCAGGATATGCTCAAGATATTAATATTTATTTTGGTTGCCCTTGGAACACTTCTGTAATCCCCCTGCAAAGCAAAAATAAAAAAAAAACATTTCTAACAAAGAAGGACGACAAAGACCGGTCAATGATGGGTGTCATATTCTATTTGGAAAAGCTCATCACATACAATAAAGTCAATTCAGTGTAATCCCTTGGTAATCCCCAGGAAAAGGGAGGGTTCAGATACCTCTTGATGCTCGGCTAGGCTTCTATTACATCCCAAACTAGCCAAAACGCAGCCCAAGCTAGACGATGGGATGTTTTTGAGAACAAGGGATGATCAATGTCACTGAGGCCTCTTTTGAACTACATTTGCCATTCAGATATACAATCTTAAACATCAAAAGCTCAACCTGTTTCCTTTTCCTTCCCACTGCCTTCTACTTCCCTCTCTTCATCATACTCCTTCTTTCATGTGGCATTTTCTCTCTCTGCTTTCCTCTCCCTCTCCTTTCTGGGTGCTTGCAATGTGATTAGAAACTCAAAAACAAGGAACAATATTCCACATCAAAACGCACTCTGATTTGAATATCTGTTCTTTCTAAAAACCTTCAAGAACTTCAGTGAACCCTGGAACGTGTCTGTTCTTCAGCACAATGAGCTTTCTTCTTTTGCAACCTTGCTTCATTTTTCATTAAATAGCAGGTGACATGAAAGATTAATGTTCGAATGAATCACTCTGGTCGGCCGTTTAATCATTTTTCTGCAACCGAAATGCTATTGGAGGTTACCTTCACTTCCCAGATTACCTTTTGCTTTTCAGCTCTCTTTAAGTGCTTCCCACATGTGATCCTCCCTAACCATAGTCCAGATTAAATGATGAAAACACAACATATGTGTTTATTTTCAAGAATGTTTTCAGGGTGTGCGCCATATTATCACTGACTGATATACGTTTTTTGTTTACATCTTCTATTTATTTTCCATATGTTTCTTTAAAATGTATTGCGTAAATGGAACGAAAACACTTTTTCACGCCATAATAAACAGAAGATAGCACAAATACAACTATGTAGAAATGTTTTTTAGTTAGAAATAAGTCATAATTGAAATCCTGCCAGTTCATTAGCCCCAGTTATCCCCCTGAAAATAACATTGATAGTAAATCTTGAAAACGATTAGTGGATTGGTAGTTCTCTCAAATGGCTAACCAAAGGTTCTCATTTTGCACTCATCGAATTTTGTGAGAAATCTTCAAATGGTAATGAACAGTGAATGGAACTAGCAAGTTCATAGCCAGACAAAAAGTCTGGCTCTCCTCCCAGTGTTGATATTTGTTTAGCAGTAGCAAGTGTGTTCCTATCTCTGTTTTCCCTTCTTTAAAGCCAATGTGGGAATTTAAGACCACAATTTTGTCGACAGCTGGTGAGTTTGGCTCTCTAGCAGACGTGCAACTAATCTTCTGGTTGATGGAAATTAAAAATGTATCTGTTGGAATCAACCTCCCTCCTCTTACAACCTTTAAACGGAGTGAACCGGTCGACTTCTCACCCCTGTGGAGTTCATGTGGCCCTTCCGTACATCTTAAGCAGGTTTATCAGCAGATACCAGTCGGTACAGACGGAACTGAA
The DNA here is from genome assembly GCF_982586985.1 of Callionymus lyra. NCBI lineage: Eukaryota > Metazoa > Chordata > Actinopteri > Syngnathiformes > Callionymidae > Callionymus > Callionymus lyra. The sequence goes on from NC_141831.1 coordinate 18,828,858, forward strand.
AATGAACTGCACTCCAATAACTTTTTTTCTTTGCTGCAAGCAGATATCTTAAACCCAGTCAATCCTAAACAGAAAGAAGTTAAGAAGCCATTTCAGGCTTTCAAATTCAATATTTGTCACAATTATCTACCGGCTGTTTACTTTAAATAACACAAACGTGACCGAGCAAAAGCCTCGTAGTTAATGTGTTATTCATGGACCCGGCGGTTTCGTAGCACCTTGTGTTTGCTTGAGATTAATGGAGTCATACATGGATAACAAACAATAGATTTTTTTTTAGCTGCGAGAAGGATACATGCCTCTCCGGCTCTCCCATTTCGTAATCTCTTGAGAGCTCATATGCAAACTCGGATAGACAAATGGTTCAAAATAATGGTTGCTAGCTCAACTTGTGAATTCATTTAAAACTTTAGCAACACTTTTGTTTCTGTTTGAGATAACTTCACCTCCAGTTCCTTTCCAAGGGGTTTATGTAAAGATTTAGGACTGTTCAAACATGACAATATATATATATATATATATATATATATAAAGGTCAAACGGATCGGAATTTGTATCCTCCTGCTCCACATGTGACCCCATAAAATCCCTGACTGACAGCGACCTTGTTGACATGTCGCATGTAATCGTAAAACACGAGATCCGTCTTGACGTCAAGGTCTGATGTTTAATATATGTTGGTCTCTTTCTCATTTCACAAATTCCACGATCTCTGACTCATTATCTGTCGTCCCGCTGCAGGATCGGAATCGCTCCTTCGACAGCTTCAACATGAACACCCTGGAGAGCTCCTTGATCGACATCATGAGGGCAGAGCAGGACAACTTGAAAGGTGAGATTTACAGACGTGGCTCAGATGTGTAAAAAATAATAATAATAAAAAAAAAAACGGATGAAGGATCCTGTAGTCAACCCTTCTTTTTCTGTAATTATAAATGGGTGGTCTGGAAATATTCAGAATTTTGTGTTAACTCAAATCTCGAATTGCTATATACATAGTTACAAGTAAGAAACTTAAAAACTAGCCGGCTAAAACTAATTTTCCAACTGGACAACGACCTCAAACTTGTTACAACTGTGTGCATTCAGCAGTTTACGACCTTGTTTTGTGGGTGTCAAGCGCTGCCATACGTACCTGGAAAGTTCCTACCTTTCTACCTATTGCTTTCAGAAACTGTTGGAAGTTTTTTTCATCACATCTTTTTAAGGTTATTGTACAGAGAGGCCTGTGTAGGTACAGATGTGCCGAGACTTTGCTTGACTCCCCTATTCAGATGGTGTCTGATAAACTGAGAAAGGATCTATTAAAGTCACGTGAAGGTCGGAGCTGTAACATCGACTCGGATGCAGATGTTTCTCAGTTCCCCGCCCCATGTCTTATTAATCATGTCGCTTTAACTCGTGTATGAATTCGCAGCCTATGGATTGATTCTTTATTGCCGTCTTAGACGATATTTTCAAAACACCCACTTTTACCGTCAATAAAGAAGGCCGGCCATCGACTTCCAGTTATCAGCCTTGTCAGTTATTGGCTGAAACCGGTTAACAACGTCGGTCAATCGCTGACACAGAATTGTGTTATTGAATGCAGCCAAAGCCCTGGTGTTTAACGCTTTACAGCGGCTGACGGTTATTGTTGGTTCAGCATTCTTACGTGAACGGAAAGTACTTTCCATCAGGAATTGTTATTGGCCAGGACAGATCTCTCACGCAGCTTTGATTAAGCTCATTGTTAACGGAAAGAATGGCTTCTAAGGCTTCAGGTGGAGCTCTGCAATGTTCCAAAAGTCATTCATTTACAGGCTGATTGTCAACCAGCAGACCAATCGGTGAATTAGTGCCCAATCATTCTTTTACCTCAGCGGCCGTGACCTGGAAGTTAGCGTTTGATGATAGGGCCTTTTTTTTTACAGCCATTTCGCCTTCGTACTTACACTGACTTTTAAATATGAGTAACTATATAAATTGTAAATGTTGAATCTGGTTGATTATAGAAAGCACATACCTCTGCTAAGATTACAATTTTCACTCTTATTGTGATAAAACTGCCTCTAAGGTTTATTTATCCATTAAGTGTGATACATGTTGAGCTCATTGAGCAAGTACAACACACACGGAAGGTGTGAATAAATCACATGACCTCCTGGGTAGAGGTAATGATATCAGGCTACTATAAAAAGAGTAATGGCTAATAAAGGTTAATAATATCCTAATTACGATCACTACAATGATTAAAAGGTAAGATATTAAGAGATTACATTTCCACAGAATCTTTTTGGAAGACATTTTCTTGTCCGTTCTAGTCTATGTAAAGGGATAGAGGTCAAAGATGTCACCAGTTCTAGCTAAGCTAAAGATTTTTTCTTTAGCAGTTCATGGTTCTTATAAAAAGCTACCCAGACTTCACATTCTTGTCTTCTGGATTTGCTTGAGCTCAAATGCGCCCAGCTGTGATCTGATCTTCAACAGGAATTCTGTTTTATCTGAGAACAGGCAGAATAAGTAACAACATTTCTTGTGGAAATGCTCTGAGGAAGCATGTTGTAAACACCAGCCAATTTAATGGCATGATTACCGTATCTATTCGGTTATAAGCGGCAATTTTTTTCTTTAACCTTGTGATAATCCTCGACTGTGCTTCAGAAATACAGCGAGGGTTTGTCTGTCTGGAGAAATCGTGTCACAGAGAATTTTGACCTCCAGTGCCTTTTCTTCACATTTGTTCCGAGCTAAGAGCTGCTCACGACTTCTAACTGCTCTCTCTTGTGCCTTAAGAGAATGTGGCACAACCCATCCTGCTACAATTCCTTTTTTCTCTCACAGCTATAGTCGTGGAAAACATTTTTCTTTTAGTGGTGACGTCATTGAATTATGTGAGTCCCCCTACTTGGAGCCTTTATGATTACAAATATCCTTTTGACATGATCAATATCGTTGCCACATTCGCATGAAGTCGATTTAAGACTCCTTGTATAATTGATTTATGTTTTCTTTCTTCAATAAATTGTACTTCAGATGAGATCTCTAATGTAGATTAAACGGTAATTATGATTTTCTTAATGTTAAATGTAACTATTTCAGTCACGAGAGCCTATGAAGAGTCATGCTTCAAATGTCATTTTAAGAAAACAGAAAAGTTGTGGACGGTTAAATAGATAAATAAGTAGTTAGAAGGCTGGTTAAATATTATTGCCTCGGAATGTTTAATATTTCAAGTCTTTTGATTAGGGTTTATAGATATATACTTTAAAAATTGCATTTAACATAATCAGTTTACCCAGCATCAAAATCATGTGTAAAAATCATAAAAAAAGAATATGTATTATTAGGTAAATCATCAGTTAGGTCAGCAATGGTCTTAAGATGTGAAAAGATCTGTCTATAACTTTTCAAATACTTACTGTTTAAATGTTAACTTCATTGAAAGTCTTTACAGTAAATAATTGTTAGGACGGCTTCAATGACTCTCGTCTAAATTAAATCCAACAAAGTTAAGCTCTTGTAACACGTAACCAAACCCTACCTCCCCTCAAATGGGTTGTCATTGGTCCGGTGTCACAGCGTGCTGGCTGATTGCTTCGACCGCCCTACACCTGCATCATAGTTATTCTCAGAAAAGGCTTTTGTACAAAAAAAAATGGAGCAATTTAAAAGGAATTGCACTCCAGTTATAGTTCTGCCTTATATACTCTGCAGCCATTATCAGTGCTTTTGCAGCTCCTTGTTCCCTCCAGACTTGCCTTCAAGACCTCACATGGGCACAGATGTCATGAGAAACAATCTTAGCAATTTCGAATTTGCCCTGAAGAATTTCTCTTGACAAAAAAAAAGAAGAAAAAAAGACATTGTACCCATAATAATTTGAAGCAAAGTTTGCGACCCATTTTCTTTTCAATCATGAAGAATCCTCACAATACGGAAGTTTACTTGCTTCAGGCAGAGACTTGTTCCATTGTAGAACCTGTTCGAAAAACCATCCTCGGAAAAGCTAAATTAGAAATAAATCGATTCCATTTTTCATCGGCTCTTGCTAACTCATACAATTTATTTATTTTTAACTTTTTTATATATGCCACCAAACTTTTTTTCTTGTACCCATTACCATATATTTGACCTAAATTTGAAAGAATGTAATGGTAAATATTAGTAATAATGAGACCATAGAGGTGAAGGGTCATCCCGAGGTTCACATGCGTCACAGCATTTGTTTGTTCTTGTCGTCGCTTGTGTGGTAACTGGACATTTTGTCTCTCAACACAATTTTCAATCGGCGGGCTTATGTGAATTTAGATAAATATTCAAATGTGTCACTTGAAGAGGGCGCGCTGAACAAAGTGAGAGCGACGAGGCGAACGAACAGATCAAATGTGTACAATAGAAGTGGCTTTGAATCGCGTCCAGCATTGTTGGCCACAGAAAGGACCCCTCTGTTTAGGGCCACAACGCACACACACACACATGCATCACACAAATAAATGCCAGGAATGCCTGAATGTATTTCAGCTCTTTAGCTGCTGTATGCCACACACACACAAATACGGGTCATACTCGGGGCACATTTGCAATATTCAATCACCTACATTAGGATTATGACGGGACTAAACTTCAGATGATATCAGATAGAAAGTTTGTTTTCGTGGAAAATGTAATGAGAAAACGTGTGCTTTGATTAAATAAGATTTCACTTTGGGGTGTTGGCTTCAACTGAGTTTCACGGGGAAGCCAGTTCCAACTCTGATCTGAGTCAAATGTATGTAAATCAGTCTGATGCATCTCCGTGGGTGCAGTGTCCTGGTTTCTGTGGCTTCTGAGTTCTGTTTCATGCAGCGCCGTGGCTCACTGGGCGCGGCGGAAAAGGGGGGAGGGGCCAAAAATGGCTGCCATGTGACCGAGGCGTTAGAAGGCACCAATCTCAGGCCAGTCCTTACCCGTGAAACAATGGCTGCACTATTTCAGCCATTTCATCTCATTACGCCGCAGCAGTGTGCTGGACCTTGCGTCACTTTGAAGCTTTTTTTTTTTTTGGCTTCACAACATGCAATTGTATGTTTGTGTGCGGGCATGTGATCGTGGTCCGCACCACAAATGGCTCAATCTAAAATGCATGGAGAGGTTACGTGGGTATATATTATAAAGGCCTACTTAAAGATGCATTAGTATTGACGGCAGGCAAACAAACTTGTTAAAAGGATACATTTCTTTAGGCAATGGTCTGTTAGATGCTGTTTTATGCTGTAGTATATAACATTCTTTATAAATCTAAAAAGAAAACCCAATATGCGTGGTATTAATTTGACATTTCTACCAGTACCTCTGACTATTCAACTTGGTTACATCAGTTTCCATGACCATACATTGCCTTGACCGTAGTTATTCATAACATTGTCTCATTAACTCACCATAACTCCTAAGCTAGGTGAGTTTTGGTTCATAAAGATGATTATTGACCCCTTTAGCTTCTTCGCCAGCTATTATCCTGAATAACTGTGCCAGCCCCTGAAAGACAAAAGAAAATCCAAAGGTAGAAACAACATGCTAAGTAAGCAAAAGCTGTGTGATGAGCACCTTTTCCTTTTGTGCTGATGCAGCAGTTGTCACTGCTTACTATCACACACTTCGATGATGACGTTAATAAACTGTCAAGTGAGTTTTTCCGGTTTTGACATGTTTTTACAAAGACCTTGGTACTTGTTTCAGAAATGACATGTTTATCAGTTAATTGAATTCTCGTGTGCCTTCTTTAATTACATGGGTTGGGCTTAATACCCTTTTTATTGTGGTAGTAAAGTAAACTAGTATGAAATGTATCTTAATCTAGCTTTATCAAGATTCCTCTATTGAGACAAGCAGACTCTTTAGATTCAATGTAACTGCTTGAGGGTTTGATAGTGGGAGGCATGTATGCTAATCTACAAATACCTTAGCATAAACAATACTGGAGCGATCACGTGTCACCCTGGCTTCAGTGTTGCTTCAGTATTCCCACTTGGGAGCTAGCATACATGCGTATAAATCTGTTGCCCCTTCTGACCTCATCAATAGATGGATTACAATTACTTTATCCACAAATCAATCACACAAAGCAATATTTGACCTTTTAATGTGTTCAATTAAAGTTTGTATTTGCTTGTCGGATACTTGGGATCCAAGTGTTGTATCTGAAACTAAAAAAAAAAACTTAAACTGGTACAGAGATGCACTTTTTATTCCATGAATCATTTAGAATGATTCTAAGAATCTACATGGCTACCTGGTCGGTCTGGTTTGCCCTTTTTTTTTTTTTTTTGGCAACAGGCCTCAAGTTAAATATTTTATTCTGTGTCTCCCTGTGCAGGTCGCCTTGGGTTCCCCCATCCAGGCGGGGACAACCCTCTACCCCTCAATGGTATGTATTATAAAATGAGAGGTTTCAAGCAAACTCTTGTATAGAAGCGTTTTAACCTATGTTTGGGGTGATTTCAAATTAGTGTGTCTGGGAATAATTTGTGTTGTGATCGTGGTAAACCAACAATACTTTGTCCTGAGAAATATTCGATATGAGACGACTGGTGGTCTGGTGTTTTGTACTTGGAAACAATACTTAAATACCAGAAGGAAAAATATACAATATCCTCTCAACGGAGTGCGTGTGTGTCATTGCAGTGTGTGATACTGTTAATGGAATTCTGACGTTAATGTTTGTGTCTTTTATGCAGTTTGATGAGTGACGGTTATTTATCTGGTGTTGTTCCCAGTTATAGTTTAATCTAATCTTTTTGAAACGCAATATGTTCTCTCGGAAAACGCTGGAGCTTTTCCCCCCTTCTGCTGTCCATCGCTTGTATAACTGTGTCTGTTCATCGTTGTTTATATGTTTTTAATTTTGAATATAGATTAAATTTCTTTATTAATCTGACTGTCCTGGTCAACTTTCAGGAAGGAACCTGAGGATTCTCTTACCTTACAGAACCACAAGATGAATGGTTTAGTAATCTGTTGGATTTAGTTTTAAAATGTTGAAAAAAGCAATCTATTAGATTATATTGCAGTAGTATGGGTGCAGGTATTTATCATCTGATCATGTTTTTTTTAACGTAGTAATCTGTTTTATTGTACTTCTTTTTTGAAAGTCATGTTTGGCACATGAAGACGAAACAAGGAGTCTTCTGGTTCGCACATATCTATATTCCTCTTATCTCATCCAGAGCCATGTGAGGTTTCTGATAAGATGTTGCTGCAATGTGTTCAGGAAGTTGATGTTAAGGAAGTGCTGCGATCGCAACGTCACAAACGTTTATTTTATTATATATAAGTAACCGCTTGATTGTGCTCTTGAAGGGCTTGACTTGTGGTCGTTGATCAAGACATTGTAGAAAAAAAGCAGTGGCACTGATTCTTGACGAGATTGCCGGGACATGTGGGTCGGTCACATGGTCGGGATCTGTCATCAGGCCATGAAACAGATGGTGCCAGTGGATACACGGGATTCAGAGGTTGCACAGCATCCTCTTCTCTCTCGGTCCGTGCAGAGTGGATTCCTCATCTCTTTCTCTCTCACTTTTTTATCATCAGATTGCTTCTCTATTTCATTGCAATCTCTGTTCCTTCTCCCACGGCTGTTTTTAAAGCGCTCAACTCTTTTCCAATCTGCCTCTTCGCTGCTCTCCTGCACTCTTTCACCCGTCCCTTGTGTTGATGTCCATCTGGACTGGAGTGTCCACTGAGCTCCTTCTTGACCCAGCGTGATCCTCCAGTGATCCTTTTGTAGGCTGTGCACATCGATTTGTTTAATTCAATGTGTCGTGACGTGTCATTTAAAATCAGATATTTTGTCTGAGTTAAATTCTAAGTATTGTATCATCTCTTACCTTTTTAAACTTGAAGCAAATCAAATTGACTCTGAAAATGTGTCTGATTTTACTCAGGACGTTGTAGGTAGGAATAGAAGGTTTCAGTATCGTATAGGCCTTATCTAAATCGAAAATCTTAAATAAAACAGAATCCGAAACTTTTATTACCAGTGTTGTAAACACAACATAGGTTTTTTGGGGTTCAGTAAAAAATAAAAGAATTAAATAAGATAACTCACCAACAAAATGCAATAGAAAAACGAAACCAAGCAACAAGGCAGCCATTCTGGGGTCGCCTATAAAAGTTATATTTTAAAAAATGTAAAGAAAATAAAAAATATGGATAGTGTATTCAAGGAAACGCATGTTCTGTCAGTAATATTTTGGAGTAGAATTGTGCATGTTGGACATTTATCAGGAATTTCCCTAGTTGAGTTCCTAGTATGCCACGAATGACTGAAATGACTTAAATTGCATGATGAAATCAAACTGATGCACTTAAATGTGTGTTGCTTTTGTCTTGTTACGATCGTTTACGTCTGTTGTCGTTAATGGAAATTTGTAGCCATCCTTATAGACTGGTGCTACAGTGAAACTATGTTAAGTTAAACATGTTTACAACTATATAACTAGATTATCTTTAATAAAGATTGTCTAAGAGAGTCTAAGCTGTTGACATAAAATGAGGTCTCTGTTGGCGTTTGTGTCCATGTATGTCGATTCCTTTTCGTCACCTTCTATTCTTTATTCCTCCTCTTTCCTCGATACTATTCTCCTTTTATATATTCTCCTTCATATTTTAGTTACTCCTCCGGCACACCTTCTGATTTATGTCCCCATTTTCTCCTCAACATTATAATCCCTCCTATTCCTCTCCCCACCCTTTTTCTTTCTTCCTTATTCTTTTAATGCTTTCATATTTTCTACTAATGTATTCTCCATCCCTTGGTCACCGTATTCTTGCGACTCTTTTTCTTACTTTTGTAAATTAACTTTTTGTACATGATCGACTCTTATCGATGCAAAGATTCCACTTTCCGAGACTCGACATGTAATGGGAATGAATTTATCTGACATCGCGATAATCGAATTGTCTCGCTTGTTGAATTCTTCATCTCTGGCAGTTCGTAATATAGTCTCAGCTGCTTCGTGACCCAGTGGACGACCTGAGAAAAACATCCTTCTTAATATATTGCTTCCGTGTCACAGGAAGGGTGCACTGGTAGTTACCGAGAACCCATGCAATATGTCGCGAATATCTCAAGTGTGTGGTGGTGGCAGTACGTGTGTTTGTAGTCAGACAATTGTTTATCTTTCCATGTGATTATACAAGAAGAAACGCATCTAGATCCATTCTGTGTTTCATAAAAGCCATCTTGCATCAGTTGTTACCTGTAGTAGCTTCCATATCTATACCCTTGTAACATCATGACTCATTTATGAACTGTGAGGCCTTTGTGTTATATATCGTGAGCTTTCACTGAGACATGCAAAATATCAAGATCCTGTTGGGCTTCAGATCATATCGTCACCAAATAATACATAAAAAGATTCTTGTTAAATTTGGACCTAAAAATCTTAACACATGAGAATGGGCTTTGACCCATTTCTTTATATTCCACTTTATTTGTCAATAATAATAATTTTAGCAAAGGTTTCCAGACCTCCTTCTATTGTGACTAAAACTCTTTTCTGTACTCACTCTTTCCTTCTATTCTTCTTCTTCTTCACATGCAGCCAGGAATTATAGCAGGAGACGAGGTAACAGATAATCATAATTCACTTTTCGATCTTTATTTTCTATTATTCTGACATTTCCAGTGTATTTGGAGTGTTTCTGTTGTCCTTCTTTGTCTGCATGAGTACTGCGTTTTGTGTTCCCATCCACACATTTCACATTTTCAAAATGCCGATTAAGTGAAATTTGTGACAAACCCTGTGCACTTTTCGTCTACCCACACATGGATACACAACCTCGCTCGTATGCACACATACACACTGGCAGGGCTTACTCGCCTGCACAAATCTTTACAAAGCAGCTCAGGGAAGGTTGTTTGTGAGCAGGAATAGGCCAGAGAGAGCTTAACCTGGACAAAAATCTCCATCGCGCATACGCATGCTCAAACTCTATTTAATTCACTTCATTGGGAACTTGTCGATGCGTTGATCGATTGAATCAAAAGTCTTGACTAAATTCATGGAGTTTCAGAGGTTTATCTTAAATTGTTTTCTTCTATCGTTTTCTTTTCCAAAGTCAATATGCCCAGGTTCTTCTTTTAATCTTTCCGTTTTGGAATTACATTTTTATATTTCAAAGATAAATCCTCAGTCAATCCACAGACCAAAGATCTGACCTCACCTCAGAAATCTTTAAACTCTCAGTGTTGAATTTATACCACTGTTTTATTGTGTCCTTCTACAGCAGTTAACAGTTTTTTCTCTGCCTCTCTCCTCGCAGGTCATTCATCTCTCTTCCCCATGGAAGACGGTTTCCCTGACGACGAGCGCGGCGACCAGGGTCTCGCAGGTCTGGGCTCCCCGCACTGCTTCCCACACCAGAACGGAGAACGCGTGGAACGCTACTCACGCAAGGTCTTCGTGGGCGGCCTGCCCCCGGATATAGACGAAGGTACAAGAAAAAAAAAAAACCCGGCACGAGCGGCGGCTGTCTTTGCTTCAAACCAGTGTTGGAAAATGGATGTGATTCATGGTTATGTGGGAGAAATGGAACGGCCGGTTGTTAAGGACATTTTATTTAACAGATGTCCGTCCCTTTTTTCAGATGAGATCACGGCCAGCTTCAGGCGATTCGGACACCTTTTCGTCGACTGGCCTCACAAAGCCGAGAGCAAATCTTATTTTCCACCTAAAGGTTTGTAGATTATCTTCCATCAGCATTTGCAAAAAGTCTAAAATAACCACTTAAAATGAGTAATTCTGGGAAATATAGCATCCCTTATATCACAATTGTATATGATGTCGAAAATGCTGTATATAGAGGTGTTTGACTGTTTAATGTATGCATGTTAAAAAGTATTAATAATATGATTTTTTTTTCTTGTGGGTTGTATTGTGTGTAATGCATGTGATGTTATATTTTTATTCTATTATATTTTATTTTTACAGTACTATTGTAATAAAAAGGGAAAAAAAAAGCTGCACTTTTTCCTCACTTGATATTATAACATTTTTGACAATTAATTATTACCTTTAAAAATGTGTTTATATTGTCTTAGACTATTTTTTGTTTTTTAAATGTAAATGAATCTGTTTACAAAACTGAATAGTGTGAATAAAGACTTAAGGCATACAATTGTTAAAAAATATAATCAGAAATAAATGCAACTTTTATTCCGAAAACGGGACAGCAGCAGAAAAAGAAGTGTGTCATAGAGCTAATGACTAATGTTGTTTCTTTGCTCTCGGTCAATATTTGAGTAACACTGCTGTTTCTGTGTTGTGCAGGATACGCCTTCCTGCTGTTCCAGGATGAGAGCTCCGTGCAGGCTCTGATCGACGCCTGCATCGAGGAGGACAGCAAGCTTTACCTCTGCGTGTCCAGCCCCACCATCAAGGACAAACCGGTCAGTTAAGCTAGCGGCGTAGCTTAATAGTTTTTTTTTTTTTTTTTCTTCTAACATGCAACTCTGTGCACAGGTGCAAATCCGCCCGTGGAATCTGAACGACAGCGACTTTGTGATGGACGGATCTCAACCTCTGGACCCGAGGAAGACCATCTTTGTAGGAGGAGTCCCACGTCCACTTCGTGCAGGTAGAACTCCCATCATACATTTTCCACATTCAAAATGGCACCTAAAAAAATAAACATTAATGATTTATTAAGCGTCACATCCGTCTTCAGCTGCTCAACTTCATGTTTAAATAGCTACAATAGTTGTGGAGTCATTTTTCAAATGGTTTAATCCTCGCCTTACCTTCCGTATTGAACTTCTGCGACCTTTAATGAAGATTAACTGTGTTTGTGCTGGCAACATCTGCACGTGTGCTCATGCAACGGCTGAACTTTGCGACAACATTGTGTACACATCTAAAACCACCGCTCGTGTCCGTTCCTTTAGTGGAGCTGGCCATGATCATGGACCGCCTGTACGGCGGCGTCTGCTACGCTGGCATCGACACGGACCCGGAGCTCAAGTACCCCAAAGGAGCAGGGCGGGTCGCCTTCTCTAATCAGCAGAGCTACATTGCTGCTATCAGCGCTCGCTTCGTGCAGCTGCAGCATGGAGAGATCGATAAACGGGTGAGTTGACGCGAGCGACCGTCCGCCGCATAGCAATTAGTCAGAATGTCAAAAACAATTATCAGACACTTGAGAGTTTGAATAATGCATAAAGGACCATCAAACACTCCAAATATAAAAAAACAAATGATACAGAACAAAATATTTAAATTTCAGTTTATTTAAAAGGATAAACAAGTATTCATTTCCCACATCTTTTTTTTTTTTATTGCATATTTTTGCCCTTCTGTTCTGTCCTTTTTTTCTCTTTTTTCGTATATAATTCAGTAGCTTTTTCTAAGCAAGTTAATAGCGACGCACTGATGGTTTCCTTCCTAGAAGCGTCTTTCTAAGTAGGCGAAAAATAAATTATTGACATCATCTTAAGGTTTGTAGGTTCAGATGTTAATTCAGAAGAACACAAATATTTAATGTTGACTCTTCTTCTTAAAAATCTAGTTTTTCCTTACATTACTGACATTTAAGTATGATTCTGATTATTGACATATTTTTTTAAATATTAATTATTTTGGCTCACAGGCAGATTGACCGTTAAACGCAGATCATGACCTCCTTGGTGGTGGTGGTTGATAATATATTTGTTTTCAAATTACTTTTTACAGTACAAAAGTGTGTTTATCTCGGGGTCAAGGTGACCCGAAGGCCCTTAAACAAACCCCTGAGAAAACACAAGGGTTAAAGATAATTAAAATATATTCCAAACTTTTCTTTCATTAAAACAAATCCCATTAAAAGTAAGTAAGTAATTTTTATTTGTATAGCGCTTTTCCAGACCAGGGTCACAAAGCTCTTAAACAATCAGAACAATATTCAATAAAGTATATACTTTAAAGATCAAGATGAAACTGAGAACACAACAGGAGTTCTAGAAAATCAAGGAAAAGCCTTAAAAACGTCTTAAGATGTTTCTTGAAGGAGTCAGTAGATCCATCAAGCGATTCTCAAATTAAATTCTTATTTAAAAAAGGAATGCTCATTATTTCAATTTTGATTTCTCACAATGCAACACTACACTTCCGCCTCTAATCCCGCCAAATTAAAATTTAAAGAAATGGCGTCACTTCCTAAACCCCGCCTCTCGCCCGCAGGTGGAAGTGAAGCCATACGTGCTGGACGATCAGCTATGCGACGAGTGTCAGGGGACCCGCTGCGGCGGCAAGTTCGCGCCCTTCTTCTGCGCCAACGTCACCTGCCTGCAGTACTACTGCGAGTACTGCTGGGCCGCCATCCACTCCCGGGCCGGGCGCGAGTTCCACAAGCCCCTGGTGAAGGAGGGAGGAGACCGGCCTCGCCACATCTCCTTCCGCTGGAACTGAGCGACGGCGGCGGCGGCGGCAGCAGCCGGGAGGGCGAGGTAGAGCAGGAGTCGCAGATCATCGTACAGAAGAAAAAAAAAAAAAGAGAAGAAGAAGAATGCACTTTTTTGTTGCTGGTTCCTTTTAGCTCTAATTTCAACAAACCCTTTTTTTAATTTAATATATTTCTATATTTTGAAGATTTAAAAGAAAACTTGGATTTGGATGTCCAGTAAGGAAAATATATGTAACATAATTTTATTTATGCATTTTTTAAAAGAATATTTTTATTAGTTTTCAAAGAATATATATAGGAAGGACTGAGGTGTTCTGGTACTCTGCTGTTCAATTGGCATCTTTTTCATTTTGATACAAAAAGTTCCCCCCGAAACTGATTTTGTAGCAGAGCCGTCGTCCCAGTCTCCCGGGGGCGACCGCTACCGAAACTGTGTGTCGTTCTCGGCCGTTTTGTTCGCGAGCGTCGTTTCTAAACGAGAGAGAAGAAGAAGAAGATGAAGCCGATTCCAGCCACACCTTAACCAAAGCTGGTGACTTTTCGAGGGCCGGAACGATTTATGATTTCATGGGTTTTCACTTGACAATAGCTACAGAAATTAAAAAACTCACCTTCTTGTTTCGGTCTCATGCAAGAACTAATACCTCAACCTCAGCTGCTAACAGAAACGAAAGGAAGACAAAACACTCGCGTCAGCGCCTGTCGTTCTTCCTCAGAAGTCGAAGGAGGGTGGGGGGGTAGAATCCTAAAGCCACGAGCCGGGCCAGAGTCCTCAGTGTTTTAGGGGAATGTATTGAACGGAGACGTCCCATGGGGGGGAGAACCGCGTCCCCCCCACTCTTTCAAAGTCCAATACCTGAAGACATGTTTGAGTCAAAAGCGTTGCCTCTTTGCCGTCATTTTTTCGCTCTCAGTCGTCCACTTATCTTCTCATTACCACGACTTTCAGGTGCTCTCTCTGGCTGGAATTCCCTACAATTCTGACAGCACCTGAACGCCTCTCAGTAGAGTGAGCTGCATAGTTTTTATTTTATCGGTGCCGCCAGGAGAGGGCAGTGTTTCCTGCATTGAAGTTCTTGACCTCGTGGAGTTGATATCAATCTTTTATTCATTTTTCTTGAATGTTTTTAAATTGGTTGAAGGTCAATATTTTCTAAAATATATATTAAACCTGATGCAGGCGACTGAGAGTGAAAATTGGCGATCAAACGATGGAAGAATCTGCAAAAACATCCAATTTTTTACTCTCTGTCCCAGACAAGTTGACTGAAAAAGTGCTTCAAAGTTGACATATTTAGCAACATCAATATGGATTTGTGACTTTAGCTCATTTTTAGTTTAAGTATAACTAACATTTTTGTCTGTGCGCTTGAGAAATAACTCTCAACCAAAGTTTATTTTTTGTGAACTTTAGTCAGTCTTGGGAGAAGAAATTGGACTCAAATATGATTCGCTCAGGATTGAGACGCCCCCCCCCAAACCTCCCCACCCCCCCAACGCTCTGCCCTTCTTGTGCAATTCCCCCCTCAAGTCTTAAACGACTTCCAAGCTCCTCGTAGAATCCTCCGCTCGTCCGACTCAGCCTCCAGTGTTTTTCAAGCATAAATGAAGATAGTCTGCTGCACACGCGCGAAACACGACATAACAAAACAAAACAAAAAACAAAACCCGTCGGTCTGGGGAACCAAAGATGGCCGCTTAGAATCGGGTCATGCTGTTTTGTTTCCTCCTCACATCGTTTGAACTCGAGCCCAGACGGACTCCAGCAAACCAAAGATTGGCCTTTTCCACACAATTCGGCGGCGACAACACAACAAAAACCGTTTCAACACAAAGTGCACATTCACTCGTTTGAGCGAAACTCTTCAGGGAGTCGGTACAGAAACTTGATTATTATTCTCACTAGTGAAATCCTCATATCTGAGTGTGTGTGTTTGCCTGTGTGTAAGTGTGTGTGTGTGATAGTGTGTGTGTGTCCTCGCACCGGTTTTGCACCCTGGACAGTCCTTTTGTGGTGTTGGGTGAGCATTTTAGAAGTTGAAACACTTTGTGAAGAATTTGCTGTAAAATGAAAAAAAAAGATTATTTTATACATGGCCTGCTGATTTTTTGGTAAAAGTGTTTTCTAGCTAAATTATTTTGTCATGCACATATAAACATTTATTATGCACTACTTTTTCTAATTTTTCTTTTTTTCCAACAGTCATTTTAGGCACATTTTTCACAAATGGGAAAACTCCTTTTTGCAATACCTCAATTTTTCACATTGTGAAAGGTAGCTTTTGTACTTTTGTTACTGAGAGATCTGCATATATGGAATTGTTCATTTTGGAAATTTGGGATAAACATTATTTTCAATTATGCTTTTTATACATTTCAGTGCTGAGGAATCTTTAGTGACTTGAGATCTGCGGAGGAGAGACCGACGCTCTCGTGGTCCTTTTTTTTTTTCTTATCGTTTTTCTCTCTCTCTCTTTCTCTCTCTCTCTCTCTCTTTCTCTCTCCCTCTTTCCAGTCGATCTGGTCCATATTAGCATGGCAAGAAGAAAAAAAAATTAAAAATTGATGTCGATGAAAAACGAAATTCAGTCCATCGATGACGACTTACTAAGAATGCAAAATTAACGCTGAATCTCACACGAATGGATGTTTGGTGTTTAGGTATTTTAAATATATCGCAAAAAAAAGTATATAGATATATAAATATATATATATATTCTTGAACTTGCCAACTAGCACCTATTGTAATCCTTAGCATGCATGACAAAAAAAAAATGAATTAGCTATAAAAATTAATCGTTGTGGTGTGCACCAGATGTTTGATCAACCATTAAGGACGCCCTCACCCCCTCCTCACCCCTCCACCCCCCCGACCCCCTCGTGTTGATCTCCTCGCTTCCCCATTTGCAGACCTCAGCAGGATGACAGATAAGACCCGACAGTGCAGCATCTTTCTAGAACACTGTTTAAAAAGAAAAAAAAAGAAAAAAAAAAAAAAAAAAAGACTTGAAGTTGCCCCCGCTCTTTCCCTGGGGAGGGGAGGGGGGGGCTTCTACTCGACCTATCTGGAGGAAGGGGAGCTTAAAGACTTGAATGTGGTAAATGTTGCAAGTTAACTTCAAGTTGTTATGTGCAATACTTCTTTTGAATCCTTTTTTTTTTCCAGATATAAAAAAAAAAAAAAGACTCTTTGCAATGTAATTCTTTAATGCCATTTTTAATTGCAGACATTTAATTAAAGAAAATGTTAATATGTTTTTCACAGTCATTTTCTACTGTTATTGTAATCCTTTTCATGCTGGTGTTTGTACGAGAAGAAAAGAAATCAAACTATTTGTACTAATATAAATAATTGAAGTTATTTTTAAAGCATTCAAAGGTTTTTGTGCTCATTTGCTTTTTGTTCATTTGAAGCTACTGTGATTGATTGCATTGTAATTACTAGGTCAACAATGTACTTAGCTGTTTATTGGTATATTTTCAATTGGAATGTAAAATTGATTTTTATAATTTTGATCAGATCTTTTTGTTATATTTTTGAGGTGAAGCTTTTAATATGTTAAAGTGTCTAGTTTTTACTAATTGCTATATTGTGCTCCACAATATATGGTTCACATTTTCTGAAGGAAAATAAATATTTAAATATTCGTCTGTTATAATGTTACTTAATGGCAAGATTTCAATAGTTTTTAACTGTGTATGGGAAGGTTGTTGTATTTATTAATAGCATTTTTTTTTACTTCAGATATCACCTTAATTTTTATTGTCATTTCACTTTATAAGTTCCTATTTTTGTATTTTCCTTTCTAATTAATTTATGTAATACGGATGCGTCTGTCCATATTTCTAGGAGTTGGTCTGTAAAAGTGCTAGTGAAACGAAAAAGAAAAATCTAATGTTATTTAATTGTTTGCAGCCAACTATTTATAACAGTATGCATAATTTTTAAATATTTGTAATGTGAAATGTTGAATGAAATAAATCTTAACTGTGATGAAACGATGTCTGCTTTTATTGTGAATCATATATAGAAGTTTCTGGGTTCAAACTGGACACACCTGCCGCATTGTGAGGGAAATAAAAGCATATAATGACAGAACACGACACACCTGGAGATATTATCTCCTGTTGCTTCATTAGTAGACAGGTGGACTCATTTTCTATAATCGTTTCTTTGTTCGAGCTGGACCACTGCAGACTGAGAACAAAGAAGTGGTCGTAATTATATGGTTGATTTTATGCATCCTTATCCAAGCACAAATAAACAATATAAAGGGATTCAAAGCCAAAACAATTATAGTCCTAATTATAGGACGATACGTTCAAATTCAATCAAACAAAGGTTATGTTTTTAAATCATGGAATTATATTAATACAATTGCATGTTATTTATATATATATATATATATATATATATATATAATTTAAATACTAATTTCCATTAACTATTCTCAATCATAATCATGCATATAAAAACATAAATATTAAAAATATGTTTTGGAAAATGATGCACGAAACGACAAAGGCATTTGGTACAAAAGCTCAAAATGAATTCAATAAAAATGAAATGTCCCCCCCCCCCCAAAAAAAAAGCACAATAAAATAAAAAAGTACATAAAACATTTAAGATGAAATAATATTAAAATACATTGAAAAAAACCCCACTAATAACAGCAAAAGCATTTAAAAGTATAATGTTGAATTTTAAGTTTATAATCACATTACAGTGTATTAACCGGTAGATGGCGGTGTTGCATCATTTTTACTCTCCTCCTCCTTTGCTGTGTCATGGATTCCAATCCACTTCCAAATGTAAGTAAGTTTATTTGTATAGCGCTTATGTACTTGTTCATCATTAAAAAAACAAGACAAATTGGGTTAAAATAGTATTTACAAAATTAGTGTTTTTGTCAGTATGATGGAGTTTTGCGTTAACATTTTAGTTTTAACACCTGATATGTATTATATTTATTATGAGTTAATGCCCGTGGAAATTGTTTTTATTTAATCAATATTCATATTTATTTACTAACCCAAACCTATTAAAATATTCTGTTTCAACAAAATGTCCTTAGAGAGACAGATTCCTTCCAGTACAAGTGCGCCCTCTAGCGGCGGCGGGGACGAACCGCGTGCATTAATCTGGGGGTTGGGCTGCTGGTGT
Source organism: Callionymus lyra (assembly GCF_982586985.1). Classification (NCBI taxonomy): domain Eukaryota; kingdom Metazoa; phylum Chordata; class Actinopteri; order Syngnathiformes; family Callionymidae; genus Callionymus; species Callionymus lyra. Next base: position 18,847,423 of record NC_141831.1, read on the forward strand.
GACGACCTGCCGCCAGACATCCGTGTGTCTCCGCCGGTGCAGCAGCGTCGCTCCCCCGCAACCTCAGCTCCCGCAACACGCCCGACTCCACCGGCTCCTCCATCCACACGCACACCCCGCACACACCCGGCCACTCTGACGTGCACGCGCCGCTGTAAGTACCACTTTGTTTACATTTTATTTTTGCATTTCCACACCATTATTAGCAACACTTTAAACAAAATGTTTATTTACAATTTTAATACTTTTATGATCCAGTTATTCCTCCCATGATTCCACGCGTTCAACGGTAGATCTGCTCGGTTTGATCAGTGATTTTTTTTTCTCTCCAGGAAAACGGGCTTGAAAAGGAATATAAAAGGAGGGAAATAAAAAATGGTGAAACTAGGGAGTAATCTTCAGGACAAAGGGGCCAAAGCTGTGAGCGTGGAGGACGGCTTCCAAAATGTGCCCCTCATCACCCCCCTGGACGTGGGCAGCCTCCAGAGCCAAGCACCTGACAAGGTGAGGGACATGTTTTTTTGTGGCAACTTTTCTGTGTTTGTTCCTCTGGCCACCGTCCTTTGTTTTTCCAGATGAGATTAAGAGACAGATTTGTAAACAGACGGCCCGTCATTTATCATCCCGACCGACATCCCATAGTAACTGCACCACTGCTGTTTTTTAATCCAGTTTCCATGGCGGCGGTTGTGACGCATCAGAGCCGCACTGAGGCCACGTTTATGGTATTGCAGTTCAATAGTTGAGCTGATCCAGAGTCAGTTGGTTCAGCAGCTGTGAACATGTGACACTGACATGATGCGTTTGAGTTTTTTAGTAAGTTATGTTTGTCAAAACACACTTTAAATACACGAATAACAACACACTGGAGCCTCAGTAATTTAAAACTAGATACGGTTTCTGAAACATGTTGTTTTTATCTGCTTTAGTAGGACTAGGAAAATGTCACAATTAAAAATGTAAACAAAAAAAACAAACTACTTTTTGACTCACTTTTTAATTCAAACAAACACTGGGCTCTCTTCATCTCACCTTCTCTCAGTGAACTCATCACTGCCACCCTTATGCGTTCATCTTGTTCTGGAGTTATTGTACTGAAAGTGTCTGCGTGGCTCTTGATGGATGTGAATCTGGTCTGGGTTTTAAAGGTGTTAAAGATCATAACACATATGGATTATTTAAATGTATCACTTTAATAATCTTTAATAATCTTTATGCAATTCCTCTCTAATAACAGACGTTACACTTTAATTCAATAGATCGAAACTTTAAAAAGAGAGAGTGCATACCTCCGCCAAGGATCTTATTTCCCATGACTAAATACACATTTTGCCCTTTAAAGTATATATTTTATTGAATATTGTTTTGATTGTTTAAGCGCTTTGTGACCCTGGTCTGGAAAAGTGCTTTACAAATAAAAATTACTTACTTACTTACTTACTTACTTACTTACATTTTGTAGAATGAACACAAACCTCTGATTTTTTTGCTAAAAGACAGACACACACAATTTGTTTTCCTACAGTTTTTTGGCGGATTTATCCTGGATTATGAAAACCTCTTGATAATGACACATTGGGGAAAATAAATTAATAAAAATAAACCCAAGATTTTGAGAAAAAAACATGTGAACACAAGAAAAGAAAATATTTTTTTTCGTATAAAAAGGTGTACCTTTTCAAAACAAATGAAGTTACAAACTGGCGGTAAATTTCAAAATAAAACAATAGTAAAAGCAAGTAGAAAGTATACATTTTTAAAAGATTTTGAGGCAGTTGGTCTGCAGTAGAAAAGTCTTAATCTGGATTAATCTGAATTATTCAACAAGTCTCTTCAACCCTCTTACCAACCAGAACACGCGAACCGCTGCGTCAGAGTTTCCATCAGTTTCATCAGTTTGGCCTCGATTCCCGACAACGAAAAAACTCTCTCCCGGCGTCTGAGTGAACGTCCACACGTGACTCTCAATCAATCCGTCATGGATTAGATAATCCACTGACCGGCAACAGTTTCAGGGGCGCTGGCGTCCAAAAGACCGTTTGCCAAAAACTTGTATCAGCGAGAGTCAGGAAATCATCCGACAGGATGTCAGTTGACAGTTGGACCGTGTCCTGGAAAAGGTCGCGCATCTGACCTGGTTCTGTCCAAATAAAAAACGCGCCCGTAGACGAGAGAGCAACTTGCTCAATGGCACGACTGCCAGCACGAATCCCAACACACGCCTCGCGAGACAAATGTCAGCAGACATCGCAAGTGTCGGGGATGTTCTGCTGCTGCCGCGAGCTCGGCTATAAGTTGATAGTCGAGTGTCGGATTGAACGCCACATACAACCGCAGATAAAAAGGGACACCCTGGAAAGTCAAAAACTGGTTGACACTGACGTTGGCTAATCAATCCTTGTTGGCTATTCTTTTCATTTGCTTTTCTGTAATAGATTTGTAATATGTTTTTTGGGAGGAAAGCAGAGTTGCCTTTGAGCTCGAAGGTTAGCATTGAGGTGCTAACATAAACTACTGGAGTTGTAGAGTATAGGTTAGCATTGAGGTGCTAATATATACTACTGGAGCAGTATATGTTAGCATTGAGGCGCTTACATAAACTGATGGAGTTGTAGATTATATGTTAGCATTGAGTTGCCAATATATACTACTGGAGCAGTATATGTTAGCATTGAGGTGCTTACATGTACTAATAGAGAAGTATATGTTAGCATTGAGGTGCTAACATATACCGCTGGAGTTGTAGAGTATATGTTATCATTGACGTGCTATCATATACCACTGGAGTTGTATAGTATATGTTAGCATTGAGGTGCTAACATATACTACTAGAGCTGTATATTAGGTTAGGTAGAACTTTATTGATATGATAGCATTGAAGTGCTAACATATACAACTACAGCAGTATATTATAGCATTGAGGTGCTAACATATACCACTAGAGTTGTAGATCATATGTTAGTATTGCGATGCAGGAGTTGTAGATTATATGATAGCATTAAAGTGCTAACATATACCGCTGGAGTTGTAGAGTTTATGTTAGCATTGAGGTGCTAACATATTTCAATGGAGTTTTAGCTTGGCCAAACTGCCAACAACAAGTATATGTTAGCACCTCAATGCTAATATATACTCTACAACTCTAGCGGTATATGTTAGCACCTCTATGCTAACATATACTCTACAACTCCAGCTTCTCAACGCTAACAAATACTTGTTGTTGGCATTTTGGCCAAAGCTTCGACAAGAGTCGTAGCTAAAGGCGACACGGGTCAGACCTAGAACAGAACAATTCTCCCTCAGTGGGTCTGAACGACGCTGATGAAACTCACCTCTGCACCAGGTGAGTGACAGCTGGGCGGTCACCAGAACCACAACAGGTGTCACTGGGATCATGAGTCACTCGTGGAGTGAGGCGTGTCGCTACGATCACGTGATCAGGTCCAGACACGAGAGAAGACGAACATGAAATATATGTTTGTCTCCTTGAGGGATGAAGCCTGTCTTCGTCCCACAAGCCCACAGAGCCACAGAATTGCTGTTTCTTCCCGACTCGCCGGTTCTGACGGTGGATTTCTTGACTTGAATTAATGTTGGATCGGCTGCTGCTGCTGTTATCACCAGGAGCCCGGACCTTGAAATATTGCTGCAAATTCAGATGTTGTTTGGAAGCTTTAAAGGTTGCTTCAGTTTTAAGCGTTTGTCTCGATGCATTCGTCTCGCTGATGAATCACGCAGCAGCGCACCAGAGACGTCTGTAATGAGATGTCAGGGAGGACGAGGTGTGGAGAATCACAACGTTTGTCTTTGATGTCTCAGCATTTCTTGTGTCGGGTTCTTTCTCTGCGGTGCCTGGAGGAGGAGGAGGAGACCTTTGACCTCTCAGTCCTCGTCCTTTTTTTGGTTTCAAAACCACCCATTTGCGTAGAGTCGTCAGCTTCTTGGAACTCACCTGACAGAACAGAACCAACATCTGAACCTGCTTCCCAAGTTTTCTGATGTATTGCCGAGTCAAAAGTGTTCTAGCTAAGCTCGTGTGTACTTTTTAAAAGTTTGGGTTGTTCCTAAAATGCCCATGTTTGACTGTGGACCCACATTTTCTCTATTGTCGATTAACGCCGTAGTTTTCAGGACCGGTCTTAGTCTCAAGAACTACTACGATATCTACTTATATGTGGTCTTGTTTTGTCAAAACCAATCAAAACAAGGGGTCAAAATAATACTATAAAACTGGACATTTTAAAATGTTTACGATGGCTAGCTAACAATTGTATTACAGGTAAAGATAAACATGTAACTGGTGAAAGATATTAGTGATTTTTTTTCTTCTTTTTATTGCTAATGTTTACGACCAAACTAATGGAATTTACATTCAATGTCATATTACGACACTTATTTTAGGGCATAATGTGGTTGATATGCATTATTTTTAAATTTTTAAATATATTAAAATTACTACTTCAGAATCCTTCAATAAAATACAGATTAAAATTAAATAATATATCAGATTAACACTAACATTTTATTTTATTACTATTATTTTTTCGTTTCTTTTTTTGTCTTTTGCTTGACGGCCCCTTACAACAGTCAGTATATAATGTGGGATCTTTATAGGTCACGATATCAACATCAATATACTTTGATTTGAGGCAACCATCTGGTTTGGCCTCATAAGATGTCTTTGGGGGGGGCTTGATTTGACCACCAGGTCATGGGGTTCTCTCTGTGTCCCCCTATCTAAGGGAGTAATAGTGGTCTATAAGCAAAATGTGTTGGTCTCGACTGAGGCGGTCTTGCCTAAAAGTCTAGTAGGAAGATCAAAATATTGTTAATAATAGTGATGGTTTATAAAGGAAGTCTTCGCCGCTGTACTTTCAATTCAACGGAGCTGAAGCTCTAAGTCGAATAAAATCTGTTCCCATCCAGTTGGATTTTAAGGTCTTTAGTGAGCGTTTTTTGGATCTGATCCTGCACCAGTTTCGCCCCTGAAAACCCGAGCCAGTTTTATCGGGTCATCGTGTCTGATTCAGGTCCTGAGATCTGAGAAGCTTTACAGATCCACGGCGCTGATCCGAGCCGCTGACCTCCGTGATTACAGGGATCTCGGGGGGGGGGGGGGGAAGGGGAGGAAACGGTGGCCGGAATGATGTGAAAGGTGACGCGGAACGACTTTGGCCCGGAGTCAGAATTTGATTAGATTTGGACCGGGCTTGGCCAGTCGCCGCCGGGTCGACCCTTTCTCCGTTCGATCTCTCAACAACAACACGGCAGTGTTTCCCTCTCGTGTTGTCGCCACAGAACAAAGCTCACTCTGAAGAAGCTGCTTCAAAGATGTGTCTTGTTAAATGATAAATGTGTGTCTTTGTTTTTAGCCTTTCGTTCATTCTTCCAGAACCTTCTAAAAATACACAAGGGAGAGTCTTTTTTTAAATTTAATCGTAACATCGGTTTACCCCGGATTATTTGTTTTCACCTGCGTTTATTTATTCATTGGTAAATACTATTTAAAGATATTTTAATTTGTCTTTACAGAAATACTTATATTTTATCTTCTTATGTTTTATTAAAAATTGTTACAATATTTATTATTATTTTATTTTATAATTACTTAGTTCTTTTGATGACTTGATGTATTTTTACATGCACATACTGTATATTACAATACAATTTCAAGTGCATATCAAATTACATTATAATTTAATGCCAATTTAATTAATATAATATATTTTTCTTTTTTTTTTACTGTTTTAACATAATCCAAATGATAATTGCAATTTATTATAGACAAATAAATGCTTATTATTTGACAAAAGTGACTATTCATTTGAGTTTTTAATAAACCAACCAGTGGTGTAAACTATTCAAGAATTTCAGCAACAATCTCAAAGGTATTTGATTAGTTATTTACATTTGCAAATACCCTTTTTATATCAATATTCTTGTCATGTTTGAAAGATTGATTTGTTTGTTTTGTATTAACAATATAAATGAAAGGCGATAGATTAGATTAGATTAGATTTTACTTGTTGTTAGCAACAGCTAACTCTCACAACAACTGTACTGTGATGCTAATATAATTTGCCTTAAATATGTTTGTTTTTTCATCTACTTTTATTTTAAAGTTTACTTCTGAGCGAGGCTGATACTACCTCACACACTCATAGTTGAGCTAATGGCTACAATTAGTCCTGAAATGTCTCTCCGGTGATTGCTCTTTAAATGTCCGGCTGTTGTTTACGTTTTTATTTCAGCTGAAAGCTGCTGAAACTTGTACCTCTGGTGATGACTTCAGGGAGACGAGTAACACTCGGGACTTTTGAGTAACCAATTAACCTCAGTATGTGTTTGGACTGTGGGAGGAAACCAGAGGACTCACGGGACAACCGCACAAATACAGGAAGAAAACTGGAAACTCAACACAGGATGTTGTTTAGCTACTGTTCAAGCTACTTTCCTGATACTGTTTTCAGAATTGCAAATTTATAGACCAAAAAAAAAGACTCATAAATGGCCCATGAGCTGGTTATACCGTCCAACCATTTGCCAAAAACAAAATGCCAAAAAAACATTTTTTCATAATCTGTTGGACCACTAGACAAAAGCCGGTAATGAAAAGTATAATCTCCCCGACGTCTAAGAAAGAGCTTTCAGGGTTTTCTCTTAATCCATCGTAAACACTTGCTGTTGTGTCACAACAACAACAACAACAACAACAGCCATAAAACACACCAGCGGTGATACTTTAACATCACGACCACCGCAGGAAGTCATTTACTTCTGAACCGTCCGTCTTCCATTCATGTGCAAGATGAGAAGGAGGAACTTCACAGATGATTAGTTTGTTTCCATCCTCCGTTGTTCCTCTTTGTAGTCGATGATATTATGGGTTTCATCGCAAGAGTGAAGATGAAATTAATGATTATGAGGCATCGTGAGATGAATTAAACTTTGAAAATCCCCTTCAAGGTTTCTACCACGCTGTTTTATTATTACAAGTTTAGGGTTGATGATGGTACGCCTCATGTTTTCTCAAAGCTGGATCGGCCCGAGCCTGGCTAGCTAGCAGATTCCTGCCATCATGCTAAGTCTATTATAGACAGAATATTCTGGGTTAATACCCGAGAAAGCTCCGTGTGCAAATTGAAGCAGATATTTTCGTGCACGGGATAATCTGGCGGCAAAGAAAAGATGTCGACCGAGTGGTAAACATGATTATTGCTGGTGAGAAGTTCTTGATCGTTACCTTAGGTTTTTATCTTCAAATAATATATAAATAAACAAATGACTTTTTTCCCCTTTAGTTGGGTCCTGATGGCGGTTCGCAAAGTACTCTCCAGGAATATTATATTATATATATTATTGTAGACAGAAATAGGTAAATGTCACTGTAAGTAAGTAAGTAATTTTTATTTGTAACGATACCATTACAATATCAGATAACCTTTTAATAAATTGTCATATCAAAGAACTCTTGGAATTCTTCACTTTTGCTTCAAATTTTCTTTTTCCTTTCAAATGCCTTTGTTTTTTTCTCCACTGACTCAAACAGGAAAAAGCTGACCTACATCGGGGACTTCTCTGTGAGGTTTTCCAACACATTTCATGTGAAGGGAAAAACCTTAAAACTCAGCTACGATAGCAACAAAAAAAAGAAAAAGTACTTCCTCGGATTGTTGTAGGCGAAGGTGGGAAAATAGTTTGGAAGCATTTCTTTAATTTGTTCATTTTTGGCTTGCAAATCATATTGTATGTCAACATGTTTTTTTTTTAATAGTTTATACTTTAATAAAAAATTCAATTTTTCCACATTAACATGCAGTATTCATGCCGTTTGTACATTGTTTTGTCACAATTAAACTTATGGCCGCTAGGTGGGAGTATTACGTACTTGGCACCTAAATGAATAATGAAATCCCGCTAGATCTTGGCGAAGACATAGGACGAGAGGATACAGTCGCCTCCAGCAGCTATTAAAATTTAGACATATTTGTCAAGAGTCATGTGGTCTGTAAACTCTGCAACACCAGGTACTTGGACAATACTACAAATATGTCCTTGTTACTAAATTGCAATACATCTCATGTCCCTGTATTACGATACGTATCTCCAGATTTTTGTCAATACAAGCCATTAGAACCCTTGATCATTGTTAACACTACGTTATTATGTTTTTTATAATCGTATTTATGATTAACCAGTATAGTGAAAACCCCAGATTTTCTGAATCTCCTAAATTGGATAAATAATTGTCAATAACTACACCTTAAAGTCTTGTCAGTATCAATGAAAAACAGAATCTATTCAAAGGTGTGACTTTGAGTTATCTTTGAACATTGATAGGAATTCTCTTCGACATCCGCCTCAGCCAGGAGTGTTTCTTTTATCTTCACGATTCATAAGTCAAAACAAAGAGAAGAAAAATCCACAGCTGCCTCAAGCAGAGAAAACTTCACTGGAAACTTTGCTATGTCTGCGTCTCTGGAGGCTCAGAGCCGAGCTAAGAGCTGAGATAAAAGATGGTGAGGAATCATGAACGAGGAATCTTCTGACAGCTTCTCCGTCGGGAACCTGGAGTCTCTCAAAAACATACAGTGATGGAGTACCTGGTGGAGCCCGAGCAGCTCAAAAGTACTTCTGCATTATGACCAGCGACAGGTGAGGTAGATGCCTGGACTCAAAAGTTCATCATACTGATGCGAGAAAAGGGTTGTAATGTTCAGATACGGAGCGATGTTTAAATGATGTGTCTGCGTCAACGAACCAATTAAATGTCATTTCTTGACAGAAAACTAATAGTGAGGTTTGGGCGCCTGCTTCGTCTTATTGACATTCTCAAAGGTCACAGCTTCATTAAATGGGTTTTGCCGGCGAGTCGCTGCTGTGAAATTAATTCAAGGAACTCATTGGAATATTACATGTCAAGTTATTATATATAAGTGTCAGTTTACATTTCTTTACTTGCCGATTCAAAGTGATAGTTCATCCAAAAAATGTAATTGCTACTCACCCACATGTCGGCTAAGGTTGTGATTATTTTCAGACTAATTGATTCCTTTTTGGAGTTATAGGCACAAATGCATGTTCATTTTAACGCAGCGACTAGTGCTCAAAATTGCCCTTAAAAAGGACCCTTAAGAACATCCAAACTCCTCCACGCTCTTGTCTGTAATGTCCCACTTGTTGTCACCATCAGTAAGTGTTCAGGAAAAAGCGAAACAAGCCTTTAATTAAAGCTTTTTTGCAGAAGAAGCTCAAAGGCTAACATGCTACACAAACAGGAAGCACTCTGGGAAAATATTTTGAGCGCTTAGACAGTAGTCTAAACTAGAGATGTGATTGCATTATATCGCCAGGTCATTTCAGTGTATTGGATCGTATCATCAGGTCATTTCAGTGTATCGCAACGTATCGTCAGTTCATTTCAGTGTATCGCATCGTATCGTCAGGCCATTTCAGTGTATTGCATTGTATCGTCAGTTAATTTCAGTGTATCGCATCGTATCGTCAGGCCATTTCAGTGTATCGCATCGTATCATCAGGCCATTTCAGTGTATCGCATTGTATCGTCAGTTCATTTCAGTGTATCGCATCGTATCGTCAGGTCATTCCGGTGTATCGCATTGTATCGTCAGTTCATTTCAGTGTATTGCAGTGTATCGTTAGGTCATTTCAGTGTATCGCATTGTATCGTCAGTAAATTTCAGTGTATTTCATTGTATTGTCAGTTAATTTCAGTGTATCGCATCGTATCGTCAAGTCATTCCAGTGTATCGCATCGTATCTTTCGGTCATTTCAGTGTATCGCATCGTGTCGTTAGGTCATTTCAGTGTATTGCATCGTGTCGTCAGTTGCTTTTCAGTGTATCGCATCGCGTCGTTAGTTCATTTCAGTGTATCGCATCGTATCTTTAGGTCATTTCAGTTTATCGCATTCTATCGTCAGTTCATTTCAGTGTATCGCATCGTGTCGTCAGTTCATTTCAGTGTATCGCATCGTATCGTCAGGTCATTTCAGTGTATCGCATCGTGTCGTCAGTTAATTTCAGTGTATCTCATTGTATCGTCAGTTCATTTCAGTGTATCTCATTGTATCGTCAGTTCATTTCAGTGTATCTCATTGTATCGTCAGTTCATTTCAGTGTATCGCATCGTATCGTCAAGTCATTCCGGTGTATCGCATTGTATCGTCAGTTCATTTCAGTGTATCTTATATCACTTATATAGAATCCCAACGTACCCTGGACCCTGTCATGACTCTGTTTGATAGAGTTCTACACAACAATAATGAGGCGAAAAAAGTTTTATCGAAAAAATGAGAAGGAATGAGAGAGCTGAACATTCATCACAGTCCATGTCGACCCCCCGGGACCCCCTCTCTCCGGAGCCTCGGGGGTCCAATTAAATGGGCAGTGTAGCGTTCAACCTTTTAACGTTCAAGCCTTTTTGGAGCCAAGAGCAGGTGGAGCGTCCAGGAGCTGGCGTCGTCTCACTCTGGCGGCCATTGAAAGGAACGATTAGCCACAAGGACAACAAGACGTTACACTTCCTCTGCATCCGTCTTTCCTCTTCCTGTTCGGTTGCTGCCTTTCATGTCGAGACACTGCCGAGACTCTTCGGGATGAAGAGAAAATAAAGATAAAAATAAAAGTGACATTTTCATCAGCACTTGTTTTGGGGGGACATTTTCTTCCTCTCTTCACTAGTTTTTCTACTTTGGGTCGTGAGTGAAAAAACCTGAGGATTTTCGCTCTAGATTTGAATCGAGGAGAGACTCGGAGAAGAACTGCTGCTCCTCGCCATTAAGAGGAGCAAATTGAATTTCCTTAGTTAGAGATTCTCTTCACAGCTGTGTGCTGAGCCCCCTCCTGTTCACCCTGGCGAACTGCTACACCAATCCTCCTGCTGTCATATTGTAGAAGTTTGCCAACAATTGAATAAACCATGTATGAGTCACGGTTTTTCAAACGGTAACTTGAAAAAAGCGCATGTCAAATTTGACACGTTTAATCTTTTCCTTAAAAGGGAAGCCATCTGTCCCGACAATCTCTCTTTTTTTTTTACTCCGCAGGCGATGATTTGTAAGGAAGATATTCTCATATTTCACCCTGCGACGCTAAACTTCGACGTCCTCCGAGCAGCAACACTTTCCTCCACATAAGCAGTTTAGGACTGAACTGCCCACACAGACAGCGTTTGTCGCACCTTCGACAATAAATCTGCCCGACAGATGTGCAGCCGCGAGACACTTTTTCTTAAAAGTCTTTTATGAGATTCCGCCCCGTCCGCGGCGGCTCGCCGATATTGAGTTCTAAATGATATCGTTCTGTGACAGCTCAGTTTGATCAGGATTTATTCAGCTCACAATGTTATTTTACTCGGCGGCTCCCGCACGTCCATCTTCCTCGCTGCTGCACATCCGTCTTCGTCCGAATTTTCGAGGGAGTGGATGATTTTCTTCTGCTGCTCCGTCTGATCAATTCAGACATTGAAACACAATAATAGCAGACATTTTGTGTCTGGTGTGTCTCGGTCGGGGTTCCAGGCTCGGTGAGGAAGACGCCCCCCGCCAACATCTCTCTTCACTGTGCGCACATGAAACCGCAGGACGTCGAGAGAACATTATTTTCAGAGCTGCAGCTGCACCGTCACACAAGTATTCGTTTCAATGCACATTTTAGCCAAAATAAATTATTTAAAATGATTTATTAATCCTATTCATTGATCTTATCCAACATATATTTTGTTTTACTTTTCTTGCTATTCTTTAAAACTTAATAAATCAACAAACTGATTTTATTTGGAATTTGATAAAAAACATAGATTGTATTTGGCATTTTCTGTTCCTATTATAGATAATAAAGCCTTTTTGTAGTGTTTTTTTTTTCAATTTTTATCCTTAATTTTCTACTGTTCTAAACCCTAATATTAATTCATATTCCCTTTATAATTATTATTATTTTGGTAGTGATTTAAATAAAATGGAATTTTAATTTTGCAGTTTGCCATTCAAACTAAAGATATTGTCTTAATTTACTATGGTCTATGGCACACCTGTGCTGCACATGTGGCCCTTTAACTTTATTCATGCATATTCTTTAAGTAGAGATGGGATAATAATATAATAATAATACATAATTCAACATATGTATTCATACATATATTCATTCACTAGTAGAAAATAGACATCTTACAGACAGCTTACAGTTTAATATTGTGTTTATTATTGTATAAACTCTAAATCTTTTTCTTTTTTTTTTCGTTTCTGATTTTTTTGTTTCTACTTTTATGAAAATGTCTTGCCCCTCAAAATGATTGACATCATATTTATAGAAAAAAGATTATTTTCCCATCAGTTTATTTTACATGAAAGGTTTATAAAAGTGTTATGACATAGCCATGTTTATTTTATGCTGATATTTCTTTCTTTATTATTCTTACTTGCTTTGTTTTTTCAAAGTTTTTCTGTCATATTTTTCTCCTTTGGATTGACGGCCCCTCACAACAGTCACAGTATATGATGTGGCCCCAGAGGAAATTTAATTGCCCACCCCTGGTCCATGGTTTTGTGCCTTATGCTAATGCTAATGCTAATGTTGCTATTGCTAAATGTTGTTTTTACTGACTGTTTACTGTTTGTTTGAGAATATATTGATTTAAATACTTTGTTTTCAAATCATCTAAGATATGTTTTGTTGTTTGTTTATTGAATTTTGTTTGATTTGAGTTTTCATGGAGCTTCTTCTGCCAAACTTCTCGCCTCTCAGGTGGTGGTGAAGACGCGCACAGAGTACCAGACCGAGAAGAAGAGGCTGAAGGTTCCCAAAGTAGAAGAGCTCACCATCAGCTTCACCGACGGCGTCTCCGAGAGACTGAAGGTAAGAAAAGACCCTTTTGATTTCGAGGCGACTGAAGGCAATTGGAAGGAACGTTTCTGTCGGAGAAACGTGTCCTCGTATCACGCTGAGTCAGTGAAGCCTCTTCTGCTGTTGTTGTTATGGGAGACCAGAGTGAACTCTTGTTGTCATGGCAGCAGAGAAAAGCCTCCTCCATGGCAACCTGGAGTGAGAAGAGTGCGAATGAAAGACGAGCTCGACACTGGTGTGATACAAGAGCCAGGGTTTCCTGTTCCTGTCATGAAACACGAATGAATACAAGGATGAAGCAAGACAAGATAAAAAAGCTTCAATTTTTGCAACATTATATAATAAAACATTGTATTAATGCTAAATACATGAAAACGGCAAAATCTCAGAGATACTGAGCTAAATCTTTGGATTTAAAAAAATAATGAGTAAAAAATATTGAATAAAGATGCATTGCATTCATATAACGACTAAAGCAACTCCAGTGGAATTTATTTTAAATGTATTTATTTTAATGTTTAAAAATCTACATTGACAAACACAGAGTTGTATTATAATAACAAAAAATAATGACTTGGTTTCCATTTGTTTGATTTACAAGTCATGTTTCTTTCTTGAAAAATAAATAATAATTGATTTATTTTTCGTTTATTAATAATTAATTCTTGAAAATGTGTGTTTTCTTTGTTATTTGACAAGAGAATAATTTGACACTAAAATGAAATTCAATTTGTTTTATTTATTTTTATAAAATAAAATGAATTAAAATACTACTTACGTATATGACAAAATATCTCTTATTTATAAACTAGTTTTCCAGCTTAATCAGCTCCAACTCATTTGAGTGAGTTGAAAATAATATTCTGTGAAGTTTTATGTGTTATTCTTAAAACTACTTAATTTCAAAAATCTTTCTTTCTCACAATACATTTTGGAATATGAACTATAATAGATGCACAACACGCAGTTGTAGCAACATCATGTATGTCTCAGAACAAAACAACTAATAAAACAAAGCTAAAGTGGTTACTTTGTTGTCAATGATTGAATTTGAATTAATGTAATTAATTAAGAAAACATGATATAAATATATTCTGCACTTCATTTACATTTTCTTAGTCAATTTACTTCACATTTATATTGACAAACAAGTTCTACTCAAATGAAAAAGAGAAACATTCCATAAACAAATAACTTAACCGAGCTTTATATTAAGACTTGAACAAGTCATTGTTATTAATAAAAGGAGAAAATAAAACATTTCTGAGCTGTTTATACGTCTCAACTAAGCTATAAAAACAAGTCATTTTTCGTGTTCAACATGGTTTCTGGAGGAACGTCTTCAAAACCCAGGTTCATCAGGAGGATGAAGAGATCTTTGAAGTGCAGGAAACACAAAAGTCTTGTTGATTTTGGGGAGACGTTCACGTAGTGTCTGTGACGGATGTCGGGGTGCAGCGTGACAGCAGCCCCGCCGCGCTCCAGGCCCGAGCCACCTTAACGCCGCTTGTCACTTCTTCTTTTTTTTATCCTTCTCTTTTTCTTCCCTCAAAAAAGCTGCAGGCGACGCAGTCGTGTGATGAGAGCGCTCGCTACGCCATCAGCTTTTGTTAGACAGAGAAGCGTTTCACGGGCGCTTTTATGCCACGTCGGTGGGTTTTTTTTGGGGCTCAACCGCTTGACTGACGGAGCTGATGTTGCAAACAAACGCTGCAGAGCAAACGTTCGCTCGTCTTCTTTGCCTTCAAAGCTGCAGTTGTGTGGATGCAGAGCTCAGTCGCTGAAACATCTACGATCTACTGCGTCTTCTGCTCCTTTCTGATAGTTTTAATGGCCTGGACTTGATTTATTTTTATCTGGAATTGTTCAGAGCTATTTAAGGAAAACCTCAAAAAGCACTTAGAGAGCGTATACCTCTGCCAAGCCACTCATTTACTTCCATATCATGATTTTCTTGTATTAAAATGTGTTTTATCTGAACACTTAGATACTATTTGGAGATATTATTGGCAGCAATAAGCTAATTTCGACAGCAGGGGGCAGTGGTTTGAGCAAGAACTGGCGCTTCACCATTCCATTATTTAATCTTAATTGAATCATCATATCATGAATATATGACTTTAAAAACTTGCTTAAAAATCAATCAAATTACAATAAACAAAATACAATATTGTGATATTAAAAAAAAGAGGTTATAAATATAAGCAACTATTAAGATTTTAACTCAATATTTTCCAAATAAATCCCTAAAGCTTTAGAAAAAAAAGGCAAGAAAAGTTATATAAATCAATTTATTATAGTTTCGAGGAGAAAGAAAAAGAAGTATTTAAATATTTTCAAACTAAAAAACACAACTTGTTACAAAAAAATTAAATTCAGGATTTCGATAAACATGGTTGTGCAAAATAAGAAGTTAAAGTTATTAAATAGTAAAAGGACATAAAAGGGGAGAATAAATAAAGTCCTTAAAAAGAGGAACTCAAACAAGTGATTTAAACAACTACCAACAACAACCCAAAACAGAAAAGGTAAAAAACACAAACAGCCTGATATTTCGCTGTCAAAATTCCAAAATGCAATCATTTGTCCCATTGCTGACATTACCAAAAAATAAGATTGAAATCCTTTTTTCGAGACATTTTGGTAAAAGATAAATGGAGATAATGACATAAGCTCCTTAGCAGAGGCAATTATCTGAAAAGCAGTTAAGCGTAGAAACAGGAGTTTTGTTGGAACTTCCTGTTTGTATTCCTTTGACTTATGATGAGCTATTTTTTAAATCTGAACATGAAAAAAGATTTTGATTTTCAACCTCAGTGTCTCTCGTCCATCTTTGCGTCTGTGAATACTGACCCTTGCAGAAAACCATTCAAAGATTTTCCCAGACTTGTGTCCGTTGGTCGGCGCTGGTTCAGAAGCAAAGATCCAGGAAACAGATGTCGCAGTTCACTTTTAAACACCGAAACCTTTTTCCGACAATTGTTAGTTCTGTGTCTAAATTTGTCGACATCTTCGGTCGTACATAATACCTCAACTTCAGTGCAAGAATTACATTTTCACACGAGTACTTATTTGATAATGTATGACTTTATATTCCTTTTATTTCTTAGTTACTCTAATAAAACACACTTATTATAATTTATCACAAAAATGTCTTCATTCATAATTTGAAAATATACATATATATATTATGGAGAATTTACTCATTTGAACAGAATATTATCAAACAATGATTGCTGAAATATATACAAACATAAACCAAATCAACATTTGTAACTTTTATAAGAGCATAAAGAAAAATATGGGATGTATGTTATGATTTAGCATTAGCGACGTTAGGATTAGCCGATTAAAGTTGGTCGTGCTAGAGTAGGTAAGTAAGTAAGTAAGTAATTTATATTTGCTTTTCCAGACCAGGGTCACAAAGCGCTTAAACAGTCAGAACAATATTCAATAAAATATATACTTAATAGATCAAGATAACACCGAGAACAACACAGGAGTCTCAGAGAATCAGGGAAAGGCCTGCATGAATAAAAATGTCTGAAGATGTTTCTTGAAGGAGTCAGTAGATCATCAAACACAGAGGGAGAAGAATATCGTTCCAAAGCTTAGGAGCAACAGCCTGGAAGGATTTCTCTCCTCTGGCCCGGTAGTGTGTTCAGGAACCATCAGTAGATTCTGATCCACAGACCTCAGAGCCCGAGCTGGGGTGTAAGGCTGGATCAGATCACTGATGTAAGGATCCTGACCATAAATAGATCTGAAAGTAAGAACCAGAATTTTAAAGTTGATTCTGAAAGAAACTGGAAGCCAGTGAAGAGTTTTAAGGATCGGAGAAATGTGAGTTCTTCTACTAGAGCGGGTCAGAATTCTCACTGCAGAGTTTTGTATCTACTGCAGCATCAATGTATTTATTTGGACTGGCTAACAGCAAACTGAAAATTCAAAATGGTTTAATAATAAGCACCCAAGTAAATGATTATTATTTAAGTAAGAGGAGAAGGAAATATAAACAACTTTATTATGTTTAATAGCAAGAAAAGATGCCAGATGCAATTTGTCACGTTTATCTTTACACCATCCATAATGTTGGAACAAAAGTAGTTTAATTTGTTTAAACCATTTGGTGAGTATTTATTTTTAATGCATTTTCAGGGAAAAAACAAGTGTTAACTGTCAAAATATCAAATAAAACTGAATATATAAAGTTTGCAGCAAGAACATTAAATAGAAAAAGATAAGAAATGGATTTAGTTTTATCGTTTTAGTTGTTTTTGGCCACATCCTCTGCCGTCCTCCAGGTAAATGTCAACACGAATGTCATCCCAGCAACGACCGAATGACTCAAGAAGACTCAGCAGAGGCTGCGAACGTCCAGATTAATTATCCTGTTATTACCTTCCCTGAGCTCTGATAACCACGACCTCCGCAGCGACCTTCAACCTTGGTTAGGTCGCAGCAAATTACTGCTGCTTACTTTCACTTCACATTCACCTGCTTCACTCAGACCTGCAGGCGAGAGAAGGAGGAAAAAACGATCAATCGGTTTATGATGATGTTTGCTGATGATATGGTGATTTGTCAGGAGTAAGGAGGACGTGCAGGAGAAGAATAAAAGACAGAATAGAGGGAGGAAGAAAAAAGTAATTGGCTCTTATGTATGGAGCGCCTTTCATACTTTTCACTTAATCAGCGCTTCATGTAACAATTCACACACTGACGGGAGTAGGCTGCGACGCAGCGTGCCAGCTCAACCATCATCAGGAGTGAATCCGGGTGTCTAGTCCAGGGCAGGAATTGAACACGCAACGACCAGGCAACCGAGGAGGGAGTGAAAAAAAACCCTTTTATGTCAATGATTCAGAGTAAAAGACGAAGAAAAGAGTGCAGGCGCGGTGGAACGCACTCAGATCACAACTGGCAAACGTTTTTAAAAATCATAAATATTTGAAACTTTTAGCAGAAGATTGACATCTGTTAAAAATATAATTTAAATGAAAAAATTAAGAGTTACAAAGGAAGATAAATTAATAAAAAAAGATACATTATTTTTTCAAGTAAAAAACAAATAAATGAATATATAAAAACCTATAAAAAACACAGATACACATAAAACCTGATGATAAATTCCAATAGTAAAACTTTAAAAAGAGACAACACAAAAATGTAACACTTAAAGAAAAAAAAATAGCAATCGTTTGTGCTATACTTCCTCCACTACTGTAGGGGGCAACGGTAAACACATGAAGCAATAGAAAACGACAAACACTAAAACTAAATACGCACTTAAATCTTTATTTCCACAGCGAACTGATGACAAAGTAGACTTTCGCTGACATAGTGTTTCGGGGTCAGTAGGTGGCGCCATCCGTTTAAAAAAGATGTGATGTTTCATTAGAAAAGTTGTTCAAAACAAAGGAAAATAGTGCTGAGAGCGCCATCTAGTGGACTCTGAAAATAATGACACTGCTTCATAAAGCTTTATCAGAAGTTATTGACCTTTGTATGGTAAAAAAAAACGGCTACAAATTTACTTTAAGGATATTTTCCAAAAAAGCCCATTAAGAAAGAAAGTAAATAAATGTAAATAAGTATTTTTTAAACAACATTTCCTCTAAATGGATCAGACGAGGGTCTGAGGCAACATTCATGGACGCCCGAGCGAGACCCTCATCACTCACACAGACTCACACAACATACTCGGGATCATAAAGCCCTCGTGGGAGACTGAGGAGCAGGTGATCCATTCTAGTAATGAACCTTGTCCTGCGATGTAAACAACTGTTTAGATGCTTGTTAGGTGTGTGTGTCGGATGAGTGGCAGCTCCTCTCATCAATCACAGCCTGATATCTCCCGGCGGCAGAAGCTGTTCATCAGTCCAGATGTTTGGCGCCGCCTCACACGTTTACTGCCGACGCCTCATTAGCCGCTGTTTTCTAGCCCAGAGTCGTGGATGATGGACGACGTCTTCGCGCTCCTTCTCATTATCACCTGAGATTTCTGACAACTGTAACGTCTTCGCTTCGTTCCTGGAATCCAGCTGCGACTGGTTCGTCCTCTGAGAGCGTCGAGGTTTTCTTGTCGACTGAGATTAATAATCGTGTGTCAGTTGTGTGTCGGAAGTTGTCGGTTCTGCTCTGAAGAAGATCTTTCAAATTGAACTATTCAACATCTAACGTTTTATATATATTATTATCAGTGTAATGTTTTTTGCCTTCATATTCATAATTCATAATAATATAATTTATTTTAATCACATAAGAGATATATATACAGTATATATATCTTTGTTTTTTGTATAATTTGGTGCTTTTTAAAAAAATGATTCGTAATTTTATTACACAACATTAAGATTATGTTAGTTTTTCATTTTAATTTTTGGGTAAAAACATTTCTACATTTTTGTTTTATCATATTTTCCCTCAGTTTTCCTTATTTGATCACATTTTTGGAAGCAAAGAAAAAAGAAATAATTATAAAAAATATATGCTGCTCCAATTGGTCGATATCTTAAAGCATAACTAATGTCAAACTCAAACTTTCCCTTTTAATAAATTATTTGTGATTTTCTTACAATAAATTAAAAAAAATAAATAAATAGTTTTAATATTTTAAAATTTTGAATTTTTTCAAGCTCTGCCACACAGTATTTCAAAATAAATACATATTTTTGGAATGACATTTCGCATTTTTATTTCATTATATTTATATTTTTGCCGTTGAATGCTTGTTTTAATTTTTGGGAGCATAGCATTATAAAATAAATTAAAAAAAAATAATAATAATGTACTTTTTAAATTGGTCGTCATCTAAAATGTCAAACTCAAACTTTCATTTTTTCCTTTTATTTTCGGTTCTGCTCAGAAGAGAAACTATTAATTTGCACGACCATACAAACAATATTTTTCTTATTATTATTCTTAATGGTATTATAATCATATTTTCTCCCTCAAATGTATTATTTTATAGTAATATAATTTATTTAAATAATTTAAACATGTATATCCAGTATATATATATTCAACATAATGATTTTCCTTGTTAATAAATTATTTTTCATTTTATTATGTTAGATTTTACATTAGGTTTTTTCTTTTAATTTTTCACAAATGTTTAATATTTAATAGTAAAAATTTATGTGATCACAAATATTTATTTATACATCGACATCTTCAACCTACGTCACATTTTTATTTCATCATTTTTTTCTCCATTCTTGATTTAATCCCATTTTAAATCAATTAATTAAAAATAAAGAAGCGTAAGAAATGATTGGCAATTTAATATGTCAATCAAACTCAACCACCCTTGGTCCCGCCCCCTTCATCTTCTCCTGTCACTCAATCTTTAGCGATGGATGCTGGAAAGCTCCGGAGGCCTCGACGAGAACGATGCGCTTGCTCCAGGTGTTTTGAAGATTATCTACCCCACCTTTAAAGGTTTAAACCAGGACAGACTCTAGTGTCTTCAGACCACAGCGAGCGACTTCCAGCGTAAACCTGCAGGAGCTTGAAGTGGCGAGCGAGCCAGTAATCCCGGCGGCTCTTCTCCTCGCTCAGTCAGGATTTGGGGGAAAAGACTTTTAATTTGTCTCCGGTTCAGAAATCCTGGAGGCGCTGATACTCGCTGAAGGACACCGAGTCTTCGCTTAATCCCCGCCGCGGCGCCACAATGGCCGACTTGGAGCAGCTAAAGAGAGAATTCAGCGATTTCCCTCTGAGCTCTCGTGGAGGACGAGCGACCTCAGAATGTGCTCGCTCAGACCGCCGAGGATTATTCCTGTTGAGAGCCCGACAAAGTGGCGTTTTGTGCACTTGGCAGAAAAAACGGGATTCTGGATCGCTTCCTTTATTTCTGCAGGGCTTTGTTTGTTGTTGTTGGTGTGACCTTGGTGATGTCTCTGAGATCGTAACACAATCACAGATCACTCTGAACGTGGAGAACTTTGGGTTTGTGTGAGCGAGAGAAGCAGGTTTCATTTAAACGAGAATCTTTTAGGTCTTTTGAGTCTTTTAGTTGATCTACAGTAGCGTTATAAAGACAGTCAATGTTCTCCTCTGATCTGGGGTAGCTTTTTTATCATTAAATATCACAATATTTCTTCCATGATACTTTTTTACAATTATTTTACAATTATATACAAAACATTAAAATAAAAACTTTAAATAATATAAATGTACATTTAATTAAACACTATTCAAGATCCAGATGTTGTGGTTTATAGTTAAGTAAAGTTTGTATAAACTAAAATAAGTCGTTTTGTCCATTTTTTTTTCTTTTACAATTTACCTGCAAATATTCACATTATTTGTTCATTTTAGTGTTGCAATTAAACTTCTGGACGCTAGATGGCAGCAGTCAGTACGCAGCTAAAGGAACAATTGAATTTCGCCAATCCCGGCAATGACTGAGGACAAGAGGATGCAGTCGACTCCAGCAGCTTCAAAACAAATAAAAACAATTACGACTTCGTCAAGAGTCTCGTGGTCTGTAAATTCAGAGTCAAGTATCGTATAGTCCTATCGTATCGTGACACATGTATCGTGATAAGTATCGCAAGAAGCAAATCAGAAAAAAACAAGTAAATACTTTCGGTTAAGTATATACTCAAAATAGGACAAATAAAACAGAGAAAAACAAAAAGTAACTGTTATATTTAGAGAAAAAAGGTGATTAAATTAAAAATAATAGTGACAAATTCCAACATCAGTTTCATGTAGTTTTTATACTCAACTGGTTAAACTTTGAGTCTCTCCTAGATGTTTGAGCTTCTCACTATCTTACTCTCACTCTTTTTTTGTCACAGACTTGTTGGTTTTCGGTGACAAACGACTTCCTGCCGCTTTCTCAAGTAGTAGGCAAAGATGCTGTAAGGGATCTAATGTTAGTGGAAAGTCAAAATGGCGGATCAGAGAAGCAGAGTTAAACCTTTAAACAATATGGAAGTATGAAAAAAGAAGTAAAACATCTATAGATCTCTGGCTCCATCAGTTTCATTCTTCTTAGTTATCATGTATTTTATGCAGCGCAACAGTTTAAAGTGTCTCGATATAAAAACCCAATCAGTAGGTTTCAGTGCATCTTTGTGTCTGTTATGAACGAACCTTAACGGTGACGAAGAAACCTTTTGTCGGCAATGAGAAGGTTTGTGTGAAAACTAATACGATTGCTTTGTGCTCTTGACTCATCTACGCAAAATAGTGTGTGTTCTTGTGTGATACTCAGAGAGTGCAGGGTTGTGTTGACGCACACACTTCTTTTGTGTGACTTCTTGTCTCAAAATAGACCCGAAGAAAGATGAAACGAACCTCTATTGTCCATCGTGACTTCATGCAAATATCTTTTATCACGTTTAGATTTCTCGCATGTTTTTTTTCTGATCCCCGTGAAGTTCTGAAGACGTCTGTGTCTCCATATGTGTGAAGAGTGTGAGTTCTGGTGTTGTTCAGTGTGTAGTGTGAGTTTATAACAAGCCATGGGAATGAATGTGAAAGTTTTAAAGGTTTAGAGCCACAAACTTCTTGTTAATTTGGTTTATAAATAAGCTTTATGGAGATAAGCAACTTGACATTTTTATTTTTTAAAATGTTTTCTGATGATTCTATACATGGATTAATGAAGCTAAAATGTGAATTGATAATCGCATATGTTTGTTTGTCAATTAGTAATTTGAGAAGAGAAGTTTTATTTTATTTTAAATGAGTTAAATGTAATATTAATGATTAAGTAAGATTTTCTTTTGGCATAAAAATATAGTGTTTTTTGTTTTAAAGGCTAACGAAAGAATAATAAAAGTCCCTTAATTAATGACATTAAAATAATAATTACAGAATAAAAATGTTTCTTTTTGTTATTATACTGTATATTAAGATAAATACAATAAAACACAGATTTTCAGAGTTGGTCATCTTTCCATGGCAGACACACGGAACAGGATGTTGTGTTTAACCACCAAAAGTTACGTGAGCGGCCGGCGGGCAGAGCGACCCGACATCCATGTTCTTAAAGGACACGATGTTCTGCATCACAACACAATTGTTCAGGAATACAAAGTTACCGGTGAGTCACAGCAGCCAGGATTAGACTTCAGATTCAGGAGGAGCGAGAGGAAAACAGTGTCTCATCCCCAACTTTAGTCCTAGTCAGGGTCTTGTTCACGAGTGAGGGAACCAATACGTTTAGTGACTAAAAAATGCATTAGAAATACATTCTATAAATGCTTTTTTGTTGTTTTTTTTTGCGCTCAAATTGAGAAACATAGTTAACAAAGGATATTGATCTGCAATTAAATATAATTTTAAACTTTTTACAAAAAATAAACCAAAGAATTCTGAACTCAAAATTGACTTCATTTTCTATTTTAATGCTAAATTTAGTTGACAGTGGTTGAAAAAAGGAATGCTCCCTTAAAGCTGAAAAAATATAAATTCTTCCAAAACGTCTATCACCCAAAATAAAATAAAAACATGTAACCAAGGCTTAACCTTAGTGTTCTGTCTGGGTCAAGGTGACCCGAAGGCTGAAAAACATATCTGTTTGTGGCCCAGAACAACTTTGTGGAATACCGCAAAAAAATGTTGTAAAAAAAACTCATGTACAGTGTAAAAAGACTCTGATCATTTTTTAATTTTAAATTATGTCCCAAAAGGTTTTTAACGTTTTTAATAATAAGTGAAGTTGTTATTTAATTATAGTTAATAATTCTTGTGAATATCTATAATTCTGAAGATAATTATTTTCTTTACATTTAAATTTGCAAACAAAAATAAATTAGGCAAAAATATTCTACATTACCAAAAAAGGTGTTAATAATATTTAAAACAAAAAAAAATCATAAATCATAAAAAAAAACTGAAAAAAGATAGTAAGTGTATCCAATATGTATCTTTTTAAACCCTGGAAAAAAATCAACTTTATATAAGAAGTATAAGTACATTAAAAGTATAAATGTAACAGTTTAAAAGTAATGTTGTGTAACGTGTGCTTTTTGGCATACGGGTCACTTTGACCCAGAGATGACACAAGGGTTAAGAACTGGTGGAAAGTAGGAATATTCTCTTTGAATAGCCTGATCAATTCAATTCCCTTCGGATTTGCTCTGCAGTTAATCTGGATTTGTGTTCGTTCCATGAGCTGTCCATCAAAAGTCCCTTTTCACTTTACCTTCCATTTGACCTACATTAAATCTGGGTCAAATCTCCAAGGGTCACATGACTTAGTTGGTTTTTAAACAGCTGGAAAAACTGAAGAAATAAGATAATAAAAACCTTTATTTCTACCTTTTAGAATGACTCACTGAGGTCGTCATGGCTTGTTAAAAAATGGTATTTAAAGATAAATAAACATAGTTGCTGGATTATCAGGTCCGTCAGTA